>NC_090939.1:43131146-43781424 GCF_040938575.1 Ambystoma mexicanum
GCGCATGCAAGCAGTCTGACTCTGCATTCCATTTCGGGGTTGCAGTGCTTCTGCAAACCCAATAATTCTGATAATGGTGGAATGGATGTCAATTGATGCAGAGACATTTTATAGATCACCTTCGTCCTAATGTGTATTTTCGTCTTTCCCATAAATGCCAAACGCTAAGACATTTCCAACGGTGCATTGTAAGATTTTAATTCGTTTTTAGCAATTTATGCCCCAGCAATAAATACTCAGAAATGTCACTCTGTTTTGTGGATATCTGGTTGGAGTTTGAGACCCACTGTGGCATTATTTTGGGATAACCCATTTAGAGTGGCGATATAGGGAAAATTAATGAACCCAGTTCTGTGTACCCTTTAACGACAATTAACAATTATAATGATTCCAGAGTGCCCCATCGGGACTTCTTTTCAGGAATAAGTTGCTTGTCCAGGTGACATGACTGGATGATAACAGTCACTGGGCCATTTATCAAAAGCCAACGGATGTTAACCCCCCCATTAATGGCGTTTTGAGGAAGTGGCAGGCAAGGTGGCATGAAACAGCTGGCTGCAGATGGCACAGGCAAATGACCCCATCCTTCCAGAAAGGCACGCCGCAGGCCCAGGACTACCCAGAGGTGTGAATACTTTTGAAGTCCCTTTATAGCCCCCACATGGTGCTCTGGTGTTAGAGCTGTAAACAAATCCCTGGGACCGCCATAGAACCCTTCCCTGCGGTGCAAGCCCACTGGCTGTCCCCACCCACCCCCACCCCCCACCGCCACCCCCCACCGCTATTCATGTATCACTATGCCAGTCCAATAGCACAGCGAGTAGAGCGCTCGCTTTAATATCTGTGCAGAGCCTGCTGACGTAGGTTCGAATCCCGGCAGGGCCAAACTCAGCCTTTCATCCTTCCGAGGTTGATAAATGAGCACCACACACAGTGGGAATTAATAAGCAGCGCTCAGATGCCTGAGGGGTCCTAGTGTTATGTAAATGCTAAATTATTAAATTATTACTGTCTCGCAGGACACATTGCTTTAGTCCAATACCATCCGCCGGGGGAACTCCTGGAAGTCCAGTAACTCTGGGGTGCAATCTGTCACGACACTCACGTGTCAGTTAGCAGAAAAATCTGTAGCATTCCCCACAGCCTGCAGCCCCGAGAAGCCTTGACATGATAGGTTATTAATGAAAAGGAGAACACAGGGACTGCCAGCCCATATTCCATCAAGCCCTTCTATTTTGACACACAAGCCATAATCTTCGACGTAACCTTTTCTCGCACAGAACCGATTCCTACGAGCACCCCACCTACAGCGGAAAAATGAAAGGCAGCAGATGTCAGGTGCATACCATGACCAGATTTTACTAACCAAAAACCCGGGCAATTTTGTGAAGTCAAAAAATGGGTGTAAAACCAGGACATCAAATGGTGAGCACTGAAAAATATATATGAGAATGGCTCAACCCCCACCATGGCACAGAGAGACTACAGCAGGAGCGCTGGCACATCAGAGTTTTTTTGATATTCCAACAAAATTGTGTGTTTCTTTGGATTCCCCCTGATGTTATAATTATTTCAACCATTCTGGGGCAATTTGTACAGTTTAACCCTTTTCGGGGGATGTGTGCCTTTTTCTAGAGAGTATTTGGGTGCACTTATGATGATGATGGTGGCACAGTAAACCAATATTGTGAGCACATTTTCTATCACCCGCATGCCTTCAAACAGGACCCTCGGGTCGGCAGAGTCTTGGGAAAGGAGTGAGGAGACCAGGGCCGAACAGGAATAGATGTGAGCAGCTACATATTGTAGAGATCTATTCTATGTGCTCCTCTGCTGCCACCTTTTAATGTTCCCACCAGCCCCCTCCATCACCTGGTTCATGCATCATCCATAATGGCTATTCTCCAATATGGCTAAGCACCCAGCAATGGGACTGTTCTGTCTACCAGGTGAGACTGCGTTCTGTGCTTCTAAGCACTACGCTCATTCACAAATAAAAACAAAATGCAAAATAAAATACTGCATGTGCCACTTTGAGCCAGAATGGACAGTAATAATTCACAAATAGAAAGTATTTATTTTGTGCTCGCTTGGGAGGGGAAGGTGGGTCAAGGTGACTTCAATGTCCAACTTGCCAGTTGAAGCTTCCATCAGGGAATGATAAACATTCAGTTAAAGTGCTTTAGCCTCTTCTTCCTCGGAATGAGTTTGCTGCATTTTATTCACATACCTGATCGTTAACTCGTAGGCCTGATTCACAGAGCATTTTCCAATGGTGTTTTGCCATTATACAACTCTTCTGTGAATTAGGCCCTTAGTGTTAGTAGCCGGCAGTATTCATAAAATGAGTTTCCCCCCTATAAGTATGGAGCTATGGACCACAAACTTGGCATCTTCTTGCAATATTATTACTCAATACTAACAACATCTTGATAAGTGTTGCTGTAAAAGATTAAGAAGAATCAAGTACAAACTAGGCTGTTCACCTGAGCTAGATGCCTAAAACTCTTTCGACATAACTAACTTGAAGTCCGTTTTTTTTTAAACATCCCATTTTCTTTTTATGAACCTAAAAGCCAGGAATGGTGAATTATTTCACACCTGACATTGGAAAACTAGAGCTCTCCTTAAACTGTCCTCGAGATCTTACTACATTTAAGATATAGACAAGCCCAGAAGAACCTTAGTGATAACCCCCATCTGCTTGCAGCCATTATTTGGCCAATGTATGCATCTTCTTGTCATGAGTAAAATACAGTATTTAAAGCACGTACCATGAGTTTGCTCTGTTCATTGGAAAATTCCACTAATAGAACTTTGATCTCCGCCCGCTATGCTACAACAAGAGTATACCTGTTAGGGATATAGCTCAGCTGGTTGGATTAGGGGTGGGGGGCACCAACGATGCTTCCCGCCTGGGGTGCAATCTGGTGTAAGACCGGCCCTGGTTGAGAGTGTTATTAAAGAACAAAAAACGGATTAAACTACAGGATGGTCTGATGATCAGGGAATCCATAACAGGGCAGATACAGTGGGTGGTACCTCTTTCATTCAGAGGGCTAATGTTACACCATGCACATGATCCAATAACTGCAGGACACAGAGGTTCACAAACATGTTTAGAGATACAGAAAGATTATGCTTACTGGCCACATATGTCTCAAGATGTGGAATTATTTACTAGGGGGTGTCTGGTATGTGCACAATTTAAACCTGCTTCACCAATGCATAGGGCTCCATTGATGAAAAGAGGTTTAACTCTTCCATGGTCGTATTTACAAAAATCGACTATGTAGGGCCTGTAAACAGGTCGAGTAGGGGAAACAGTTATCTTTTGACAGTGGTATGTTTGATGTCGAAATGGGTAGAATGTATTCCTGCACCAGATTGTAGTGCGCAAACAGCAGCTACATTACTGGTAAATCGTGTATTTTCAAGATTTGGGTTACCACAAAGAATAGAGTCAGACAGAGGAAGTCATTTCACGAGCACCTTAATGAGCAAGGTGTGGCAGATATTGGGGGTAAAAAGGAAATTGCATATCGCATATCGGCCCGCCTCTTCTGGGAATATTGAACGTTGCAACAGATCTGTTGTGGAGATACTAAAGAAATTTGTAGCAGAGGCAGGTTCTAGTTGGGACTTATGATTACCTTTAGTATTGATGGCCAATAGATCGACTCCTGCTAAAGCGACAGGTATCAGTTCTCATGAGGTGTTGACAGGAAGGAAAATGGTACTGCCACAACATTCATTATACAGGACACATGAGCAGACACTTGTGAGTGCATCTACAGTTCACGAATATGTGGAAGAACTGAGAAGGCATTTACAACATGCATTTGCATTTGTGCAGCGAAATTTGGAAAGAGCTGCTGATAGTGCAAAGTCATATTATGATAAAAAGACATCTGTGAAAGAGTACAAAATAGGTGATGGGGTATATAAGTTTCATTTTGGAAAAGGTAAACATAAAGGCTCAAAATTTCCTGCGACAAGGCAAGGTCCCTTTGAAATAGTGGATAAAGTGTCCCTGGTAGTCTATAAGATATTAAAGACAGAGGGTGAAATGGTGACAGAACAATTTGTTCATGTTAACCAAATTAAGCCCTGTCATCCGAAACATGAAGTCAGGAAACTTGAGCAGGTAGAGAGTGGTTAAGTGTACTGATTGCATGGAAAAGAAAGATGCAGTTGCCTATTTCATAATGCATGTAACCTAATGATAGGGTGAGATATGTCTCACGCCATGAATAACTGGATAGATTATTTAGTGTGGAGATACATGCAAATGAAAGTACCACATTTGGAAAAAGTATGGTGGTATGCATTGATAGAAGGTGCTGAATCAGTATTTTGCATGAAGATTGTTGTGATGTATAATAATGTGAAATGTAAATATTATTGTTTTCTCTCTAACATGTGCTAAGTTGCAGGCATTTCGGAAGTAAAAGATCATAATGTTTTGGGCCACATTTTTGTTTTTGGCAAAGTAGTAGAAAGGGTGAAGTTGGCATCGTGCTATGTACTTAATCTGTTCTTTTCTATTTAATTTAGACACAACTAACTGAAATATTGATAGGGGTCAGAGGTCGTGGGACCGGAGGACGTGAGAGACGATGGGTCCTGGAGTTCCTGGAGTCCACGGGAGGAAGCCCAAATAAAGCCTCCGGAACGAAGTATGGAGGTGAAGACAAAGAGACTGGGATGCCAAAAGAGACCATTTCTGTGGAAAATCACCTAAGAGCGCCAGGATGAAAGAATTCCACCGAAGGGATGATGTAATGGAAATATGCAGATCAGGACATCTCAGAGGTGCAGTCATGAAGATGGTGAATTCCATCAATGGAACAGTAGTGAGTTGAACTTAATTCTGCAGCGTTGCTGGTGGAGCATAGTATTACCCTATGTGACTGAAAATGGGAGTAATGGAGAGTCACAAATGTGTTATTTTATTTGTTTTAGTTAGTTATGTTAGTCATTTGTTGTATCTATTTATTTTATTATATTGTTTTGTTGTCATATATAAGAAATGTTGATTTCACACATATATATAAAGACTATGATTGAAAAGACATTCAAACATACGTGGACACTTCGGTTGGAAATATACGTGTACAATAGTCTGTTATACATGCACATGCACATGTGTGTGAGGACTGATGGGCCCCATTTGGGATCTGTTTTACTTTTGTTGTGATTAAGCAGTGGTTTGTTATGAAATGTTTAAATGTTCATTTTATTAAGATGCTATTATTTCAATCGTAATTCATCTGATAACAATGGAAAAAGAGAGATGTACATTTTAAAAGGTTTCCTCCAATGATGGGTTTGTTAACCAGAATTGTCGGAAAAGGAGGGTATATGTAAGGATATATATGGGGATTTTACTGCCAGTGTGTAATATGCAGCATGGAAACGCAGCCAAGCCCTGTAAGGATATATATGGGGATTTTACTGCCAGTGTGCAACATGCAGCATGGAAATGCAGCCAGGTCCAGTTTTTCAAACTGCAGGTATTATTTCAGTAACAGCCAGCAGGCAAAGTTTTCAGAACACTTAGTAAAAAAAAAACGTTTTAGCACAGTGTGCTGCCATTTCAAAATAAAGAGGTGCACAGTTTTATAAATTGGATGTTTTCATGTGTGCAAACTGCATTAGAAATACATAACTGATTAACCCTGTACTAATTGCCATACTAATATACTAATTTCAACCCATAACATTATAATGCAGTTTTTAGTGCACAATGGAATGCATTCTATGTTTTATGTGCACAGTTCGAATTCATTTTTCCATGAAGAGATGCACACTCAGTTTATGTGAGCGTTTTTTTTTTCTCTTGTGGAGAACAGAAATAAGCACCAGCAGGAAAGGAAAACAGAAACAGTTGCTTTGCAAATGAAATCTTCATTGTCTTGAAAAACGAAGGCTGGTACAGGGCACATTCTTGTTGTTCTGATTGGTAGGGGTTGTAGGTGGATGATCCACATCAACAGAGGGCTGACTTAGGGGGTAATTCATAGAATTCAGCGCACAAGTGGCGCACGCGGCTGGCGAGCAGTGTGCTTGTGCGAATCCCTGCGCCAGCCGCGTGCGCCAAAATACATTTCTGCGCACAGCGTATTCATGGATTCCAGCCACCAAAACCAGCCGTGGCGCACAGTGGCGCAGCGACCCTGCAGCAGCACCAGTTACGCCCCCAAGAACGCCCCTTGCGCAGGGAAAAGGCATCAAAATCCCCAATCCAGCGCAAAGGGCTGCGCTAACCCTGTACCAGCACGGCAAGCGGGATACGTGTATCACTGGGGTGCGCGGGAAGTTCCTCACGTTATTTCAGCTGTGTACGTGTATTTCAGGGGTGCGCTGGAAGTTCCACACGCGAATGTCCTGGGTACGTGTATTTCGGGGTGCGCGGAAATGTACACACGTGAATTCAGCAGGGTACCTGTATTACTGGGGTGCGCGGGAAGTTTCACAAGCGATTGGCCCTGGGCGAGCGTGGTACGTGTATTTCAGGGGTGCGCGGGAAGTTTCACACGCGATTCCATCAGGGTACGTGTACATCAGGGTGTGCTGGAAGTTCCACACGCGAATGTCCTGGGTACGTGTATTTCGGGGTGCGCGGAAATGTACACACGTGAATTCAGCAGGGTACCTGTATTACTGGGGTGTGCAGGAAGTTTCACACGCGATTGGCCCTGTGCGAGCGTGGTACGTGTATATCAGGGGTGCGCTGGAAGTTCCACACGCGAATGTCCTGGGTACTTGTATTTCGGGGTGCGCGAAACGTACACACGTGAATTCAGCAGGGTACCTGTATTACTGGGGTGTGCGGGAAGTTTCACACACGAATGTCCTGGGTACGTGTATCTTGGGGTGCCCTGGAAGTTTCACACGCGATATCAGCAGGGTACGTGTATTTCAGGGGTTCCGTGGAGTACTACACGTGAATTGGCCATATGGGTCCTCCCAGGTGTTCGCTCCACAACCTCCACGGCCCCTGCAGGCAGCCCACACCACGGGGGACTAGCCTGCACCCCCACTCATGTCCCCCAGCACCCCCACCCCCCAGCACTGTGTGGCACCCTCCACCAGGCCCCCAACTCATGTTCCCCTGCACCCCCACCCCCCAGGACTGTGGGGCACCTGCCACCAGGCCCCCAACTCATGTCCCCTGCACCCCCACCCCCCAGCACTGTGGGGCACCTGCCAGCAGGCCCCCAACTCATTTCCCCCTGCACCCCCACCCCCCAGCACTGTGGGGCACCCTCCACCAGGCCCCAACTCATGTTCCCCTGCACCCCCCCCAGCACTGTGGGGCACCCTCCACCAGGCCCGAACTCATGTTCCCCTGCACCCCCACCCCCCAGCGCTGTGGGGCACCCTTCAGCAGGCCCCCAACTCAAGTTCCCCTGCACCCCCACACCCCAGCACTGTGGGGCACCTGCCAGCAGGCCCCCAACTCATGTTCCCCTGCACCCCCACCCCCCAGCACTGTGGGGCACCTGCCAGCAGGTTCCCGACTCATGTCCCCCTGCACCCCCACCCCCCAGCACTGTGGGGCACCCTCCACCAAACCCCAACTCATGTTCCCCTGCACCCCCACCCCCCAGCACTGTGGGGCACCTGCCAGCAGGCCCCCAACTCATGTTCCCCTGCACCCCCACCCCCCAGCACTGTGGGGCACCTGCCAGCAGGCCCCCAACTCATGTTCCCCTGCACCCCCACCCCTCAGCACTGTGGGGCACCCTCCAGCAGGCCCCCAACTCATGTTCCCCTGCACGCCCACCCCCCAGCACTGTGGGGCACCTGCAAGCAGGCCCCCAACTCATGTTCCCCTGCACCCCCACCCCCCAGCACTGTGGGGCACCCTCCACCAGGCCCCCAACTCATGTTCCCCTGCACCCCCACCCCCCAGCACTGTGTGGCACCCTCCACCAGGCCCCAACTCATGTTCCCCTGCACCCCCACCCCCAGCACTGTGGGGCACCCTCCAGCAGGCCCCCAGCTCATGTTCCCCTGCACCCCCACCCCCCAGCACTGTGTGGCACCCTCCACCAGGCCCCAACTCATGTTCCCCTGCACCCCCACCCCCCAGCACTGTGGGGCACCTGCCAGTAGGCCCCCAACTCATGTTCCCCTGCACCCCCATCCCCCAGCACTGTGGGGCACCTGCCAGCAGGCCCCCAACTCATGTCCCCCTGCACCCCCACCCCCCAGCACTGTGGGGCACTCTCCACCAGGCCCCAACTCATGTTCCCCTGCACCCCCACCCCCCAGCACTGTGTGGCACCTTCCACCAGGCCCCAACTCATGTTCTCCTGCACCCCCACCCCCCAGCACTGTGGTGCACCCTCCAGCAGGCCCCCAACTCATGTTCCCCTGCACCTGCACCCCCCAGCACTGTGTGGCACCCTCCACCAGGCCCCAACTCATGTTCCCCTGCACCCCCACCCCCCAACACTGTGGGGCACCTGCCAACAGGCCCCCAACTCATGTTCCCCTGCACCCCCACCCCCAGCACTGTGGGGCACCTGCCAGCAGGCCCCCAACTCATGTTCCCCTGCACCCCCACCCCCCAGCACTGTGGGGCACCTGCCAGCAGGCCCCCAACTCATGTCCCCCTGCACTCCCACCCCCAAGCACTGTGGGGCACCCTCCATCAGGCCCCCAACTCATGTTCCCCTGCACCCCCACCCCCCAGCACTGTGGGGCACCCTCCAGCAGGCCCCCAACTCATGTTGCCCTGCACCCCCACCCCCCAGCACTGTGGGACACCCTCCACCAGGCCCCAACTCATGTTCCCCAGCCAACATGTCATCACAATCTAGATCCCTGGTCCCTATGGTCAGCCTCCAAATGCCAAACACCGACCCGAGTATTGCATCCACCCACTTAGAAATGGCAACAACATGACAGAACCCAAATTGCAAGTTTGGAAATGAACACATGTCCCTCACATACACCCAATGGGTGTCCGTGAATCTCAAAACCCATATCATGATATGCATGAAACCAATGAGATGATACTACACATTGAAGTTTGAACAAAAAATATGTATCAAAAATAAACAAACAGAAATGGGAATTCAAAAAAATAAAAAGCAGCTGTGAAATAATGCAAAACCAAAAATCATAATCCAAAGGAATGGTGTCCAAAGTCACAGTCCACAAAAGAAAATCCAATGGAAAATTATAATTGAAAGCCATTGCTCCATGGGTAAATTGTAAAAAAAAAAAAGGAAATCCAACAGTCAACTATATACAGATGAACAAGCCAGGGTCCATGATCCCAACAGAAAAAATGAAACCTATCTAATAACACTACCTAATAAAAACAAACTATATACAAAAATGTGGCCCATTGTCCAAAAGGTCCAAAAAAACATGCAAAACCAAAGGAAACCTAACACTAACGACAGAACTATTTACAAGGGCAGCGGGCTAGTCTGATGGCTCACTTTTGGATGTCCCGGGCCAGGGCATCATCAAACTCCTGCTCAATGTCCCGGAGGCGGTCCTCCTCCATGGCCCCGAGGGTCCGCAGGGCCGTCGACGTGTCCACCTCCAACCCCCTGCGGATTGCCTCGAGGCACTCGGCCCGCCTCAGGGCCCTCCGCATGGAGTTCTCCGCCCTGACCATCGTGAGCCGTGCCTCTTCCGCCCGCTGCCGCTCCACATCTATGGCGTGGCCCAACCGCTGCCACACGGAAGACACTTTCTGTCCTCCTGCCCTCCAGCCGATGCCTGCCCCTCCGATGTCGAAGGCCCTGAGCCATCATGGCTCCCACCACGTTGCTGCTGCTGCTGTGCCTCTGCCCGTGCACTGCCCGTGCACTGCCTCCTGCTGCCTGCACATCCTCCGCTGGCTGGGGTGCAGTCGTTTATGTGGCCACCCCTGCTGGACGTCCGACTCCCGACTGTGGCAGGGATGCCTCCTCCACCAGCCTGGCCGCACCGTCAGAGGCAGCTCCACAGGGCACCCAGGTGACTGATGGGTGGGAAGATGGCACGGAGGACGACTGGCGCATAGGGGGTTCAGTTGAGGAGGTGGTCGTAGCAAGCCCCATCAAACGGAGGAATCCGGCCTGGGTGACCTGTCCCAGTAGGCCGACGCGGTCAATGAGCCATTCGAGATGACGTGCAGTCTCCTCATGAAAAGACTGCAGGTCACCTCGGATGGCCCCTTGACGCAACGCCACACCAGTCAGGACAGGCTCAACCCAGACCCGGATAGCCACATCCGCAGGCAGAGGAAGGCCAGTTGTCGTGAGCTCATCCCCTGCCTGAAAACGGGTCTGGACGTAGGCATCCCTGCTGGTGCAAGATGATGCAGGGACAGGATCAGGGACAGGATTGCACACAGGCACCTCCGCGGCGACCTGTGCTGCCTCCTGTCCCTGGTCCTGCACTGCACCACTAGCACCAGTGGAATCCCCACCTCCAGACCCCGTCTCTGTTGCTTGCACGGCCTCCTCCTCCACCAAACCCCCCACCAACCTGGATGACTCTGTGCCATCTTCCCCCGTTGGGCCCTGTGGGGTCCCAGCTGCCCCTTCTGCTGCCGAGGAGTCCAACTCCAACCTCCGCCTCTTGGAGCTCCCCCCGGCAGCTGCGGCCTGGGACGCGGCACCGGACTCCTCACTCCCCGACGAGATCACAACCTGGGAGGGGAGCCGGGCCTTGCGTCTCCGGCTGGCGGTGGGATCCCCACCGCTGTGCTCCACAGCACCTTCTCCGCCCTCTTCATCAGTTGACGCTGCAGACAGGGAGAAAGAAAACACAGGCATCAGGGCACTGTACAATGGACACATACACACATGACAGTTGTACATGAGTGGCATTGGCAAACCTCAGACATGCCATCACAATCCCCAACACACGTCATTTCAACTTGCACACATGATCCATACCACAGCCATATCACAACTGCCAGCACCATCCATACACATACAACAGCATGAGCAGGCAATGGTGAGCCAGACATCACATGCAACACAGGGAAGGCACTACACATGTACACACACCACCACACTTGCATGCATGTGTACACCTCTGCCAAGTGTCGCAGTGTTCAGATGGGCATCCATGTCACATCTGCCAATCAGGCTTCCACATCCCACTGTCACATGCATCCATGTTGTATCACTGTTGCACCCTTGTCAAATACACACACATGCACATGTACACAGTGCTGATACATGCAGCTGAAAACAACATACATGCGTGACATCACGAACATGTCTACTTACATACACATTCATCCAAACATGTGTGCCCACACAACTGCATTTGGCATGCAAGCCTACACACACAAGCACCATCCATGTCTCACACATTACAGCCCTCGCATGTGTTAGCCTCACGGCCCTGTACACCCTCACCCATACTCGACCCCATACAAAGAGATGTGCAACCTGCACACTACTGAAACATCACCACACGCACAGCTCACAATCAGGATGCATGTACACTTACTGCTCGACTCCAGTTGGGTCTGCCTCTCAAGGACCTGGACGTGGAGCGCTGGGGATATGCGTTCCAGGACCCTCATCTGATCTTCCGACAAGTGGCCCCGGTGCCCCTTAGCATCCGCTGCCTTCAAGAGGCGCTGGGCCTTGTTCAGGGTCCTGGACCTGAAGTCCTCCCAGCGCTTCTTGACATGTTGGAAGTCGCGGACTGCCACCCCCTCCGCGTTGATGGCAATCACGATGTCCGTCCAGATTCGAGTCCGTCCTTCCTTGTCGGCGCGCACACTTCCGAAGAGGGCATCATACTGCCCCAGGACTTGCTCCACCAGGACACCAACTTCCCTGGCACTGAAGCTGGTGCCCCTCTGCCTCTCTGGCCGGAGGTTGTCAGTGGTGCCAGATGTTGGTTGCAGTGCCCGACATGACAACCCCAGAGGCAGGAGTGGGTGGGCAACTGGGTCCTGGGGCTGGGCTCTGGAGCGATGGAATCCCAGTCGGGAGTCTTCGGTTCCAGCAGGGGTGGTCACAGCAACAGCACCCCTGGCTGATGTGCAGGCAGCAAATGGCAGGGCACGTGGGCAGCAGGCAGTCAGGCAGCAGCAGATGGCAGGTGGGAGCGTGCTCGGGACTCTGGGGGGCAGTAATTCGGCCTTCTGGGCAGGAGCGTGGTCTTCCGTGTGCTTACGCGTGGCCACTTTGATACGGAGTGATTTGGCATGTGAAAATTCTGCACGTCAGCGTGTAATTCGAGGAAAGGCCCTAAGCGTAAGCGCGTCTGCACACAAACGCAATTTCATTGGACAGAAGTCCCCTCAAGCGCAAGCGCCCCTGTGACGTGACGTGCGCAGGCGTGCATGGGCATTTCAGCGTGCGTGAAAAAATGCACGTCCGCGTGTAATCCGAGGAAAGGGCCCATGCGCGTAAGTGACGTGACGCACGCGGGCGTTTCCCTCAGCACGGGTTAAAGGTGAGCGGGGCCAGCAGTTCGCTGTACGTGCCTTTCATGGAGACCGACGTGTGTTGCTGCTTCCTGTTGTTTTGCGCGCCATCACAACTTCACAGCTATCAAGGACGTATCTCTTCTTTTGGCAGGGGTATTGGCTACGCGTGTTTTTCTGCATCGCGCTAGTCAGACGGTGAGTCGCACACGCTCTTTTTCCCACTGCGGGTGCCCCTGTGTATCGCACCCATTTTCGATGTCATAGTAGCCTGCGTGTCCCACGCGTATGCGTTATTCGTGTTACTGGGTGCCACCGCGTACTGCGGGAGGTTGAATCCACGCACGTAGGCTGCAGGGTTGCGTGCACGGTTTTACTGCAGTTTTGTGGTGCCTGAGCATTGCGTGACCCGTCACTACCTCACCGGGGTCACATACAGCCTTGCAGGTGCAGGGGGGCTGTTAACATCTTGCTTCCCACCCCCTTCACCCCAATTGCCCAGGTCAATTGTGGTGTACAACTCCCATTGGCACCACTCCATCTGTGCCGGCACTACTACATCTGTGCCATGGTTGGGAGGCCACCAAAGGTGAGGGGCGCCTCAGCTCGGCATACTCCTGGTGGCGGGCGTGGTCAGGGACGTGGCCGTGGTGACCAGGGAGTAGGGGGACTCCAGGGTGTCCAGGGCGGCCACAGAGGGGGAAGAGGCAGGGGTGCGCCACTTGAGCACAATGTTGTGCCATGTGTCGGTGCAGTCATGCCACCACCCCCTGTGGTTCTGGGGGATGCAGCTTCTGCATCTGGCACTGGCGCCCGTGTGACCCGGCAGTCCGTTCTATCGACTGCCACGGCCCCAAGGGTAGTGGTAGCTGCAGGTGCAGCTGTGGACACCGCCACCCAGGCTCAGGGTCTGCCAGCGCAGGCTGCGTTGGCACTTGAGGAGCCCTTGGTAGATCTCCAACAGGCCAGGAGGGAAACCATAAGGGCAGGCCGGGCTGCTCAGACCAAGGCACGTGTCCCTGGGGCAGTCATGTCATCTGCTGCCCCGAACAGCCGGGTGTTGGCAAGTGCAGGGGCAGATGCACCCAACAACACCCCGGTTGTGAGTCTGCCAACCAGGACCGTTGCAGTCAATGACCCTGCCACAGCTGATGTTGCTGCACAGGGTCCATTAGAGGGCACCCAGCTGCCACTGACACAAGTCAGGCCTTTGGTCGTCCCTCTAGCTGCCACTCCCTCGGCTCAATCCACCAAACCCACTGGCCATACTGGTCAGGGCAGCATTAGCCAGCCAGGGTCTGCGCCACAGTCCAAGAGGAGGAAGGTTGCACCTGCAGCACAGGCTGGGACCCCACACACAGCCACGACCTCCTGCACGTCGAGGAAGAAGCCTTTCTGCAAGCAGGAACTGGACTTCCTCGTGGACTACATGCGGGGCCACAGCCGTGACATGCTAGTGGGTGCCAATAGTCAGACTACGGCTGCCCAACGTGACACCCACTGGAAGGATGTTGCGGAACATGTCAGTTCATTCGGCCATGAGGTGCGCACGGCGCAAGAGTGCAAAAAGCGTTGGAACGACATCAAACGCAGCACTAAGGCTAAGCGTGCCTCTAATTACAACTTGACTCTGGTGACTGGCGGTGGGCCTGCACCAGAGGAGGAAGAGCTCACTCCGCATGAGGCACTCGTTGCGGAGTTCATACCACCTGAATTGGTCGAAGGAGTGGGAGAGATGCTGGACTTTGATGCCCAGTCCAGTGAGTGTTGATGCGTGTTTGTTGAGGACGTGTGTGTTTCACTTGTGGGATGTGTTGTGCATGATTGCCACTACATGTGACGTGTACATGGTTCTGATGTGTAAGTAATGCAATGCTTCCGTGATGCATGTCTCCTCTGCCTGCATGCGGGGACTCCATGTAGGCATGCTCCCTTGCCCCTCCTCCGCCACTCTGCACCCCAGTTCCACCTTTGCACTGGTCTGCTTCAATCTTGCCAATGTGTACTTTCTTGTTCATGTGTCCTGTGTAGATGCTAACTTCCAGCGCAGAATCTGCCAGAAATATGCCGTGTGGTACAGCCTTAGTACTTGATGCAGGGTATCTCACTTGTACTGTGCATAGGTCAGATGTCCTGCAGGGACATGAGTGCCCATTCATGCTCCATGTGCATTGCACGCATGCCCCTATGTGTCCTTGACTGGATGATCACTGTAACACAAGTCCTTGGTTACATACATTGCATGGCATCTCATCAGCCTTCCCATGTCAACTGTGGCTCAGTACTGCGTTGCACACATGTTTAGGGTCTGACAATGTGTGTGGCTCTCAGGCCTCAGCCTGTTCAATGGCCAATGACTCTGTCTAAGTGTTGTTGTGTCTTCTTCACACATGTGCGGCATCCAGAGTTTTTATCATGTGTCCTGCTTACTGTCCCATCATCATTTGCAGTGTTGTCACTTGAATCACATTAAGCTGTTGATGCCAGTCAACACTGCATGTCAATACACAGGTGTATGGTCAGCCTTTTGATACCATGCTAGGCATCCCTGCTTTGGTACTGGGGTGAAGAGGTGCTTGGCTTCTAGATATGGTACACATTGAATGCACAATGCACGTGATGCCTGAATTTGACCTTGCACTGCCTTCACATTTCCTGGCACACACCATGGAGTCCTTGTACATGTAGGTAGTGAGTGGCATACGCATTTTCTGCACTGCATAGACCTACTTCCATGGAAACTGCCACCTTTCAACAGGTCTGATCACAGAAGCAATTCAAAGTTGACCCAGCATGCATGCCAGGTTATATGTTGTGTGTCACATGTCTGCCTGATGCGTTTGATGTCGGTGTGTGTGTGTGTGTTGTGTGCTTCTGACATGTGTAGTGACCTTTTTTCTCTCTATTTTTCAGGTGATGACGCAATGGAGGCGGAGGATGGTGTTGTCATGCCAGACACAGGGTTGTTACCACTGCATCAACCCGGCACTAGTGGGGGTCGTGGGGTGGTAGGCCACGAAAACCCCCAAGTGCTACAGTCCATCTTGTCTCTGGCTGCCTATGAGTCCAGCCAGCCTTGATGAGGACTCTGACGTCCATGTTGAGTTGGATGAGCATCAAGTCCATGTGTCAGGGGTGAGTGATTCTGATGTGGACACTCCTCTGTCTGCGACACCTGCACTGAGGGATCAGACAGTCTTGGTTCCTCCGCCCGTGGTGGATCGGGACGCAGGGTCACCCTCCACACCAGTCACTGATGTGCCTGGGACATCACGTCGACGGGGGCATGTAGTCGTGCAGACGCGGGCGGTGCCAACACAGCGAGGACCCCGGTCCTTGGGTCCCGCAGGGGTCAAGCCCAGAAACGCAGTTGCCGCGCGCAACCGCAGTCTACTGAGTGGGAGCAAGACATGACTGCCAATTCCGAACGGCAGGGGGCAGCAATGGAGAACATCGCTGAGAGCATGGAGCGTGTCGCCCGATCTGTGCTCCCCCCTGCTAGGCAGGTGCTTCTCCAGCAGCAGGCGGCACAGTCCACGACCCGCTCGCTCAGGCTGGGCATGGCGGCCTCAGACAGGGCACGCCAGGCTGAAATGTCGTCTCTGCGTCAAGCAATTGCTGCTCACGCAGAGGCGCACATGGATGCCCTGAGGGAGGAGTATGCTTCCCTCAAATCCACTCTGGGTATCCTTATGATGTCCCAGAGGCAGCGGGCAGAGGAGAGGTTTGCACAGCTTGAGCGTACCATCTCGGCTGAGCTACAGGCTTGCCGGGAGGTGCAGCGGTTGTCCAGCCAGGCCTTGCAGGAGGAACTCCGTGTTACATGTGCTACCTTGCAAGAGGAAGCACATGTATCACGTGAGGTTCTGCATGCAGACCTACGTCACATCGCCACACAGAACCAGGCTCACCCGTCCGGCAGACTTGCTGCCGACGAGGGGCAAGCTGCGGCTAGGCGTGGCTAGGCTGCTGTGCCACGTCCTCCTTTCCAGGATGAGCCAGACTCGGACGACCATCTATCTCCCACATAGGTCGGGCTGTGCAGGCGTTGAGCCCATGGAGGTTTTTTTTTTTGGCTCAGCATCATCGCATGTGGATGTTGAGCAGCACCCTGTACCTCCCCCCTTCTGGGTGCCTCCCCTCCACCCCCGGGTCGTATGTGGGCATTTTTGATTTTTCTTTTAGTTTAGTAAGTTAAGTTTCTGTTTGATAGTTAGTTTAATTAGGTAATGTAGGTTTTCCATAGTTAGTGTAATTAGTTAATATAGTTTAAAATTGCTTGTCTATTGTGCTTTCATGTGACGGTGCAGTGCTTTGTGGCTTTTGAAGGCATCCACTGTCTGTTCCAGCTGGGTCCTTCAGGCTTGTCTTGTGTATGTGTTTGCTGCTTGGGGTCCTTGACTCACATATGCCACTCCTGCCTCCCTTATCCATGGGCTCGCAAGGATGGTTCAGTGTCACAACCTATTACACAAGGGCTTTGGACTGTCATATCTGTGGCATGTCTGGTGCTGTGTGACTTGTGTTGACACCCCTAGTGGGGATGATTTTGGTGTTATTGTCCACTGTTCAGCTTTTGCTAGATGGGGTGTTTCATGATTAATGTGTACATTCATTGCTATGCATTGTGTAGTAAGTTTCTTATCTTTACTGTACACGTGCTTGTTGCAATTCATGCCGTAGATAGTGTTCCACACTTTGGATGTGAAAGACGGACTGATGGTGTGATTTCTGATGTAACTCTCTGACATGGTCAAGTAATGGGATGCCTGAAGAGACACACACAGATGACTTTAAAGCATTAATCATGTGTTTCATGCCCTTTCTGCAGGGGGATGAGCCTCCAGAGCACCTTTGCCAGCAGACATGGCCCATTGGATGTCGGAATTCTGGACACGTTTGTTGGTGCCCACATGCACATGTGTGCACAAGCAGAGGCACAGGGATTGCAGACCTACATCCTAGAACTGCTGACGTGTTCCAAGGAACTCCAGGCAAGGTGAGCAGCACAGGGGGGCCACAACACAGCAAAGCTTGCACCAGGCGAGTTGCACATGCAGGCTTAGTCACAGCACTGAGGGTGAGCTTGGACGAATATTGGTGTTGAAGCACACAATGCAGCTCAGATGTGTTGGTGGACTGATGGCTGTTGATTGTAAGGTTGTCTGGGACACCTGCAGGGGCATTGGCACATACCCTCCGGTACACTAAGGTCCATTGAGGCACTTGTATCAACCATGTAGCCTTCCGAAACATGGAAAGGGGCAGCTCACAGGGACATACAGCAAGGGACATACTCGGGCGCAGTGCATTTCATTTGCATGTACATTTTGATAAATGCACTGCCAACTTTGTTTCGGTCATGGTGGTACACTACTTGCTCTGAAGTCATGCCTTGCTATATGGGTCTGTCTGCTTACCCAGGGAACATTGCATGTTGTGTGAATTGTGACTCATTGGTGTTCTATTTGCCACGCACCCACGGGCGGCTGACTTACTGCATTGACTGTGTATGACCCATCACAGGGGTAATGTTATATATGGGTACAAAGCATCTACACCAGATTGTCTGTTTGTAGAGTAGTTTGTTACTATGGGGCATGTTTGGTGGTGTGTTTTTGTGTAATGGGCACGTACAGGTTTTTGACAGTGGCTCTCTTTGCAGCATTGCAGTGCTCCTGTAACCGGACCTGAGAGTGCGCAGGCAGGAGGCCAGCACTCAAAACCAGAGCTAAGTGTCTTGTAGTTTTTCTTTCAAACTGCTCTGCATAGGCTTGCTGGGGGTGCACTAATGCATGGATGAATGTGTAATTCAATTTGGTATGTTTTTTTCCCCCTAATCACCCGGAATCCTATCCAATTTTGAACCCTGTACCCTCTACCCAGTGTTCCTGCTTCCCGTACCTATCCAAGCAACGTTCCCTAACCCTCTTTCCCCGCTGGGGTTGCGGATGCCTGTGTAAGCCCCAAACTTTCAGGCGCCAAAACCCTAGAGGGGGTGGTCGGTTCGTGCCACTCCTAAGCCTGGACTACAGAAGGCCATGACAATGATGTCCAAGTTTGTTTGGATTGTGTATGTGTTCATGCAGGTAGTACATTTTCTGTGCATTCCCTACTTTCATGTGTCATTCCTCCTCCCCTCTCCTGCCACTCATTCCAGTTATCCAGTGTGCCAACACCTGTCCCGACTGCATATCCCTGACCCTCCTTCCCCACCAGGGTCTCAGAGGCCTGTGTGAGTTTGACCTTGCAGGCACCCGGGACACGGTGGGGGTGGTTGTTTCGTGACACTCCCGCGCCTGTACACGGGACCTGTGACAGTACACATCCGTTCATGGTGCATCATTCTATGTTATGTAACACACATGGTTCACATCCTGTTGTGACATTGTTTTACTGTGATACCTTGGTTGTTACATCATTGTGGTAGTACTTGGCCTTTGTGAGGTACTGCTACGTCAAGTCATCTACTGGAGGGTGTTCTGGTTCATTTTTCTGGCTTGGATTTTGGGATTTTGTAAATGAGTGTGGACTCTGAGGGTGCAGGCACCTTTTTACACACAAGGTGGGAGATGGTGACGAAGGGGAAAGGTGATCCTGTGGCCAGGTGGAATTGAGGGTTGAAGGCTCCATGACCCAGGTGCAGTTGTTCAGTGGGTCATGGTCATTTGTGAGGGAGGCGGGGGTGGTTGTTGATAGTTGCCTTGCCCTGCAGTGTGATGGGAACCCTGACATTGTAATGGTGGTATCCTATGTACATGTTGTGTTCTGCTGATCAATGCCTGTTCATGTGTTGTGTTTACCTTTCAGGTGCGAGGGGATAGTTGTGGTTTGACATGCTGGGGTGCACACATGGTGAATGTTCACATGTGATGTGTAGAGGACACTGATTGCACATGCATATGTTCAGTGCATGTCCTTACTGACCCACACACTTGCACTCTGATGCACTACATGTACAACCACCCTTGCATATCCGCGTGTACACTGTTTGCCTTCTGGTGCCCACTGTGTCCCTGCAGCACATGTTCTGTGACCAATTATGGATCCTGTACATGCCTAATTTGCTTTTTGATGTGGTCTGTCGCTTAGATGTGATGCTCAGGGTGTGCATCACACACAATGGCTGTTCACTGTGCTGTGCGCTGAGCAGTGTGTTGCAGGAGTTGGACACAGCACACAGAAGCTGCAGTGTTGATTTTGCAATGCACAATGTGCATGTAGACAGGCATTCATTGTTATGTTACGTCTTTAACTCTTGTAATGCATTTGGAAATGACTTATTTTGGGTGGGAGGTTGTTGGTCAGTCATTTCATCTGATTCCATGTCAGGCATCATTGTCTGATGGCACTGTACATTTTGGACATGGCAATGTGTACCTTATTGTTACTGTGTTGGTGTATGGGTATTGCTTGCCATGTCATGTTGTGGTTTGGGAGGGTTTGAGTGACATAACAGTGATGGCCATGGCCTGTTTTGCAGGTGTGTGTGATTCACACCTTGCATGTCAGGGTCATCCGCTTCTCAAAGCAACTAGCTGGGGGTAGATCTCTCTCCGCGGCAGGGGCCTCCCTCTGGAACAGCCTTCCTGCCTCACTGGAACTTGAGGAGAACCATCTCCGGTTCGGGAAGCACCTCAAGACCTTCCTCTTTGCTTCTGCTTTCTCTCTGCCTCTCCCTTGCAAAATTCTTCACTGGAACTGCACTGGATCTGCAACTGGGCCACTCTCACCGACCTCGGTCCCTGGCCCAGCCACTCTCCACTTGCACTGCCTCCCTGGCAACCCCTGCACTGCGGAACTGTCTCTCTATGCCTACAGCCCCCCCTTCCAAGCACTTGTCTGCACTTACCTTTGCAGTTGCCACCAGCTGGCCTATGTATTTGTTGTTTAGTCTACTTACCCTGTACTGCACTCCCCCCTCCCCTTCCCCTTGCACTTTTCCCTTCCCCCTACCCCTGCACTTGCACAATCTAAATGACACCTGGCCTAGTAGTATCGTTGTCTGTCTTCCCTTGTTCCCCCCTCCCTGCCTCATCGCACCTTGAAATACTTGTGTATAGGCCATGATATGACATGATGTCATATGTGTGCCTTTTGGTCACACAGGATAGCTTGTGTTTAAATAGCTAGGGATGCAGACAATGTGGCACTTCCATGGCAACTATCTCAGGGTAGTAGGGTTGTGACAGTTGACTGTCTCTTTGTCAGCATCGATTGTCACCTGGTATGTGCCAGGCCTGTGTGCACTCCGCAGGGGTGGGAGTTTAGGTGAAAAATGGGGCCACAAGCTGGGTCCGGGCTTCCTCGCCACGTGCCCTGTCCCCTCCCATGGGCAGCGCCTGTGCCTGTGGTTGGGGATGTGGGGGCACCACCATGTCCACTGGTACGCCCTGCCGTGTTGCAACATTGTGCAGGACACATGCTACCACAATGATCCTGCACACTACTGGGGGTGCATAGAGTAGCTGTCCGCCAGGGCGGTCAAGGGAGCAGAAACGTGACTTGAGCACTCCGAATGTGCGCTCCACTATGGCCCTGGTTGCAATATGGGCAGCGTTGTATCTTACCTGGGGTGGTGTTGTGGGGTTCCGGATTGGCATCATCATGTGGTTGCTCAGAGGGTAGGCACTGTCCCGTGGGGAGGTGTAAATGGTTGTGATTATTGGGGTTTGTGTATTTGTGTGTGTGTGTGTGTGACATGCATGCATGTGCAAGGGCATTTGTACTCACCTAGGAGCCATGTGTCGCCATGCTGCCCAGCTTCCAGGGCCCGGCTCAGGGCGGACATTCTGTATATGAAACTGTCATGGGTGGAGCCAGGGTAGTTTGCATAGACAGAGGTGATGATTCCCTTTGCATCGCATACCACCTGTACATTGATGGAATGCCAGTGCTTGCGGTTTCGGTAGATGTGCTCAGTGGCCCTAGGTGGACGTAGGGCCACATGGCTGCAATCTATGGCACCGAGCACTTTGGGGAAGTGTGCCACCCTGAAAAAATCCAGGCCAATGGCCTGCCTTTCTGTGGGTGTTCTGGGCATGTATATGTGCCTGCGGACTGAGGGGCACGCTGTCATGATTGCCAGTACCTGGTGTAGGCAGCGTGACTGCGTGGCCTGTGAGACCCCCCCACTATGGCAGTAGTCCGCTGAAATGACCCAGTGGCCAAAAAATGCAGGACATTGAGCACCTTCTCCAAGGGGCTCAATGCTTGGGAGCAAAGGGTGGGGGATGTAAGGTCATCTTCCCATTCCCTGACCAGGTCTAGGATGATACGAGGTGGAAACCTATACCTGCCGTAGACCTGGTCGTCAGGCATCTGAAAAAGGCTTGTCCGTGGTGCGAAAATGCGTGCCCTGGCTATTCTCCTCCCCCTGCGGTGTCCCACGATCAGTGCTGCGACAAATGGGGCATTCATCGTAGCTGTATATACGTGTTTGTTGTTTGCGCGCACTTTTATACTGTGCGCGGGGACGCTTCCGCCTGCCTTCGTGTGGCGGACGCGTTGATGCCTGTGCGCGTCTTTTGCCGTGCGCGGGTTTCCCGTATTCGAATCTATGAATACGGGTTGTTGGCGTGCGTGTGGGTGTTCCGTGTAGTTCCCTGCAGTACTTCCCCAGTTACGCCTTCTTTTTCACGCGTTATTCCCCATTCCGCGTGTTACGCCCACTGTTCCGCCCACTTTGGTTGTGTGCGCCGCGCTATGTGCGCTTTTGCTGTGCCCGTAACGCATGCCGTGTGTGCCTGCATGCACCATGGCAGGATTGGGCGCACAGACAGCAGGAAACACGCGCAGTGTCTTCCTTGAATCGCACGCGTGCGCTGCGTTTCTCACGCTTGCGCTACCTTGCGCCTGCTTGTGCTGGGATTTTCGGTGCACGTTTGCTCCATGAATCCATCTGTCAGAGTTTTCTTAAGGAATGAACAGGAGGGAGGATTCAGTTGGTTCTGGGGCAGAGAGTTAGACGGTGCTGCATTGGATGAACTCCATGTGGGTGTGAGCGCTAGCTACGAACCTAATCAGCTGGCAGCTCCCCACATATGCCAAGGAGTTTGGCACTGGGTCTGCAAAGCGGCGAGGTCGTACGGGAATTTCAGATTTCACTGGCCTTGGTAAATTAGTGCCAAGTGAGGAAAAAATAGAATCATGAATGTGTGTTGATACAATTTACTGGTAGTGCAGGGAGTTTAGGAAAAAGAAAAATACTGTATGTTTATTTTTCTCTATGTTCAAAGTGCTTGAAACTAAATTCGTTTTTTGCAATATGCCTGTTTGTTTCTGTTCTCTTATATTTTGCAGGTGATGCTGTAATAATCATGTGGTAAGATGTATTGCTGTTTATAAGTGTCATTTAATACAGAGTGTACCAAAAACAAAGGCTGAGACTTTGGTGTCATTCATGCATCTGTGAATTATTTCTATATAGGGGAATCACATAGGTGATGTTTATACCAGAGCGGTAGTGCATTTGCCAAGTTACCACTGTAGTTAAAATAGCAAGCAAGGAAGAGTGGATACATATCTGTAAGGTAGAAAGTTGTGTGTAAGTGTTGTGAGTGATTCCTTCTTTGCATGCTGAAAAGAAGGAGTGTCAGATTAGACACATAGATTACTGGATGTACATAAGCCAGTAATACCAGCCACAAACCATAGGTGGTGTTCTGAATAAACTCATTGGGTTCTCTGAAGTGTCATAAGTCTGGGGGGCCCTCTACAGGCGACTAAAAGACATTCTAATAGAAAGGAAAGGTTTGTTTTATGATGGGGTTGTAGTATAAAAAAACATGCTCATCACTATACCACAAAAATAAGATAATTCTGAAAATACCACAAAGTAAGATACCACTAGAATTACCACCAACACAAGCTAACAATAAATAATCACTAAAATAGAGTAATACCAAACTACCTCTAAATGTAAGGCCAGTTTACCACTAATTTACCACCAAAATATTACAGTAAGAAAAATACAGCCAAAAATCGAATTTACCCCAATAAGACAAAAACTCCAACAGAGTGCCATTTTTAGCTTGGTGCGCCCAGCACACAGCTCCTTCCCATGACCCTCCTCTCCCCAGTGCCCCTCATCCCCTTCCTTCCCATAGTGCACTACCCACATGACTGTAACAGCCTGACTTCAGAGGCTTCCGCAGGGCAACCTTGCCCGGGAAACCAGCTCTGCGCCACGGCAAAGGGCGCCTCTGCGGGGCACGTCCATCACCCACTTGCCTGTTCGCCCTGGGCACACCAAAACCTGTCCGCAGACAATGCCAGGTAAGAAAGGAATATTTTGGTTTCATAGCCAGTGCAGCATTTTTAATGCTTTACACTGTCTTGTAGCTATCAAAACTATTGTATTACCACAGTAGTCTCCATAACCCCTGCTGCACTTATGGTTTTTCCATTGTGTCAAATTTTGCTTCATTTTTTGAGTATTGTCACTGTTTTTGAGTTTAGCTGCATCTTTGAGTATAGCCACTGTGTTGAACTTAACGGCATCTTGAGCATAGCTACTGTGTTGAATATAGCTGCATTTTTTTTTGTATGCCCACTGCTTTGAATTTAGCCACATTTTTCAGTATAGTCTCCGTGTTGAATTTAGCTGCAATTTTTAGTATAGCCACTGCTCAGGACTTATAGCCACTGTTTACAATTTCAACTGATTTTTTGGGCTAACCACTGTACTGAATATAGCCACATCTCTGAGGATGATAAGATTTGATATGATAAGTCATTTATAAAGCGTCATACACACGTGTTTCTAGGCATGACAAGACAAGGGAGGGAAGACAGAGGGAGGACAAGACAAATAACCTTACTAGGCCTTGTGTCATTCAGATTTTGCAAGTGCGAGAACGAGAAGTGCAAGGGGATTGGGAGGTGGGGTGCAAGGGAGAGGGGAGGGGAAACAGGGCAGCAATGCTCTGAGTAAGTGCAGCCAGGGCAATGCAGCTCTGGGTAGTGCAAGGAGGACAACGGACTGTAGGATTACTGTTGTAGCCCCTAAGTGCATGGTAGACCTGGAGGCAGTGCAAGGGTGACTGATCAAGAAAGAGCCTCGTAGCCAGTGAGACTCTGAGGGTAGCCAAGCAACCAGTTAGTACAGCAGACAGGTAGGTCAGGTAGGTCAGTAGGGGAGGGGGAGAGAGAAAGCAGAGGAGAAGAGGATGGTTTTCTGCTTCCGGAACTTCAGGTGGTACGGCTCAAGTTTGAGAGGAGCAGGGAGGCCATTCCAGAGGGAGGTACCTACAGAGGAGAACGATCTACCCCCCACTATCTGCCTGGAGAAGCGTATAACCCTTAGAGAGTTGGAGGTAGCTGAGCGAAGGGCTTGAGAAGGAGGGTATTTAGGAAGAGAGCATTTGATGTAGCACGGCCCCCGGCCCCAGAAAGCCTAGTGGACAATGCAAAAGGTCTTGAACCTGATCTTTGCAGCCACCGGGAGCCAGTGGAGAGATTTCAGTGCTGGAGAGATACCGTCCTTGGTCTTGAGGCCAAGGATAATTCTTGCAGTCCTGTTCTGGATTAGTTGCAGAGGGCAGAGAGTAGAGGAAGGCGGATTGAAAAAGAGGCTGTTGCAGTATTCCAGCCTAGAGAGAACCAGGGCTGTGGAGACAGTGAGCTTCTGGGGGAAAGTGAGAAAGGGCAGAGTCCCTTTGAGGAGGCACAGCTGGTAGTGGGACTTCTAGCCGATGCCCAAGATGTGGAGTCGAAGATGACACCAAGGTGTTTTGCCTCACAGGAAGGCAAAGGAAGAGGGCTCAAGGCAGGCGGCCAGGGTGGGAGAGGGAAAGCAGGGACAGGGGTGCCAATGAGAAGGATCTCCGTCTTACTGGCATTAAGGCAGAGGTCATTGGAGGTGCACCAATCCTGAATCACGGATAGACAGTCAGGAATGAGCGAGAGAGGAGAGGAGGCTGAGGGGAGCCTGAAGGAAAGCTGAGTGTCATCCGCATAACACTGAAAGTTAGAGGAGAAGGTAGAGATCAGGTGGGCCAAAGGGGCCAAGTAGAGGTTGAAAAACCAGGGTGAGAGGATTTAGCCGTGGGAATCTTCACAAGTAGAGAGAGAGGTGGCAGACAGAAAGGGACCAAGTTGGACCTGGGAAGGGCAGTCCAAGAGAAAGGAGGTCAGCCACTCCACAGCCTGATCTGTGATGCCCAATTTCTCACAGAGTCGATAGATCAGGATGGTGTGGTTGACTATGTCAAAAGCAGAGGAAAGATCAAGGAGGATGAGGACGGAAGGAATACTGGAATCAAGGTTAGAGAGCAGACCTTCACAGGTTTTCAGGAGAGCAGTTTCCGTGCCTCTGGCATCTCTGTAGCCAGACTGATGGTAATGGAGAAAACCAACAGATTCAGTGCGGAGAGTAAGCGGGGAGATGGCCAGCTTTTCCAAGACTTTGCCCAGGAAAGGGGTGATGGAGAATGGGTGATAGTTTGCCGGGCAGGTAGAATCGGCAGACAGCTTCTTGAGGGGGTGCACAAGGGAGTGCTTAAGGGGAGAGAGGAAAGTTCCAGTGGCGAAAGAGTGATTACAGAAATCGGCCAAGGCTGGAGCGAGGGTGTCAATATGGTCCTTGATGATTCTGGAGGATCAGGGGAGCACGTGTTTGGACGACACCTTCATAGATCGGATTTGTCTAGAAATCTCGTCAGGTGTTGTCAGAGAGAAAGAGGAGAAAGGAGGAGGAGAGGGAGACATGGCCAAAGGGGGGCCGAGAGAGGAAGAGGAGAGAGGGCAGGATGTCTTGAATTTTAGCGGAGAAGTGAGAGGTCAGAGCCATATAGAGGATCTGGGAGGGAAAACGAGAGGAGGAGGCTGCAACCGGACTGGCCAGTTCCTAGCAGATTTTAAAGAGTTTGGCTGTGTCAATAGAGGCCGCAGAGACGCAAGCTTGAATGTGTGCTGTCTTCTTGGACAGGACAGAGAGTCTGTATTGCCTTTGGAGCAGGTGGCAGGCCAGTTTTCAGAGGATGCGCCCGTGTTAGGCAGAAACCTGTGCAGTTCCCTTGGGGACCACTGCAAAAGATTTAGGACTACAGGTGTTGGCAGTAAACCCACTTGGTAGCAGTCTGTACCACCCAGATTTACCTGGTAGCTGTGGCTGAGCAGTCAGACTTCCATCAAGAAGAGTTGGGCAGTATGCAAAGTATACACAATAGGCACTCAGATACAATATCACAAGCAAACACTGACCAGAGCTTTGGTATCAAGGTATATAATTATTTATTTAAAAACACACTTATTGAAACACTCCAGCACTATTATTGTAAATCACTCCAACCACAATTACTATTATTATATATACACTCCTTATTCCTTATCAGACAAGTCTTAGTTAACACCACTTATTTCCAAACAGAGGTGAGCGCTTAACTATAGATGGCACTCCAATAAGTTAATGAAAAAGGGAGGGAAAAAGGCAGAATGTAGGAAAATACACCACCTAATACTTAGGAACTCTTAAGTAAGGCAGGAAAGTCAAAAGTTACTTGTGAGCCAAAGTCCATAGGCTGGGCCCACTCTTGGAGAGAGCAGGGCACAAATGCACCCAAGATCACACAATGACAACAGGCTTACAAAGTCTTGTAGGGAGTTCAGAAAGGTTTTAGTTAGGCTCAGAAAGGTTTAGCCAGGGTGTCCCAGGCTAACCCAGGGTCGAAAGCCAGGGGCTAAATCTACCCCGTACAGTCGGTTGCAAGGGAAGCCAGGCGGAACACGGTACCTTATGTGGAAAGGATCCTCCAGCGGGGGCAGTTGTTCCTGGCAGTGGGTGCAAGTTGCGGCGTTGTCCAGAGGAAGAGAAGATCTCGACGTGGAGGAAAGATGAAGGTCGTTGCACTGCCAAGGAAAAAACCAGCTGCAGAGTTTTTCGGTTAAAGGTACTACCCTTTGATTCACGGTAGTGGTAAAACTTGGTATCCCGGTTGCCGGGGTGCTTGGCACAGGCATGGCAGCCACGAGATGCTCAAGGAAGAGAAAAAGGAAGCAGACTGGTTATCCCCACCAGTCAAAGGAAGAAGACTCTCCGGCGGGAGATCTCCTCTGTCGTTGGGAAAAGTGGTGAGACGGTTCAGCAGGGCTCCACCAGTGGTGTTGTCGTAGCAGGTCGGCTCAGCTTCTCCCTCATCGGATTCTTAGGTCCTATGGCAACTTCTAAAGTTCCAGTCCCAAAAGCCCTGCTTTTATGCAGAAAACCCCCATTCACTCAGCCTAGCTGTCACTCAAACATGCTAAGTGGTGAGCTGGCCGGCTCACCACTTGGGCCAATCAGGACGGAGTGCGACTTGAGTTGTCTAGGAAACTCAGTCCAGGGTGCCTAAATCCCCCTCCACCCCTCCTAAGTACCCCAGACAGAGTGGCACCACTTTGTAGGGCTTCTGTGGAGAAGCCCGCCAAAAAGTGGAACAAAGAGCTCAACTTGAAGAAGCGAACACAAACGCCATTTTAGAACCGAGTTCTGGCAAAAAATACCAACCGGAGAATTAATATTAAATAAATAAACCGGCGGTATGTTCGAGGATATAGGAATTAAATAATTAAAGTTGGTAGCCTCGAACAATGGGAAATCCCATAGGGATATATTCGCGGTCGAATATAAAAAGTAGTATCCACTGCCACCAGCCAAAACTCGATCAGGGGGGACGGAGACGTGCCCCCTCGACTAACAGACCCCGGGGCAATCGAATTGCCCCGGCCAGTACGTCCACAATATGATGGTTTGTACTGGTTCTGTTCAGAATTTGAGACTAGTAAAGTCAATGGTGACTTTACATGCCCTGGGAGACAGTAGTTAGTCCCAGGGTATGGAGTCTATACTGGGGGGCCACTATGACACCCCTGTGTTACTGCACTGAGGGTGCTGTATAACACACATCACAAAAACACATGAATCCCTATGGAGTAAAAGACCCCATAGCCCATTAAACACATATAGAATCAAAGAGCCACACTCAAATCATGTCCAAGAGTGAGGGTAAAAGAGTCTCACTCTTGGCAGGAGAAAAAAATAAACCCCAAAAATCCAGCAAAGCTGCTGGGGGACTCACTAGGTTAGGAAATTCAGCCTAAACAGAGAATTCTCCCTAACAGCCCGAAGCCCTCCACTTCCTCTCAGCCACCCTGCACTTGCATTTCAGGACAGCAAGGTCGAAATCATACCAAGAGTTGCATTTGGAGGTAGGCTTCAGCTGGATTCTCATGACAGGGGCAAGGATTTCCAGGTTGTTGGAAATAGAAAGATGCAGATTAGAAAGGGCTGTGTGTCAGCCGCAGGAGTAGGAGGAGCTGAGAAAGTAAAGGCAAAGGCATCCACTGACACACGCTCAATGACCGAGAAGGTAGGTGGTAGTGCTGCGGGGGGCTTTGCATGAGGGATAGAGAGTTTCAGATGAGAGGAGACTAGAAGGTGGTCGGTCCAAGAGAGAGGAGTGGTGAGAGGGTTGGAGAGGGGGATGTCTGAGGTGATGAGAACATCCAAAGTATGTCCGGCAGAGTTTGTCGGGCCAGAGGGCAGAATGGAAAGAGAGAGAGTGCGCAGAGGTTGCAGAAAAGCCCAGAGGAGGGATTAGAAGCATCCAGGTGGATGTTGAGATCTCCGAGGAGAAGTTGAGAAGTACAGGCAAGGAGAGAAGAAGAGAGGTCGGCCCATTCAGAGGAAGAGGGCGACCTGACCAGGTGGCCTGTAGTTGGTGGCCACAGTTAAAGAGGCCAGGGGAAAAAGAGAGCCTGAAGACCAGACATTCAAAGGAGGAGTAGGCCTGTGTAGATATGGCAGAGGTCGGGACCCACTGCAGAAAGATCAGAGCTACTCCACCTCCAGGTCTGTTGGTTCAGGGTTCGGAGAGGATCTTGTAGCCCACAGAGAGGAGAGTGTCAAAACTCGTGACAGACATGTCTCGGTGAGAGCAAGCACACCTAGGTCGAGTTCTTCGAGGTGGTGACAGATGTCAGAGGAGTGTTTGACAGCAGAGTTGAGAGTGTCGACGTGGAGCAGATTGCCACATTTGAAAGACTTCCGTGGAGGGGTACAGGCTTGAGGTACACCCGCAGAGGTGGTAGAGGGGCCCGAGGGTATGCAGAGGAGGATGATGAGGTTGCAAAGAGGTGGTGGAAGGAGTAGAAGGAGAAGGGAGGACGTTGATAAGACGTGGGAAACGCCTATCAAAAAGGAGGCGATTGGGCTGAGGGCCCTGAACCAAGATGGTGCAGTTCAGATAGACATTAAGGATGGTCTTGGAGGAGTGGAAGGGGGCCAAGAGGACATCCCACCAATTGCTGCCGTGAATGGGAGAGGCGGAGAAAGAAGAGATAACAGAGACAATATTATTGGTCAATAGGTCTGGAGAGGGGACGACAAAGAGGATGTTAGTGAGAGTCTTTCTGAGGAAGCACTGGTGTAGGTGAGGCCTGGGTTGAAGACAAGGATGTGCCTCTTGAACTTCTTCCTTCCAGACTTAGTGAGAGGGATAGGGTAAGAGATAGAGGAAGCAGTTAGAGAAGATGGGAGAGTCAGAGAGCACCATATGGGCTGCTTAGGAGGTAGATGGAGGGGAAGGGGGTGAGAGAAGAGAATGAGATGCACAGCCCTGTGGCACACAACTCAGAAATGGCAGGGGGAGCAGGAGGGGGGCCGGAGTCACAACAAACGAAGACACAGGAGCGGAACAAGTAACTCACAACAATGAACAGCCCGCCTTGGGGATGGGAGGGGGCTCTAGGTGGGAGCCTAGAAAGAACCAGCAACAATTCCACAGTTACCGGAATGCTTAACACCCAGATTTGACTTTCCCAGAAGGTGGAAAAAAGGCAAGCATTTTAGCACAGCACAATACAACACACCCAGATTCGACTTTCCCAGAAGGGGAAAAAGGCAAGTCTTTGAGCACAGCACAATACAACACACCCAGATTCAACTTACCGGATCAGTCGCAGCAGGTCGATGGCCGCAGGCTATGTGCTACAATGGCAGACACTGTATACATTTCACATAGCAACTGTATACATTTCAGCTGTATTTTTTAGTATAGCCACTGAATTTAGCTGCATCTCTGATTATACAGTATAGTGTGATTGATCCCTCAATGTCGTCACTTCTCCCCGGGAGGGGAACCCTTCCCATGGGACCAGGGAGGTGAAGCCAATACCTGATAGTCCCCCTGGGGGTGGTACTCAGTGGGAGGATCCCATGGGTGGGGACCCCCGCACTGGGAGGAGTGAAGACTGTCGAGGGAGAATGCAGTATCCACACCATCATGCTGTTAGACATGAGGTATTCAGTTCTATATGTAGCACTCAGATACCCAAATCCTCTCTTTCTTCTCTTGCTTCCACTAATTTCCTTATACATAGCAATTAAGTTATCAGGCAAATAACACTATGACGAGGAAGAGTGAGGAAAGAGTGAATATGGATAACTTCAAAAGTACTGTCACGAGGAAGAGCCAGGCGATACAGAGCCCAAGGCGGATCCGATACAAGCATGCTAGCTATTGGAAGTTAGAAAGCAGTCAGGAAATAAACACTCAAAAGCGTTCCTTATGGGGTCTGTCCTGCCCCAGAGCATCATTCCGCCGGGGAGCCGAATGCCGAGTAGAGGGCTCTTGGCAGACCCGGCTGCCTGGAACAGAGAGGCGGAGAACCGCAAGGCGGGGAGGCAACATGAATTACATGGTTGTGGGATCTGGGGTCCGGTGGCAGAAGCAAAGTCTCCTGAGTGGTCGAGACAATACCTGACACCCGGAGAGAATCCAGCGTGATACAGCTGCCGAACACTGAACGAAGACTGCGGGAGCCCAAGGGAAGCTGTCTGGTGTTACATAGGAACAGAACACACGCAGACCAAGTCCAAAGGTATGCGGTGGGGGACCAGGCAGGCACACGGATACCCAAGAGGCTGTGGTTGAGAGGAAGTGCAGAGCCATCTTCCTCATCTCAGTGGGACCGAAGAGAGACACAAGTTGAGAACGGAGGGGGTGAAAGAGCACCCCAAAGAGACAGAAAGAGAGGCCTGGCAGGATAGTGAACCGGGCCCAGTTAAAAGAGATTGCAAATCTGCAAGAGGGGTCAAGGACCCAGACATCAACATAGCCAAGTTGAGAAGGGATGGGGTGAAAGAGCACCTCAGAGACTGAAAGAGAGGCTTGGTAGGTTAGTGAACCGGGCCTAGTTAAGATACATTACAGAGTTGCAAAAGGGGCCTGGGACCCACAGATCGAGATGAGAAGTCCAGGGGAAGAGAACCTTTTGCATGAAGCACGAGAAGTCCAGGAGAAAATAACCTTTGGCAGAAAGCACAAGAAGTCCAGATGAAGAAAACCTTTGGCATAGGTTACGAGAAAGCCAGGAGCAAAGAACCTTTGGCACAAGTTGCGAGAAGTCCAAGGGGAGAGACGCTTTAGCAAAAGTCACGGAAAGCCCAAGGTGGAAAGAACGACCCCTTTGGCACAAATCACGAGAAGACCAGAGGAAGGGAGTCATTGGGCCTCATTACGAGTTGGGCGGTAAGGGACTACCGGTACCGGTAAGGGCACCGGTACTGGTAATCCCTTACCACCCTATTCCGATTTCCCTTTGCAAGTCCTCCCTTAACGCCTGGTTTTTCCAGGCGTTGAGGACGGGACCCGCAAAGGGACCTTGGAGCTAAGAACGGTACCGCAATTTGCGGTACCGTTATTAGCGCCTTCCCCATTCCCATTTAGCCCTATGGGAGCTCAAATGGGAATGGGGAAGGGCCCTGGTGAATGGGGAATTACCGGTCCCGCCAACCTTGGAATGGGCCGGTAATAGCTCCATTCACCAGGGCGGAGTTGGTAAGGTTTTGGATAGCTAGTAGCGCCATGGTTACCTCCAAACTCGTAATGAGGCCCATAGCCTTTGGCAGAAGACAGAACTGTGATAAAGAGACTATTGATAAAGAGAAGCTGAGGAACGAGAAGATCAGAGGAAGGGAGTCATATCCTTTGGCAGAAGACAGAACTGTGATAAAGAGACTATTGATTAAGAGAAGCTGAGGAATGCTTGGGGAAGGGAGACGCCCCAAAGAAGGGAGTCATCCTGTTCTAAGCAGGGTGTAGTTTAGTTATAGGTTTTCTGTTAAAGTGTAAGGGACGGAACTAGGTTTAGGACACAGGACAGTGGACTTTTTACTTTTGACGGGCATTCTGATATTATCCTTAGTTTTGGTTGAGGCAGGGAAAACCCTCTTAGTCATAGGGACAGGTAGGGTTCTTGTTAATTTTCAGTCCAATATAAGTCTATACCAACAAGCATGCCACCTTTGTGTCCTGAGTGGCATACTTCTGTACCCTTACAATAGCCACTGTATAAAAAAGTAACTGATTTTTTTAGTATAGCCACTGTGTTGAACATAGTTGCATTGAATTCAGCTGCACTTTGAATCTGCCACTGTGTTATTTCTAGTTCTCTTTGAGTATAGCCCCTGCACTGAAGCTAGCTGTAATTTGAGGGTAGCATCTGCTTTACTGTGTTGAACCTAATTGCCACTGAGCTGCATTGCACCTAGCTGTATTCTGAGTGCAGTCACTGTTTAACTCTAGCTGTACTTTAACTTCTCCAGCGCTCCCACGCAAGCAGCGCTTCCGAGTTTACTACTGTGTTAAATCTAGTTGCATTCTCAGAATAGCCATTGCATTGAACCTCCCTGTAGCCATAAACTTGATTACAGCAGCGCCTCAAGCTTTGCCTCCTTCCCTAATCTAACCTCCTTGGAGTACACCGATAGTGGGGCAGGCCCCCCCACCCATTAGCCTTTGTAGCCAACAGAGCAGACGTAACATGCTATCCACCATGAAAACCAACTCCCAGATCACAGAGGCACTTTGGCGTACCAATAATATGGCCAACTGCTCTGCGGACCCCCTCCCCCCTACACCCTGCACACATCCAGCCCTTGGGGAAGAACTGCCCGACTCAGACACCTCCCTCTGCCCCCACACAAGCCTTAGTCCTAACCGTCCCACACAGACCTGTAACACCCTTGCGACCACCCTCCCCTGACCCCTTCACTCCTCAGTCTTTACCCCTTCCTGGGCCGCCCGCTGACCTTCACTCCTCAGTGTTGCATCCCTTAGCACCACTCATGCTTCCCTTACCAACACCTCTTCTTGGACCGCCCCACTGACCTTCACACACACGCCACAGGTACCAAAGTACCCCCTAAAACACAGAATTTGAAATACCTGAACCCTCTCATCTCTGCACACCTCTCCCTCTCTCTCCCCTAGTTCCCTGTATGCACCCCTCACCTACACCATTACGACTTCCGCCACCTCTCCCAACCCAGTGAAATCTATCTTCAACACTTTTTTCAACTCCTTCAGCACTAACCGCCATTCTGCCCTCTTGACAATCCCCTGGAAATCAGCAAACCAGCTTCATGTAAGACCTTACACCCTTCCTTTCTTCCAAACCCATTTCATCTTCCAAACCCATTTCATCAACAACCACTCTCAGTGACCCCATTCACTACCCTGCACCTTCCCCTGTCCCCCTACCCTCCAGACTCCACATCTGCAATCCCCTCTTACACTCTCCCTTTACCCCCCTCTCCAACTCCAATCCTCCTCCCTTGGAACCGTACATCACGAGCCCCGCTTTCTGACCTTCAAAGAATACTCAGAGCCTCCCCATCCCATCTTGACATCAGAGACAGCTCACCCTCCCCTACCTACCTTTCCCCTTCTACTTCCACCCTCTCTCCCACTCAATGCACTCCCTACCCTCTCCCTTAGTCACACTACACTGCCCAATGGGGGCCCCACAAGGGGGTCCCTTCCCTGCCCTCCACCACCACCCCAAAGGCACTCCGTAGCCCGCCTTTCCGGGGCCAAACAACACCCGCCCCCGCTCCTTACTCTCATGCATTCTCATTAACATCAAATCTATCGCCAAAAAGCAACACACCATATACGACCTAATTTCCTCTGAAAGTCCAGACATCACAGAAGCCTGGTTCTCTGATGACTTCCGACACATCGCACACAAGGCATTCCCCCCAGGCTACACACTCATCGCCCTTAACAGAAAATGCAGATCAGGCGGGATTGTCATCCACCACAAATCACACCTCTCCATCTCACACTCTGAGCAACAACCTGCAATGCAGACTGTGAATCCCTCCTTGCGAAATTGCTCATCACCCCATCTCTTATCCAGAGCTTTTTACTCATCTACAGACCTCCTGGCAACTACCTCCTCCTCAACCCTGGAAAAACAGAAATCATGATCAGCTCTCTTCACCCAACCCACCCCTTGTCCATCCTCCCTAGGTCCTCCCTGAGCCGCATCCAATGAAGTAAAGAACCTGGGATGCACCATGGACACTGATCTGACACTCTCACACCACAATAACTCTGTGCCCAAATCTTGCTATCTACACCTCTGCATTTTCTGACGTATCTTGAGTTACCTACCTCTCCTAACCTCACAGAGTCACCGCGATCATGGCCATCGTCCTCTTCAGCCTTGACTATGCCAATTCATATTACCTGGGTGCCCCGCATTTCAACTCAGAAAGCTCCAACAGGTCCAAAACACTGAAGCTAGGCTCTTCCTGAACCTTGGCTCCAGAGAGCACATAACACCTGCCCACCGTGTCCTCCACTGGCTCCCTGTTGGGCGGCGGGACGCTTTAAAAGTCATGTGCCCTCCACAAGATAGGGCTAGAATACCTCCAACAGAAAGTACTCCATTACCAACACAACCGAAACCTTTGCTCTAGCGGGGGCAGTTGTTCCTGGCAGCGGGTGCGAGTCGGTGCTTCGTCCGGGGGAAGAGAGGATCTCGTCGTGGAGTAAGACAGGAGTCTGTTGCACTGCCAGGGAAGCAACCAGCCGCAGAGTTTCTCAGGTACAAGGAGCGGTCCAGTGATTCGCGGTTCAGTGGTGAGTGGCTATCCGGCCGCTGGGGTGCTTGGCACGGGCAGTTCGACCACAAACCGGGCTGGGGTGCGAAGAAAGTAAGGAAAACTGGTTGTGCCCACCAGTCAGGGGAAGAAGCCTCTCCAGCCGGGAGATCTTCTCTGTCGTCGGGAAGTGGTGAGTCGGTTCTGCAGGGCTCCACCGGTGGTGTCGTCATGGTAGGTCGGCGCAGCTTCTCCCTCATCGGATTCTCAGGTCCTGTGGCGACTTCTGAAGCTCCAGTCCCCAAAGCCCTGCTTTTATGCAGAAAACCCCAATTCACTCAGCCTAGCTGTCACTCAAACATGCTAAGTGGTGAGCCGGCCGGCTCACCACTTGGGCCAATCACACAAGAGTGCGACCTGAGTTACCAAGGTAACTCGGTCCAGGGTGCCTAAACCCCCTCCCACATCCACTGTGGTACCCAGACAGAGTGGCACCACTTTTGGAGGCTTCTGTGGAGAAGCCCGCCAAATAAGTGGAACAAAGTGCTCGACTTGGGTTGGCGTCACAGAAGAGAACACAAACGCCATTTTAGACTCGAGTCCTGGCAAAAAATACAAACCGGAGAATTAATATTAATAAAAGAAACCGGCGGTATGTTCGAGGCTATAGGAATTAAATAATTAAAGTTGGTAGCCTCGAACAATCGGAAAATCCCATAGGGATATATTCGCGGTCGAATATAAAAAGTAGTTTCTACTGCCACCAGCCAAAACTCGATCAGGGGGAACAGAGACGTGCCCCCTCGACTAACAGACCCCGGGGCAATCGAATTGCCCCGACCAGTACGTCCACAATATGATGGTTTGTACTGGTTTCTGTTCATAATTTGGGACTAGTAAAGCCAATGGTGACTTTACATGCCCTGGGAGACAGTAGTAGTCCCAGGGTATGGAGTCTATGGTGGGGTGTCACTATTACACCCCTGTGTTATGGCACAGAGGGTGCTGTGTAACACATATAGGAAAAACACATGAGACCCTACGGAGTAAAGGATCCCATAGCCCATAAAACACATTACCAGTCAAAGGAATACCATAAATCATGTCCAAGAGTGGGAGGAAAAGAGGCTCACTCTTGGCAGGAGGAAAATAACAAACTCCAGAAATCCAGCAAAGCTGCTGGGGACTCACTAGGTTAGGAAATTCAGCCTAAAGAGAGCATTCTCCCTAACAAAGCACATGATAGTGCACGAAGGAAGTGGGTTTTCAGGAAACTGACAGCTTCTTTGCAGCAGCAACGTGGTGGCTCCGTGCTTAAGGTCGTCGGCCTGGGAGCTCGTTAGTTCAAGTCCCAGCAATAGATTTTCATATCCATTTTAAAACGTTAGATTGAAGGTTGTTTTTTCTTTTATGATATTGTTTAGCATGCAGTGACATGCACATCTGAGTTTTTTTTTTCTCACTTATGAAATGTTTTGCCATGGCATGTGACACCTGCCAGCGGCACGTGTCACTTATAGATGGGACATGCAGTGGCACGAGTCACTGGTCACATGTCATGTTCGGCTCTTAGCCCTACTGCACAGATATCAGCTGTAGAGGTGGAAGACCTAAAGCAAGTTCCCACACCTCCCAGTCACGGGGACAGAAGGCTTAGCACCAACACCGTCAGCCACCTGACATAGAAACAGTAGAACTACCACCGGAGCCCACATCCTGTCGAATCAGTATAACTATTCCTCAAATTTACAAGACTCAGACACTGAACCAGCAGGACTGGCCCCAGCTCTGCCATTCCTGGGCTACAGATGAAAACAGGGGTTTCAATTCCAATCTACACTGTCCTGATCTGTTGACATAGTACACAATACTGCTGAAGATTTATCCCAGTCCATCCATCGCATCAGGCGAGCTTTGCTCCCCAGGACAGCCCCATACTCAACTCTACTCAGGGGATCTCTGCTCCCCATGACAGCCCCATACTAAACTCTACTCAGGGGAACTTTGCTACCAAGGACAGCCCCATACTAAACTTTACTCAGGGGAACTTTGCTACCAAGGACAGCCCCATACTCAACTCTACTCAGGGGATCTCTGCTCCCCATGACAGCCCATACTAAACTCTACTCAGGGGAACGTTGCTACCCAGGAAAACCCCATACTAAATTTTACTCAGGGGAACTTTGCTACCAAGTACAGCCTCTTACAAAACTCTGCTCGTGGGATCTTTGCTCCCCATGACAGCCCCATACTAAACTCTGCTATGCGATCTTTGCATCCCATGACAGCCCCATACTAAACTCTACTCATGGGATCTTTGCTACCCAGAACAGCCCCAAACTAAACTCTGCTATGGGGATCTTTTCTCCCCAAGACAGCCCCATACTAAACTCTGCTCAGGGGACCTTTGCTCCCCAGGACAGGCCCATACTAAACTCTACTCAGGGGATCTTTGCTACCCAGGACAGCCCCATACTAAACTCTACTCATGGGATCTTTGCTACCCAGGACAGCCCCATACTAAACTCTGCTATGGGGATCTTTGATACCCAGGAAAGCCCACACTAAACTCTACTCAGGGGATCTTTGCTCCCCAGGACAGCCCCACACTCAACTCTACTCAGGGGATCTCTGCTCCCCATGACAGCCCCATACTAAACTCTACTCAGGGGATCTTTGCTAGCAAGGACAGCCCCATACTCAACTCTACTCAGGGGATCTCTGCTCCCATGACAGCCCCATACTAAACTCTACTCAGGGGAACTTTGCTACCAAGGACAGCCCCATACTAAACTCTGCTCATGGGATCTTTGCTCCCCATGACAGCCCCATACTAAACTCTGCTATGGGGATCATTGCTCCCCATGACAGCCCAATACTAAACTCTACTCATGGGATCTTTGCTACCCAGAACAGCCCCAAACTAAACTCTGCTATGGGGATCTTTGCTCCCCAAGACAGCCCCATACTAAACTCTGCTCAGTGGACCTTTGCTCCCCAGGACAGGTCCCTACTAAACTCTACTCAGGGGATCTTTGCTACCCAGGACAGCCCCATACTAAACTCTACTCATGGGATCTTTGCTACCGAGGACAGCCCCATACTAAACTCTGTTATGGGGATCTTTGATACCCAGGACAGCACACACTAAACTCTGCCCAGGGGATCTTTGTGACACAGGACAATCCCATACTAAACTCTACTCAGGGGATCTTTGCTCCCCAGGACAGCCCCATACTAAACTCTGCACAGGGGATCTTTGCTACCCAGGACAGCCCCATACTAAACTCTGCCCAGGGGATCTTTGCGACACAGGACAGTCCCATACTAAACTCTACTCAGGGGATCTTTGCTCCTCAGGACAGCCCCATACTAAACTCTGCTCATGGGATCTTTGCTACCCAGAACAGCCCCAAACTAAACTCTGCTATGGGGATCTTTGCTCCCCAAGACAGCCCCATACTAAACTCTGCTCAGTGGACCTTTGCTCCCCAGGACAGGTCCCTACTAAACTCTACTCAGGGGATCTTTGCTACCCAGGACAGCCCCATACTAAACTCTACTCATGGGATCTTTGCTACCGAGGACAGCCCCATACTAAACTCTGTTATGGGGATCTTTGATACCCAGGACAGCACACACTAAACTCTGCCCAGGGGATCTTTGTGACACAGGACAATCCCATACTAAACTCTACTCAGGGGATCTTTGCTCCCCAGGACAGCCCCATACTAAACTCTGCACAGGGGATCTTTGCTACCCAGGACAGCCCCATACTAAACTCTGCCCAGGGGATCTTTGCGACACAGGACAGTCCCATACTAAACTCTACTCAGGGGATCTTTGCTCCTCAGGACAGCCCCATACTAAACTCTGCTCAGGGGATCTTTGATACCCAGGACAGCCCCATACTAAACTCTGCTATGGGATCTTTACTAGCCAGGACAGCCCCGTACTAAACTCTACTCAGGGGATCTTTGCTACCAAGGACAGCCCCATACTAAACTTTGCTATGGGGATCTTTGCTAGCAAGGACAGCCCGATACTAAACTCTGCTCAGGGGATCTTTGCTACCCAGGACAGCTCCATACTAAACTCTGCTCAGGGGATCTTTGCTACCCAGGACAGCCCCATACTAAACTCTGCTATGGGCATCTTTGCTACCAAGGACAGCCCCATATTAAACTCTGCTATGGGGATCTTTGCTAGCCAGGACAGCCCCTTACTAAACTCTGCTATGGGGACCTTTGCTACCAAGGACAGCCCCATACTAAACTCTACTCAGGGGATCTTTGCTACTCAGGACACACCCATACTAAACTCTACTCAGGGGATCTTTACTACCCAGGACAGCCCCATACTAAACTCTGCTATGGGGATCTTTGCTACCCAGGACAGCCCCATACTAAACTCTGCTATGGGGATCTTTGCTACCAAGGACAGCCCCATAGTAAACTCTGCTATGGGGATCGTTGCTACAAAGGACAGCTCCATACTAAGCTCTACTCAGCGGATCTATGCTACCCAGGACAGCCCCATACTAAACTCTGCTATGGGGATCTTTGCTATCCAGGACAGCCCCATACTAAACTCTGCTCAGGGGGTCTTTGCTACCCAGGACAGCCCCATACTAAACTCTGCTATGGGGATCTTTGCTATCCAGGACTGCCCTATACTAAACTCTGCTCAGGAGATCTTTGCTACCCAGGACAGCCCCATACTAAACTCTGCTATGGGGATCTTTGCTATCCAGGACAGCCCCATACTAAACTCTGCTCATGGGATATTTGCTCCCCATGACAGCCCCATACTAAACTCTGCTATGGGGATCATTGCTCCCCATGACAGCCCAATACTAAACTCTACTCATGGGATCTTTGCTACCCAGAACAGCCCCAAACTAAACTCTGCTATGGGGATCTTTGCTCCCCAAGACAGCCCCATACTAAACTCTGCTCAGTGGACCTTTGCTCCCCAGGACAGGCCCCTACTAAACTCTACTCAGGGGAACTTTGCTACCCAGGACAGCCCCATACTAAACTCTACTCATGGGATCTTTGCTACCGAGGACAGCCCCATACTAAACTCTGTTATGGGGATCTTTGATACCCAGGACAGCACACACTAAACTCTGCCCAGGGGATCTTTGCGACACAGGACAATCCCATACTAAACTCTACTCAGGGGATCTTTGCTCCCCAGGACAGCCCCATACTAAACTCTGCACAGGGGATCTTTGCTACCCAGGACAGCCCCATACTAAACTCTGCCCAGGGGATCTTTGCGACACAGGACAGTCCCATACTAAACTCTACTCAGGGGATCTTTGCTCCTCAGGACAGCCCCATACTAAACTCTGCTCAGGGGATCTTTGATACCCAGGACAGCCCCATACTAAACTCTGCTATGGGATCTTTACTAGCCAGGACAGCCCCGTACTAAACTCTACTCAGGGGATCTTTGCTACCAAGGACAGCCCCATACTAAACTTTGCTATGGGGATCTTTGCTAGCAAGGACAGCCCGATACTAAACTCTGCTCAGGGGATCTTTGCTACCCAGGACAGCTCCATACTAAACTCTGCTCAGGGGATCTTTGCTACCCAGGACAACCCCATACTAAACTCTGCTATGGGCATCTTTGCTACCATGGACAGCCCCATACTAAACTCTGCTATGGGGATCTTTGCTAGCCAGGACAGCCCCTTACTAAACTCTGCTATGGGGACCTTTGCTACCAAGGACAGCCCCATACTAAACTCTACTCAGGGGATCTTTGCTCCCACGAGAGCCCCATACTAAACTCCACTCAGGGGATCTTTGCTACTCAGGACACACCCATACTAAACTCTACTCAGGGGATCTTTACTACCCAGGACAGCCCCATACTAAACTCTGCTATGGGGATCTTTGCTACCCAGGACAGCCCCATACTAAACTCTGCTATGGGGATCTTTGCTACCAAGGACAGTCCCATACTAAACTCTGCTATGGGGATCTGTGCTACCCAGGACAGCCCCATACTAAACTCTGCTATGGGGATCTTTGCTACCAAGGACACCCCCATAGTAAACTCTGCTATGGGGATCGTTGCTAGAAAGGACAGCTCCATACTAAGCTCTACTCAGGGGATCTTTGCTACCCAGGGCAGCCCCAAACCAAACTCTGCTATGGGGATCTTTGTTAACCAGGACAGCCCCATACTAAACTCTGCTCAGGGGATCTTTGGTACCAAGGACAGCCCCATACTAAACTCTGCTCAGGGGATCTTTGCTGCCATGACAGCCCCATACTAAACTCTGCTCAGGGGTTCTTTGCGACCCATGACAGCCCCATACTAAACTCTGCTATGGTGATCTTTGCTCCCAAGACAGCCCCATCCTAAACTCTGCTCAGGGGATCTTTGCTCCCCAGGACACCCCCATACTAAACTCTACCCAGGGAATCTTTGCTACCGAGGACAGCCCCATACTAAACTCTTCTCAGGGGATCTTTGCTACCCAGGACAGCCCCATACTAAACTCTGCCATGGGGATCTTTGCTCCTAGGACAGCCCCATACTAAACTCTACTCAGGGGATCTTTGCTACCCAGGACAGCCCCATACTAAACTCTGCTATGGGGATCTTTGCTACCCAGGACAGCCCCATACTAAACTCTGCTATGGGGATCTTTGCTACCAAGGACAGTCCCATACTAAACTCTGCTATGGGGATCTTTGCCACCCAGGACAGCCCCATACTAAACTCTGCTATGGGGATCTTTGCTACCAAGGACAGCCCCATAGTAAACTCTGCTATGGGGATCGTTGCTACAAAGGACAGCTCCATACTAAGCTCTACTCAGGGGATCTTTGCTACCCAGGGCAGCCCCAAACCAAACTCTGCTCAGGGGATCTTTGCTATCCAGGACAGCCCCATACTAAACTCTGCTCAGGGGATCTTTGGTACCAAGGACAGCCCCATACTAAACTCTGCTCAGGGGATCTTTGCTGCCATGACAGCCCCATACTAAACTCTGCTCAGGGGTTCTTTGCGACCCATGACAGCCCCATACTAAACTCTGCTATGGGGATCTTTGCTCCCAAGACAGCCCCATCCTAAACTCTGCTCAGGGGATCTTTGCTCCCCAGGACACCCCCATACTAAACTCTACCCAGGGGATCTTTGCTACCGAGGACAGCCCCATACTAAACTCTACTCAGGGGATCTTTGCTACCCAGGACAGCCCCATACTAAGCTCTGCTATGGTGATATTTGCTCCCAGGACAGCCCCATACTAAACTCTGCTCAGGGGATCTTTGCTCCCCAGGACACCCCCATACTAAACACTAACCAGGGGGTCTTTGCTATCCATGACAGCCCCATACTAAACTCTGCTATGGGGATCTTTGCTCCCCAGGACACACCCATACTAAACTATGCTCAGGGGATCGTTGCTCCCCAGGACAGCCCCATACTAAACTCTACTAAGGGGATCTTTGCTAGTCAGGACAGCCCCATACTAAACTCTACTCAGGGGATCTTTGCTGCCCAGGACAGCCCCATACTAAACTCTGCTATGGGGATCTTTGCTACCCAGGACAGCCCCTTACTAAACTCTACTCAGGGGATCTTTGCTACCAAGGACAGACCAATACTCAATTTTGCTATGGGGATCTTTGCTACCCAGGACAGCCCCATACTAAACTCTGCTATGGGGATCTTTGCTAGCCAGGACAGCACCATACTAAACTCTGCTATGGGGATCTTTGCGAGCCAGGACAGCCCCTTACTAAACTCTGCTATGGGGATCTTTGCTACCAAGGACAGCCCCATACTAAACTCTGCTACGGGGATCTTTGCTATGCAGGACAGCCCCATACTTAACTCTTCTATGGGGATCTTTGCTACCAAGGACAGCCCCATACTAAGCTCTACTCAGGGGATCTTTGCTCCCAGGACAGCCCCATACTAAAGACTGCTCAGGGGATCTTTGCTCCCCAGGACACCCCCATACTAAACTCTGCTATGGGGATCTTTGCTAGCCAGGACAGCCCCTTACTAAACTCTACTAAGGGGATCTTTGCTACCAAGGACAACCCCATACTAAACTCTGCTATGGGGATCTTTGCTACCCAGGACAGCCCCATACTAAACTCTTCTATGGGGATCTTTGCTACCCAGGACAGCCCCATACTAAACTCTGCTATGGGGATCTTTGCTAGCCAGGACAGCCCCTTACTAAACTCTACTCAGGGGATCTTTGCTACCAAGGACAGACAATACTAAATTTTGCTATGGGGATCTTTGCTACCCAGGACAGCCCCATACTAAACTCTGCTATGGGGATCTTTGCTAGCCAGGACAGCACCATACTAAACTCTGCTATGGGGATCTTTGCGAGCCAGGACAGCCCCATACTAAACTCTGCTACGGGGATCTTTGCTACGCAAGACAGCCCCATACTTAACTCTGCTATGGGGATCGTTGCTACCAAGGACAGCCCCATACTAAGCTCTACTCAGGGGATCTTTGCTCCCAGGACAGCCCCAAACTAAAGACTGCTCAGGGGATCTTTGCTCCCCAGGACACCCCCATACTAAACTCTTCTATGGGGATCTTTGCTAGCCAGGACAGCCCCATACTAAACTCTGCTATGGGGATCTTTGCTAGCCAGGACAGCCCCTTACTAAACTCTACTAAGGGGATCTTTGCTACCAAGGACAACCCCATACTAAACTCTGCTATGGGGATCTTTGCTACCCAGGACAGCCCCATACTAAACTCTGCTATGGGGATCTTTGCTACCCAGGACAGCCCCATACTAAAGACTGCTCAGGGGATCTTTGCTCCCCAGGACACCCCCATACTAAACTCTGCTATGGGGATCTATGCTACCCAGGACAGCCCCATACTAAACTCTGCTATGGGGATCTTTGCTAGCCAGGACAGCACCGTACTAAACTCTGCTCAGGGGATCTTTGCTACCCTGGACAGCCCCATACTAAACTCTGCTATGGGGATCTTTGCTACCAAGGACAGCCCCATACTAAACTCTGCTATTGGGATCTTTGCTAGCCAGGACAACCCCTTACTAAACTCTACTCAGGGGATCTTTGCTACCAAGGACAGTCCCATACTAAACTCTGCTATGGGGATCTTTGCTACCCAGGACAGCCCCATACTAAACTCTGCTATGGGGATCTTTGCTACCAAGGACAGCGCGATACTAAACTTTGCTATGGGGATCTTTGCTACCCAGGACAGCCCCATACTAAACTCTGCTATGGGGATCTTTGCTACCAAGGACAGTCCCATACTAAACTCTGCTATGGGGATCTGTGCTACCCAGGACAGCCCCATACTAAACTCTGCTATGGGGATCTTTGCTAGCCAGGACAGCACCATACTAAACTCTGCTATGGGGATCTTTGCAAGCCAGGACAGCCCCTTACTAAACTCTGCTATGGGGATCTTTGCTACCAAGGACAGCCCCATACTAAACTCTGCTACAGGGATCTTTGCTACGCAGGACAGCCCCATACTTAACTCTTCTATGGGGATCTTTGCTACCAAGGACAGCCCCATACTAAGCTCTACTCAGGGGATCTTTGCTCCCAGGACAGCCCCATACTAAAGACTGCTCAGGGGATCTTTGCTCCCCAGGACACCCCCATACTAAACTCTGCTATGGGGATCTTTGCTAGCCAGGACAGCCCCATACTAAACTCTGCTATGGGGATCGTTGCTACCAAGGACAGCCCCATACTAAGCTCTACTCAGGGGATCTTTGCTCCCAGGACAGCCCCAAACTAAAGACTGCTCAGGGGATCTTTGCTCCCCAGGACACCCCCATACTAAACTCTGCTATGGGGATCTTTGCTAGCCAGGACAGCCCCTTACTAAACTCTACTAAGGGGAACTTTGCTACCAAGGACAACCCCATACTAAACTCTGCTATGGGGATCTTTGCTACCCAGGACAGCCCCATACTAAACTCTGCTATGGGGATCTTTGCTACCCAGGACAGCCCAATACTAAACTCAACTCAGGGGATCTTTGCTACGCAGGACAGCCCCATACTAAACTCTACTCAGGGGATATTTGCTACCAAGGACAGCCCAATACTAAACTCTGCTCAGGGGATCTTTGCTCCCCAGACAGCCCCATACTAAACTCTACTCAGGGGATCTTTGTTACCCAGGACAGCCCCATACTAAACTCTACTCAGGGGATCTTTGCTCCCAGGACAGCCCCATACTAAACTCTGCTATGGGGATCTTTGCTAGCCAGGACAGCCCCATACTAAACTCTGCTATGGGGATCTTTGCTAGCCAGGACAGCCCCATACTAAACTCTGCTATTGGGATCTTTGCTACCCAGGACAGCCCCATACTAAACTCTGCTATGGGGATCTTTGCTACCAAGGACAGTCCCATACTAAACTCTACTCAGGGGATCTTTGCTACCCAGGACAGCCCCATACTAAACTCTACTCAGGGGATATTTGCTACCAAGGACAGCCCAATACTAAACTCTGCTCAGGGGATCTTTGCTCCCCAGGACAGCCCCATACTAAACTCTACTCAGGGGATCTTTGCTCCCCAGGACAGCCCATACTAAACTCTACTCAGGGGATCTTTGCTCCCATGACAGACCCATAGTAAACTCTGCTATGGGGATCTTTGCTACCAAGGACAGCCCCATACTAAACTCTGCTATGGGGATCTTTGCTACCCAGGACAGCCCCATACTAAACTCTGCTATGGGAATCTTTGCTTGCCTGGACAGCCCCTTACTAAACTCTACTCAGGGGATCTTTGCTACCAAGGACAGCCCCATACTAAACTCTGCCCAGGGGATCTTTGCTACCGAGAACAGCCCCATACTGAACTCTACTCAGGGGATCTTTGCTACCCAGGACAGCCCCATACTAAACTCTGCCATGGGGATCTTTGCTCCCAGGACAGCCCCATACTAAACTCTACTCAGGGGATCTTTGCTACCCAGGACAGCCCCATACTAAACTCTGCTATGGGGATCTTTGTTACCCAGGACAGCCCCATACTAAACTCTGCTATGGGGATCTTTGCTAGCCAGGACAGCCCCATACTAAACTCTGCTATGGGGATCTTTGCTAGCCAGGACAGCCCCTTACTAAACTCTACTAAGGGGATCTTTGCTACCAAGGACAACCCCATACTAAACTCTGCTATGGGGATCTTTGCTACCCAGGACAGCCCCATACTAAACTCTGCTATGGGGATCTTTGCTAGCCAGGACAGTCCCTTCTTAAACACTACTCTGGGGATCTTTACTACCAAGGACAGCCCGATTAACTCTGCTATGGGGATCTTTGCTACCCAGGACCGCCCCATTCTAAACTCGGCTATGGGGATCTTTGCTACCCAGGACAGCCAAATACTAAACTCTGCTATGGGGATCTTTGCTACCAAGGACAGTCCCATACTAAACTCTGCTATGGGGAACTTTGCTACCCAGGACAGCCCCATACTAAACTCTGCTATGGGGATCTTTACTAGCCAGGACTGCCCCTTCCTAAACACTACTCAGGGGATCTTTGCTACCAAGGACAGCCCGATTAACTCTGCTATGGGGATCTTTGCTACCAAGGATAGCCCCTACTAAACTCTGCTATGGGGATCTTTGCTACCAAGGACAGTCCCATACCAAACTCTGCTATGGGGAACTTTGCTACCCAGGACAGCCCCATACTAAACTCTGCTATGGGGATCTTTGCTACCAAGGACAGCCTCATAGTACACTCTGCTATGGGGATCGTTGCTACCAAGGACAGCCCCATACTAAGCTCTACTGAGGGGATCTTTGCTCCCAGGACAGCCCCATACTAAAGACTGCTCAGGGGATCTTTGCTCCCCAGGACACCCCCATACTAAACTCTGCTATGGGGATCTATGATACCCAGGACAGCCCCATACTAAACTCTGCTATGGGGATCTTTGCTAGCCAGGACAGCACCGTACTAAACTCTGCTCAGGGGATCTTTGCTACCCTGGACAGCCCCATACTAAACTCTGCTATGGGGATCTTTGCTACCAAGGATAGCCCCTACTAAACTCGGCTATGGGGATCTTTGCTACCCAGGACAGTCAAATACTAAACTCTGCTATGGGGATCTTTGCTACCAAGGACAGTCCCATACCAAACTCTGCTATGGGGAACTTTGCTACCCAGGACAGCCCCATACTAAACTCTGCTATGGGGATCTTTGCTACCAAGGACAGCCCCATAGTACACTCTGCTATGGGGATCGTTGCTACCAAGGACAGCCCCATACTAAGCTCTACTGAGGGGATCTTTGCTCCCAGGACAGCCCCATACTAAAGACTGCTCAGGGGATCTTTGCTCCCCAGGACACCCCCATACTAAACTCTGCTATGGGGATCTATGCTACCCAGGACAGCCCCATACTAAACTCTGCTATGGGGATCTTTGCTAGCCAGGACAGCACCGTACTAAACTCTGCTCAGGGGATCTTTGCTACCCTGGACAGCCCCATACTAAACTCTGCTATGGGGATCGTTGCTACCAAGGACAGCCCCATACTAAACTCTGCTATTGGGATCTTTGCTAGCCAGGACAACCCCTTACTAAACTCTACTCAGGGGATCTTTGCTACCAAGGACAGTCCCATACTAAACTCTGCTATGGGGATCTTTGCTACCCAGGACAGCCCCATACTAAACTCTGCTATGGGGATCTTTGCTAGCCAGGACAGCCCCTTACTAAACTCTACTATGGGGATCTTTGCTACCAAGGACAGCGCGATACTAAACTTTGCTATGGGGATCTTTGCTACCCAGGACAGCCCCATACTAAACTCTGCTATGGGGATCTTTGCTACCAAGGACAGTCCCATACTAAACTCTGCTATGGGGATCTGTGCTACCCAGGACAGCCCCATACTAAACTCTGCTATGGGGATCTTTGCTAGCCAGGACAGCACCATACTAAACTCTGCTATGGGGATCTTTGCGAGCCAGGACAGCCCCTTACTAAACTCTGCTATGGGGATCTTTGCTACCAAGGACAGCCCCATACTAAACTCTGCTACGGGGATCTTTGCTACGCAGGACAGCCCCATACTTAACTCTTCTATGGGGATCTTTGCTACCAAGGACAGCCCCATACTAAGCTCTACTCAGGGGATCTTTGCTCCCAGGACAGCCCCATACTAAAGACTGCTCAGGGGATCTTTGCTCCCCAGGACACCCCCATACTAAACTCTGCTATGGGGATCTTTGCTAGCCAGGACAGCCCCATACTAAACTCTGCTATGGGGATCTTTGCTAGCCAGGACAGCCCCTTACTAAACTCTACTAAGGGGATCTTTGCTACCAAGGACAACCCCATACTAAACTCTGCTATGGGGATCTTTGCTACCCAGGACAGCCCCATACTAAACTCTGCTATGGGGATCTTTGCTACCCAGGACAGCCCCATACTAAACTCTGCTATGGGGATCTTTGCTAGCCAGGACAGCCCCTTACTAAACTCTACTCAGGGGATCTTTGCTACCAAGGACAGACCAATACTAAATTTTGCTATGGGGATCTTTGCTACCCAGGACAGCCCCATACTAAACTCTGCTATGGGGATCTTTGCAAGCCAGGACAGCACCATACTAAACTCTGCTATGGGGATCTTTGCGAGCCAGGACAGCCCCATACTAAACTCTGCTACGGGGATCTTTGCTACGCAGGACAGCCCCATACTTAACTCTGCTATGGGGATCGTTGCTACCAAGGACAGCCCCATACTAAGCTCTACTCAGGGGATCTTTGCTCCCAGGACAGCCCCAAACTAAAGACTGCTCAGGGGATCTTTGCTCCCCAGGACACCCCCATACTAAACTCTGCTATGGGGATCTTTGCTAGCCAGGACAGCCCCATACTAAACTCTGCTATGGGGATCTTTGCTAGCCAGGACAGCCCCTTACTAAACTCTACTAAGGGGAACTTTGCTACCAAGGACAACCCCATACTAAACTCTGCTATGGGGATCTTTGCTACCCAGGACAGCCCCATACTAAACTCTGCTATGGGGATCTTTGCTACCCAGGACAGCCCCATACTAAACTCTACTGAGGGGATCTTTGCTACGCAGGACAGCCCCATACTAAACTCTACTCAGGGGATATTTGCTACCAAGGACAGCCCAATACTAAACTCTGCTCAGGGGATCTTTGCTCCCCAGACAGCCCCATACTAAACTCTACTCAGTCGATCTTTGTTCCCCAGGACAGCCCCATACTAAACTCTACTCAGGGGATCTTTGCTCCAAGGACAGCCCCATACTAAACTCTGCTATGGGGATCTTTGCTAGCCAGGACAGCCCCATACTAAACTCTGCTATGGGGATCTTTGCTAGCCAGGACAGCCCCATACTAAACTCTGCTATTGGGATCTTTGCTACCCAGGACAGCCCCATACTAAACTCTGCTATGGGGATCTTTGCTACCAAGGACAGTCCCATACTAAACTCTACTCAGGGGATCTTTGCTACCCAGGACAGCCCCATACTAAACTCTACTCAGGGGATATTTGCTACCAAGGACAGCCCAATACTAAACTCTGCTCAGGGGATCTTTGCTCCCCATGACAGCCCCATACTAAACTCTACTCAGGGGATCTTTGCTCCCCAGGACAGCCCATACTAAACTCTACTCAGGGGATCTTTGCTCACATGACAGACCCATAGTAAACTCTACTATGGGGATCTTTGCTACCAAGGACAGCCCCATACTAAACTCTGCTATGGGGATCTTTGCTACCCAGGACAGCCCCATACTAAACTCTGCTATGGGGATCTTTGCTAGCCAGGACAGCCCCTTACTAAACTCTACTCAGGGGATCTTTGCTACCAAGGACAGCCCCATACTAAACTCTGCTCAGGGGATCTTTGCTACCGAGAACAGCCCCATACTGAACTCTACTCAGGGGATCTTTGCTACCCAGGACAGCCCCATACTAAACTCTGCCATGGGGATCTTTGCTCCCAGGACAGCCCCATACTAAACTCTACTCAGGGGATCTTTGCTACCCAGGACAGCCCCATACTAAACTCTGCTATGGGGATCTTTGTTACCCAGGACAGCCCCATACTAAACTCTGCTATGGGGATCTTTGCTAGCCAGGACAGCCCCATACTAAACTCTGCTATGGGGATCTTTGCTAGCCAGGACAGCCCCTTACTAAACTCTACTAAGGGGATCTTTGCTACCAAGGACAACCCCATACTAAACTCTGCTATGGGGATCTTTGCTACCCAGGACAGCCCCATACTAAACTCTGCTATGGGGATCTTTGCTAGCCAGGACAGTCCCTTCCTAAACACTACTCTGGGGATCTTTGCTACCAAGGACAGCCCGATTAACTCTGCTATGGGGATCTTTGCTACCCAGGACCGCCCCATTCTAAACTCGGCTATGGGGATCTTTGCTACCCAGGACAGCCAAATGCTAAACTCTGCTATGGGGATCTTTGCTACCAAGGACAGTCCCATACTAAACTCTGCTATGGGGAACTTTGCTACCCAGGACAGCCCCATACTAAACTCTGCTATGGGGATCTTTACTAGCCAGGACTGCCCCTTCCTAAACACTACTCAGGGGATCTTTGCTACCAAGGACAGCCCGATTAACTCTGCTATGGGGATCTTTGCTACCAAGGATAGCCCCTACCAAACTCGGCTATGGGGATCTTTGCTACCCAGGACAGTCAAATACTAAACTCTGCTATGGGGATCTTTGCTACCAAGGACAGTCCCATACCAAACTCTGCTATGGGGAACTTTGCTACCCAGGACAGCCCCATACTAAACTCTGCTATGGGGATCTTTGCTACCCAGGACAGCCCCATACTAAACTCTGCTATGGGGATCTTTGCTACCAAGGACAGCCCCATAGTACACTCTGCTATGGGGATCGTTGCTACCAAGGACAGCCCCATACTAAGCTCTACTGAGGGGATCTTTGCTCCCAGGACAGCCCCATACTAAAGACTGCTCAGGGGATCTTTGCTCCCCAGGACACCCCCATACTAAACTCTGCTATGGGGATCTATGCTACCCAGGACAGCCCCATACTGAACTCTGCTATGGGGATCTTTGCTAGCCAGGACAGCACCGTACTAAACTCTGCTCAGGGGATCTTTGCTACCCTGGACAGCCCCATACTAAACTCTGCCATGGGGATCTTTGCTCCCAGGACAGCCCCATACTAAACTCTACTCAGGGGATCTTTGCTACCCAGGACAGCCCCATACTAAACTCTGCTATGGGGATCTTTGTTACCCAGGACAGCCCCATACTAAACTCTGCTATGGGGATCTTTGCTAGCCAGGACAGCCCCATACTAAACTCTGCTATGGGGATCTTTGCTACCCAGGACAGCCCCATACTAAACTCTGCTATGGGGATCTTTGATACCCAGGAAAGCCCACACTAAACTCTACTCAGGGGATCTTTGCTCCCCAGGACAGCCCCACACTCAACTCTACTCAGGGGATCTCTGCTCCCCATGACAGCCCCATACTAAACTCTACTCAGGGGATCTTTGCTAGCAAGGACAGCCCCATACTCAACTCTACTCAGGGGATCTCTGCTCCCATGACAGCCCCATACTAAACTCTACTCAGGGGAACTTTGCTACCAAGGACAGCCCCATACTAAACTCTGCTCATGGGATCTTTGCTCCCCATGACAGCCCCATACTAAACTCTGCTATGGGGATCATTGCTCCCCATGACAGCCCAATACTAAACTCTACTCATGGGATCTTTGCTACCCAGAACAGCCCCAAACTAAACTCTGCTATGGGGATCTTTGCTCCCCAAGACAGCCCCATACTAAACTCTGCTCAGTGGACCTTTGCTCCCCAGGACAGGTCCCTACTAAACTCTACTCAGGGGATCTTTGCTACCCAGGACAGCCCCATACTAAACTCTACTCATGGGATCTTTGCTACCGAGGACAGCCCCATACTAAACTCTGTTATGGGGATCTTTGATACCCAGGACAGCACACACTAAACTCTGCCCAGGGGATCTTTGTGACACAGGACAATCCCATACTAAACTCTACTCAGGGGATCTTTGCTCCCCAGGACAGCCCCATACTAAACTCTGCACAGGGGATCTTTGCTACCCAGGACAGCCCCATACTAAACTCTGCCCAGGGGATCTTTGCGACACAGGACAGTCCCATACTAAACTCTACTCAGGGGATCTTTGCTCCTCAGGACAGCCCCATACTAAACTCTGCTCATGGGATCTTTGCTACCCAGAACAGCCCCAAACTAAACTCTGCTATGGGGATCTTTGCTCCCCAAGACAGCCCCATACTAAACTCTGCTCAGTGGACCTTTGCTCCCCAGGACAGGTCCCTACTAAACTCTACTCAGGGGATCTTTGCTACCCAGGACAGCCCCATACTAAACTCTACTCATGGGATCTTTGCTACCGAGGACAGCCCCATACTAAACTCTGTTATGGGGATCTTTGATATCCAGGACAGCACACACTAAACTCTGCCCAGGGGATCTTTGTGACACAGGACAATCCCATACTAAACTCTACTCAGGGGATCTTTGCTCCCCAGGACAGCCCCATACTAAACTCTGCACAGGGGATCTTTGCTACCCAGGACAGCCCCATACTAAACTCTGCCCAGGGGATCTTTGCGACACAGGACAGTCCCATACTAAACTCTACTCAGGGGATCTTTGCTCCTCAGGACAGCCCCATACTAAACTCTGCTCAGGGGATCTTTGATACCCAGGACAGCCCCATACTAAACTCTGCTATGGGATCTTTACTAGCCAGGACAGCCCCGTACTAAACTCTACTCAGGGGATCTTTGCTACCAAGGACAGCCCCATACTAAACTTTGCTATGGGGATCTTTGCTAGCAAGGACAGCCCGATACTAAACTCTGCTCAGGGGATCTTTGCTACCCAGGACAGCTCCATACTAAACTCTGCTCAGGGGATCTTTGCTACCCAGGACAGCCCCATACTAAACTCTGCTATGGGCATCTTTGCTACCAAGGACAGCCCCATATTAAACTCTGCTATGGGGATCTTTGCTAGCCAGGACAGCCCCTTACTAAACTCTGCTATGGGGACCTTTGCTACCAAGGACAGCCCCATACTAAACTCTACTCAGGGGATCTTTGCTCCCAGGAGAGCCCCATACTAAACTCTACTCAGGGGATCTTTGCTACTCAGGACACACCCATACTAAACTCTACTCAGGGGATCTTTACTACCCAGGACAGCCCCATACTAAACTCTGCTATGGGGATCTTTGCTACCCAGGACAGCCCCATACTAAACTCTGCTATGGGGATCTTTGCTACCAAGGACAGCCCCATAGTAAACTCTGCTATGGGGATCGTTGCTACAAAGGACAGCTCCATACTAAGCTCTACTCAGCGGATCTATGCTACCCAGGACAGCCCCATACTAAACTCTGCTATGGGGATCTTTGCTATCCAGGACAGCCCCATACTAAACTCTGCTCAGGGGGTCTTTGCTACCCAGGACAGCCCCATACTAAACTCTGCTATGGGGATCTTTGCTATCCAGGACTGCCCTATACTAAACTCTGCTCAGGAGATCTTTGCTACCCAGGACAGCCCCATACTAAACTCTGCTATGGGGATCTTTGCTATCCAGGACAGCCCCATACTAAACTCTGCTCATGGGATATTTGCTCCCCATGACAGCCCCATACTAAACTCTGCTATGGGGATCATTGCTCCCCATGACAGCCCAATACTAAACTCTACTCATGGGATCTTTGCTACCCAGAACAGCCCCAAACTAAACTCTGCTATGGGGATCTTTGCTCCCCAAGACAGCCCCATACTAAACTCTGCTCAGTGGACCTTTGCTCCCCAGGACAGGCCCCTACTAAACTCTACTCAGGGGAACTTTGCTACCCAGGACAGCCCCATACTAAACTCTACTCAGGGGATCTTTGCGACACAGGACAGTCCCATACTAAACTCTACTCAGGGGATCTTTGCTCCTCAGGACAGCCCCATACTAAACTCTGCTCAGGGGATCTTTGATACCCAGGACAGCCCCATACTAAACTCTGCTATGGGATCTTTACTAGCCAGGACAGCCCCGTACTAAACTCTACTCAGGGGATCTTTGCTACCAAGGACAGCCCCATACTAAACTTTGCTATGGGGATCTTTGCTAGCAAGGACAGCCCGATACTAAACTCTGCTCAGGGGATCTTTGCTACCCAGGACAGCTCCATACTAAACTCTGCTCAGGGGATCTTTGCTACCGAGGACAACCCCATACTAAACTCTGCTATGGGCATCTTTGCTACCAAGGACAGCCCCATACTAAACTCTGCTATGGGGATCTTTGCTAGCCAGGACAGCCCCTTACTAAACTCTGCTATGGGGACCTTTGCTACCAAGGACAGCCCCATACTAAACTCTACTCAGGGGATCTTTGCTCCCACGAGAGCCCCATACTAAACTCCACTCAGGGGATCTTTGCTACTCAGGACACACCCATACTAAACTCTACTCAGGGGATCTTTACTACCCAGGACAGCCCCATACTAAACTCTGCTATGGGGATCTTTGCTACCCAGGACAGCCCCATACTAAACTCTGCTATGGGGATCTTTGCTACCAAGGACAGTCCCATACTAAACTCTGCTATGGGGATCTGTGCTACCCAGGACAGCCCCATACTAAACTCTGCTATGGGGATCTTTGCTACCAAGGACACCCCCATAGTAAACTCTGCTATGGGGATCGTTGCTAGAAAGGACAGCTCCATACTAAGCTCTACTCAGGGGATCTTTGCTACCCAGGGCAGCCCCAAACCAAACTCTGCTATGGGGATCTTTGTTAACCAGGACAGCCCCATACTAAACTCTGCTCAGGGGATCTTTGGTACCAAGGACAGCCCCATACTAAACTCTGCTCAGGGGATCTTTGCTGCCATGACAGCCCCATACTAAACTCTGCTCAGGGGTTCTTTGCGACCCATGACAGCCCCATACTAAACTCTGCTATGGTGATCTTTGCTCCCAAGACAGCCCCATCCTAAACTCTGCTCAGGGGATCTTTGCTCCCCAGGACACCCCCATACTAAACTCTACCCAGGGAATCTTTGCTACCGAGGACAGCCCCATACTAAACTCTTCTCAGGGGATCTTTGCTACCCAGGACAGCCCCATACTAAACTCTGCCATGGGGATCTTTGCTCCTAGGACAGCCCCATACTAAACTCTACTCAGGGGATCTTTGCTACCCAGGACAGCCCCATACTAAACTCTGCTATGGGGATCTTTGCTACCCAGGACAGCCCCATACTAAACTCTGCTATGGGGATCTTTGCTACCAAGGACAGTCCCATACTAAACTCTGCTATGGGGATCTTTGCCACCCAGGACAGCCCCATACTAAACTCTGCTATGGGGATCTTTGCTACCAAGGACAGCCCCATAGTAAACTCTGCTATGGGGATCGTTGCTACAAAGGACAGCTCCATACTAAGCTCTACTCAGGGGATCTTTGCTACCCAGGGCAGCCCCAAACCAAACTCTGCTCAGGGGATCTTTGCTATCCAGGACAGCCCCATACTAAACTCTGCTCAGGGGATCTTTGGTACCAAGGACAGCCCCATACTAAACTCTGCTCAGGGGATCTTTGCTGCCATGACAGCCCCATACTAAACTCTGCTCAGGGGTTCTTTGCGACCCATGACAGCCCCATACTAAACTCTGCTATGGGGATCTTTGCTCCCAAGACAGCCCCATCCTAAACTCTGCTCAGGGGATCTTTGCTCCCCAGGACACCCCCATACTAAACTCTACCCAGGGGATCTTTGCTACCGAGGACAGCCCCATACTAAACTCTACTCAGGGGATCTTTGCTACCCAGGACAGCCCCATACTAAGCTCTGCTATGGTGATATTTGCTCCCAGGACAGCCCCATACTAAACTCTGCTCAGGGGATCTTTGCTCCCCAGGACACCCCCATACTAAACACTAACCAGGGGGTCTTTGCTATCCATGACAGCCCCATACTAAACTCTGCTATGGGGATCTTTGCTCCCCAGGACACACCCATACTAAACTATGCTCAGGGGATCGTTGCTCCCCAGGACAGCCCCATACTAAACTCTACTAAGGGGATCTTTGCTAGTCAGGACAGCCCCATACTAAACTCTACTCAGGGGATCTTTGCTGCCCAGGACAGCCCCATACTAAACTCTGCTATGGGGATCTTTGCTACCCAGGACAGCCCCTTACTAAACTCTACTCAGGGGATCTTTGCTACCAAGGACAGACCAATACTCAATTTTGCTATGGGGATCTTTGCTACCCAGGACAGCCCCATACTAAACTCTGCTATGGGGATCTTTGCTAGCCAGGACAGCACCATACTAAACTCTGCTATGGGGATCTTTGCGAGCCAGGACAGCCCCTTACTAAACTCTGCTATGGGGATCTTTGCTACCAAGGACAGCCCCATACTAAACTCTGCTACGGGGATCTTTGCTATGCAGGACAGCCCCATACTTAACTCTTCTATGGGGATCTTTGCTACCAAGGACAGCCCCATACTAAGCTCTACTCAGGGGATCTTTGCTCCCAGGACAGCCCCATACTAAAGACTGCTCAGGGGATCTTTGCTCCCCAGGACACCCCCATACTAAACTCTGCTATGGGGATCTTTGCTAGCCAGGACAGCCCCTTACTAAACTCTACTAAGGGGATCTTTGCTACCAAGGACAACCCCATACTAAACTCTGCTATGGGGATCTTTGCTACCCAGGACAGCCCCATACTAAACTCTTCTATGGGGATCTTTGCTACCCAGGACAGCCCCATACTAAACTCTGCTATGGGGATCTTTGCTAGCCAGGACAGCCCCTTACTAAACTCTACTCAGGGGATCTTTGCTACCAAGGACAGACAATACTAAATTTTGCTATGGGGATCTTTGCTACCCAGGACAGCCCCATACTAAACTCTGCTATGGGGATCTTTGCTAGCCAGGACAGCACCATACTAAACTCTGCTATGGGGATCTTTGCGAGCCAGGACAGCCCCATACTAAACTCTGCTACGGGGATCTTTGCTACGCAAGACAGCCCCATACTTAACTCTGCTATGGGGATCGTTGCTACCAAGGACAGCCCCATACTAAGCTCTACTCAGGGGATCTTTGCTCCCAGGACAGCCCCAAACTAAAGACTGCTCAGGGGATCTTTGCTCCCCAGGACACCCCCATACTAAACTCTTCTATGGGGATCTTTGCTAGCCAGGACAGCCCCATACTAAACTCTGCTATGGGGATCTTTGCTAGCCAGGACAGCCCCTTACTAAACTCTACTAAGGGGATCTTTGCTACCAAGGACAACCCCATACTAAACTCTGCTATGGGGATCTTTGCTACCCAGGACAGCCCCATACTAAACTCTGCTATGGGGATCTTTGCTACCCAGGACAGCCCCATACTAAAGACTGCTCAGGGGATCTTTGCTCCCCAGGACACCCCCATACTAAACTCTGCTATGGGGATCTATGCTACCCAGGACAGCCCCATACTAAACTCTGCTATGGGGATCTTTGCTAGCCAGGACAGCACCGTACTAAACTCTGCTCAGGGGATCTTTGCTACCCTGGACAGCCCCATACTAAACTCTGCTATGGGGATCTTTGCTACCAAGAACAGCCCCATACTAAACTCTGCTATTGGGATCTTTGCTAGCCAGGACAACCCCTTACTAAACTCTACTCAGGGGATCTTTGCTACCAAGGACAGTCCCATACTAAACTCTGCTATGGGGATCTTTGCTACCCAGGACAGCCCCATACTAAACTCTGCTATGGGGATCTTTGCTACCAAGGACAGCGCGATACTAAACTTTGCTATGGGGATCTTTGCTACCCAGGACAGCCCCATACTAAACTCTGCTATGGGGATCTTTGCTACCAAGGACAGTCCCATACTAAACTCTGCTATGGGGATCTGTGCTACCCAGGACAGCCCCATACTAAACTCTGCTATGGGGATCTTTGCTAGCCAGGACAGCACCATACTAAACTCTGCTATGGGGATCTTTGCAAGCCAGGACAGCCCCTTACTAAACTCTGCTATGGGGATCTTTGCTACCAAGGACAGCCCCATACTAAACTCTGCTACAGGGATCTTTGCTACGCAGGACAGCCCCATACTTAACTCTTCTATGGGGATCTTTGCTACCAAGGACAGCCCCATACTAAGCTCTACTCAGGGGATCTTTGCTCCCAGGACAGCCCCATACTAAAGACTGCTCAGGGGATCTTTGCTCCCCAGGACACCCCCATACTAAACTCTGCTATGGGGATCTTTGCTAGCCAGGACAGCCCCATACTAAACTCTGCTATGGGGATCGTTGCTACCAAGGACAGCCCCATACTAAGCTCTACTCAGGGGATCTTTGCTCCCAGGACAGCCCCAAACTAAAGACTGCTCAGGGGATCTTTGCTCCCCAGGACACCCCCATACTAAACTCTGCTATGGGGATCTTTGCTAGCCAGGACAGCCCCTTACTAAACTCTACTAAGGGGAACTTTGCTACCAAGGACAACCCCATACTAAACTCTGCTATGGGGATCTTTGCTACCCAGGACAGCCCCATACTAAACTCTGCTATGGGGATCTTTGCTACCCAGGACAGCCCAATACTAAACTCAACTCAGGGGATCTTTGCTACGCAGGACAGCCCCATACTAAACTCTACTCAGGGGATATTTGCTACCAAGGACAGCCCAATACTAAACTCTGCTCAGGGGATCTTTGCTCCCCAGACAGCCCCATACTAAACTCTACTCAGGGGATCTTTGTTACCCAGGACAGCCCCATACTAAACTCTACTCAGGGGATCTTTGCTCCCAGGACAGCCCCATACTAAACTCTGCTATGGGGATCTTTGCTAGCCAGGACAGCCCCATACTAAACTCTGCTATGGGGATCTTTGCTAGCCAGGACAGCCCCATACTAAACTCTGCTATTGGGATCTTTGCTACCCAGGACAGCCCCATACTAAACTCTGCTATGGGGATCTTTGCTACCAAGGACAGTCCCATACTAAACTCTACTCAGGGGATCTTTGCTACCCAGGACAGCCCCATACTAAACTCTACTCAGGGGATATTTGCTACCAAGGACAGCCCAATACTAAACTCTGCTCAGGGGATCTTTGCTCCCCAGGACAGCCCCATACTAAACTCTACTCAGGGGATCTTTGCTCCCCAGGACAGCCCATACTAAACTCTACTCAGGGGATCTTTGCTCCCATGACAGACCCATAGTAAACTCTGCTATGGGGATCTTTGCTACCAAGGACAGCCCCATACTAAACTCTGCTATGGGGATCTTTGCTACCCAGGACAGCCCCATACTAAACTCTGCTATGGGAATCTTTGCTTGCCTGGACAGCCCCTTACTAAACTCTACTCAGGGGATCTTTGCTACCAAGGACAGCCCCATACTAAACTCTGCCCAGGGGATCTTTGCTACCGAGAACAGCCCCATACTGAACTCTACTCAGGGGATCTTTGCTACCCAGGACAGCCCCATACTAAACTCTGCCATGGGGATCTTTGCTCCCAGGACAGCCCCATACTAAACTCTACTCAGGGGATCTTTGCTACCCAGGACAGCCCCATACTAAACTCTGCTATGGGGATCTTTGTTACCCAGGACAGCCCCATACTAAACTCTGCTATGGGGATCTTTGCTAGCCAGGACAGCCCCATACTAAACTCTGCTATGGGGATCTTTGCTAGCCAGGACAGCCCCTTACTAAACTCTACTAAGGGGATCTTTGCTACCAAGGACAACCCCATACTAAACTCTGCTATGGGGATCTTTGCTACCCAGGACAGCCCCATACTAAACTCTGCTATGGGGATCTTTGCTAGCCAGGACAGTCCCTTCCTAAACACTACTCTGGGGATCTTTACTACCAAGGACAGCCCGATTAACTCTGCTATGGGGATCTTTGCTACCCAGGACCGCCCCATTCTAAACTCGGCTATGGGGATCTTTGCTACCCAGGACAGCCAAATACTAAACTCTGCTATGGGGATCTTTGCTACCAAGGACAGTCCCATACTAAACTCTGCTATGGGGAACTTTGCTACCCAGGACAGCCCCATACTAAACTCTGCTATGGGGATCTTTACTAGCCAGGACTGCCCCTTCCTAAACACTACTCAGGGGATCTTTGCTACCAAGGACAGCCCGATTAACTCTGCTATGGGGATCTTTGCTACCAAGGATAGCCCCTACTAAACTCTGCTATGGGGATCTTTGCTACCAAGGACAGTCCCATACCAAACTCTGCTATGGGGAACTTTGCTACCCAGGACAGCCCCATACTAAACTCTGCTATGGGGATCTTTGCTACCAAGGACAGCCTCATAGTACACTCTGCTATGGGGATCGTTGCTACCAAGGACAGCCCCATACTAAGCTCTACTGAGGGGATCTTTGCTCCCAGGACAGCCCCATACTAAAGACTGCTCAGGGGATCTTTGCTCCCCAGGACACCCCCATACTAAACTCTGCTATGGGGATCTATGATACCCAGGACAGCCCCATACTAAACTCTGCTATGGGGATCTTTGCTAGCCAGGACAGCACCGTACTAAACTCTGCTCAGGGGATCTTTGCTACCCTGGACAGCCCCATACTAAACTCTGCTATGGGGATCTTTGCTACCAAGGATAGCCCCTACTAAACTCGGCTATGGGGATCTTTGCTACCCAGGACAGTCAAATACTAAACTCTGCTATGGGGATCTTTGCTACCAAGGACAGTCCCATACCAAACTCTGCTATGGGGAACTTTGCTACCCAGGACAGCCCCATACTAAACTCTGCTATGGGGATCTTTGCTACCAAGGACAGCCCCATAGTACACTCTGCTATGGGGATCGTTGCTACCAAGGACAGCCCCATACTAAGCTCTACTGAGGGGATCTTTGCTCCCAGGACAGCCCCATACTAAAGACTGCTCAGGGGATCTTTGCTCCCCAGGACACCCCCATACTAAACTCTGCTATGGGGATCTATGCTACCCAGGACAGCCCCATACTAAACTCTGCTATGGGGATCTTTGCTAGCCAGGACAGCACCGTACTAAACTCTGCTCAGGGGATCTTTGCTACCCTGGACAGCCCCATACTAAACTCTGCTATGGGGATCGTTGCTACCAAGGACAGCCCCATACTAAACTCTGCTATTGGGATCTTTGCTAGCCAGGACAACCCCTTACTAAACTCTACTCAGGGGATCTTTGCTACCAAGGACAGTCCCATACTAAACTCTGCTATGGGGATCTTTGCTACCCAGGACAGCCCCATACTAAACTCTGCTATGGGGATCTTTGCTAGCCAGGACAGCCCCTTACTAAACTCTACTATGGGGATCTTTGCTACCAAGGACAGCGCGATACTAAACTTTGCTATGGGGATCTTTGCTACCCAGGACAGCCCCATACTAAACTCTGCTATGGGGATCTTTGCTACCAAGGACAGTCCCATACTAAACTCTGCTATGGGGATCTGTGCTACCCAGGACAGCCCCATACTAAACTCTGCTATGGGGATCTTTGCTAGCCAGGACAGCACCATACTAAACTCTGCTATGGGGATCTTTGCGAGCCAGGACAGCCCCTTACTAAACTCTGCTATGGGGATCTTTGCTACCAAGGACAGCCCCATACTAAACTCTGCTACAGGGATCTTTGCTACGCAGGACAGCCCCATACTTAACTCTTCTATGGGGATCTTTGCTACCAAGGACAGCCCCATACTAAGCTCTACTCAGGGGATCTTTGCTCCCAGGACAGCCCCATACTAAAGACTGCTCAGGGGATCTTTGCTCCCCAGGACACCCCCATACTAAACTCTGCTATGGGGATCTTTGCTAGCCAGGACAGCCCCATACTAAACTCTGCTATGGGGATCTTTGCTAGCCAGGACAGCCCCTTACTAAACTCTACTAAGGGGATCTTTGCTACCAAGGACAACCCCATACTAAACTCTGCTATGGGGATCTTTGCTACCCAGGACAGCCCCATACTAAACTCTGCTATGGGGATCTTTGCTACCCAGGACAGCCCCATACTAAACTCTGCTATGGGGATCTTTGCTAGCCAGGACAGCCCCTTACTAAACTCTACTCAGGGGATCTTTGCTACCAAGGACAGACCAATACTAAATTTTGCTATGGGGATCTTTGCTACCCAGGACAGCCCCATACTAAACTCTGCTATGGGGATCTTTGCAAGCCAGGACAGCACCATACTAAACTCTGCTATGGGGATCTTTGCGAGCCAGGACAGCCCCATACTAAACTCTGCTACGGGGATCTTTGCTACGCAGGACAGCCCCATACTTAACTCTGCTATGGGGATCGTTGCTACCAAGGACAGCCCCATACTAAGCTCTACTCAGGGGATCTTTGCTCCCAGGACAGCCCCAAACTAAAGACTGCTCAGGGGATCTTTGCTCCCCAGGACACCCCCATACTAAACTCTGCTATGGGGATCTTTGCTAGCCAGGACAGCCCCATACTAAACTCTGCTATGGGGATCTTTGCTAGCCAGGACAGCCCCTTACTAAACTCTACTAAGGGGAACTTTGCTACCAAGGACAACCCCATACTAAACTCTGCTATGGGGATCTTTGCTACCCAGGACAGCCCCATACTAAACTCTGCTATGGGGATCTTTGCTACCCAGGACAGCCCCATACTAAACTCTACTGAGGGGATCTTTGCTACGCAGGACAGCCCCATACTAAACTCTACTCAGGGGATATTTGCTACCAAGGACAGCCCAATACTAAACTCTGCTCAGGGGATCTTTGCTCCCCAGACAGCCCCATACTAAACTCTACTCAGTCGATCTTTGTTCCCCAGGACAGCCCCATACTAAACTCTACTCAGGGGATCTTTGCTCCCAGGACAGCCCCATACTAAACTCTGCTATGGGGATCTTTGCTAGCCAGGACAGCCCCATACTAAACTCTGCTATGGGGATCTTTGCTAGCCAGGACAGCCCCATACTAAACTCTGCTATTGGGATCTTTGCTACCCAGGACAGCCCCATACTAAACTCTGCTATGGGGATCTTTGCTACCAAGGACAGTCCCATACTAAACTCTACTCAGGGGATCTTTGCTACCCAGGACAGCCCCATACTAAACTCTACTCAGGGGATATTTGCTACCAAGGACAGCCCAATACTAAACTCTGCTCAGGGGATCTTTGCTCCCCATGACAGCCCCATACTAAACTCTACTCAGGGGATCTTTGCTCCCCAGGACAGCCCATACTAAACTCTACTCAGGGGATCTTTGCTCACATGACAGACCCATAGTAAACTCTACTATGGGGATCTTTGCTACCAAGGACAGCCCCATACTAAACTCTGCTATGGGGATCTTTGCTACCCAGGACAGCCCCATACTAAACTCTGCTATGGGGATCTTTGCTAGCCAGGACAGCCCCTTACTAAACTCTACTCAGGGGATCTTTGCTACCAAGGACAGCCCCATACTAAACTCTGCTCAGGGGATCTTTGCTACCGAGAACAGCCCCATACTGAACTCTACTCAGGGGATCTTTGCTACCCAGGACAGCCCCATACTAAACTCTGCCATGGGGATCTTTGCTCCCAGGACAGCCCCATACTAAACTCTACTCAGGGGATCTTTGCTACCCAGGACAGCCCCATACTAAACTCTGCTATGGGGATCTTTGTTACCCAGGACAGCCCCATACTAAACTCTGCTATGGGGATCTTTGCTAGCCAGGACAGCCCCATACTAAACTCTGCTATGGGGATCTTTGCTAGCCAGGACAGCCCCTTACTAAACTCTACTAAGGGGATCTTTGCTACCAAGGACAACCCCATACTAAACTCTGCTATGGGGATCTTTGCTACCCAGGACAGCCCCATACTAAACTCTGCTATGGGGATCTTTGCTAGCCAGGACAGTCCCTTCCTAAACACTACTCTGGGGATCTTTGCTACCAAGGACAGCCCGATTAACTCTGCTATGGGGATCTTTGCTACCCAGGACCGCCCCATTCTAAACTCGGCTATGGGGATCTTTGCTACCCAGGACAGCCAAATGCTAAACTCTGCTATGGGGATCTTTGCTACCAAGGACAGTCCCATACTAAACTCTGCTATGGGGAACTTTGCTACCCAGGACAGCCCCATACTAAACTCTGCTATGGGGATCTTTACTAGCCAGGACTGCCCCTTCCTAAACACTACTCAGGGGATCTTTGCTACCAAGGACAGCCCGATTAACTCTGCTATGGGGATCTTTGCTACCAAGGATAGCCCCTACCAAACTCGGCTATGGGGATCTTTGCTACCCAGGACAGTCAAATACTAAACTCTGCTATGGGGATCTTTGCTACCAAGGACAGTCCCATACCAAACTCTGCTATGGGGAACTTTGCTACCCAGGACAGCCCCATACTAAACTCTGCTATGGGGATCTTTGCTACCCAGGACAGCCCCATACTAAACTCTGCTATGGGGATCTTTGCTACCAAGGACAGTCAAATACTAAACTCTGCTATGGGGATCTTTGCTACCAAGGACAGTCCCATACCAAACTCTGCTATGGGGAACTTTGCTACCCAGGACAGCCCCATACTAAACTCTGCTATGGGGATCTTTGCTACCCAGGACAGCCCCATACTAAACTCTGCTATGGGGATCTTTGCTACCAAGGACAGCCCCATAGTACACTCTGCTATGGGGATCTTTGCTCCCCAGGACACCCCCATACTAAACTCTGCTATGGGGATCTATGCTACCCAGGACAGCCCCATACTGAACTCTGCTATGGGGATCTTTGCTAGCCAGGACAGCACCGTACTAAACTCTGCTCAGGGGATCTTTGCTACCCTGGACAGCCCCATACTAAACTCTGCCATGGGGATCTTTGCTCCCAGGACAGCCCCATACTAAACTCTACTCAGGGGATCTTTGCTACCCAGGACAGCCCCATACTAAACTCTGCTATGGGGATCTTTGTTACCCAGGACAGCCCCATACTAAACTCTGCTATGGGGATCTTTGCTAGCCAGGACAGCCCCATACTAAACTCTGCTATGGGGATCTTTGCTAGCCAGGACAGCCCCTTACTAAACTCTACTAAGGGGATCTTTGCTACCAAGGACAACCCCATACTAAACTCTGCTATGGGGATCTTTGCTACCCAGGACAGCCCCATACTAAACTCTGCTATGGGGATCTTTGCTAGCCAGGACAGTCCCTTCCTAAACACTACTCTGGGGATCTTTGCTACCAAGGACAGCCCGATTAACTCTGCTATGGGGATCTTTGCTACCCAGGACCGCCCCATTCTAAACTCGGCTATGGGGATCTTTGCTACCCAGGACAGCCAAATGCTAAACTCTGCTATGGGGATCTTTGCTACCAAGGACAGTCCCATACTAAACTCTGCTATGGGGAACTTTGCTACCCAGGACAGCCCCATACTAAACTCTGCTATGGGGATCTTTACTAGCCAGGACTGCCCCTTCCTAAACACTACTCAGGGGATCTTTGCTACCAAGGACAGCCCGATTAACTCTGCTATGGGGATCTTTGCTACCAAGGATAGCCCCTACTAAACTCGGCTATGGGGATCTTTGCTACCCAGGACAGTCAAATACTAAACTCTGCTATGGGGATCTTTGCTACCAAGGACAGTCCCATACCAAACTCTGCTATGGGGAACTTTGCTACCCAGGACAGCCCCATACTAAACTCTGCTATGGGGATCTTTGCTACCCAGGACAGCCCCATACTAAACTCTGCTATGGGGATCTTTGCTACCAAGGACAGCCCCATAGTACACTCTGCTATGGGGATCGTTGCTACCAAGGACAGCCCCATACTAAGCTCTACTGAGGGGATCTTTGCTCCCAGGACATCCCCATACTAAAGACTGCTCAGGGGATCTTTGCTCCCCAGGACACCCCCATACTAAACTCTGCTATGGGGATCTATGCTACCCAGGACAGCCCCATACTAAACTCTGCTATGGGGATCTTTGCTAGCCAGGACAGCACCGTACTAAACTCTGCTCAGGGGATCTTTGCTACCCTGGACAGCCCCATACTAAACTCTGCTATGGGGATCTTTGCTACCAAGGATAGCCCCTACTAAACTCGGCTATGGGGATCTTTGCTACCCAGGACAGTCAAATACTAAACTCTGCTATGGGGATCTTTGCTACCAAGGACAGTCCCATACCAAACTCTGCTATGGGGAACTTTGCTACCCAGGACAGCCCCATACTAAACTCTGCTATGGGGATCTTTGCTACCCAGGACAGCCCCATACTAAACTCTGCTATGGGGATCTTTGCTACCAAGGACAGCCCCATAGTACACTCTGCTATGGGGGTCGTTGCTACCAAGGACAGCCCCATACTAAGCTCTACTGAGGGGATCTTTGCTCCCAGGACAGCCCCATACTAAAGACTGCTCAGGGGATCTTTGCTCCCCAGGACACCCCCATACTAAACTCTGCTATGGGGATCTTTGCTACCAAGGATAGCCCCTACTAAACTCGGCTATGGGGATCTTTGCTACCCAGGACAGTCAAATACTAAACTCTGCTATGGGGATCTATGCTACCCAGGACAGCCCCATACTAAACTCTGCTATGGGGATCTTTGCTAGCCAGGACAGCACCGTACTAAACTCTGCTCAGGGGATCTTTGCTACCCTGGACAGCCCCATACTAAACTCTGCTATGGGGATCTTTGCTACCAAGGACAGCCCCATACTAAACTCTGCTATTGGGATCTTTGCTAGCCAGGACAACCCCTTACTAAACTCTACTCAGGGGATCTTTGCTACCAAGGACAGTCCCATACTAAACTCTGCTATGGGGATCTTTGCTACCCAGGACAGCCCCATACTAAACTCTGCTATGGGGATCTTTGCTAGCCAGGACAGCCCCTTACTAAACTCTACTATGGGGATCTTTGCTACCAAGGACAGCGCGATACTAAACTTTGCTATGGGGATCTTTGCTACCCAGGACAGCCCCATACTAAACTCTGCTATGGGGATCTTTGCTACCAAGGACAGTCCCATACTAAACTCTGCTATGGGGATCTGTGCTACCCAGGACAGCCCCATACTAAACTCTGCTATGGGGATCTTTGTTACCCAGGACAGCCCCATACTAAACTCTGCTATGGGGATCTTTGCTAGCCAGGACAGCCCCATACTAAACTCTGCTATGGGGATCTTTGCTAGCCAGGACAGCCCCTTACTAAACTCTACTAAGGGGATCTTTGCTACCAAGGACAACCCCATACTAAACTCTGCTATGGGGATCTTTGCTACCCAGGACAGCCCCATACTAAACTCTGCTTTGGGGATCTTTGCTAGCCAGGACAGTCCCTTCCTAAACACTACTCAGGGGATCTTTGCTACCAAGGACAGCCCGATTAACTCTGCTATGGGGATCTTTGCTACCCAGGACCGCCCCATTCTAAACTCGGCTATGGGGATCTTTGCTACCCAGGACAGCCAAATACTAAACTCTGCTATGGGGATCTTTGCTACCAAGGACAGTCCCATACTAAACTCTGCTAAGGGGAACTTTGCTACGCAGGACAGCCCCATACTAAACTCTGCTATGGGGATCTTTACTAGCCAGGACAGCCCCTTCCTAAACACTACTCAGGGGATCTTTGCTACCAAGGACAGCCCGATTAACTCTGCTATGGGGATCTTTGCTACCAAGGATAGCCCCATTCTAAACTCGGCTATGGGGATCTTTGCTACCCAGGACAGCCAAATACTAAACTCTGCTATGGGGATCTTTGCTCCCAGGACAGCCCCATACTAAACTATGCTATAGAGATCTTTGCTACCAAGGACAGTCCCATACTAAACTCTGCTATGGGGATCTTTGCTAGCCAGGACAGCCCCATATTAAACTCTGCTATGGGGATCTTTGCTAGCCAGGACAGCCCCTTACTAAACTCTACTCAGGGGATCTTTGCTACCAAGGACAGCCCGATACTAAACTCTGCTATGGGGATCTTTGCTACCCTGGACAGCACCATACTAAACTCTGCTATGGGGATCTTTGCTACCAAGGACAGCACCATACTAAACTCTGCTATGGGGATCTTTGCTACCCAGGACAGCCCCATACTAAACTCTGCTATGGGGAACTTTGCTACCCAGGACAGCCCCATATTAAACTCTGCTATGGGGATGTTTGCTACCAAGGACAGTCCCATACTAAACTCTACTCAGGGGATCTTTGCTACCCAGGACAGCCCCATACTAAACTCTACTCAGGGGATCTTTGCTACGCAGGACAGCCCCATACTAAAGTCTACTCAGGGGATATTTGCTACCAAGGACAGCCCAATACTAAACTCTGCTCAGGGGATCTTTGCTCCCCAAGACAGCCCCATACTAAACTCTACTCAGGGGATCTTTGCTCCCCAGGACAGACCCATATTAAACTCTACTCAGGGGATCTTTGCTCCCAGGACAGACCCATACTAAACTCTGCTATGGGGATCTTTGCTACTAAGGAAAGCCCCTTACTAAACTCTGCTATGGGGATCTTTGCTACCAAGGACAGCCCCATACTAAACTCTGCTATGGGGATCTTTGCTACCCAGGACAGCCCCTTACTAAACTCTACTCAGGGGATCTTTGCTACCAAGGACAGCCCGATACTAAACTCTGCTATGGGGATCTTTGCTACCCTGGACAGCACCATACTAAACTCTGCTATGGGGATCTTTGCTACCAAGGACAGCCCCATACTAAACTCTGCTATGGGGATCTTTGCTACCCAGGACAGCCCCATACTAAACTCTGCTATTGGGATATTTGCTAGCCAGGACAACCCCTTACTAAACTCTACTCAGGGGATCTTTGCTACCAAGGACAGCCCCATACTAAACTCTGCTATGGGGATTTTTGCTACCCAGGACAGCCCCATACTAAACTCTGCTACAGGGATCTGTGCTAGCCAGGACAGCCCCTTACTAAACTCTATTCAGGGGATCTTTGCTACCAAGGACAGTGCGATACTAAACTTTGCTATGGGGATCTTTGCTACCCAGGACAGCCCCATACTAAACTCTGCTATGGGGATCGTTGCTACCAAGGACAGCACCATACTAAAATCGGCTATGGGGATCTTTGCTACCCAGGACAGCCAAATACTAAACTCTGCTATGGGGATCTTTGCTACCAAGGACAGTCCCATACTAAACTCTGCTATGGGGAACTTTGCTACCCAGGACAGCCCCATACTAAACTCTGCTATGGGGATCTTTGCTACCCAGGACAGCCCCATACTAAACTCTGCTATGGGGATCTTTGCTACCAAGGACAGCCCCATAGTAAACTCTGCTATGGGGATCGTTGCTACCAAGGACAGCCCCATACTAAGCTCTACTCAGGGGATCTTTGCTCCCAGGACAGCCCCATACTAAAGACTGCTCAGGGGATCTTTGCTCCCCAGGACACCCCCATACTAAACTCTGCTATGGGGATCTATGCTACCCAGGACAGCCCCATACTAAACTCTGCTATGGGGATCTTTGCTAGCCAGGACAGCCCCATACTAAACTCTGCTACGGGGATCTTTGCTACGCAGGACAGCCCCATACTTAACTCTTCTATGGGGATCTTTACTACCAAGGACAGCCCCATACTAAGCTCTACTCAGGGGATCTTTGCTCCCAGGACAGCCCCATACTAAAGACTGCTCAGGGGATCTTTGCTCCCCAGGACACCCCCATACTAAACTCTGCTATGGGGATCTTTGCTAGCCAGGACAGCCCCATACTAAACTCTGCTATGGGGATCTTTACTAGCCAGGACAGCCCCTTACTAAACTCTACTAAGGGGATCTTTGCTACCAAGGACAACCCCATACTAAACTCTGCTATGGGGATCTTTGCTAGCCAGGACAGCCCCTTACTAAACTCTACTCAGGGGATCTTTGCTACCAAGGACAGACCAATACTAAATTTTGCTATGGGGATCTTTGCTACTCAGGACAGCCCCATACTAAACTCTGCTATGGGGATCTTTGCTAGCCAGGACAGCACCATACTAAACTCTGCTATGGGGATCTTTGCGAGCCAGGACAGCCCCATACTAAACTCTGCTACGGGGATCTTTGCTACGCAGGACAGCCCCATACTTAACTCTGCTATGGGGATCGTTGCTAACAAGGACAGCCCCATACTAAGCTCTACTCAGGGGATCTTTGCTCCCAGGACAGCCCCATACTAAAGACTGCTCAGGGGATCTTTGCTCCCCAGGACACCCCCATACTAAACTCTGCTATGGGGATCTTTGCTAGCCAGGACAGCCCCATACTAAACTCTGCTATGGGGATCTTTGCTAGCCAGGACAGCCCCTTACTAAACTCTACTGAGGGGATCTTTGCTACCAAGGACAACCCCATACTAAACTCTGCTATGGGGATCTTTGCTACCCAGGACAGCCCCATACTAAACTCTGCTATGGGGATCTTTGCTACCCAGGACAGCCCCATACTAAACTCTACTCAGGGGATCTTTGCTATGCAGGACAGCCCCATACTAAACTCTACTCAGGGGATATTTGCTACCAAGGACAGCCCAATACTAAACTCTGCTCAGGGGATCTTTGCTCCCCAGACAGCCCCATACTAAACTCTTCTCAGGGGATCTTTGTTCCCCATGACAGCCCCATACTAAACTCTACTCAGGGGATCTTTGCTCCCAGGACAGCCCCATACTAAACTCTGCTATGGGGATCTTTGCTAGCCAGGACAGCCCCATACTAAACTCTGCTATGGGGATCTTTGCTAGCCAGGACAGCCCCATACTAAACCCTGCTATTGGGATCTTTGCTACCCAGGACAGCCCCATACTAAACTCTGCTATGGGGATCTTTGCTACCAAGGACAGTCCCATACTAAACTCTACTCAGGGGATCTTTGCTACCCAGGACAGCCCCATACTAAACTCTACTCAGGGGATATTTGCTACCAAGGACAGCCCAATACTAAACTCTGCTCAGGGGATCTTTGCTCCCAGGACAGCCCCATACTAAACTCTGCTATGGGGATCTTTGCTAGCCAGGACACCCCCATACTAAACTCTGCTAGGGGGATCTATGCTACCCAGGACAGCCCCATACTAAACTCTGCTATGGGGATCTTTGCTAGCCAGGACAGCACCGTACTAAACTCTGCTCAGGGGATCTTTGCTACCCTGGACAGCCCCATACTAAACTCTTCTATGGGGATCTTTGCTACCAAGGACATCCCCATACTAAACTCTGCTATTGGGATCTTTGCTAGCCAGGACAACCCCTTACTAAACTCTACTCAGGGGATCTTTGCTACCAAGGACAGTCCCATACTAAACTCTGCTATGGGGATCTTTGCTACCCAGGACAGCCCCATACTAAACTCTGCTATGGGGATCTTTGCTAGCCAGGACAGCCCCTTACTAAACTCTGCTATGGGGATCTTTGCTACCAAGGACAGCGCGATACTAAACTTTGCTATGGGGATCTTTGCTACCCAGGACAGCCCCATACTAAACTCTGCTATGGGGATCTTTGCTACCAAGGACAGTCCCATACTAAACTCTGCTATGGGGATCTGTGCTACCCAGGACAGCCCCATACTAAACTCTGCTATGGGGATCTTTGTTACCAAGGACAGCCCCGTACTAAACTCTGCTATGGGGATCTTTGCTAGCCAGGACAGCCCCATACTAAACTCTGCTATGGGGAGCTTTGCTAGCCAGGACAGCCCCTTACTAAACTCTACTAAGGGGATCTTTGCTACCAAGGACAACCCCATACTAAACTCTGCTATGGGGATCTTTGCTACCCAGGACAGCCCCATACTAAACTCTGCTATGGGGATCTTTGCTAGCCAGGACAGTCCCTTCCTAAACACTACTCAGGGGATCTTTGCTACCAAGGACAGCCCGATTAACTCTGCTATGGGGATCTTTGCTACCCAGGACCGCCCCATTCTAAACTCGGCTATGGGGATCTTTGCTACCCAGGACAGCCAAATACTAAACTCTGCTATGGGGATCTTTGCTACCAAGGACAGTCCCATACTAAACTCTGCTATGGGGAACTTTGCTACGCAGGACAGCCCCATACTAAACTCTGCTATGGGGATCTTTACTAGCCAGGACAGCCCCTTCCTAAACACTACTCAGGGGATCTTTGCTACCAAGGACAGCCCGATTAACTCTGCTATGGGGATCTTTGCTACCAAGGATAGCCCCATTCTAAACTCGGCTATGGGGATCTTTGCTACCCAGGACAGCCAAATACTAAACTCTGCTATGGGGATCTTTGCTCCCAGGACAGCCCCATACTAAACTATGCTATAGGGATCTTTGCTACCAAGGACAGTCCCATACTAAACTCTGCTATGGGGATCTTTGCTAGCCAGGACAGCCCCATACTAAACTCTGCTATGGGGATCTTTGCTAGCCAGGACAGCCCCTTACTAAACTCTACTCAGGGGATCTTTGCTACCAAGGACAGCCCGATACTAAACTCTGCTATGGGGATCTTTGCTACCCTGGACAGCACCATAGTAAACTCTGCTATGGGGATCTTTGCTACCAAGGACAGCACCATACTAAACTCTGCTATGGGGATCTTTGCTACCCAGGACAGCCCCATACTAAACTCTGCTATGGGGAACTTTGCTAGCCAGGACAGCCCCATATTAAACTCTGCTATGGGGATCTTTGCTACCAAGGACAGTCCCATACTAAACTCTACTCAGGGGATCTTTGCTACCCAGGACAGCCCCATACTAAACTCTACTCAGGGGATCTTTGCTACGCAGGACAGCCCCATACTAAAGTCTACTCAGGGGATATTTGCTACCAAGGACAGCCCAATACTAAACTCTGCTCAGGGGATCTTTGCTCCCCAAGACAGCCCCATACTAAACTCTACTCAGGGGATCTTTGCTCCCCAGGACAGACCCATACTAAACTCTACTCAGGGGATCTTTGCTCCCAGGACAGACCCATACTAAAGTCTACTCAGGGGATATTTGCTACCAAGGACAGCCCAATACTAAACTCTGCTCAGGGGATCTTTGCTCCCCAAGACAGCCCCATACTAAACTCTACTCAGGGGATCTTTGCTCCCCAGGACAGGCCCATATTAAACTCTACTCAGGGGATCTTTGCTCCCAGGACAGACCCATACTAAACTCTGCTATGGGGATCTTTGCTACCAAGGAAAGCCCCTTACTAAACTCTGCTATGGGGATCTTTGCTAGCCAGGACAGCCCCTTACTAAACTCTACTCAGGGGATCTTTGCTACCAAGGACAGTCCGATACTAAACTCTGCTATGGGGATCTTTGCTACCCTGGACAGCACCATACTAAACTCTGCTATGGGGATCTTTGCTACCAAGGACAGCCCCATACTAAACTCTGCTATGGGGATCTTTGCTACCCAGGACAGCCCCATACTAAACTCTGCTATTGGGATCTTTGCTAGCCAGGACAACCCCTTACTAAACTCTACTCAGGGGATTTTTGCTACCAAGGACAGCCCCATACTAAACTCTGCTATGGGGATTTTTGCTACCCAGGACAGCCCCATACTAAACTCTGCTACGGGGATCTGTGCTAGCCAGGACAGCCCCTTACTAAACTCTATTCAGGGGATCTTTGCTACCAAGGACAGTACGATACTAAACTTTGCTATGGGGATCTTTGCTACCCAGGACAGCCCCATACTAAACTCTGCTATGGGGATCGTTGCTACCAAGGACAGCACCATACTAAACTCAGCTATGGGGATCTTTGCTACCCAGGACAGCCAAATACTAAACTCTGCTATGGGGATCTTTGCTACCAAGGACAGTCCCATACTAAACTCTGCTATGGGGAACTTTGCTACCCAGGACAGCCCCATACTAAACTCTGCTATGGGGATCTTTGCTACCCAGGACAGCCCCATACTAAACTCTGTTATGGGGATCTTTGCTACCAAGGACAGCCCCATAGTAAACTCTGCTATGGGGATCATTGCTACCAAGGACATCCCCATACTAAGCTCTACTCAGGGGATCTTTGCTCCCAGGACAGCCCCATACTAAAGACTGCTCAGGGGATCTTTGCTCCCCAGGACACCCCCATACTAAACTCTGCTATGGGGATCTATGCTACCCAGGACAGCCCCATACTAAACTCTGCTATGGGGATCTTTGCTAGCCAGGACAGCCCCATACTAAACTCTGCTACGGGGATCTTTGCTACACAGGACAGCCCCATACTTAACTCTTCTATGGGGATCTTTGCTACCAAGGACAGCCCCATACTAAGCTCTACTCAGGGGATCTTTGCTCCCAGGACAGCCCCATACTAAAGACTGCTCAGGGGATCTTTGCTCCCCAGGACACCCCCATACTAAACTCTGCTATGGGGATCTTTGCTAGCCAGGACAGCCCCATACTAAACTCTGCTATGGGGATCTTTGCTAGCCAGGACAGCCCCTTACTAAACTCTACTAAGGGGATCTTTGCTACCCAGGACAACCCCATACTAAACTCTGCTATGGGGATCTTTGCTACCCAGGACAGCCCCATACTAAACTCTGCTATGGGGATCTTTGCTACCCAGGACAGCCCCATACTAAACTCTGCTATGGGGATCTTTGCTAGCCAGGACAGCCCCTTACTAAACTCTACTCAGGGGATCTTTGCTACCAAGGACAGACCAATACTAAATTTTGCAATGGGGATCTTTGCTACCCAGGACAGCCCCATACTAAACTCTGCTATGGGGATCTTTGCTAGCCAGGACAGCACCATACTAAACTCTGCTATGGGGATCTTTGTGAGCCAGGACAGCCCCATACTAAACTCTGCTATGGGGATCTTTGCTACGGAGGACAGCCCCATACTTAACTCTGCTATGGGGATCGTTGCTACCAAGGACAGCCCCATACTAAGCTCTACTCAGGGGATCTTTGCTCCTAGGACAGCCCCATACTAAAGACTGCTCAGGGGATCTTTGCTCCCCAGGACACCCCCATACTAAACTCTGCTATGGGGATCTTTGCTAGCCAGGACAGCCCCATACTAAACTCTGCTATGGGGATCTTTGCTAGCCAGGACAGCCCCTTACTAAACTCTACTAAGGGGATCTTTGCTACCAAGGACAACCCCATACTAAACTCTGCTATGGGGATCTTTGCTACCCAGGACAGCCCCATACTAAACTCTGCTATGGGGATCTTTGCTACCCAGGACAGCCCCATACTAAACTCTACTCAGGGGATATTTGCTACCAAGGACAGCCCAATACTAAACTCTGCTCAGGGGATCTTTGCTCCCCAGACAGCCCCATACTAAACTCTACTCAGGGGATCTTTGTTCCCCAGGACAGCCCCATACTAAACTCTACTCAGGGGATCTTTGCTCCCAGGACAGCCCCATACTAAACTCTGCTATGGGGATCTTTGCTAGCCAGGACAGCCCCATACTAAACTCTGCTATGGGGATCTTTGCTAGCCAGGACAGCCCCATACTAAACTCTGCTATTGGGATCTTTGCTACCCAGGACAGCCCCATACTAAACTCTGCTATGGGGATCTTTGCTACCAAGGACAGTCCCATACTAAACTCTACTCAGGGGATCTTTGCTACCCAGTACAGCCCCATACTAAACTCTACTCAGGGGATATTTGCTACCAAGGACAGCCCAATACTAAACTCTGCTCAGGGGATCTTTGCTCCCCGGGACAGCCCCATACTAAACTCTACTCAGGGGATCTTTGCTCCCCAGGACAGCCCATACTAAACTCTACTCAGGGGATCTTTGCTCCCAGGACAGACCCATAGTAAACTCTGCTATGGGGATCTTTGCTAACAAGGACAGCCCCATACTAAACTCTGCTATGGGGATCTTTGCTACCCAGGACAGCCCCATACTAAACTCTGCTATGGGGATCTTTGCTAGCCAGGACAGCCCCTTACTAAACTCTACTCAGGGGATCTTTGCTACCAAGGACAGCCCCATACTAAACTCTGCTCAGGGGATCTTTGCTACCGAGAACAGCCCCATACTGAACTCTACTCAGGGGATCTTTGCTACCCAGGACAGCCCCATACTAAACTCTGCCATGGGGATCTTTGCTCCCAGGACAGCCCCATACTAAACTCTACTCAGGGGATCTTTGCTACCCAGGACAGCCCCATACTAAACTCTGCTATGGGGATCTTTGTTACCCAGGACAGCCCCATACTAAACTCTGCTATGGGGATCTTTGCTAGCCAGGACAGCCCCATACTAAACTCTGCTATGGGGATCTTTGCTAGCCAGGACAGCCCCTTACTAAACTCTACTAAGGGGATCTTTGCTACCAAGGACAACCCCATACTAAACTCTGCTATGGGGATCTTTGCTACCCAGGACAGCCCCATACTAAACTCTGCTATGGGGATCTTTGCTAGCCAGGACAGTCCCTTCCTAAACACTACTCAGGGGATCTTTGCTACCAAGGACAGCCCGATTAACTCTGCTATGGGGATCTTTGCTACCCAGGACCGCCCCATTCTAAACTCGGCTATGGGGATCTTTGCTACCCAGGACAGCCAAATACTAAACTCTGCTATGGGGATCTTTGCTACCAAGGACAGTCCCATACTAAACTCTGCTATGGGGAACTTTGCTACCCAGGACAGCCCCATACTAAACTCTGCTATGGGGATCTTTACTAGCCAGGACAGCCCCTTCCTAAACACTACTCAGGGGATCTTTGCTACCAAGGACAGTCCGATTAACTCTGCTATGGGGATATTTGCTACCAAGGATAGCCCCTACTAAACTCGGCTATGGGGATCTTTGCTACCCAGGACAGTCAAATACTAAACTCTGCTATGGGGATCTTTGCTACCAAGGACAGTCCCATACCAAACTCTGCTATGGGGAACTTTGCTACCCAGGACAGCCCCATACTAAACTCTGCTATGGGGATCTTTGCTACCCAGGACAGCCCCATACTAAACTCTGCTATGGGGATCTTTGCTACCAAGGACAGCCCCATAGTACACTCTGCTATGGGGATCGTTGCTACCAAGGACAGCCCCATACTAAGCTCTACTGAGGGGATCTTTGCTCCCAGGACAGCCCCATACTAAAGACTGCTCAGGAGATCTTTGCTCCCCAGGACACCCCCATACTAAACTCTGCTATGGGGATCTATGCTACCCAGGACAGCCCCATACTAAACTCTGCTATGGGGATCTTTGCTAGCCAGGACAGCACCTTACTAAACTATGCTCAGGGGATCTTTGCTACCCTGTACAGCCCTATACTAAACTCTGCTATGGGGATCTTTGCTACCAAGGACAGCCCCATACTAAACTCTGCTATTGGGATCTTTGCTAGCCAGGACAACCCCTTACTAAACTCTACTCAGGGGATCTTTGCTACCAAGGACAGTCCCATATTAAACTCTGCTATGGGGATCTTTGCTACCCAGGACAGCCCCATACTAAACTCTGCTATGGGGATCTTTGCTAGACAGGACAGCCCCTTACTAAACTCTACTATGGGGATCTTTGCTACCAAGGACAGCGCAATACTAAACTTTGCTATGGGGATCTTTGCTACCCAGGACAGCCCCATACTAAACTCTGCTATGGGGATCTTTGCTACCAAGGACAGTCCCATACTAAACTCTGCTATGGGGATCTGTGCTACCCAGGACAGCCCCATACTAAACTCTGCTATGGGGATCTTTGTTACCCAGGACAGCCCCATACTAAACTCTGCTATGGGGATCTTTGCTAGCCAGGACAGCCCCATATTAAACTCTGCTATGGGGATCTTTGCTAGCCAGGACAGCCCCTTACTAAACTCTACTAAGGGGATCTTTGCTACCAAGGACAACCCCATACTAAACTCTGCTATGGGGATCTTTGCTACCCAGGACAGCCCCATACTAAACTCTGCTATGGGGATCTTTGCTAGCCAGGACAGTCCCTTCCTAAACACTACTCAGGGGATCTTTGCTCCCAAGGACAGCCCGATTAACTCTGCTATGGGGATCTTTGCTACCCAGGACTGCCCCATTCTAAACTCGGCTATGGGGATCTTTGCTACCCAGGACAGCCAAATACTAAACTCTGCTATGGGGATCTTTGCTACCAAGGACAGTCCCATACTAAACTCTGCTATGGGGAACTTTGCTACGCAGGACAGCCCGATACTAAACTCTGCTATGGGGATCTTTGCTACCCTGGACAGCACCATACTAAACTCTGCTATGGGGATCTTTGCTACCAAGGACAGCACCATACTAAACTCTGCTATGGGGATCTTTGCTACCCAGGACAGCCCCATACTAAACTCTGCTATGGGGATCTTTGCTACCCAGGACAGCCCCATATTAAACTCTGCTATGGGGATCTTTGCTACAAAGGACAGTCCCATACTAAACTCTACTCAGGGGATCTTTGCTACCCAGGACAGCCCCATACTAAACTCTACTCAGGGGATCTTTGCTACGCAGGACAGCCCCATACTAAAGTCTACTCAGGGGATATTTGCTACCAAGGACAGCCCAATACTAAACTCTGCTCAGGGGATCTTTGCTCCCCAAGACAGCCCCATACTAAATTCTATTCAAGGGATCTTTGCTCCCCAGGACAGACCCATATTAAACTCTACTCAGGGGATCTTTGCTCCCAGGACAGACCCATACTAAACTCTGCTATGGGGATCTTCGCTACCAAGGAAAGCCCCTTACTAAACTCTGCTATGGGGATCTTTGCTACCAAGGACAGCCCCATACTAAACTCTGCTATGGGGATCTTTGCTAGCCAGGACAGCCCCTTACTAAACTCTACTCAGGGGATCTTTGCTACCAAGGACAGCCCGATACTAAACTCTGCTATGGGGATCTTTGCTACCCTGGACAGCAGCATACTAAACTCTGCTATGGGGATCTTTGCTACCAAGGACAGCCCCATACTAAACTCTGCTATGGGGATCTTTGCTACCCAGGACAGCCCCATACTAAACTCTGCTATTGGGATCTTTGCTAGCCAGGACAACCCCTTACTAAACTCTACTCAGGGGATCTTTGCTACCAAGGACAGCCCCATACTAAACTCTGCTATGGGGATTTTTGCTACCCAGGACAGCCCCATACTAAACTCTGCTACGGGGATCTGTGCTAGCCAGGACAGCCCCTTACTAAACTCTATTCAGGGGATCTTTGCTACCAAGGACAGTGCGATACTAAACTTTGCTATGGGGATCTATGCTACCCAGGACAGCCCCATACTAAACTCTGCTATGAGGATCGTTGCTACCAAGGACAGCCCCATACTAAACTCGGCTATGGGGATCTTTGCTACCCAGGACAGCCAAATACTAAACTCTGCTATGGGGATCTTTGCTACCAAGGACAGTCCCATACTAAACTCTGCTATGGGGAACTTTGCTACCCAGGACAGCCCCAAACTAAACTCTGCTATGGGGATCTTTGCTACCCAGGACAGCCCAATACTAAACTCTGCTATGGGGATCTTTGCTACCAAGGACAGCCCCATAGTAAACTCTGCTATGGGGATCGTTGCTACCAAGGATAGCCCCATACTAAGCTCTACTCAGGGGATCTTTGCTCCCAGGACAGACCCATACTAAAGACTGCTCAGGGGATCTTTGCTCCCCAGGACACCCCCATACTAAACTCTGCTATGGGGATCTATGCTACCCAGGACAGCCCCATACTAAACTCTGCTATGGGGATCTTTGCTAGCCAGGACAGCCGCATACTAAACTCTGCTATGGGGATCTTTGCTAGCCAGGACAGCCCCTTACTAAACTCTACTCAGGGGATCTTTGCTACCAAGAGCAGCACAATACTAAACTCTGCTATGGGGATCTTTGCTACCCAGGACAGCCCCATACTAAACTCTGCTATGGGGATCTTTGCTACCAAGGACAGCCCCATACTAAACTCTGCTATGGGGATCTTTGCTACCCAGGACAGCCCCATACTAAACTCTGCTATGGGGATCTTTGCTACCCAGGACAGCCCCATACTAAACTCTGCTATGGGGATCTTTGCTACCAAGGACAGTCCCATACTAAACTCTACTCAGGGGATCTTTGCTACCCAGGACAGCCCCATACTAAACTCTACTCAGGGGATCTTTGCTACGCAGGACAGCCCCATACTAAACTCTACTCAGGGGATATTTGCTACCAAGGACAGCCCAATACTAAACTCTGCTATGGGGATCTTTGCTCTCCAGACAGCCCCATACTAAACTCTACTCAGGGGATCTTTGCTCCCCAGGACAGCCCCATACTAAACTCTACTCAGGGGATCTTTGCTCCCAGGACAGCCCTATACTAAACTCTGCTATGGGGATCTTTGCTACCAAGGACAGTCCCATACTAAACTCTGCTATGGGGATCTTTGCTAGCCAGGACAGCCCCATACTAAACTCTGCTATGGGGATCTTTGCTAGCCAGGACAGCCCCATACTAAACTCTGCTATGGCTATCTTTGCTACCAAGGACAGTCCCATACTAAACTCTACTCAGGGGATATTTGCTACCAAGGACAGCCCAATACTAAACTCTGCTCAGGGGATCTTTGCTCCCCAAGACAGCCCCATACTAAAATCTACTCAGGGGATCTTTGCTCCCAGGACAGACCCATACTAAACTCTGCTATGGGGATCTTTGCTACCAAGGACAGCCCCTTACTAAACTCTGCTATGGGGATCTTTGCTACCAAGGACAGCCCCATGCTAAACTCTGCTATGGGGATCTTTGCTAGCCAGGACAGCCCCTTACTAAACTCTGCTATGGGGATCTTTGCTACCAAGGACAGCCCCATAGTAAACTCTGCTATGGGGATCGTTGCTACCAAGGATAGCCCCATACTAAGCTCTACTCAGGGGATCTTTGCTCCCAGGACAGACCCATACTAAAGACTGCTCAGGGGATCTTTGCTCCCCAGGACACCCCCATACTAAACTCTGCTATGGGGATCTATGCTACCCAGGACAGCCCCATACTAAACTCTGCTATGGGGATCTTTGCTAGCCAGGACAGCCGCATACTAAACTCTGCTATGGGGATCTTTGCTAGCCAGGACAGCCCCTTACTAAACTCTACTCAGGGGATCTTTGCTACCAAGAGCAGCACAATACTAAACTCTGCTATGGGGATCTTTGCTACCCAGGACAGCCCCATACTAAACTCTGCTATGGGGATCTTTGCTACCAAGGACAGCCCCATACTAAACTCTGCTATGGGGATCTTTGCTACCCAGGACAGCCCCATACTAAACTCTGCTATGGGGATCTTTGCTACCCAGGACAGCCCCATACTAAACTCTGCTATGGGGATCTTTGCTACCAAGGACAGTCCCATACTAAACTCTACTCAGGGGATCTTTGCTACCCAGGACAGCCCCATACTAAACTCTACTCAGGGGATCTTTGCTACGCAGGACAGCCCCATACTAAACTCTACTCAGGGGATATTTGCTACCAAGGACAGCCCAATACTAAACTCTGCTATGGGGATCTTTGCTCTCCAGACAGCCCCATACTAAACTCTACTCAGGGGATCTTTGCTCCCCAGGACAGCCCCATACTAAACTCTACTCAGGGGATCTTTGCTCCCAGGACAGCCCTATACTAAACTCTGCTATGGGGATCTTTGCTACCAAGGACAGTCCCATACTAAACTCTGCTATGGGGATCTTTGCTAGCCAGGACAGCCCCATACTAAACTCTGCTATGGGGATCTTTGCTAGCCAGGACAGCCCCATACTAAACTCTGCTATGGCTATCTTTGCTACCAAGGACAGCCCCTTACTAAACTCTGCTCAGGGGATCTTTGCTCCCCAAGACAGCCCCATACTAAAATCTACTCAGGGGATCTTTGCTCCCAGGACAGACCCATACTAAACTCTGCTATGGGGATCTTTGCTACCAAGGACAGCCCCTTACTAAACTCTGCTATGGGGATCTTTGCTACCAAGGACAGCCCCATGCTAAACTCTGCTATGGGGATCTTTGCTAGCCAGGACAGCCCCTTACTAAACTCTACTCAGGGGATCTTTGCTACCAAGGACAGCCCGATACTAAACTCTGCTATGGGGATCTTTGCTACCCTGGACAGCCCCATACTAAACTCTGCTATGGGGATCTTTGCTACCAAGGGCAGCCCCATACTAAACTCTGCTATGGGGATCTTTGCTACCCAGGACAGCCCCATACTAAACTCTGCTATTGGGATCTTTGCTAGCCAGGACAACCCCTTACTAAACTCTACTCAGGGGATCTTTGCTATCAAGGACAGCCCCATACTAAACTCTGCTATGGGGATCTTTGCTACCCAGGACAGCCCCCATACTAAACTCTGCTACGGGGATCTGTGCTAGCCAGGACCGCCCCTTACTAAACTCTACTCAGGGGATCTTTGCTACCAAGGACAGTGCGATACTAAACTTTGCTATGGGGATCTTTGCTACCCAGGACAGCCCCATACTAAACTCTGCTATGGGGATCGTTGCTACCAAGGACAGCCCCATACTAAACTCTGCTATGGGGATCTTTGCTACCCAGGACAGCCCCATACTAAACTCTGCTATGGGGATCTTTGCTACGAAGGACAGTCCCATACTAAACTCTGCTATGGGGATCTTTGCTACCCAGGACAGCCCCATACTAAACTCTGCTATGGGGATCTTTGCTAACCAGGACAGCCCCATACTAAACTCTGCTATGGGGATCTATGCTAGCCAGGACAGCCCCATACTAAACTCTGCTATGGGGATCTTTGCTAGCCAGGACAGCCCCTTACTAAACTCTACTCAGGGGATCTTTGCTACCAAGGACAGCCCCATACTAAACTCTGCTATGGGGATCTTTGCTACCCAGGACAGCCCCATACTAAACTCTGCTATGGGGATCTTTGCTATCCAGGACAGCCCCTTCCTAAACACTACTCAGGGGATCTTTGCTACCAAGGACAGCCCGATTAACTCTGCTATGGGGATCTTTGCTACCCAGGACAGCTCCATACTAAACTCTGCTATGGGGATCTTTGCTACCAAGGACAGCCCCATAGTAAACTCTGCTATGGGGATCGTTGTTACCAAGGACAGCCCCATACTAAACTCTGCTATGGGGAACTTTGCTACCCTGGACAGCCCCATACTAAACTCTGGTATGGGGATCTTTGCTAGCCAGGACAGCCCCTTCCTAAACACTACTCAGGGGATCTTTGCTACCAAGGACAGCCCGATTAACTCTGCTATGGGGATCTTTGCTACCAAGGATAGCCCCATACTAAACTCGGCTATGGGGATCGTTGCTACCCAGGACAGCCAAATACTAAACTCTGCTATGGGGATCTTTGCTACCAAGGACAGTCCCATACTAAACTCTGCTATGGGGAACTTTGCTACCCAGGACAGCCCCATACTAAACTCTGCTATGGGGATTTTTGCTACCCAGGACAGCCCCATACTAAACTCTGCTATGGGGATCTTTGCTACCAAGGACAGCCCCATAGTAAACTCTGCTATGGGGATCTTTGCTAGCCAGGACAGCTGCATACTAAACTCTGCTATGGGGATCTTTGCTAGCCAGGACAGCACAATACTAAACTCTGCTATGGGGATCTTTGCTACCCAGGACAGCCCCATACTAAACTCTGCTATGGGGATTTTTGCTACCAAGGACAGCCCCATACTAAACTCTGCTATGGGGATCTTTGGTACCCAGGACAGCCCCATACTAAACTCTGCTATGGGGATCTTTGCTACCCAGGACAGCCCCATACTAAACTCTGCTATGGGGATCTTTGCTACCAAGGACAGTCCCATACTAAACTCTACTCAGGGGATCTTTGCTACGCAGGACAGCCCCATACTAAACTCTACTCAGGGGATATTTGCTACCAAGGACAGCCCAATACTAAACTCTGCTCAGGGGATCTCTGCTCCCCAGACAGCCCGATACTAAACTCTACTCAGGGGATCTTTGCTCCCCAGGACAGCCCCATACTAAACTCTACTCAGGGGATCTTTGCTCCCAGGACAGCCCCATACTAAACTCTGCTATGGGGATCTTTGCTAGCCAGGACAGTCCCATACTATACTCTGCTATGGGGATCTTTGCTAGCCAGGACAGCCCCATACTAAACTCTGCTATGGGGATCTTTGCTAGCCAGGACAGCCCCATACTAAACTCTGCTATGGGGATCTTTGCTATCCAGGACAGCCCCATACTAAACTCTACTCAGGGGATCTTTGCTACGCAGGACAGCCCCATACTAAACTCTACTCAGGGGATCTTTGCTCCCCAGGACAGACCCACACTAAACTCTACTCAGGGGATCTTTGCTCCCAGGACAGACCCATACTAAACTCTGCTATGGGGATCTTTGCTACCAAGGACAGCCCCTTACTAAACTCTGCTATGGGGATCTTTGCTACCAAGGACAGCCCCATACTAAACTCTGCTATGGGGATCTTTGCTAGCCAGGACAGACCCTTACTAAACTCTACTCAGGGGATCTTTGCTACCAAGGACAGCCCGATACTAAACTCTGCTATGGGGATCTTTGCTACCCTGGACAGCCCAATACTAAACTCTGCTATGGGGATCTTTGCTACCAAGGACAGCCCCATACTAAACTCTGCTATGGGGATCTTTGCTACCCAGGACAGCCCCATACTAAACTCTGCTATTGGGATCTTTGCTAGCCAGGACAACCCCTTACTAAACTCTACTCAGGGGATCTTTGCTACCAAGGACAGCCTCATACTAAACTCTGCTATGGGGATCTTTGCTACCCAGGACAGCCCCATACTAAACTCTGCTATGGGGATCTTTGCTAGCCAGGACAGACCCATACTAAACTCTGCTATGGGGATCTTTGCTAGCCAGGACAGCCCCTTACTAAACTCTACTCAGGGGATATTTGCTACCAAGGACAGCCCAATACTAAACTCTGCTCAGGGGATCTTTGCTCCCCAAGACAGCCCCATACTAAACTCTACTCAGGGGATCTTTGCTCCCCAGGACAGACCCATACTAAACTCTACTCAGGGGATCTTTGCTCCCAGGACAGACCCATACTAAACTCTGCTATGGGGATCTTTGCTACCAAGGACAGCCCCTTACTAAACTCTGCTATGGGGATCTTTGCTACCAAGGACAGCCCCATACTAAACTCTGCTATGGGGATCTTTGCTAGCCAGGACAGACCCTTACTAAACTCTACTCAGGGGATCTTTGCTACCAAGGACAGCCCGATACTAAACTCTGCTATGGGGATCTTTGCTACCCTGGACAGCCCCATACTAAACTCTGCTATGGGGATCTTTGCTACCAAGGACAGCCCCATACTAAACTCTGCTATGGGGATCTTTGCTACCCAGGACAGCCCCATACTAAACTCTGCTATTGGGATCTTTGCTAGCCAGGACAACCCCTTACTAAACTCTACTCAGGGGATCTTTGCTACCAAGGACAGCCCCATACTAAACTCTGCTATGGGGATCTTTGCTACCCAGGACTGCCCCATACTAAACTCTGCTATGGGGATCTGTGCTAGCCAGGACAGCTCCTTACTAAACTCTACTCAGGGGATCTTTGCTACCAAGGACAGCGCGATATTAAACTTTGCTATGGGGATCTTTGCTACCCAGGACAGCCCCATACTAAACTCTGCTATGGGGATCGTTGCTACCAAGGACAGCCCCATACTAAACTCTGCTATGGGGATCTTTGCTACCCAGGACAGCCCCATACTAAACTCTGCTATGGGGATCTTTGCTACCAAGGACAGTCCCATACTAAACTCTGCTATGGGGATCTTTGCTACCCAGGACAGCCCCATACTAAACTCTGCTATGGGGATCTTTGCTACCCAGGACAGCCCCATACTAAACTCTGCTATGGGGATCTTTGCTAGCCAGGACAGCCCCATACTAAACTCTGCTATGGGGATCTTTGCTAGCCAGGACAGCCCCTTACTAAACTCTACTCAGGGGATCTTTGCTACCAAGGACAGCCCCATACTAAACTCTGCTATGGGGATCTTTGCTAGCCAGGACAGCCCCTTTCTAAACACTACTCAGGATATCTTTGCTACCAAGGACAGCCCGATTAACTCTGCTATGGGGATCTTTGCGTCCCAGGACCGCCCCATACTAAACTCTGCTATGGGGATCTTTGCTACCCAGGACAGCCCCATACTAAACTCTGCTCAGGGGATCTTTGCTAGCCAGGACAGCCCCTTCCTAAACACTACTCAGGGGATCTTTGCTACCAAGGACAGCCCGATTAACTCTGCTATGGGGATCTTTGCTACCCAGGACAGCCCCATACTAAACTCTGCTATGGGGATCTTTGCTACCAAGGACAGCCCCATAGTAAACTCTGCTATGGGGATCGTTGCTACCAAGGACAGCCCCATACTAAGCTCTACTCAGGGGATCTTTGCTCCCACGACAGCCCCATACTAAACTCTGCTATGGGGATCTATGCTACCCAGGACAGCCCCATACTAAACTCTGCCATGGGGATCTTTGCTAGCCAGGACAGCCACATACTAAACTCTGCTATGGGGATATTTGCTAGCCAGGACAGCCCCTTACTAAACTCTACTCAGGGGATCTTTGCTACCAAGGACAGCACGATACTAAACTCTGCTATGGGGATCTTTGCTACCCAGGACAGCCCCATACTAAACTCTGCTATGTGGATCTTTGCTACCAAGGACAGCCCCATTCTAAACTCTGCTATTGGGATCTTTGCTACCCAGGACAGCCCCATACTAAACTCTGTTATGGGGATCTTTGGTACCCAGGACAGCCCCATACTAAACTCTGCTATGGGGATCTTTGCTACCCAGGACAGCCCCATATGAACTCTACTTGGGGGATCGTTGCTACGCAGGACAGCCCCATACTAAACTCTACTCAGGGGATATTTGCTACCAAGTACAGCCCAATACTAAACTCTGCTCAGGGGATCTTTGCTCCCCAGGACAGCCCCATACTAAACTCTACTCAGGGGATCTTTGCTCCCCAGCGCAGCCCCATACTAAACTCTACTCAGGGGATCTTTGCTCCCAGGACAGCCCCATACTAAAAACTCTGCTATGGGGATCTTTGCTACCAAGGACAGTCCCATACTAAACGCTGCTATGGGGATCTTTGCTAGCCAGGACAGCCCCGTACTAAACTTTGCTATGGGGATCTTTGCTAGCCAGGACAGCCCCATACTAAACTCTGCTATGGGGATCTTTGCTACCCAGGACAGCCCCTACTAAACTCTGCTATGGGGATCTTTGCTACCAAGGACAGTCCCATACTAAACTCTACTCAGGGGATCTTTGCTACCCAGGACAGCCCCATACTAAACTATACTCAGGGGATCTTTGCTACGCAGGACAGCCCCATACTAAACTCTACTCAGGGGATATTTGCTACCAAGGACAGACCAATACTAAACTCTGCTATGGGGATCTTTGCTTCCAAGGACAGTCCCATACTAAACTCTGCTATGGGGATCTTTGCTAGCCAGGACAGCCCCATACTAAACTCTGCTATAGGGATCTTTGCTACCAAGGACAGCCCGATACTAAGCTCTTCTCAGGGGATCTTTGCTCCCAGGACAGCCCCATACTAAACTCTGCTATGGGGATCTTTGCTACCAAGGACATCCCCATAGTAAACTCTGCTATGGGGATCTTTGCTACCAAAGACAGCCCCATACTAAACTCTGCTATGGGGATCTTTGCTATCCAGGTCAGCCCCATACTAAACTCTGCTATGGGGATCTTTGTACCCAGGACAGCCCCTTACTAAACTCTGCTATGGGGATCTTTGCTACCCAGGACAGCCCCTTACTAAACTCTGCTATGGGGATCTTTGCTACCAGCACAGCCCCATACTAAACTCTGCTATGGGGATCTTTGCTACCAAAGACAGCCCCATACTAAACTCTGCTCAGGGGATCTTTGCTACCCAGGACAGCCCCATACTGAACTCTGCTATGGGGATCTTTGCTACCAAGGACAGCCCCATTCTAAACTCTGATATTGGGATCTTTGCTACCCAGGACAGCCCCATACTAAACTCTGTTATGGGGATCTTTGCTACCCAGGACAGCCCCATACTAAACTCTGCTATGGGGATCTGTGCTACCCAGGACAGCCCCATACTAAACTCTGCTACGGGGATCTGTGCTAGCCAGGACAGCTCCTTACTAAACTCTACTCAGGGGATCTTTGCTACGAAGGACAGCCCCATACTAAACTCTGCTATGGGGATCTTTGCTACCCAGGACAGCCCCATACTAAACTCTGCTATGGGGATCTGTGCTAGCCAGGACAGCTCCTTACTAAACTCTACTCAGGGGATCTTTGCTACCAAGGACAGCGCGATACTAAACTTTGCTATGGGGATCTTTGCTACCCAGGACAGCCCCATACTAAACTCTGCTATGGGGAACGTTGCTACCAAGGACAGCCCCATACTAAACTCTGCTATGGGGATCTTTGCTACCCAGGACAGCCCCATACTAAACTCTGCTATGGGGATCTTTGCTACCAAGGACAGTCCCATACTAAACTCTGCTATGGGGATCTTTGCTACCCAGGACAGCCCCATACTAAACTCTGCTATGGGGATCTTTGCTACCCAGGACAGCCCCATACTAAACTCTGCTATGGGGATCTTTGCTAGCCAGGACAGCCCCATACTAAACTCTGCTATGGGGATCTTTGCTAGCCAGGACAGCCCCTTACTAAACTCTACTCAGGGGATCTTTGCTACCAAGGACAGCCCCATACTAAACTCTGCTATGGGGATCTTTGCTAGCCAGGACAGCCCCTTCCTAAACACTACTCAGGGGATCTTTGCTACCAAGGACAGCCCGATTAACTCTGCTATGGGGATCTTTGCGTCCCAGGACCGCCCCATACTAAACTCTGCTATGGGGATCTTTGCTAACCAGGACAGCCCCATACTAAACTCTGCTCAGGGGATCTTTGCTAGCCAGGACAGCCCCTTCCTAAACACTACTCAGGGGATCTTTGCTACCAAGGACAGCCCGATTAACTCTGCTATGGGGATCTTTGCTACCCAGGACAGCCCCATACTAAACTCTGCTATGGGGATCTTTGCTACCAAGGACAGCCCCATAGTAAACTCTGCTATTGGGATCGTTGCTACCAAGGACAGCCCCATACTAAGCTCTGCTCAGGGGATCTTTGCTCCCCAGGACACCCCCATACTAAACTCTACTATGGGGATCTATGCTACCCAGGACAGCCCCATACTAAACTCTGCTATGGGGATCTTTGCTAGCCAGGACAGCCGCATACTAAACTCTGCTATGGGGATATTTGCTAGCCAGGACAGCCCCTTACTAAACTCTACTCAGGGGATCTTTGCTACCAAGGACAGCACGATACTAAACTCTGCTATGGGGATCTTTGCTACCCAGGACAGCCCCATACTAAACTCTGCTATGTGGATCTTTGCTACCAAGGACAGCCCCATTCTAAACTCTGCTATTGGGATCTTTGCTACCCAGGACAGCCCCATACTAAACTCTGTTATGGGGATCTTTGGTACCCAGAACAGCCCCATACTAAACTCTGCTATGGGGATCTTTGCTACCAAGGACAGTCCCATACTAAACTCTACTCAGGGGATCTTTGCTACCCAGGACAGCCCCATATGAACTCTACTTGGGGGATCGTTGCTACGCAGGACAGCCCCATACTAAACTCTACTCAGGGGATATTTGCTCCCAGGACAGCCCCATACTAAAAACTCTGCTATGGGGATCTTTGCTACCAAGGACAGTCCCATACTAAACTCTGCTATGGGGATCTTTGCTAGCCAGGACAGCCCCGTACTAAACTCAGCTATGGGGATCTTTGCTAGCCAGGACAGCCCCATACTAAACTCTGCTATGGGGATCTTTGCTACCCAGGACAGCCCCATACTAAACTCTACTCAGGGGATCTTTGCTACGCAGGACAGCCCCATACTAAACTCTACTCAGGGGATATTTGCTACCAAGGACAGCCCAATACTAAACTCTGCTATGGGGATCTTTGCTCCCCAGACAGCCCCATACTAAACTCTACTCAGGGGATCTTTGCTCCCCAGGACAGCCCCATACTAAACTCTACTCAGGGGATCTTTGCTCCCAGGACAGCCCCATACTAAACTCTGCTATGGGGATCTTTGCTACCAAGGACAGTCCCATACTAAACTCTGCTATGGGGATCTTTGCTAGCCAGGACAGCCCCATACTAAACTCTGCTATGGCTATCTTTGCTACAAAGGACAGTCCCATACTAAACTCTACTCAGGGGATATTTGCTACCAAGGACAGCCCAATACTAAACTCTGCTCAGGGGATCTTTTCTCCCCAAGACAGCCCCATACTAAACTCTACTCAGGGGATCTTTGCTCCGCAGGACAGACCCATATTAAACTCTACTCAGGGGATCTTTGCTCCCAGGACAGACCCATACTAAACTCTGCTATGGGGATCTTTGCTACCAAGGACAGCCCCTTACTAAACTCTGCTATGGGGATCTTTGCTACCAAGGACAGCCCCATACTAAACTCTGCTATGGGGATCTTTGCTAGCCAGGACAGCCCCTTACTAAACTCTACTCAGGGGATCTTTGCTACCAAGGACAGCCCGATACTAAACTCTGCTATGGGGATCTTTGCTACCCTGGACAGCCCCATACTAAACTCTGCTATGGGGATCTTTGCTACCAAGGGCAGCCCCATACTAAACTTTGCTATGGGGATCTTTGCTACCCAGGACAGCCCCATACTAAACTCTGCTATTGGGATCTTTGCTAGCCAGGACAACCCCTTACTAAACTCTACTCAGGGGATCTTTGCTACCAAGGACAGCCCCATACTAAACTCTGCTATGGGGATCTTTGCTACCCAGGACAGCCCCCATACTAAAGTCTGCTACGGGGATCTGTGCTAGCCAGGACAGCCCCTTACTAAACTCTACTCAGGGGATCTTTGCTACCAAGGACAGTGCGATACTAAACTTTGCTATGGGGATCTTTGCTACCCAGGACAGCCCCATACTAAACTCTGCTATGGGGATCGTTGCTACCAAGGACAGCGCCATACTAAACTCTGCTATGGGGATCTTTGCTACCCAGGACAGCCCCATACTAAGCTCTGCTATGGGGATCTTTGCTACGAAGGACAGTCCCATACTAAACTCTGCTACGGGGATCTTTGCTACCCAGGACAGCCCCATACTAAACTCTGCTATGGGGATCTTTGCTAACCAGGACAGCCCCATACTAAACTCTGCTATGGGGATCTATGCTAGCCAGGACAGCCCCATACTAAACTCTGCTATGGGGATCTTTGCTAGCCAGGACAGCCCCTTACTAAACTCTACTCAGGGGATCTTTGCTACCAAGGACAGCCCCATACTAAACTCTGCTATTGGGATCTTTGCTACCCAGGACAGCCCCATACTAAACTCTGCTATGGGGATCTTTGCTAGCCAGGACAGCCCCTTCCTAAACACTACTCAGGGGATCTTTGCTACCAAGGACAGCCCGATTAACTCTGCTATGGGGATCTTTGCGTCCCAGGACCGCCCCATACTAAACTCTGCTATGGGGATCTTTGCTACCCAGGACAGCCCCATACTAAACTCTGCTATGGGGATCTTTGCTAGCCAGGACAGCCCCTTCCTAAACACTACTCAGGGGATCTTTGCTACCAAGGACAGCCCGATTAACTCTGCTATGGGGATCTTTGCTACCCAGGACAGCCCCATACTAAACTCTGCTATGGGGATCTTTGCTACCAAGGACAGCCCCATAGTAAACTCTGCTATGGGGATCGTTGCTACCAAGGACAGCCCCATACTAAACTCTGCTATGGGGAACTTTGCTACCCAGGACAGCCCCATACTAAACTCTGGTATGGGGATCTTTGCTAGCCAGGACAGCCCCTTCCTAAACACTACTCAGGGGATCTTTGCTACCAAGGACAGCCCGATTAACTTTGCTATCTGGATCTTTGCTACCAAGGATAGCCCCATACTAAACTCGGCTATGGGGATCTTTGCTACCCAGGACAGCCAAATACTAAACTCTGCTATGGGGATCTTTGCTACCAAGGACAGTCCCATACTAAACTCTGCTATGGGGAACTTTGCTACCCAGGACAGCCCCATACTAAACTCTGCTATGGGGATCTTTGCTACCAAGGACAGCCCCATACTAAACTCTGCTATGGGGATCTTTGCTACCAAGGACAGCCCCATAGTAAACTCTGCTATGGGGATCTTTTCTAGCCAGGACAGCTGCATACTAAACTCTGCTATGGGGATCTTTGCTAGCCAGGACAGCACAATACTAAACTCTGCTATGGGGATCTTTGCTACCCAGGACAGCCCCATACTAAACTCTGCTATGGGGATTTTTGCTACCAAGGACAGCCCCATACTAAACTCTGCTATGGGGATCTTTGGTACCCAGGACAGCCCCATACTAAACTCTGCTATGGGGATCTTTGCTACCCAGGACAGCCCCATACTAAACTCTGCTATGGGGATCTTTGCTACCAAGGACAGTCCCATACTAAACTCTACTCAGGGGATCTTTGCTACCCAGGACAGCCCCATACTAAACTCTACTCAGGGGATCTTTGCTACGCAGGACAGCCCCATACTAAACTCTACTCAGGGGATATTTGCTACCAAGGACAGCCCAATACTAAACTCTGCTCAGGGGATCTCTGCTCACCAGACAGCCCCATACTAAACTCTACTCAGGGGATCTTTGCTCCCCAGGACAGCCCCATACTAAACTCTACTCAGGGGATCTTTGCTCCCAGGACAGCCCCATACTAAACTCTGCTATGGGGATCTTTGCTAGCCAGGACAGTCCCATACTATACTCTGCTATGGGAATCTTTGCTAGCCAGGACAGCCCCATAATAAACTCTGCTATGGGGATCTTTGCTAGCCAGGACAGCCCCATACTAAACTCTGCTATGGGGATCTTTGCTATCCAGGACAGCTCCATACTAAACTCTACTCAGGGGATCTTTGCTACGCAGGACAGCCCCATACTAAACTCTACTCAGGGGATCTTTGCTGCCCAGGACAGACCCATACTAAACTCTACTCAGGGGATCTTTGCTCCCAGGACAGACCCATACTAAACTCTGCTATGGGGATCTTTGCTACCAAGGACAGCCCCTTACTAAACTCTGCTATGGGGATCTTTGCTACCAAGGACAGCCCCATACTAAACTCTGCTTTGGGGATCTTTGCTAGCCAGGACAGACCCTTACTAAACTCTACTCAGGGGATCTTTGCTACCAAGGACAGCCCGATACTAAACTCTGCTATGGGGATCTTTGCTACCCTGGACAGCCCCATACTAAACTCTGCTATGGGGATCTTTGCTAGCCAGGACAGTCCCATACTATACTCTGCTATGGGGATCTTTGCTAGCCAGGACAGCCCCATACTAAACTCTGCTATGGGGATCTTTGCTAGCCAGGACAGCCCCATACTAAACTCTGCTATGGGGATCTTTGCTATCCAGGACAGCCCCATACTAAACTCTACTCAGGGGATCTTTGCTACGCAGGGCAGCCCCATACTAAACTCTACTCAGGGGATCTTTGCTCCCCAGGACAGACCCATACTAAACTCTACTCAGGGGATCTTTGCTCCCAGGACAGACCCATACTAAACTCTGCTATGGGGATCTTTGCTACCAAGGACAGCCCCTTACTAAACTCTGCTATGGGGATCTTTGCTACCAAGGACAGCCCCATACTAAACTCTGCTTTGGGGATCTTTGCTAGCCAGGACAACCCCTTACTAAACTCTACTCAGGGGATCTTTGCTACCAAGGACAGCCCCATACTAAACTCTGCTATGGGGATCTTTGCTACCCAGGACAGCCCCATACTAAACTCTGCTACGGGGATCTGTGCTAGCCAGGACAGCTCCTTACTAAACTCTACTCAGGGGCTCTTTGCTACCAAGGACAGCGCGATATTAAACTTTGCTATGGGGATCTTTGCTACCCAGGACAGCCCCATACTAAACTCTGCTATGGGGATCGTTGCTACCAAGGACAGCCCCATACTAAACTCTGCTAGGGGATCTTTGCTACCCAGGACAGCCCCATACTAAACTCTGCTATGGGGATCTTTGCTACCAAGGACAGTCCCATACTAAACTCTGCTATGGGGATCTTTGCTACCCAGGACAGCCCCATACTAAACTTTGCTATGGGGATCTTTGCTACCCAGGACAGCCCCATACTAAACTATGCTATGGGGATCTTTGCTAGCCAGGACAGACCCATACTAAACTCTGCTATGGGGATCTTTGCTAGCCAAGACAGCCCCTTACTAAACTCTACTCAGGGGATATTTGCTACCAAGGACAGCCCAATACTAAACTCTGCTCAGGGGATCTTTGCTCCCCAAGACAGCCCCATACTAAACTCTACTCAGGGGATCTTTGCTCCCCAGGACAGACCCATACTAAACTCTACTCAGGGGATCTTTGCTCCCAGGACAGACCCATACTAAACTCTGCTATGGGGATCTCTGCTACCAAGGACAGCCCCTTACTAAACTCTGCTATGGGGATCTTTGCTACCAAGGACAGCCCCATACTAAACTCTGCTATGGGGATCTTTGCTAGCCAGGACAGACCCTTACTAAACTCTACTCAGGGATCTTTGCTACCAAGGACAGCCCGATACTAAACTCTGCTATGGGGATCTTTGCTACCCTGGACAGCCCCATACTAAACTCTGCTATGGGGATCTTTGCTACCAAGGACAGCCCTATACTAAACTCTGCTATGGGGATCTTTGCTACCCAGGACAGCCCCATACTAAACTCTGCTATTGGGATCTTTGCTAGCCAGGACAACCCCTTACTAAACTCTACTCAGGGGATCTTTGCTACCAAGGACAGCCCCATACTAAACTCTGCTATGGGGATCTTTGCTACCCAGGACTGCCCCATACTAAACTCTGCTACGGGGATCTGTGCTAGCCAGGACAGCTCCTTACTAAACTCTACTCAGGGGATCTTTGCTACCAAGGACAGCGCGATATTAAACTTTGCTATGGGGATCTTTGCTACCCAGGACAGCCCCATACTAAACTCTGCTATGGGGATCGTTGCTACCAAGGACAGCCCCATACTAAACTCTGCTATGGGGATCTTTGCTACCCAGGACAGCCCCATACTAAACTCTGCTATGGGGATCTTTGCTACCAAGGACAGTCCCATACTAAACTCTGCTATGGGGATCTTTGTTACCCAGGACAGCCCCATACTAAACTCTGCTATGGGGATCTTTGCTACCCAGGACAGCCCCATACTAAACTCTGCTATGGGGATCTTTGCTAGCCAGGACAGCCCCATACTAAACTCTGATATGGGGTCTTTGCTAGCCAGGACAGCCCCTTACTAAACTCTACTCAGGGGATCTTTGCTACCAAGGACAGCCCCATACTAAACTCTGCTATGGGGATCTTTGCTAGCCAGGACAGCCCCTTCCTAAACACTACTCAGGGGATCTTTGCTACCAAGGACAGCCCGATTAACTCTGCTATGGGGATCTTTGCGTCCCAGGACCGCCCCATACTAAACTCTGCTATGGGGATCTTTGCTACCCAGGACAGCCCCATACTAAACTCTGCTCAGGGGATCTTTGCTAGCCAGGACAGCCCCTTCCTAAACACTACTCAGGGGATCTTTGCTACCAAGGACAGCCCGATTAACTCTGCTATGGGGATCTTTGCTACCCAGGACAGCCCCATACTAAACTCTGCTATGGGGATCTTTGCTACCAAGGACAGCCCCATAGTAAACTCTGCTATGGGGATCGTTGCTACCAAGGACAGCCCCATACTAAGCTCTACTCAGGGGATCTTTGCTCCCACGACAGCCCCATACTTAAGACTGCTCAGGGGATCTTTGCTCCCCAGGACACCCCCATACTAAACTCTGCTATGGGGATCTATGCTACCCAGGACAGCCCCATACTAAACTCTGCTATGGGGATCTTTGCTAGCCAGGACAGCCGCATACTAAACTCTGCTATGGGGATATTTGCTAGCCAGGACAGCCCCTTACTAAACTCTACTCAGGGGATCTTTGCTACCAAGGACAGCACGATACTAAACTCTGCTATGGGGATCTTTGCTACCCAGGACAGCCCCATACTAAACTCTGCTATGTGGATCTTTGCTAAATGACAGCCCCATTCTAAACTCTGCTATTGGGATCTTTACTACCCAGGACAGCCCCATACTAAACTCTGTTATGGGGATCTTTGGTACCCAGGACAGCCCCATACTAAACTCTGCTATGGGGATCTTTGCTACCCAGGACAGCCCCATATGAACTCTACTTGGGGGATCGTTGCTACGCAGGACAGCCCCATACTAAACTCTACTCAGGGGATATTTGCTACCAAGTACAGCCCAATACTAAACTCTGCTCAGGGGATCTTTGCTCCCCAGGACAGCCCCATACTAATCTCTACTCAGGGGATCTTTGCTCCCAGGACAGCCCCATACTAAAAACTCTGCTATGGGGATCTTTGCTACCAAGGACAGTCCCATACTAAACTCTGCTATGGGGATCTTTGCTAGCCAGGACAGCCCCGTACTAAACTCTGCTATGGGGATCTTTGCTAGCCAGGACAGCCCCATACTAAACTCTGCTATGGGGATCTTTGCTACCCAGGACAGCCCCATACTAAACTCTGCTATGGGGATCTTTGCTACCAAGGACAGTCCCATACTAAACTCTACTCAGGGGATCTTTGCTACCCAGGACAGCCCCATATGAACTCTACTTGGGGGATCGTTGCTACGCAGGACACCCCCATACTAAACTCTACTCAGGGGATATTTGCTCCCAGGACAGCCCCATACTAAAAACTCTGCTATGGGGATCTTTGCTACCAAGGACAGTCCCATACTAAACTCTGCTATGGGGATCTTTGCTAGCCAGGACAGCCCCGTACTAAACTCTGCTATGGGGATCTTTGCTAGCCAGGACAGCCCAATACTAAACTCTGCTATGGGGATCTTTGCTACCCAGGACAGCCCCATACTAAACTCTGCTATGGGGATCTTTGCTACCAAGGACAGTCCCATACTAAACTCTACAAAAAGGGATCTTTGCTACCCAGGACAGCCCCATACTAAACTCTACTCAGGGGATCTTTGCTACGCAGGACAGCAACATACTAAACTCTACTCAGTGGATATTTGCTACCAAGGACAGCCCAATACTAAACTCTGCTATGGGGATCTTTGCTTCCAAGGACAGTCCCATACTAAACTCTGCTATGGGGATCTTTGCTAGCCAGGACAGCCCCATACTAAACTCTTCTATAGGGATCTTTGCTACCAAGGACAGCCCCATAATAAGCTCTTCTCAGGGGATCTTTGCTCCCAGGACAGCCCCATACTAAACTCTGCTATGGGGATCTTTGCTACCAAGGACATCCCCATAGTAAACTCTGCTATGGGGATCTTTGCTAACAAGGACAGCCCCATACTAAACTCTGCTATGGGGATCTTTGCTATCCAGGACAGCCCCATACTAAACTCTGCTATGGGGATCTTTGTACCCAGGACAGCCCCTTACTAAACTCTGCTATGGGGATCTTTGCTACCCAGGACAGCCCCTTACTAAACTCTGCTATGGGGATCTTTGCTACCAGCACAGCCCCATACTAAACTCTGCTCTGGGGATCTTTGCTACCAAAGACAGCCCCATACTAAACTCTGCTCAGGGGATCTTTGCTACCCAGGACAGCCCCATACTGAACTCTGCTATGGGGATCTTTGCTACCAAGGACAGCCCCATTCCAAACTCTGCTATGGGGATCTTTGCTACCAAGGACAGCCCCATTCTAAACTCTGTTATGGGGATCTTTGGTACCCGGGACAGCCCCATACTAAACTCTGCTATGGGGATCTTTGCTACCAAGGACAGTCCCATACTAAACTCTACTCAGGGGATCTTTGCTACCCAGGACAGCCCCATATGAACTCTACTTGGGGGATCGTTGCTACGCAGGACAGCCCCATACTAAACTCTACTCAGGGGATATTTGCTACCAAGTACAGCCCAATACAAAACTTTGCTCAGGGGATCTTTGCTCCCCAGGACAGCCCCATACTAAACTCTACTCAGGGGATCTTTGCTCCCCAGGACGGCCCCATACTAAACTCTACTGAGGGGATCTTTGCTCCCAGGACAGCCCCATACTAAAAACTCTGCTATGGGGATCTTTGCTACCAAGGACAGTCCCATACTAAACTCTGCTATGGGGATCTTTGCTAGCCAGGACAGCCCCGTACTAAACTCTGCTATGGGGATCTTTGCTAGCCAGGACAGCCCCATACTAAACTCTGCTATGGGGATCTTTGCTACCAAGGACAGTCCCATACTAAACTCTACTCGGGGGATCTTTGCTACCCAGGACAGCCCCATACTAAACTCTACTCAGGGGATCTTTGCTACGCAGGACAGCCCCATACTAAACTCTACTCAGGGGATATTTGCTACCAAGGACAGCCCAATACTAAACTCTGCGCAGAGTATCTTTGCTACCCAGGACAGCCCCATACTGAACTCTGCTATGGGGATCTTTGCTACCAAGGACAGCCCCATTCCAAACTCTGCTATGGGGATCTTTGCTACCAAGGACAGCCCCATTCTAAACTCTGCTATTGGGATCTTTGCTACCCAGGACAGCCCCATACTAAACTCTGTTATGGGGATCTTTGCTACCCAGGACAGCCCCATACTAATCTCTGCTATGGGGATCTGTGCTACCCAGGACAGCCCCATACTAAACTCTGCTACGGGGATCTGTGCTAGCCAGGACAGCTCCTTACTAAACTCTACTCAGGGGATCTTTGCTACCAAGGACAGCCCCATACTAAACTCTGCTATGGGGATCTTTGCTACCCAGGACAGCCCCATACTAAACTCTGCTATGGGGATCTGTGCTAGCCAGGACAGCTCCTTACTAAACTCTACTCAGGGGATCTTTGCTACCAAGGACAGCGCGATACTAAACTTTGCTATGGGGATCTTTGCTACCCAGGACAGCCCCATACTAAACTCTGCTATGGGGATCGTTGCTACCAAGGACAGCCCCATACTAAACTCTGCTATGGGGATCTTTGCTACCCAGGACAGCCCCATACTAAACTCTGCTATGGGGATCTTTGCTACCAAGGACAGTCCCATACTAAACTCTGCTATGGGGATCTTTGCTACCCAGGACAGCCCCATACTAAACTCTGCTATGGGGATCTTTGCTACCCAGGACAGCCCCATACTAAACTCTGCTATGGGGATCTTTGCTAGCCAGGACAGCCCCATACTAAACTCTGCTATGGGGATCTTTGCTAGCCAGGACAGCCCCTTACTAAACTCTACTCAGGGGATCTTTGCTACCAAGGACAGCCCCATACTAAACTCTGCTATGGGGATCTTTGCTAGCCAGGACAGCCCCTTCCTAAACACTACTCAGGGGATCTTTGCTACCAAGGACAGCCCGATTAACTCTGCTATGGGGATCTTTGCGTCCCAGGACTGCCCCATACTAAACTCTGCTATGGGGATCTTTGCTACCCAGGACAGCCCCATACTAAACTCTGCTCAGGGGATCTTTGCTAGCCAGGACAGCCCCTTCCTAAACACTACTCAGGGGATCTTTGCTACCAAGGACAGCCCGATTAACTCTGCTATGGGGATCTTTGCTACCCAGGACAGCCCCATACTAAACTCTGCTATGGGGATCTTTGCTACCAAGGACAGCCCCATAGTAAACTCTGCTATTGGGATCGTTGCTACTAAGGACAGCCCCATACTAAGCTCTACTAAGGGGATCTTTGTTCCCAGGACAGCCCCATACTTAAGACTGCTCAGGGGATCTTTGCTCCCCAGGACACCCCCATACTAAACTCTGCTATGGGGATCTATGCTACCCAGGACAGCCCCATACTAAACTCTGCTATGGGGATCTTTGCTAGCCAGGACAGCCGCATACTAAACTCTGCTATGGGGATATTTGCTAGCCAGGACAGCCCCTTACTAAACTCTACTCAGGGGATCTTTGCTACCAAGGACAGCACGATACTAAACTCTGCTATGGGGATCTTTGCTACCCAGGACAGCCCCATACTAAACTCTGCTATGTGGATCTTTGCTACCAAGGACAGCCCCATTATAAACTCTGCTATTGGGATCTTTGCTACCCAGGACAGTCCCATACTAAACTCTGTTATGGGGATCTTTGGTACCCAGGACAGCCCCATACTAAACTCTGCTATGGGGATCTTTGCTACCAAGGACAGTCCCATACTAAACTCTACTCAGGGGATCTTTGCTACCCAGGACAGCCCCATATGAACTCTACTTGGGGGATCGTTGCTACGCAGGACAGCCCCATACTAAACTCTACTCAGGGGATATTTGCTCCCAGGACAGCCCCATACTAAAAACTCTGCTATGGGGATCTTTGCTACCAAGGACAGTCCCATACTAAACTCTGCTATGGGGATCTTTGCTAGCCAGGACAGCCCCGTACTAAACTCTGCTATGGGGATCTTTGCTAGCCAGGACAGCCTCATACTAAACTCTGCTATGGGGATCTTTGCTACCCAGGACAGCCCCATACTAAACTCTGCTATGGGGATCTTTGCTACCAAGGACAGTCCCATACTAAACTCTACTCAAGGGATCTTTGCTACCCAGGACAGCCCCAAACTAAACTCTACTCAGGGGATCTTTGCTACGCAGGACAGCAACATACTAAACTCTACTCAGTGGATATTTGCTACCAAGGACAGCCCAATACTAAACTCTGCTATGGGGATCTTTGCTTCCAAGGACAGTCCCATACTAAACTCTGCTATGGGGATCTTTGCTAGCCAGGACAGCCCCATACTACCTCTTCTATAGGGATCTTTGCTACCAAGGACAGCCCCATAATAAGCTCTTCTCAGGGGATCTTTGCTCCCAGGACAGCCCCATACTAAACTCTGCTATGGGGATCTTTGCTACCAAGGACATCCCCATAGTAAACTCTGCTATGGGGATCTTTGCTACCAAGTACAGCCCCATACTAAACTCTGCTATGGGGATCTTTGCTATCCAGGACAGCCCCATACTAAACTCTGCTATGGGGATCTTTGTACCCAGGACAGCCCCTTACTAAACTCTGCTATGGGGATCTTTGCTACCCAGGACAGCCCCTTACTAAACTCTGCTATGGGGATCTTTGCTACCAGCACAGCCCCATACTAAACTCTGCTCTGGGGATCTTTGCTACCAAAGACAGCCCCGTACTAAACTCTGCTCAGGGGATCTTTGCTACCCAGGACAGCCCCATACTGAACTCTGCTATGGGGATCTTTGCTACCAAGGACAGCCCCATTCCAAACTCTGCTATGGGGATCTTTGCTACCAAGGACAGCCCCATTCTAAACTCTGTTATGGGGATCTTTGGTACCCGGGACAGCCCCATACTAAACTCTGCTATGGGGATCTTTGCTACCAAGGACAGTCCCATACTAAACTCTACTCAGGGGATCTTTGCTACCCAGGACAGCCCCATATGAACTCTACTTGGGGGATCGTTGCTACGCAGGACAGCCCCATACTAAACTCTACTCAGGGGATATTTGCTACCAAGTAAAGCCCAATACTAAACTTTGCCCAGGGGATCTTTGCTCCCCAGGACAGCCCCATACTAAACTCTACTCAGGGGATCTTTGCTCCCCAGGACAGCCCCATACTAAACTCTACTGAGGGGATCTTTGCTCCCAGGACAGCCCCATACTAAAAACTCTGCTATGGGGATCTTTGCTACCAAGGACAGTCCCATACTAAACTCTGCTATGGGGATCTTTGCTAGCCAGGACAGCCCCGTACTAAACTCTGCTATGGGGATCTTTGCTAGCCAGGACAGCCCCATACTAAACTCTGCTATGGGGATCTTTGCTACCCAGGACAGCCCCATACTAAACTCTGCTATGGGGATCTTTGCTACCAAGGACAGTCCCATACTAAACTCTACTCGGGGGATCTTTGCTACCCAGGACAGCCCCATACTAAACTCTACTCAGGGGATCTTTGCTACGCAGGACAGCCCCATACTAAACTCTACTCAGGGGATATTTGCTACCAAGGACAGCCCAATACTAAACTCTGCTATGGGGATCTTTGCTTCCAAGGACAGTCCCATACTAAACTCTGCTATGGGGATCTTTGCTAGCCAGGACAGCCCCATACTAAACTCTGCTATAGTGATCTTTGCTACCAAGGACAGCCCCATATTAAGCTCTTCTCAGGGGATCTTTGCTCCCAGGACAGCCCCATACTAAACTCTGCTATGGGGATCTTTGCTACCAAGGACATCCCCATAGTAAACTCTGCTATGGGGATCTTTGTTACCAAGGACAGCCCCATACTAAACTCTGCTATGGGGATCTTTGCTATCCAGGACAGCCCCATACTAAACTCTGCTATGGGGATCTTTGTACCCAGGACAGCCCCTTACTAAACTCTGCTATGGGGATCTTTGCTACGCAGGACAGCCCCTTACTAAACTCTGCTATGGGGATCTTTGCTAGAAGCACAGCCCCATACTAAACTCTGCTATGGGGATCTTTGCTACCAAAGACAGCCCCATACTAAACTCTGCTCAGGGGATCTTTGCTACCCAGGACAGCCCCATACTGAACTCTGCTATGGGGATCTTTGCTCCCCAGGACAGCCCCATACTAAACTCTGCTCAGTGGATCTTGGCTCCCCAGGACAGCCCCATACTAAACTCTGCTCAGGGGATCTTTGCTCCCCAGGACAGGCCCATACTAAACTCTACTCAGGGGATCTTTGCGACCCAGGACAGTCCCATACTAAACTCTACTCAGGGGATCTTTGTTACCCATGACAGTCCCATACTAAACTCTACTATGGTGATCTTTGCTCCCATGACAGCCCCATACTAAACTCTGCTCAGGGGATCTTTGCGACCCAGGACAGTCCCATACTAAACTCTGCTCAGGGGATCTTTGCTCCCCAGGACAGCCCTATACTAAACTCTACTCAGGGGATCTTTGCTCCCCAGGACAGTCCCATACTAAACTCTACTCAGGGGATCTTTGTTACCCATGACAGTCCCATACTAAACTCTGCTATCGTGATCTTTGCTCCCATGACAGCCCCATACTAAACTCTGCTCAGGGGATCTTTGCGACCCAGGACAGTCCCATACTAAACTCTACTCAGGGGATCTTTGTTACCCATGACAGTCCCATACTAAACTCTGCTATGGGGATCTTTGCTACCCAGGACAGCCCCATACTAAACTCTGCTATGGGGATCTTTGCTACCAAGGACAGTCGGATCTTTGCTACCCAGGACAGCCCATACTAAACTCTACTCAGGGGATCTTTGCTACGCAGGACAGCCCCATACTAAACTCTACTCAGGGGATATTTGCTACCAAGGACAGCCCAATACTAAACTCTGCTATGGGGATCTTTGCTTCCAAGGACAGTCCCACACTAAACTCTGCTATGGGGATCTTTGCTAGCCAGGACAGCCCCATACTAAACTCTGCTATAGGGATCTTTGCTACCAAGGACAGCCCCATACTAAGCTCTTCTCAGGGGATCTTTGCTCCCAGGACAACCCCATACTAAACTCTGCTATGGGGATCTTTGCTACCAAGGACATCCCCATAGTAAACTCTGCTATGGGGATCTTTGCTACCAAGGACAGCCCCATACTAAACTCTGCTATGGGGATCTTTGCTATCCAGGACAGCCCCATACTAAACTCTGCTATGGGGATCTTTGTACCCAGGACAGCCCCTTACTAAACTCTGCTATGGGGATCTTTGCTACCCAGGACAGCCCCTTACTAAACTCTGCTATGGGGATCTTTGCTACCAGCACAGCCCCATACTAAACTCTGCTATGGGGATCTTTGCTACCAAAGACAGCCCCATACTAAACTCTGCTCAGGGGATCTTTGCTACCCAGGACAGCCCCATACTAAACTCTGCTCAGGGGATCTTTGCTACCCAGGACAGCCCCATACTAAACTCTGCTATGGGGATATTTGGTATCCAGGACAGCCCCATACTAAACTCTGCTCAGGGGATCTTTGCTCCCCAGGACAGCCCCATACTAAGCTCTACTCAGGGGATCTTTGCTACCAGGACAGCCCCATACTAACCTCTGCTCAGGGGATCTTTGCGACCCAGGACAGTCCCATACTAAACTCTGCTTGGGGGATCTTTGCTACCCAGGACAGCCCCATACTAAACTCTGCTCAGGGGATCTTTGCTACCCAGGACAGCCCCATACTAAACTCTGCTATGGGGATCTCTGCTCGCCAGGACAGCCCCATACTAAACTCTACACAGGGGATATTTGCTCCCAGGACAGCCCCATACTAAACTCTGCTCAGGGGATCTTTACTCCCCAGGACAGCCCCATACTAAGCTCTACTCAGGGGATCTTTGCTGCCAATGACAGCCCCATACTAAACTCTGCTCAGGGAATCTTTGCGACCCAGGACAGTCCCATACTAAACTCTGCTCAGGGGATCTTTGCGCCCCAGGACAGCCCCATACTAAACTCTACTCAGGGGATCTTTGCTCCCCAGGACAGCCCCATACTAAACTCTGCTCAGGGGATCTTTGCTACCCATGACAGTCCCATACTAAACTCTGCTCAGGGGATCTTTGCGACCCAGGACAGTCCCATACTAAACTCTACTCAGGGAATCTTTGTTACCATGACAGTCCCATACTAAACTCTGCTCAGGGGATCTTTGCTCCCCAGGACAGTCCCATACTAAACTCTTCAGGGGATCTTTTCTCCCCAGGACAGCCCCATACTAAACTCTACTCAGGGGATATTTGCTCCCCAAGACAGCCCCATACTAAACTCTACTCAGGGGATCTTTGCTAGCCAGGACAGACCCATACTAAACTCTACTCAGGGGATCTTTGCTACCAAGGACAGCCCGATACTAAACTCTGCTATGGGGATCTTTGCTACCCTGGACAGCCCCATACTAAACTCTGCTATGGGGATCTTTGCTACCAAGGACAGCCCCATACTAAACTCTGCTATGGGGATCTTTGCTACCCAGGACAGCCCCATACTAAACTCTGCTATTGGGATCTTTGCTAGCCAGGACAACCCCTTACTAAACTCTACTCAGGGGATCTTTGCTACCAAGGACAGTCCCATACTAAACTCTGCTATGGGGATCTTTGCTACCCAGGACAGCCCCATACTAAACTCTGCTACGGGGATCTGTGCTAGCCAGGACAGCTCCTTACTAAAAACTCTACTCAGGGGATCTTTGCTACCAAGGACAGCGCGATACTAAACTTTGCTATGGGGATCTTTGCTACCCAGGACAGCCCCATACTAAACTCTGCTATGGGGATCGTTGCTACCAAGGACAGCCCCATACTAAACTCTGCTATGGGGATCTTTGCTACCCAGGACAGCCCCATACTAAACTCTGCTATGGGGATCTTTGCTACCAAGGACAGTCCCATACTAAACTCTGCTATGGGGATCTTTGCTACCCAGGACAGCCCCATACTAAACTCTGCTATGGGGATCTTTGCTACCCAGGACAGGCCCATACTAAACTCTGCTATGGGGATCTTTGCTAGCCAGGACAGCCCCATACTAAACTCTGCTATGGGGATCTTTGCTAGCAAGGACAGCCCCTTACTAAACTCTACTCAGGGGATCTTTGCTACCAAGGACAGCCCCATACTAAACTCTGCTATGGGGATCTTTGCTAGCCAGGACAGCCCCTTCCTAAACACTACTCAGGGAATCTTTGCTACCAAGGACAGCCCGAGTAACTCTGCTATGGGGATCTTTGCGTCCCAGGACCGCCCTATACTAAACTCTGCTATGGGGATCTTTGCTACCCAGGACAGCCCCATACTAAACTCTGCTCAGGGGATCTTTGCAAGCCAGGACAGCCGCATACTAAACTCTGCTATGGGGATATTTGCTAGCCAGGACAGCCCCTTACTAAATTCTACTCAGGGGATCTTTGCTACCAAGGACAGCACGATACTAAACTCTGCTATGGGGATCTTTGCTACCCAGGACAGCCCCATACTAAACTCTGCTATGTGGATCTTTGCTACCAAGGACAGCCCCATTCTAAACTCTGCTATTGGGATCTTTGCTACCCAGGACAGCCCCATACTAAACTCTGCTATGGGGATCTTTGCTACCAAGGAAAGTCCCATACTAAACTCTACTCAGGGGATCTTTGCTACCCAGGACAGCCCCATATGAACTCTACTTGGGGGATCGTTGCTACGCAGGACAGCCCCATACTAAACTCTACTCAGGGGATATTTGCTATCCAGGACAGCCCCATACTAAACTCTGCTATTGGGATCTTTGTACCCAGGACAGCCCCTTACTAAACTATGATATGGGGATCTTTGCTACCCAGGACAGCCCCTTACTAAACTCTGCTATGGGGATCTTTGCTACCAGCACAGCCCCATACTAAACTCTGCTATGGGGATCTTTGCTACCAAGGACAGCCCCATACTAAACTCTGCTCAGGGGATCTTTGCTACCCAGGACAGCCCCATACTGAACTCTGCTATGGGGATCTTTGCTACCAAGGACAGCCCCATACTAAACTCTGCTCAGGGGATCTTTGCTACCCAGGACAGCCCCATACTAAACTCTGCTATGGGGATATTTGGTATCCAGGACAGCCCCATACTAAACTCTGCTCAGGGGATCTTTGCTCCCCAGGACAGCCCCATACTAAGCTCTACTCAGGGGATCTTTGCTACCCAGGACAGCCCCATACTAAACTCTGCTATGGGGATCTCTGCTCGCCAGGACAGCCCCATACTAAACTCTACACAGGGGATATTTGCTCCCAGGACAGCCCCATACTAAACTCTGCTCAGGGGATCTTTGCTCCCCAGGACAGCCCCATACTAAGCTCTACTCAGGGGATCTTTGCTGCCAATGACAGCCCCATACTAAACTCTGCTCATGGAATCTTTGCGACCCAGGACAGTCCCATACTAAACTCTGCTCAGGGGATCTTTGCGCCCCAGGACAGCCCCATACTAAACTCTACTCAGGGGATCTTTGCTCCCCAGGACAGCCCCATACTAAACTCTGCTCAGGGGATCTTTGCTACCCATGACAGTCCCATACTAAACTCTGCTCAGGGGATCTTTGCGACCCAGGACAGTCCCATACTAAACTCTACTCAGGGAATCTTTGTTACCATGACAGTCCCATACTAAACTCTGCTCAGGGGATCTTTGCTCCCCAGGACAGTCCCATACTAAACTCTTCAGGGGATCTTTGCTCCCCAGGACAGCCCCATACTAAACTCTACTCAGGGGATATTTGCTCCCCAAGACAGCCCAATACTAAACTCTACTCAGGGGATCTTTGCTCCCCAGGACAGACCCATACTAAACTCTACTCAAGGGATCTTTGCTCCCAGGACAGACCCATACTAAACTCTGCTATGGGGATCTTTGCTACCAAGGACAGCCCCTTACTAAACTCTGCTATGGGGATCCTTGCTACCAAGGACAGCCCCATACTAAACTCTGCTATGGGGATCTCTGCTCGCCAGGACAGCCCCATACTAAACTCTACACAGGGGATCTTTGCTAGCCAGGACAGCCCCATACTAAACTCTGCTATGGGGATCCTTGCTACCAAGGACAGCCCCATACTAAACTCTGCTATGGGGATCTTTGCTAGCCAGGACAGACCCTTACTAAACTCTACTCAGGGGATCTTTGCTACCAAGGACAGCCCGATACTAAACTCTACTATGGGGATCTTTGCTACCCTGGACAGCCCCATACTAAACTCTGCTATGGGGATCTTTGCTACCAAGGACAGCCCCATACTAAACTCTGCTATGGGGATCTTTGCTACCCAGGACAGCCCCATACTAAACTCTGCTATTGGGATCTTTGCTAGCCAGGACAACCCCTTACTAAACTCTACTCAGGGGATCTTTGCTACCAAGGACAGTCCCATACTAAACTCTGCTATGGGGATCTTTGCTACCCAGGACAGCCCCATACTAAACTCTGCTACGGGGATCTGTGCTAGCCAGGACAGCTCCTTACTAAAAACTCTACTCAGGGGATCTTTGCTACCAAGGACAGCGCGATACTAAACTTTGCTATGGGGATCTTTGCTACCCAGGACAGCCCCATACTAAACTCTGCTATGGGGATCGTTGCTACCAAGGACAGCCCCATACTAAACTCTGCTATGGGGATCTTTGCTACCCAGGACAGCCCCATACTAAACTCTGCTATGGGGATCTTTGCTACCAAGGACAGTCCCATACTAAACTCTGCTATGGGGATCTTTGCTACCCAGGACAGCCCCATACTAAACTCTGCTATGGGGATCTTTGCTACCCAGGACAGCCCCATACTAAACTCTGCTATGGGGATCTTTGCTAGCCAGGACAGCCCCATACTAAACTCTGCTATGGGGATCTTTGCTAGCCAGGACAGCCCCTTACTAAACTCTACTCAGGGGATCTTTGCTACCAAGGACAGCCCCATACTAAACTCTGCTATGGGGATCTTTGCTAGCCAGGACAGCCCCTTCCTAAACACTACTCAGGGGATCTTTGCTACCAAGGACAGCCCGATTAACTCTGCTATGGGGATCTTTGCGTCCCAGGACCGCCCTATACTAAACTCTGCTATGGGGATCTTTGCTACCCAGGACAGCCCCATACTAAACTCTGCTCAGGGGATCTTTGCTAGCCAGGACAGCCCCTTCCTAAACACTACTCAGGGGATCTTTGCTACCAAGGACAGCCCGATTAACTCTGCTATGGGGATCTTTGCTACCCAGGACAGCCCCATACTAAACTCTGCTATGGGGATCTTTGCTACCAAGGACAGCCCCATAGTAAACTCTGCTATGGGGATCGTTGCTACCAAGGACAGCCCCATACTAAGCTCTACTCAGGGGATCTTTGCTCCCAGGACAGCCCCATACTTAAGACTGCTCAGGGGATCTTTGCTCCCCAGGACACGCCCATACTAAACTCTGCTATGGGGATCTTTGCTACCCAGGACAGCCCCATACTAAACTCTGCTATGGGGATCTTTGCTAGCCAGGACAGCCGCATACTAAACTCTGCTATGGGGATATTTGCTATCCAGGACAGCCCCTTACTAAACTCTACTCAGGGGATCTTTGCTACCAAGGACAGCACGATACTAAACTCTGCTATGGGGATCTTTGCTACCCAGGACAGCCCCATACTAAACTCTACTCAGGGGATCTTTGCGACCCAGGACAGTCCCATACTAAACTCTACTCAGGGGATCTTTGTTACCCATGACAGTCCCATACTAAACTCTACTATGGTGATCTTTGCTCCCATGACAGCCCCATACTAAACTCTGCTCAGGGGATCTTTGCGACCCAGGACAGTCCCATACTAAACTCTGCTCAGGGGATCTTTGCTCCCCAGGACAGCCCTATACTAAACTCTACTCAGGGGATCTTTGCTCCCCAGGACAGTCCCATACTAAACTCTACTCAGGGGATCTTTGTTACCCATGACAGTCCCATACTAAACTCTGCTATCGTGATCTTTGCTCCCATGACAGCCCCATACTAAACTCTGCTCAGGGGATCTTTGCGACCCAGGACAGTCCCATACTAAACTCTACTCAGGGGATCTTTGTTACCCATGACAGTCCCATACTAAACTCTGCTATGGGGATCTTTGCTACCCAGGACAGCCCCATACTAAACTCTGCTATGGGGATCTTTGCTACCAAGGACAGTCGGATCTTTGCTACCCAGGACAGCCCATACTAAACTCTACTCAGGGGATCTTTGTTACCCATGACAGTCCCATACTAAATTCTGCTATGGGGATCTTTGCTACCCAGGACAGCCCCATACTAAACTCTGCTATGGGGATCTTTGCTACCAAGGACAGTCGGATCTTTGCTACCCAGGACAGCCCATACTAAACTCTACTCAGGGGATCTTTGCTACGCAGGACAGCCCCATACTAAACTCTACTCAGGGGATATTTGCTACCAAGGACAGCCCAATACTAAACTCTGCTATGGGGATCTTTGCTTCCAAGGACAGTCCCACACTAAACTCTGCTATGGGGATCTTTGCTAGCCAGGACAGCCCCATACTAAACTCTGCTGTAGGGATCTTTGCTACCAAGGACAGCCCCATACTAAGCTCTTCTCAGGGGATCTTTGCTCCCAGGACAACCCCATACTAAACTCTGCTATGGGGATCTTTGCTACCAAGGACATCCCCATAGTAAACTCTGCTATGGGGATCTTTGCTACCAAGGACAGCCCCATACTAAACTCTGCTATGGGGATCTTTGCTATCCAGGACAGCCCCATACTAAACTCTGCTATGGGGATCTTTGTACCCAGGACAGCCCCTTACTAAACTCTGCTATGGGGATCTTTGCTACCCAGGACAGCCCCTTACTAAACTCTGCTATGGGGATCTTTGCTACCAGCACAGCCCCATACTAAACTCTGCTATGGGGATCTTTGCTACCAAAGACAGCCCCATACTAAACTCTGCTCAGGGGATCTTTGCTACCCAGGACAGCCCCATACTGAACTCTGCTATGGGGATCTTTGATACCAAGGACAGCCCCATACTAAACTCTGCTCAGGGGATCTTTGCTACCCAGGACAGCCCCATACTAAACTCTGCTATGGGGATATTTGGTATCCAGGACAGCCCCATACTAAACTCTGCTCAGGGGATCTTTGCTCCCCAGGACAGCCCCATACTAAGCTCTACTCAGGGGATCTTTGCTACCAGGACAGCCCCATACTAACCTCTGCTCAGGGGATCTTTGCGACCCAGGACAGTCCCATACTAAACTCTGCTTGGGGGATCTTTGCTACCCAGGACAGCCCCATACTAAACTCTGCTCAGGGGATCTTTGCTACCCAGGACAGCCCCATACTAAACTCTGCTATGGGGATCTCTGCTCGCCAGGACAGCCCCATACTAAACTCTACACAGGGGATATTTGCTCCCAGGACAGCCCCATACTAAACTCTGCTCAGGGGATCTTTACTCCCCAGGACAGCCCCATACTAAGCTCTACTCAGGGGATCTTTGCTGCCAATGACAGCCCCATACTAAACTCTGCTCAGGGAATCTTTGCGACCCAGGACAGTCCCATACTAAACTCTGCTCAGGGGATCTTTGCGCCCCAGGACAGCCCCATACTACACTCTACTCAGGGGATCTTTGCTCCCCAGGACAGCCCCATACTAAACTCTGCTCAGGGGATCTTTGCTACCCATGACAGTCCCATACTAAACTCTGCTCAGGGGATCTTTGCGACCCAGGACAGTCCCATACTAAACTCTACTCAGGGAATCTTTGTTACCATGACAGTCCCATACTAAACTCTGCTCAGGGGATCTTTGCTCCCCAGGACAGTCCCATACTAAACTCTTCAGGGGATCTTTGCTCCCCAGGACAGCCCCATACTAAACTCTACTCAGGGGATATTTGCTCCCCAAGACAGCCCCATACTAAACTCTACTCAGGGGATCTTTGTTAGCCAGGACAGACCCATACTAAACTCTACTCAGGGGATCTTTGCTACCAAGGACAGCCCGACACTAAACTCTGCTATGGGGATCTTTGCTACCCTGGACAGCCCCATACTAAACTCTGCTATGGGGATCTTTGCTACCAAGGACAGCCCCATACTAAACTCTGCTATGGGGATCTTTGCTACCCAGGACAGCCCCATACTAAACTCTGCTATTGGGATCTTTGCTAGCCAGGACAACCCCTTACTAAACTCTACTCAGGGGATCTTTGCTACCAAGGACAGTCCCATACTAAACTCTGCTATGGGGATCTTTGCTACCCAGGACAGCCCCATACTAAACTCTGCTACGGGGATCTGTGCTAGCCAGGACAGCTCCTTACTAAAAACTCTACTCAGGGGATCTTTGCTACCAAGGACAGCGCGATACTAAACTTTGCTATGGGGATCTTTGCTACCCAGGACAGCCCCATACTAAACTCTGCTATGGGGATCGTTGCTACCAAGGACAGCCCCATACTAAACTCTGCTATGGGGATCTTTGCTACCCAGGACAGCCCCATACTAAACTCTGCTATGGGGATCTTTGCTACCAAGGACAGTCCCATACTAAACTCTGCTATGGGGATCTTTGCTACCCAGGACAGCCCCATACTAAACTCTGCTATGGGGATCTTTGCTACCCAGGACAGGCCCATACTAAACTCTGCTATGGGGATCTTTGCTAGCCAGGACAGCCCCATACTAAACTCTGCTATGGGGATCTTTTCTAGCAAGGACAGCCCCTTACTAAACTCTACTCAGGGGATCTTTGCTACCAAGGACAGCCCCATACTAAACTCTGCTATGGGGATCTTTGCTAGCCAGGACAGCCCCTTCCTAAACACTACTCAGGGGATCTTTGCTACCAAGGACAGCCCGAGTAACTCTGCTATGGGGATCTTTGCGTCCCAGGACCGCCCTATACTAAACTCTGCTATGGGGATCTTTGCTACCCAGGACAGCCCCATACTAAACTCTGCTCAGGGGATCTTTGCAAGCCAGGACAGCCGCATACTAAACTCTGCTATGGGGATATTTGCTAGCCAGGACAGCCCCTTACTAAATTCTACTAAGGGGATCTTTGCTACCAAGGACAACACGATACTAAACTCTGCTATGGGGATCTTTGCTACCCAGGACAGCCCCATTCTAAACTCTGCTATGTGGATCTTTGCTACCAAGGACAGCCCCATTCTAAACTCTGCTATTGGGATCTTTGCTACCCAGGACAGCCCCATACTAAACTCTGCTATGGGGATCTTTGCTACCAAGGACAGTCCCATACTAAACTCTACTCAGGGGATCTTTGCTACCCAGGACAGCCCCATATGAACTCTACTTGGGGGATCGTTGCTACGCAGGACAGCCCCATACTAAACTCTACTCAGGGGATATTTGCTATCCAGGACAGCCCCATACTAAACTCTGCTATTGGGATCTTTGTACCCAGGACAGCCCCTTACTAAACTCTGCTATGGGGATCTTTGCTACCCAGGACAGCCCCTTACTAAACTCTGCTATGGGGATCTTTGCTACCAGCACAGCCCCATACTAAACTCTGCTATGGGGATCTTTGCTACCAAAGACAGCCCCATACTAAACTCTGCTCAGGGGATCTTTGCTACCCAGGACAGCCCCATACTGAACTCTGCTATGGGGATCTTTGCTACCAAGGACAGCCCCATACTAAACTCTGCTCAGGGGATCTTTGCTACCCAGGACAGCCCCATACTAAACTCTGCTGTGGGGATATTTGGTATCCAGGACAGCCCCATACTAAACTCTGCTCAGGGGATCTTTGCTCCCCAGGACAGCCCCATACTAAGCTCTACTCAGGGGATCTTTGCTACCCAGGACAGCCCCATACCAAACTCTGCTATGGGGATCTCTGCTCGCCAGGACAGCCCCATACTAAACTCTACACAGGGGATATTTGCTCCCAGGACAGCCCCATACTAAACTCTGCTCAGGGGATCTTTGCTCCCCAGGACAGCCCCATACTAAGCTCTACTCAGGGGATCTTTGCTGCCAATGACAGCCCCATACTAAACTCTGCTCAGGGAATCTTTGCGACCCAGGACAGTCCCATACTAAACTCTGCTCAGGGGATCTTTGCGCCCCAGGACAGCCCCATACTAAACTCTACTCAGGGGATCTTTGCTCCCCAGGACAGCCCCATACTAAACTCTGCTCAGGGGATCTTTGCTACCCATGACAGTCCCATACTAAACTCTTCTCAGGGGATCTTTGCGACCCAGGACAGTCCCATACTAAACTCTACTCAGGGAATCTTTGTTACCATGACAGTCCCATACTAAACTCTGCTCAGGGGATCTTTGCTCCCCAGGACAGTCCCATACTAAACTCTTCAGGGGATCTTTGCTCCCCAGGACAGCCCCATACTAAACTCTACTCAGGGGATATTTGCTCCCCAAGACAGCCCCATACTAAACTCTACTCAGGGGATCTTTGCTCCCCAGGACAGACCCATACTAAACTCTACTCAGGGGATCTTTGCTCCCAGGACAGACCCATACTAAACTCTGCTATGGGGATCTTTGCTACCAAGGACAGCCCCTTACTAAACTCTGCTATGGGGATCCTTGCTACCAAGGACAGCCCCATACTAAACTCTGCTATGGGGATCTCTGCTCGCCAGGACAGCCCCATACTAAACTCTACACAGGGGATATTTGCTCCCAGGACAGCCCCATACTAAACTCTGCTCAGGGGATCTTTGCTCCCCAGGACAGCCCCATACTAAGCTCTACTCAGGGGATCTTTGCTGCCAATGACAGCCCCATACTAAACTCTGCTCAGGGAATCTTTGCGACCCAGGACAGTCCCATACTAAACTCTGCTCAGGGGATCTTTGCGCCCCAGGACAGCCCCATACTAAACTCTACTCAGGGGATCTTTGCTCCCCAGGACAGCCCCATACTAAACTCTGCTCAGGGGATCTTTGCTACCCATGACAGTCCCATACTAAACTCTGCTCAGGGGATCTTTGCGACCCAGGACAGTCCCATACTAAACTCTACTCAGGGAATCTTTGTTACCATGACAGTCCCATACTAAACTCTGCTCAGGGGATCTTTGCTCCCCAGGACAGTCCCATACTAAACTCTTCAGGGGATCTTTGCTCCCCAGGACAGCCCCATACTAAACTCTACTCAGGGGATATTTGCTCCCCAAGACAGCCCCATACTAAACTCTACTCAGGGGATCTTTGCTAGCCAGGACAGACCCATACTAAACTCTACTCAGGGGATCTTTGCTACCAAGGACAGCCCGATACTAAACTCTGCTATGGGGATCTTTGCTACCCTGGACAGCCCCATACTAAACTCTGCTATGGGGATCTTTGCTACCAAGGACAGCCCCATACTAAACTCTGCTATGGGGATCTTTGCTACCCAGGACAGCCCCATACTAAACTCTGCTATTGGGATCTTTGCTAGCCAGGACAACCATTACTAAACTCTACTCAGGGGATCTTTGCTACCAAGGACAGTCCCATACTAAACTCTGCTATGGGGATCTTTGCTACCCAGGACAGCCCCATACTAAACTCTGCTATGGGGATCGTTGCTACCAAGGACAGCCCCATACTAAACTCTGCTATGGGGATCTTTGCTACCCAGGATAGCGCCATACTAAACTCTGCTATGGGGATCTTTGCTACCAAGGACAGTCCCATACTAAACTCTGCTATGGGGATCTTTGCTACCCAGGACAGCCCCATACTAAACTCTGCTATGGGGATCTTTGCTACCCAGGACAGCCCCATACTAAACTCTGCTATGGGGATCTTTGCTAGCCAGGACAGCCCCATACTAAACTCTGCTATGGGGATCTTTGCTAGCCAGGACAGCCCCTTACTAAACTCTACTCAGGGGATCTTTGCTACCAAGGACAGCCCCATACTAAACTCTGCTATGGGGATCTTTGCTAGCCAGGACAGCCCCTTCCTAAACACTACTCAGGGGATCTTTGCTACCAAGGACAGCCCGATTAACTCTGCTATGGGGATCTTTGCGTCCCAGGACCGCCCTATACTAAACTCTGCTATGGGGATCTTTGCTACCCAGGACAGCCCCATACTAAACTCTGCTCAGGGGATCTTTGCTAGCCAGGACAGCCCATTCCTAAACACTACTCAGGGGATCTTTGCTACCAAGGACAGCCCGATTAACTCTGCTATGGGGATCTTTGCTACCCAGGACAGCCCCATACTAAACTCTGCTATGGGGATCTTTGCTACCCAGGACAGCCCCATACTAAACTCTGCTATGGGGATCTTTGCTAGCCAGGACAGCCCCATACTAAACTCTGCTATGGGGATCTTTGCTAGCCCGGACAGCCCCTTACTAAACTCTACTCAGGGGATCTTTGCTACCAAGGACAGCCCCATACTAAACTCTGCTATGGGGATCTTTGCTAGCCAGGACAGCCCCTTCCTAAACACTACTCAGGGGATCTTTGCTACCAAGGACAGCCCGATTAACTCTGCTATGGGGATCTTTGCGTCCCAGGACCGCCCTATACTAAACTCTGCTATGGGGATCTTTGCTACCCAGGACAGCCCCATACTAAACTCTGCTCAGGGGATCTTTGCTAGCCAGGACAGCCCCTTCCTAAACACTACTCAGGGGATCTTTGCTACCAAGGACAGCCCGATTAACTCTGCTATGGGGATCTTTGCTACCCAGGACAGCCCCATACTAAACTCTGCTATGGGGATCTTTGCTACCAAGGACAGCCCCATAGTAAACTCTTCTATGGGGATCGTTGCTACCAAGGACAGCCCCATACTAAGCTCTACTCAGGGGATCTTTGCTCCCAGGACAGCCCCATACTTAAGACTGCTCAGGGGATCTTTGCTCCCCAGGACACGCCCATACTAAACTCTGCTATGGGGATCTTTGCTACCCAGGACAGCCCCATACTAAACTCTGCTATGGGGATCTTTGCTAGCCAGGACAGCCGCATACTAAACTCTGCTATGGGGATATTTGCTAGCCAGGACAGCCCCTTACTAAACTCTACTCAGGGGATCTTTGCTACCAAGGACAGCACGATACTAAACTCTGCTATGGGGATCTTTGCTACCCAGGACAGCCCCATACTAAACTCTGCTCAGGGGATCTTTGCTCCCCAGGACAGGCCCATACTAAACTCTACTCAGGGGATCTTTGCGACCCAGGACAGTCCCATACTAAACTCTACTCAGGGGATCTTTGTTACCCATGACAGTCCCATACTAAACTCTACTATGGTGATCTTTGCTCCCATGACAGCCCCATACTAAACTCTGCTCAGGGGATCTTTGCGACCCAGGACAGTCCCATACTAAACTCTGCTCAGGGGATCTTTGCTCCCCAGGACAGCCCTATACTAAACTCTACTCAGGGGATCTTTGCTCCCCAGGACAGTCCCATACTAAACTCTACTCAGGGGATCTTTGTTACCCATGACAGTCCCATACTAAACTCTGCTATCGTGATCTTTGCTCCCATGACAGCCCCATACTAAACTCTGCTCAGGGGATCTTTGCGACCCAGGACAGTCCCATACTAAACTCTACTCAGGGGATCTTTGTTACCCATGACAGTCCCATACTAAACTCTGCTATGGGGATCTTTGCTACCCAGGACAGCCCCATACTAAACTCTGCTATGGGGATCTTTGCTACCAAGGACAGTCGGATCTTTGCTACCCAGGACAGCCCATACTAAACTCTACTCAGGGGATCTTTGCTACGCAGGACAGCCCCATACTAAACTCTACTCAGGGGATATTTGCTACCAAGGACAGCCCAATACTAAACTCTGCTATGGGGATCTTTGCTTCCAAGGACAGTCCCACACTAAACTCTGCTATGGGGATCTTTGCTAGCCAGGACAGCCCCATACTAAACTCTGCTATAGGGATCTTTGCTACCAAGGACAGCCCCATACTAAGCTCTTCTCAGGGGATCTTTGCTCCCAGGACAACCCCATACTAAACTCTGCTATGGGGATCTTTGCTACCAAGGACATCCCCATCGTAAACTCTGCTATGGGGATCTTTGCTACCAAGGACAGCACCATACTAAACTCTGCTATGGGGATCTTTGCTATCCAGGACAGCCCCATACTAAACTGTGCTATGGGGATCTTTGTACCCAGGACAGCCCCTTACTAAACTCTGCTATGGGGATCTTTGCTACCCAGGACAGCCCCTTACTAAACTCTGCTATGGGGATCTTTGCTACCAGCACAGCCCCATACTAAACTCTGCTATGGGGATCTTTGCTACCAAAGACAGCCCCATACTAAACTCTGCTCAGGGGATATTTGCTACCTAGGACAGCCCCATACTGAACTCTGCTATGGGGATCTTTGCTACCAAGGACAGCCCCATACTAAACTCTGCTCAGGGGATCTTTGCTACCCAGGACAGTCCCATACTAAACTCTGCTATGGGGATATTTGGTATCCAGGACAGCCCCATACTAAACTCTGCTCAGGGGATCTTTGCTCCCCAGGACAGCCCCATACTAAGCTCTACTCAGGGGATCTTTGCTACCAGGACAGCCCCATACTAACCTCTGCTCAGGGGATCTTTGCGACCCAGGACAGTCCCATACTAAACTCTGCTTGGGGGATCTTTGCTACCCAGGACAGCCCCATACTAAACTCTGCTCAGGGGATCTTTGCTACCCAGGACAGCCCCATACTAAACTCTGCTATGGGGATCTCTGCTCGCCAGGACAGCCCCATACTAAACTCTACTCAGGGGATATTTGCTACCAAGGACAGCCCAATACTAAACTCTGCTATGGGGATCTTTGCTTCCAAGGACAGTCCCACACTAAACTCTGCTATGGGGATCTTTGCTAGCCAGGACAGCCCCATACTAAACTCTGCTATAGGGATCTTTGCTACCAAGGACAGCCCCATACTAAGCTCTTCTCAGGGGATCTTTGCTCCCAGGACAACCCCATACTAAACTCTGCTATGGGGATCTTTGCTACCAAGGACATCCCCATAGTAAACTCTGCTATGGGGATCTTTGCTACCAAGGACAGCCCCATACTAAACTCTGCTATGGGGATCTTTGCTATCCAGGACAGCCCCATACTAAACTCTGCTATGGGGATCTTTGTACCCAGGACAGCCCCTTACTAAACTCTGCTATGGGGATCTTTGCTACCCAGGACAGCCCCTTACTAAACTCTGCTATGGGGATCTTTGCTACCAGCACAGCCCCATACTAAACTCTGCTATGGGGATCTTTGCTACCAAAGACAGCCCCATACTAAACTCTGCTCAGGGGATCTTTGCTACCTAGGACAGCCCCATACTGAACTCTGCTATGGGGATCTTTGCTACCAAGGACAGCCCCATACTAAACTCTGCTCAGGGGATCTTTGCTACCCAGGACAGCCCCATACTAAACTCTGCTATGGGGATATTTGGTATCCAGGACAGCCCCATACTAAACTCTGCTGAGGGGATCTTTGCTCCCCAGGACAGCCCCATACTAAGCTCTACTCAGGGGATCTTTGCTACCAGGACAGCCCCATACTAACCTCTGCTCAGGGGATCTTTGCGACCCAGGACAGTCCCATACTAAACTCTGCTTGGGGGATCTTTGCTACCCAGGACAGCCCCATACTAAACTCTGCTCAGGGGATCTTTGCTACCCAGGACAGCCCCATACTAAACTCTGCTATGGGGATCTCTACTCGCCAGAACAGCCCCATACTAAACTCTACACAGGGGATATTTGCTTCCAGGACAGCCCCATACTAAACTCTGCTCAGGGGATCTTTGCTCCCCAGGACAGCCCCATACTAAGCTCTACTCAGGGGATCTTTGCTGCCAATGACAGCCCCATACTAAACTCTGCTCAGGGAATCTTTGCGACCCAGGACAGTCCCATACTAAACTCTGCTCAGGGGATCTTTGCGCCCCAGGACAGCCCCATACTAAACTCTACTCAGGGGATCTTTGCTCCCCAGGACAGCCCCATACTAAACTCTGCTCAGGGGATCTTTGCTACCCATGACAGTCCCATACTAAACTCTGCTCAGGGGATCTTTGCGACCCAGGACAGTCCCATACTAAACTCTACTCAGGGAATCTTTGTTACCATGACAGTCCCATACTAAACTCTGCTCAGGGGATCTTTGCTCCCCAGGACAGTCCCATACTAAACTCTTCAGGGGATCTTTGCTCCCCAGGACAGCCCCATACTAAACTCTACTCAGGGGATATTTGCTCCCCAAGACAGCCCCATACTAAACTCTACTCAGGGGATCTTTGCTAGCCAGGACAGACCCATACTAAACTCTACTCAGGGGATCTTTGCTACCAAGGACAGCCCGATACTAAACTCTGCTATGGGGATCTTTGCTACCCTGGACAGCCCCATACTAAACTCTGCTATGGGGATCTTTGCTACCAAGGACAGCCCCATACTAAACTCTGCTATGGGGATCTTTGCTACCCAGGACAGCCCCATACTAAACTCTGCTATTGGGATCTTTGCTAGCCAGGACAACCCCTTACTAAACTCTACTCAGGGGATCTTTGCTACCAAGGACAGTCCCATACTAAACTCTGCTATGGGGATCTTTGCTACCCAGGACAGCCCCATACTAAACTCTGCTACGGGGATCTGTGCTAGCCAGGACAGCTCCTTACTAAAAACTCTACTCAGGGGATCTTTGCTACCAAGGACAGCGCGATACTAAACTTTGCTATGGGGATCTTTGCTACCCAGGACAGCCCCATACTAAACTCTGCTATGGGGATCGTTGCTACCAAGGACAGCCCCATACTAAACTCTGCTATGGGGATCTTTGCTACCCAGGACAGCGCCATACTAAACTCTGCTATGGGGATCTTTGCTACCAAGGACAGTCCCATACTAAACTCTGCTATGGGGATCTTTGCTACCCAGGACAGCCCCATACTAAACTCTGCTATGGGGATCTTTGCTACCCAGGACAGCCCCATACTAAACTCTGCTATGGGGATCTTTGCTAGCCAGGACAGCCCCATACTAAACTCTGCTATGGGGATCTTTGCTAGCCAGGACAGCCCCTTACTAAACTCTACTCAGGGGATCTTTGCTACCAAGGACAGCCCCATACTAAACTCTGCTATGGGGATCTTTGCTAGCCAGGACAGCCCCTTCCTAAACTCTGCTATGTGGATCTTTGCTACCAAGGACAGCCCCATTCTAAACTCTGCTATTGGGATCTTTGCTACCCAGGACAGCCCCATACTAAACTCTGCTATGGGGATCTTTGCTACCAAGGACAGTCCCATACTAAACTCTACTCAGGGGATCTTTGCTACCCAGGACAGCCCCATATGAACTCTACTTGGGGGATCGTTGCTACGCAGGACAGCCCCATACTAAACTCTACTCAGGGGATATTTGCTATCCAGGACAGCCCCATATAAAACTCTGCTATGGGGATCTTTGTACCCAGGACAGCCCCTTATTAAACTCTGCTATGGGGATCTTTGCTACCAAGGACAGCCCCATACTAAACTCTGCTCAGGGGATCTTTGCTACCCAGGACAGCCCCATACTAAACTCTGCTATGGGGATATTTGGTATCCAAGACAGCCCCATACTAAACTCTGCTCAGGGGATCTTTGCTCCCCAGGACAGCCCCATACTAAGCTCTACTCAGGGGATCTTTGCTACCAGGACAGCCCCATACTAACCTCTGCTCAGGGGATCTTTGCGACCCAGGACAGTCCCATACTAAACTCTGCTTGGGGGATCTTTGCTACCCAGGACAGCCCCATACTAAACTCTGCTCAGGGGATCTTTGCTACCCAGGACAGCCCCATACTAAACTCTGCTATGGGGATCTCTGCTCGCCAGGACAGCCCCATACTAAACTCTACACAGGGGATATTTGCTCCCAGGACAGCCCCATACTAAACTCTGCTCAGGGGATCTTTGCTCCCCAGGACAGCCCCATACTAAGCTCTACTCAGGGGATCTTTGCTGCCAATGACAGCCCCATACTAAACTCTGCTCAGGGAATCTTTGCGACCCAGGACAGTCCCATACTAAACTCTGCTCAGGGGATCTTTGCGCCCCAGGACAGCCCCATACTAAACTCTACTCAGGGGATCTTTGCTCCCCAGGACAGCCCCATACTAAACTCTGCTCAGGGGATCTTTGCTACCCATGACAGTCCCATACTAAACTCTGCTCAGGGGATCTTTGCGACCCAGGACAGTCCCATACTAAACTCTACTCAGGGAATCTTTGTTACCATGACAGTCCCATACTAAACTCTGCTCAGGGGATCTTTGCTCCCCAGGACAGTCCCATACTAAACTCTTCAGGGGATCTTTGCTCCCCAGGACAGCCCCATACTAAACTCTACTCAGGGGATATTTGCTCCCCAAGACAGCCCCATACTAAACTCTACTCAGGGGATCTTTGCTCCCCAGGACAGACCCATACTAAACTCTACTCAGGGGATCTTTGCTCCCAGGACAGCCCCATACTAAACTCTGCTATGGGGATCTTTGCTACCAAGGACAGCCCCTTACTAAACTCTGCTATGGGGATCCTTGCTACCAAGGACAGCCCCATACTAAACTCTGCTATGGGGATCTTTGCTAGCCAGGACAGACCCTTACTAAACTCTACTCAGGGGATCTTTGCTACCAAGGACAGCCCGATACTAAACTCTGCTATGGGGATCTTTGCTACCCTGGACAGCCCCATACTAAACTCTGCTATGGGGATCTTTGCTACCAAGGACAGCCCCATACTAAACTCTGCTATGGGGATCTTTGCTACCCAGGACAGCCCCATACTAAACTCTGCTATTGGGATCTTTGCTAGCCAGGACAACCCCTTACTAAACTCTACTCAGGGGATCTTTGCTACCAAGGACAGTCCCATACTAAACTCTGCTATGGGGATCTTTGCTACCCAGGACAGCCCCATACTAAACTCTGCTACGGGGATCTGTGCTAGCCAGGACAGCTCCTTACTAAAAACTCTACTCAGGGGATCTTTGCTACCCAGGACAGCCCCATACTAAACTCTGCTATGGGGATCGTTGCTACCAAGGACAGCCCCATACTAAACTCTGCTATGGGGATCTTTGCTACCCAGGACAGCCCCATACTAAACTCTGCTATGGGGATCTTTGCTACCAAGGACAGTCCCATACTAAACTCTGCTATGGGGATCTTTGCTACCCAGGACAGCCCCATACTAAACTCTGCTATGGGGATCTTTGCTACCCAGGACAGCCCCATACTAAACTCTGCTATGGGGATCTTTGCTAGCCAGGACAGCCCCATTCTAAACTCTGCTATGGGGATCTTTGCTAGCCAGGACAGCCCCTTACTAAACTCTACTCAGGGGATCTTTGCTACCAAGGACAGCCCCATACTAAACTCTGCTATGGGGATCTTTGCTAGCCAGGACAGCCCCTTCCTAAACACTACTCAGGGGATCTTTGCTACCAAGGACAGCCCGATTAACTCTGCTATGGGGATCTTTGCGTCCCAGGACCGCCCTATACTAAACTCTGCTATGGGGATATTTGCTACCCAGGACAGCCCCATACTAAACTCTGCTCAGGGGATCTTTGCTAGCCAGGACAGCCCCTTCCTAAACACTACTCAGGGGATCTTTGCTACCAAGGACAGCCCGATTAACTCTGCTATGGGGATCTTTGCTACCCAGGACAGCCCCATACTAAACTCTGCTATGGGGATCTTTGCTACCAAGGACAGCCCCATAGTAAACTCTGCTATGGGGATCGTTGCTACCAAGGACAGCTCCATACTAAGCTCTACTCAGGGGATCTTTGCTCCCAGGACAGCCCCATACTTAAGACTGCTCAGGGGATCTTTGCTCCCCAGGACACGCCCATACTAAACTCTGCTATGGGGATCTTTGCTACCCAGGACAGCCCCATACTAAACTCTGCTATGGGGATCTTTGCTAGCCAGGACAGCCGCATACTAAACTCTGCTATGGGGATATTTGCTAGCCAGGACAGCCCCTTACTAAACTCTACTCAGGGGATCTTTGCTACCAAGGACAGCACGATACTAAACTCTGCTATGGGGATCATTGCTACCCAGGACAGCCCCATACTAAACTCTGCTATGTGGACCTTTGCTACCAAGGACAGCCCCATTCTAAACTCTGCTATTGGGATCTTTGCTACCCAGGACAGCCCCATACTAAACTCTGCTATGGGGATCTTTGCTACCAAGGACAGTCCCATACTAAACTCTACTCAGGGGATCTTTGCTACCCAGGACAGCCCCATATGAACTCTACTTGGGGGATCGTTGCTACGCAGGACAGCCCCATACTAAACTCTACTCAGGGGATATTTGCTGTCCAGGACAGCCCCATACTAAACTCTGCTATGGGGATCTTTGTACCCAGGACAGCCCCTTACTAAACTCTGCTATGGGGATCTTTGCTACCCAGGACAGCCCCTTACTAAACTCTGCTATGGGGATCTTTGCTACCAGCACAGCCCCATACTAAACTCTGCTATGGGGATCTTTGCTACCAAAGACAGCCCCATACTAAACTCTGCTCAGGGGATCTTTGCTACCCAGGACAGCCCCATACTGAACTCTGCTATGGGGATCTTTGCTACCAAGGACAGCCCCATACTAAACTCTGCTCAGGGGATCTTTGCTACCCAGGACAGCCCCATACTAAACTCTGCTATGGGGATATTTGGTATCCAGGACAGCCCCATACTAAACTCTGCTCAGGGGATCTTTGCTCCCCAGGACAGCCCCATACTAAGCTCTACTCAAGGGATCTTTGCTACCAGGACAGCCCCATACTAACCTCTGCTCAGGGGATCTTTGCGACCCAGGACAGTCCCATAATAAACTCTGCTTGGGGGATCTTTGCTACCCAGGACAGCCCCATACTAAACTCTGCTCAGGGGATCTTTGCTACCCAGGACAGCCCCATACTAAACTCTGCTATGGGGATCTCTGCTCGCCAGGACAGCCCCATACTAAACTCTACACAGGGGATATTTGCTCCCAGGACAGCCCCATACTAAACTCTGCTCAGGGGATCTTTGCTCCCCAGGACAGCCCCATACTAAACTCTACTCAGGGGATCTTTGCTCCCCAGGACAGCCCCATACTAAACTCTACTCAGGGGATCTTTGCTCCCAGGACAGCCCCATACTAAAAACTCTGCTATGGGGATCTTTGCTACCAAGGACAGTCCCATACTAAACTCTGCTATGGGGATCTTTGCTAGCCAGGACAGCCCCGTACTAAACTCTGCTATGGGGATCTTTGCTAGCCAGGACAGCCCCATACTAAACTCTGCTATGGGGATCTTTGCTACCCAGGACAGCCCCATACTAAACTCTGCTATGGGGATCTTTGCTACCAAGGACAGTCCCATACTAAATTCTACTCAGGGGATCTTTGCTACCCAGGACAGCCCCATACTAAACTCTACTCAGGGGATCTTTGCTACGCAGGACAGCCCCATACTAAACTCTACTCAGGGGATATTTGCTACCAAGGACAGCCCAATACTAAACTCTGCTATGGGGATCTTTGCTTCCAAGGACAGTCCCATACTAAACTCTGCTATGGGGATCTTTGCTAGCCAGGACAGCCCCATACTAAACTCTGCTATAGGGATCTTTGCTACCAAGGACAGCCCCATACTAAGCTCTTCTCAGGGGATCTTTGCTCCCAGGACAGCCCCATACTAAACTCTGCTATGGGGATCGTTGCTACCAAGGACATCCCCATAGTAAACTCTGCTATGGGGATCTTTGCTACCAAGGACAGCCCCATACTAAACTCTGCTATGGGGATCTTTGCTATCCAGGACAGCCCCATACTAAACTCTGCTATGGGGATCTTTGTACCCAGGACAGCCCCTTACTAAACTCTGCTATGGGGATCTTTGCTACCCAGGACAGCCCCTTACTAAACTCTGCTATGGGGATCTTTGCTACCAGCACAGCCCCATACTAAACTCTGCTATGGGGATCTTTGCTACCAAAGACAGCCCCATACTAAACTCTGCTCAGGGGATCTTTGCTACCCAGGACAGCCCCATACTGAACTCTGCTATGGGGATCTTTGCTACCAAGGACAGCCCCATTCCAAACACTGCAATGGGGATCTTTGCTACCAAGGACAGCCCCATTCTAAACTCTGCTATTGGGATCTTTGCTACCCAGGACAGCCCCATACTAAACTCTGTTTTGGGGATCTTTGCTACCCAGGACAGCCCCATACTAAACTCTGCTATGGGGATCTGTGCTACCCAGGACAGCCCCATACTAAACTCTGCTACGGGGATCTGTGCTAGCCAGGACAGCTCCTTACTAAACTCTACTCAGGGGATTTTTGCTACCAAGGACAGCCCCATACTAAACTCTGCTATGGGGATCTTTGCTACCCTGGACAGCCCCATACTAAACTCTGCTATGGGGATCTTTGCTACCCAGGACAGCCCCATACTAAACTCTGCTATGGGGATCTTTGCTACCAAGGACAGCCCCATAGTAAACTCTGCTATGGGGATCGTTGCTACCAAGGACAGCCCCATACTAAGCTCTAATCAGGGGATCTTTGCTCCCAGGACAGCCCCATACTTAAGACTGCTCAGGGGATCTTTGCTCCCCAGGACACGCCCATACTAAACTCTGCTATGGGGATCTTTGCTACCCAGGACAGCCCCATACTAAACTCTGCTATGGGGATCTTTGCTAGCCAGGACAGCCGCATACTAAACTCTGCTATGGGGATATTTGCTAGCCAGGACAGCCCCTTACTAAACTCTACTCGGGGGATCTTTGCTACCAAGGACAGCACGATACTAAACTCTGCTATGGGGATCTTTGCTACCGAGGACAGCCCCATACTAAACTCTGCTATGTGGATCTTTGCTACCAAGGACAGCCCCATTCTAAACTCTGCTATTGGGATCTTTGCTACACAGGACAGCCCCATACTAAACTCTGCTATGGGGATCTTTGCTACCAAGGACAGTCCCATACTAAACTCTACTCAGGGGATCTTTGCTACCCAGGACAGCCCCATATGAACTCTACTTGGGGGATCGTTGCTACGCAGGACAGCCCCATACTAAACTCTACTCAGGGGATATTTGCTACCAAGTACAGCCCAATACTAAACTCTGCTCAGGGGATCTTTGCTCCCCAGGACAGCCCCATACTAAACTCTACTCAGGGGATCTTTGCTCCCCAGGACAGCCCCATACTAAACTCTACTCAGGGGATCTTTGCTCCCAGGACAGCCCCATACTAAAAACTCTGCTATGGGGATCTTTGCTACCAAGGACAGTCCCATACTAAACTCTGCTATGGGGATCTTTGCTAGCCAGGACAGCCCCGTACTAAACTCTGCTATGGGGATCTTTGCTAGCCAGGACAGCCCCATACTAAACTCTACTATGGGGATCTTTGCTACCCAGGACAGCCCCATACTAAACTCTGCTATGGGGATCTTTGCTACCAAGGACAGTCCCATACTAAACTCTACTCAGGGGATCTTTGCTACCCAGGACAGCCCCATACTAAACTCTACTCAGGGGATCTTTGCTACACAGGACAGCCCCATACTAAACTCTACTCAGGGGATATTTGCTACCAAGGACAGCCCAATACTAAACTCTGCTATGGGGATCTTTGCTTCCAAGGACAGTCCCATACTAAACTCTGCTATGGGGATCTTTGCTAGCCAGGACAGCCCCATACTAAGCTCTTCTCAGGGGATCTTTGCTCCCAGGACAGCCCCATACTAAACTCTGCTATGGGGATCGTTGCTACCAAGGACATCCCCATAGTAAACTCTGCTATGGGGATCTTTGCTACCAAGGACAGCCCCATACTAAACTCTGCTATGGGGATCTTTGCTATCCAGGACAGCCCCATACTAAACTCTGCTATGGGGATCTTTGTACCCAGGACAGCCCCTTACTAAACTCTGCTATGGGGATCTTTGCTACCCAGGACAGCCCCTTACTAAACTCTGCTATGGGGATCTTTGCTACCAGCACAGCCCCATACTAAACTCTGCTATGGGGATCTTTGCTACCAAAGACAGCCCCATACTAAACTCTGCTCAGGGGATCTTTGCTACCCAGGACAGCCCCATACTGAACTCTGCTATGGGGATCTTTGCTACCAAGGACAGCCCCATTCCAAACTCTGCTATGGGGATCTTTGCTACCAAGGACAGCCCCATTCTAAACTCTGCTATTGGGATCTTTGCTACCCAGGACAGCCCCATACTAAACTCTGTTATGGGGATCTTTGCTACCCAGGACAGCCCCATACTAAACTCTGCTATGGGGATCTGTGCTACCCAGGACAGCCCCATACTAAACTCTGCTACGGGGATCTGTGCTAGCCAGGACAGCCCCATACTAAACTCTGCTACGGGGATCTGTGCTAGCAAGGACAGCTCCTTACTAAACTCTACTCAGGGGATCTTTGCTACCAAGGACAGCGCGATACTAAACTTTGCTATGGGGATCTTTGCTACCCAGGACAGCCCCATACTAAACTCTGCTATGGGGATCTTTGCTACCCAGGACAGCCCCATACTAAACTCTGCTATGGGGATCTTTGCTACCAAGGACAGTCCCATACTAAACTCTGCTATGGGGATCTTTGCTACCCAGGACAGCCCCATACTAAACTCTGCTATGGGGATCTTTGCTACCCAGGACAGCCCCATACTAAACTCTGCTATGGGGATCTTTGCTAGCCAGGACAGCCCCATACTAAACTCTGCTATGGGGATCTTTGCTAGCCAGGACAGCCCCTTACTAAACTCTACTCAGGGGATCTTTGCTACCAAGGACAGCCCCATACTAAACTCTGCTATGGGGATCTTTGCTAGCCAGGACAGCCCCTTCCTAAACACTACTCAGGGGATCTTTGCTACCAAGGACAGCCCGATTAACTCTGCTATGGGGATCTTTGCGTCCCAGGACCGCCCCATACTAAACTCTGCTATGGGGATCTTTGCTACCCAGGACAGCCCCATACTAAACTCTGCTCAGGGGATCTTTGCTAGCCAGGACAGCCCCTTCCTAAACACTACTCAGGGGATCTTTGCTACCAAGGACAGCCCGATTAACTCTGCTATGGGGATCTTTGCTACCCAGGACAGCCCCATACTAAACTCTGCTATGGGGATCTTTGCTATCCAGGACAGCCCCATACTAAACTCTGCTATGGGGATCTTTGTACCCAGGACAGCCCCTTACTAAACTCTGCTATGGGGATCTTTGCTACCCAGGACAGCCCCTTACTAAACTCTGCTATGGGGATCTTTGCTACCAGCACAGCCCCATACTAAACTCTGCTATGGGGATCTTTGCTACCAAAGACAGCCCCATACTAAACTCTGCTCAGGGGATCTTTGCTACCCAGGACAGCCCCATACTGAACTCTGCTATGGGGATCTTTGCTACCAAGGACAGCCCCATTCCAAACTCTGCTATGGGGATCTTTGCTACCAAGGACAGCCCCATTCTAAACTCTGCTATTGGGATCTTTGCTACCCAGGACAGCCCCATACTAAACTCTGTTATGGGGATCTTTGCTACCCAGGACAGCCCCATACTAAACTCTGCTATGGGGATCTGTGCTACCCAGGACAGCCCCATACTAAACTCTGCTACGGGGATCTGTGCTAGCCAGGACAGCCCCATACTAAACTCTGCTACGGGGATCTGTGCTAGCAAGGACAGCTCCTTACTAAACTCTACTCAGGGGATCTTTGCTACCAAGGACAGCGCGATACTAAACTTTGCTATGGGGATCTTTGCTACCCAGGACAGCCCCATACTAAACTCTGCTATGGGGATCTTTGCTACCCAGGACAGCCCCATACTAAACTCTGCTATGGGGATCTTTGCTACCAAGGACAGTCCCATACTAAACTCTGCTATGGGGATCTTTGCTACCCAGGACAGCCCCATACTAAACTCTGCTATGGGGATCTTTGCTACCCAGGACAGCCCCATACTAAACTCTGCTATGGGGATCTTTGCTAGCCAGGACAGCCCCATACTAAACTCTGCTATGGGGATCTTTGCTAGCCAGGACAGCCCCTTACTAAACTCTACTCAGGGGATCTTTGCTACCAAGGACAGCCCCATACTAAACTCTGCTATGGGGATCTTTGCTAGCCAGGACAGCCCCTTCCTAAACACTACTCAGGGGATCTTTGCTACCAAGGACAGCCCGATTAACTCTGCTATGGGGATCTTTGCGTCCCAGGACCGCCCCATACTAAACTCTGCTATGGGGATCTTTGCTACCCAGGACAGCCCCATACTAAACTCTGCTCAGGGGATCTTTGCTAGCCAGGACAGCCCCTTCCTAAACACTACTCAGGGGATCTTTGCTACCAAGGACAGCCCGATTAACTCTGCTATGGGGATCTTTGCTACCCAGGACAGCCCCATACTAAACTCTGCTATGGGGATCTTTGCTACCAAGGACAGCCCCATAGTAAACTCTGCTATGGGGATCGTTGCTACCAAGGACAGCCCCACACTAAGCTCTACTCAGGGGATCGTTGCTACCAAGGACAGCCCCACACTAAGCTCTACTCAGGGGATCTTTGCTCCCAGGACAGCCCCATACTTAAGACTGCTCAGGGGATCTTTGCTACCCAGGACAGTCCCATACTAAACTCTGCTATGGGGATCTTTGCTAGCCAGGACAGCCGCATACTAAACTCTGCTATGGGGATATTTGCTAGCCAGGACAGCCCCTTACTAAACTCTACTCAGGGGATCTTTGCTACCAAGGACAGCACGATACTAAACTCTGCTATGGGGATCTTTGCTACCCAGGACAGCCCCATACTAAACTCTGCTATGTGGATCTTTGCTACCAAGGACAGCCCCATTCTAAACTCTGCTATTGGGATCTTTGCTACCCAGGACAGCCCCATACTAAACTCTGTATTGGGGATCTTTGGTACCCAGGACAGCCCCATACTAAACTCTGCTATGGGGATCTTTGCTACCAAGGACAGTCCCATACTAAACTCTACTCAGGGGATCTTTGCTACCCAGGACAGCCCCATATGAACTCTACTTGGGGGATCGTTGCTACGCAGGACAGCCCCATACTAAACTCTACTCAGGGGATATTTGCTACCAAGTACAGCCCAATACTAAACTCTGCTCAAGGGATCTTTGCTCCCCAGGACAGCCCCATACTAAACTCTACTCAGGGGATCTTTGCTCCCCAGGACAGCCCCATACTAAACTCTACTCAGGGGATCTTTGCTCCCAGGACAGCCCCATACTAAAAGCTCTGCTAAGGGGATCTATGCTACCAAGGACAGTCCCATACTAAACTCTGCTATGGGGATCTTTGCTAGCCAGGACAGCCCCGTACTAAACTCTGCTATGGGGATCTTTGCTAGCCAGGACAGCCCCATACTAAACTCTGCTATGGGGATCTTTGCTACCCAGGACAGCCCCATACTAAACTCTGCTATGGGGATCTTTGCTACCAAGGACAGTCCCATACTAAACTCTACTCAGGGGATCTTTGCTACCCAGGACAGCCCCATACTAAACTCTACTCAGGGGATCTTTGCTACGCAGGACAGCCCCATACTAAACTCTAGTCAGGGGATATTTGCTACCAAGGACAGCCCAATACTAAACTCTGCTATGGGGATCTTTGCTTCCAAGGACAGTCCCATACTAAACTCTGCTATGGGGATCTTTGCTAGCCAGGACAGCCCCATACTAAACTTTGCTATAGGGATCTTTGCTACCAAGGACAGCCCCATACTAAGCTCTTCTCAGGGGATCTTTGCTCCCAGGACAGCCCCATACTAAACTCTGCTATGGGGATCTTTGCTATCCAGGACAGCCCCATACTAAACTCTGCTATGGGGATCTTTGTACCCAGGACAGCCCCTTACTAAACTCTGCTATGGGGATCTTTGCTACCCAGGACAGCCCCTTACTAAACTCTGCTATGGGGATCTTTGCTACCAGCACAGCCCCATACTAAACTCTGCTATGGGGATCTTTGCTACCAAAGACAGCCCCATACTAAACTCTGCTCAGGGGATCTTTGCTACCGAGGACAGCCCCATACTGAACTCTGCTATGGGGATCTTTGCTACCAAGGACAGCCCCATTCCAAACTCTGCTATGGGGATCTTTGCTACCAAGGACAGCCCCATTCTAAACTCTGCTATTGGGATCTTTGCTACGCAGGACAGCCCCATACTAAACTCTGTTATGGGGATCTTTGGTACCCAGGACAGCCCCATACTAAACTCTGCTATGGGGATCTTTGCTACCAAGGACAGTCCCATACTAAACTCTACTCAGGGGATCTTTGCTACCCAGGACAGCCCCATATGAACTCTACTTGGGGGATCGTTGCTACGCAGGACAGCCCCATACTAAACTCTACTCAGGGGATGTTTGCTACCAAGTACAGCCCAATACTAAACTCTGCTCAGGGGATCTTTGCTCCCCAGGACAGCCCCATACTAAACTCTACTCAGGGGATCTTTGCTCCCCAGGACAGCCCCATACTAAACTCTACTCAGGGGATCTTTGCTCCCAGGACAGCCCCATACTAAAAACTCTGCTATGGGGATCTTTGCTACCAAGGACAGTCCCATACTAAACTCTGCTATGGGGATCTTTGCTAGCCAGGACAGCCCCGTACTAAACTCTGCTATGGGGATCTTTGCTAGCCAGGACAGCCCCATACTAAACTCTGCTATGGGGATCTTTGCTACCCAGGACAGCCCCATACTAAACTCTGCTATGGGGATCTTTGCTACCAAGGACAGTCCCATACTAAACTCTACTCGGGGGATCTTTGCTACCCAGGACAGCCCCATACTAAACTCTACTCAGGGGATCTTTGCTACGCAGGACAGCCCCATACTAAACTCTACTCAGGGGATGTTTGCTACCAAGTACAGCCCAATACTAAACTCTGCTCAGGGGATCTTTGCTCCCCAGGACAGCCCCATACTAAACTCTACTCAGGGGATCTTTGCTCCCCAGGACAGCCCCATACTAAACTCTACTCAGGGGATCTTTGCTCCCAGGACAGCCCCATACTAAAAACTCTGCTATGGGGATCTTTGCTACCAAGGACAGTCCCATACTAAACTCTGCTATGGGGATCTTTGCTAGCCAGGACAGCCCCGTACTAAACTCTGCTATGGGGATCTTTGCTAGCCAGGACAGCCCCATACTAAACTCTGCTATGGGGATCTTTGCTACCCAGGACAGCCCCATACTAAACTCTGCTATGGGGATCTTTGCTACCAAGGACAGTCCCATACTAAACTCTACTCGGGGGATCTTTGCTACCCAGGACAGCCCCATACTAAACTCTACTCAGGGGATCTTTGCTACGCAGGACAGCCCCATACTAAACTCTACTCAGGGTATATTAGCTACCAAGGACAGCCCAATACTAAACTCTGCTATGGGGATCTTTGCTTCCAAGGACAGTCCCATACTAATCTCTGCTATGAGGATCTTTGCTAGCCAGGACAGCCCCATACTAAACTCTGCTATAGGGATCTTTGCTACCAACGACAGCCCCATACTAAGCTCTTCTCAGGGGATCTTTGCTCCCAGGACAGCCCCATACTAAACTCTGCTATGGGGATCTTTGCTACCAAGGACATCCCCATAGTAAACTCTGCTATTGGGATCTTTGCTACCAAGGACAGCCCCATACTAAACTCTGCTATGGGGATCTTTGCTAGCCAGGACAGCCCCTTCCTAAACACTACTCAGGGGATCTTTGCTACCAAGGACAGCCCGATTAACTCTGCTATGGGGATCTTTGCGTCCCAGGACCGCCCCATACTAAACTCTGCTATGGGGATCTTTGCTACCCAGGACAGCCCCATACTAAACTCTGCTCAGGGGATCTTTGCTAGCCAGGACAGCCCCTTCCTAAACACTACTCAGGGGATCTTTGCTACCAAGGACAGCCCGATTAACTCTGCTATGGGGATCTTTGCTACCCAGGACAGCCCCATACTAAACTCTGCTATGGGGATCTTTGCTACCAAGGACAGCCCCATAGTAAACTCTGCTATGGGGATCGTTGCTACCAAGGACAGCCCCACACTAAGCTCTACTCAGGGGATCGTTGCTACCAAGGACAGCCCCACACTAAGCTCTACTCAGGGGATCTTTGCTCCCAGGACAGCCCCATACTTAAGACTGCTCAGGGGATCTTTGCTACCCAGGACAGTCCCATACTAAACTCTGCTATGGGGATCTTTGCTAGCCAGGACAGCCGCATACTAAACTCTGCTATGGGGATATTTGCTAGCCAGGACAGCTCCTTACTAAACTCTACTCAGGGGATCTTTGCTACCAAGGACAGCACGATACTAAACTCTGCTATGGGGATCTTTGCTACCCAGGACAGCCCCATACTAAACTCTGCTATGTGGATCTTTGCTACCAAGGACAGCCCCATTCTAAACTCTGCTATTGGGATCTTTGCTACCCAGGACAGCCCCATACTAAACTCTGTATTGGGGATCTTTGGTACCCAGGACAGCCCCATACTAAACTCTGCTATGGGGATCTTTGCTACCAAGGACAGTCCCATACTAAACTCTACTCAGGGGATCTTTGCTACTCAGGACAGCCCCATATGAACTCTACTTGGGGGATCGTTGCTACGCAGGACAGCCCCATACTAAACTCTACTCAGGGGATATTTGCTACCAAGTACAGCCCAATACTAAACTCTGCTCAAGGGATCTTTGCTCCCCAGGACAGCCCCATACTAAACTCTACTCAGGGGATCTTTGCTCCCCAGGACAGCCCCATACTAAACTCTACTAAGGGGATCTTTGCTCCCAGGACAGCCCCATACTAAAAGCTCTGCTAAGGGGATCTATGCTACCAAGGACAGTCCCATACTAAACTCTGCTATGGGGATCTTTGCTAGCCAGGACAGCCCCGTACTAAACTCTGCTATGGGGATCTTTGCTAGCCAGGACAGCCCCATACTAAACTCTGCTATGGGGATCTTTGCTACCCAGGACAGCCCCATACTAAACTCTGCTATGGGGATCTTTGCTACCAAGGACAGTCCCATACTAAACTCTACTCAGGGGATCTTTGCTACCCAGGACAGCCCCATACTAAACTCTACTCAGGGGATCTTTGCTACGCAGGACAGCCCCATACTAAACTCTAGTCAGGGGATATTTGCTACCAAGGACAGCCCAATACTAAACTCTGCTATGGGGATCTTTGCTTCCAAGGACAGTCCCATACTAAACTCTGCTATGGTGATCTTTGCTAGCCAGGACAGCCCCATACTAAACTTTGCTATAGGGATCTTTGCTACCAAGGACAGCCCCATACTAAGCTCTTCTCAGGGGATCTTTGCTCCCAGGACAGCCCCATACTAAACTCTGCTATGGGGATCTTTGCTATCCAGGACAGCCCCATACTAAACTCTGCTATGGGGATCTTTGTACCCAGGACAGCCCCTTACTAAACTCTGCTATGGGGATCTTTGCTACCCAGGACAGCCCCTTACTAAACTCTGCTATGGGGATCTTTGCTACCAGCACAGCCCCATACTAAACTCTGCTATGGGGATCTTTGCTACCAAAGACAGCCCCATACTAAACTCTGCTCAGGGGATCTTTGCTACCGAGGACAGCCCCATACTGAACTCTGCTATGGGGATCTTTGCTACCAAGGACAGCCCCATTCCAAACTCTGCTATGGGGATCTTTGCTACCAAGGACAGCCCCATTCTAAACTCTGCTATTGGGATCTTTGCTACGCAGGACAGCCCCATACTAAACTCTGTTATGGGGATCTTTGGTACCCAGGACAGCCCCATACTAAACTCTGCTATGGGGATCTTTGCTACCAAGGACAGTCCCATACTAAACTCTACTCAGGGGATCTTTGCTACCCAGGACAGCCCCATATGAACTCTACTTGGGGGATCGTTGCTACGCAGGACAGCCCCATACTAAACTCTACTCAGGGGATATTTGCTACCAAGTACAGCCCAATACTAAACTCTGCTCAGGGGATCTTTGCTCCCCAGGACAGCCCCATACTAAACTCTACTCAGGGGATCTTTGCTCCCCAGGACAGCCCCATACTAAACTCTACTCAGGGGATCTTTGCTCCCAGGACAGCCCCATACTAAAAACTCTGCTATGGGGATCTTTGCTACCAAGGACAGTCCCATACTAAACTCTGCTATGGGGATCTTTGCTAGCCAGGACAGCCCCGTACTAAACTCTGCTATGGGGATCTTTGCTAGCCAGGACAGCCCCATACTAAACTCTGCTATGGGGATCTTTGCTACCCAGGACAGCCCCATACTAAACTCTGCTATGGGGATCTTTGCTACCAAGGACAGTCCCATACTAAACTCTACTCGGGGGATCTTTGCTACCCAGGACAGCCCCATACTAAACTCTACTCAGGGGATCTTTGCTACGCAGGACAGCCCCATACTAAACTCTACTCAGGGTATATTAGCTACCAAGGACAGCCCAATACTAAACTCTGCTATGGGGATCTTTGCTTCCAAGGACAGTCCCATACTAATCTCTGCTATGAGGATCTTTGCTAGCCAGGACAGCCCCATACTAAACTCTGCTATAGGGATCTTTGCTACCGACGACAGCCCCATACTAAGCTCTTCTCAGGGGATCTTTGCTCCCAGGACAGCCCCATACTAAACTCTGCTATGGGGATCTTTGCTACCAAGGACATCCCCATAGTAAACTCTGCTATTGGGATCTTTGCTACCAAGGACAGCCCCATACTAAACTCTGCTATGGGGATCTTTGCTATCCAGGACAGCCCCATACTAAACTCTGCTATGGGGATCTTTGTACCCAGGACAGCCCCTTACTAAACTGTGCTATGGGGATCTTTGCTACCCAGGACAGCCCCTTACTAAACTCTGCTATGGGGATCTTTGCTACCAGCACAGCCCCATACTAAACTCTGCTATGGGGATCTTTGCTACCAAAGACAGCCCCATACTAAACTCTGCTCAAGGGATCTTTGCTACCCAGGACAGCCCCATACTGAACTCTGCTATGGGGATCTTTGCTCCCCAGGACAGCCCCATACTAAACTCTGCTCAGTGGATCTTTGCTCCCCAGGACAGCCCCATACTAAACTCTGCTCAGGGGATCTTTGCTCCCCAGGACAGGCCCATACTAAACTCTACTCAGGGGATCTTTGCGACCCAGGACAGTCCCATACTAAACTCTACTCTGGGGATCTTTGTTACCCATGACAGCCCCATACTAAACTCTGCTATGGTGATCTTTGCTCCCATGACAGCCCCATACTAAACTCTGCTCAGGGGATCTTTGCGACCCAGGACAGTCCCATACTAAACTCTGCTCAGGGGATCTTTGCTCCCCAGGACAGCCCTATACTAAACTCTACTCAGGGGATCTTTGCTCCCCAGGACAGTCCCATACTAAACTCTACTCAGGGGATCTTTGTTACCCATGACAGTCCCATACGAAACTCTGCTATCGTGATCTTTGCTCCCATGACAGCCCCATACTAAACTCTGCTCAGGGGATCTTTGCGACCCAGGACAGTCCCATACTAAACTCTACTCAGGCGATCTTTGTTACCCATGACAGTCCCATACTAAACCCTGCTATGGGGATCTTTGCTACCCAGGACAGCCCCATACTAAACTCTGCTATGGGGATCTTTGCTACCAAGGACAGTCGGATCTTTGCTACCCAGGACAGCCCCATACTAAACTCTACTCAGGGGATCTTTGCTACGCAGGACAGCCCCATACTAAACTCTACTCAGGGGATATTTGCTATCAAGGACAGCCCAATACTAAACTCTGCTATGGGGATCTTTGCTTCCAAGGACAGTCCCATACTAAACTCTGCTATGGGGATCTTTGCTAGCCAGGACAGCCCCATACTAAACTCTGCTATAGGGATCTTTGCTACCAAGGACAGCCGCATACTAAGCTCTTCTCAGGGGATCTTTGCTCCCAGGACAACCCCATACAAAACTCTGCTATGGGAATCTTTGCTACCAAGGACATCCCCATAGTAAACTCTGCTCAGGGGATCTTTGCTCCCCAGGACAGCCCCATACTAAGCTCTACTCAGGGGATCTTTGCTACCAGGACAGCCGCATACTAACCTCTGCTCAGGGGATCTTTGCGACCCAGGACAGTCCCATACTAAACTCTGCTTGGGGGATCTTTTCTACACAGGACAGCCCCATACTAAACTCTGCTCAGGGGATCTTTGCTACCCAGGACAGCCCCATACTAAACTCTGCTATGGGGATCTTTGCTACCAAAGACAGCCCCATACTAAACTCTGCTCAGGGGATCTTTGCTACCCAGGACAGCCCCATACTGAACTCTGCTATGGGGATCTTTGCTACCAAGGACAGCCCCATTCCAAACTCTGCTATGGGGATCTTTGCTATCCAGGACAGCCCCATACTAAACTCTGCTCAGGGGATCTTTGCTACCCAGGACAGCCCCATACTAAACTCTGCTATGGGGATCTTTGGTATCCAGGACAGCCCCATACTAAACTCTGCTCAGGGGATCTTTGCTCCCCAGGACAGCCCCATACTAAGCTCTACTCAGGGGATCTTTGCTACCAGGACAGCCCCATACTAACCTCTGCTCAGGGGATCTTTGCGACCCAGGACAGTCCCATACTGAACTCTGCTTGGGGGATCTTTTCTACACAGGACAGCCCCATACTAAACTCTGCTCAGGGGATCTTTGCTACCCAGGACAGCCCCATACTAAACTCTGCTATGGGGATCTCTGCTCGCCAGGACAGCCCCATACTAAACTCTACACAGGGGATATTTGCTCCCAGGACAGCCCCATACTAAACTCTGCTCAGGGGATCTTTGCTCCCCAGGACAGCCCCATCCTAAGCTCTACTCAGGGGATCTTTGCTGGAAATGACAGCCCCATACTAAACTCTGCTCAGGGAATCTTTGCGACCCAGGACAGTCCCATACTAAACTCTGCTCAGGGGATCTTTGCGCCCCAGGACAGCCCCATACTAAACTCTACTCAGGGGATCTTTGCTCCCCAGGAAAGCCCCATACTAAACTCTGCTCAGGGGATCTTTGCTACCCATGACAGTCCCATACTAAACTCTGCTCAGGGGATCTTTGCGACCCAGGACAGTCCCATACTAAACTCTACTCAGGGAATCTTTGTTACCATGACAGTCCCATACTAAACTCTGCTCAGGGGATCTTTGCTCCCCAGGACAGTCCCATACTAAACTCTGCTCAGGGGATCTTTGCTCCCCAGGAAAGCCCCATACTAAACTCTGCTCAGGGGATCTTTGCTACCCATGACAGTCCCATATTAAACTCTGCTCAGGGGATCTTTGCGACCCAGGACAGTCCCATACTAAACTCTACTCAGGGAATCTTTGTTACCATGACAGTCCCATACTAAACTCTGCTCAGGGAATCTTTGCGACCCAGGACAGTCCCATACTAAACTCTGCTCAGGGGATCTTTGCGCCCCAGGACAGCGCCATACTAAACTCTACTCAGGGGATCTTTGCTCCCCAGGACAGCCCCATACTAAACTCTGCTCAGGGGATCTTTGCTACCCATGACAGTCCCATACTAAACTCTGCTCAGGGGATCTTTGCGACCCAGGACAGTCCCATACTAAACTCTACTCAGGGAATCTTTGTTACCATGACAGTCCCATACTAAACTCTGCTCAGGGGATCTTTGCTCCCCAGGACAGTCCCATACTAAACTCTTCAGGGGATCTTTGCTCCCCAGGACAGCCCCATACTAAACTCTACTCAGGGGATCTTTGCGACCCAGGACAGTCCCATACTAAACTCTGCTATGGTGATCTTTGCTCCCATGACAGCCCCATACTAAACTCCACTCACCGAAGGCTGCAGAGAAGAGGAGACAGAGATATAGCAAAGCCATCGCAGCCTCGTGTCTGGGTCAGTGTGGACTGCACAGAACTGCAGGCTGCAGCCTTGAAGGGAAGAGGCAGGATGTTGGACCCCCGGGGAATTTAACTCAGGAATTCCACCCTTGAAGGGAAATTCCAGCCTTGAAGGGAAGGGGCGGGATGTGGAACCCGGCCACCCCAGGGAACAAAGCACAGGAAGTAGTGCTCAGCACATGCATGGGGCCTGTGTCAGACTATTAACACCAGCACTAGGCCATGCCACTCTGCACACAGGTATTGAATCACGGCAATGTGGACACAGACATTGCATTCTCACTAGGGGAGCAAAAAAGGGATTCTTTCCACTGGCGCCATCGTGCAGCGTTTCTAACTTCACACACGTCTACATTACCAGTGTTATGTCATATTTGATATCCCATACCGATCAGGTATCCCCCAATTGAACCCATTGCTGATTGGCTGCATTAATCCTCAGCACCGTCTACGTAGGCCTTATCCCTTGTACGTCAGCTGTCTTTTGATCATCGCTGATTGGCTGCATTAAGCCTTAGCACCGCCTCCATCTCCGTGGGCCTTATCCCTTGAACATCAGCTGTCTTTGGCTCATCGCTGATTGGCTGCATTAGGCCTTAGCACCGCCTCCTTGGGCCTTATCCTCCGTACTTCAGCTGTTTTCGGTTCATCGCAGATTGGCTGCATTAAGCCTTAGCACCGCCTCCACCCCTGTGGGCCTTATTCCCTGAACATCAGCTGTCTTTGGCTCATTGCTGATTGGCTGCATTAGGCCTTAGCACCGCCTCCGTGGGCCTTATCCACTAACGTCAGCTGTCTTTAGCTCATCGCTGATTGGCTGCATTAAGCCTTAGCACCGCCTCCCTGAGCCTGAGCACCAGTCCATCTCCCGAGCTGTCACTCAGATAAAGACCGTTAATTCTGAGAGAAAGCTTTGCATCATAATGGAGGCGGCTTCTGAGGTACAGCTTTCTCTCAGAATAATAAACAGTGATCAATCTATACCCGCAACGGTGCCAAGCGCGGCATTCCATAACCTTTAACTTGTCATTAAAATACAAGGCTTCGACTGAGGAAACCATTAATGACTCGCCACAGTTCTTGAAATGTCGAGCTTCGTCCGTTGTGGAAATGACAAGTTACCGCTTATGAAATGTTTCTTAAGCCTCACTATGTTGTCCAGTCAGGGGAGTAGCCAACATTAGGGGGGCTTCTGGGGGCACGATGAAAACCCTGCTACTAAATGCCCGCCCCCCCATGCAGTGCGCGCAATTCCATGTGCTCATTCGCGCCCTTAAACCGCCCACCCCTGCCCCCAATCTACTTTTTTGGTAACATTACTACTGGCATATGGCATTTTAACCCAAGAAAAAAATAAAACTGCAGAATCATTACAGATGCAGGGAACTCTTCTATTAAAGCTCTGTCCAGGCGCTCTGGGCAAAATACATCCAAACCAAATTTGCATATGTATAATGTATTGCACCAACATAAATGACTTCACAGAAAAGCACATTGCAAGGAGCATCATCAGTCTTTGATACTTGAGGCACCATGGGAGGGACTTTAGAATAAGTTGTCATAAGTAAGCCAAGTGTTAAATAATTGTGTGGTGCAAAATACCTAAATTGCGCTGTTATATATGGAGCAACTCTATTGTCAGTATTTCTTTTAAATAACCGACTGATATATTAGCACATACTCTTGGAAGTGAATCACTTACAGAGCTGCAGATACCACAGTGTGATTACATGATCTGCCCAGGATCACACACTTTGGTTAAATGGTGAAACCGGGATGTGGACAATTTAAGCAACTGAGCACATCTTCACAGGTTTAGTTTATACAGATATTTATTAAGATTTCCCTTTGCATTTCATGTGCTTAAATAATACTTTATTTATAGCAATGCCTTGGAAGCAAAGCACATTACATAAGAAACTACCCTTTCATAATTAACTTTACACTATATACATCATTATAGAAATATGTTGAGCAATAAGAGGATGGCTTTAGTTTTATTCTCCCCATCCTGCATACAAAGTCACAATAGCATCATGCAGATTAATGTGAGCCTAACAAATCCCCCTTGGGTAAAGCCATGGTCATTATTTCATAAAGCCTGCAGCAGTATGCAACCTTCTCACTGCTGATCACTCCATCCCATGCACATTTCTAAAGGGTCAAAAGTCCCTGCCAATAGTCCCCCCTCCCTCCCATCAGTGCCTAATGGCTCACATTAAAATGCTCTGTTGGCACAGAGCAACTTGAGAGCCCCTCTGTTGCTGACCGGAGCTCCTTGGGACATTGTGCTGGCAGAGGTTTCGGAAAGGGTAAGGTGTCCTGCTGTGAGGACAATGACCGTGCTGAGCAGGAATTGCTCAGCACACATTGTCCTGCCAGTGGGACACCTTTCCCGTTGGTCACCCTCATTGAGGTGCCGAACAGGAAAGGTGGCCCACTGACAAATGTCCCGGTCAGGCTCTCAAAAGAGCATGTGGGGTGGCAGCGTGCCCCCCCTCTGCCCCGCTCGGTATGCCTCTGTGTCCAGTTGTTCTCCAGCAGGTCAAGATCATGAAGCTTCACAGTCCTGGTGTCACACCTATGAGTTTATGAACCACCCTTGTGCATTTCACCCATCCTCCTGATTGAGGGGCTTTAACACACCACATAAGACTTCCACCATTAGGTTCTACACTTTTTTTGTCAAAATGTTATATTCAAGAAAGAGGGTGAACAGTAATTTCAACAAAGTGGTACATCCTCGTCATATAGTGCCACAGATTCCTTACATAAATCAAGAAATGCAACCTTTCAAATACAATTCTCCATCAAAGAGGCACAAATAGAAACAACCACAAAGAGCAATACACAAGGAAAGTCGGTGGGTACAAGGTGTGTCTGTGACAGACGGGAACATCGACAAGACGTAGCACACTGATACAACAAGCATTAGCAATGCAAACCGTTTGGGCTTTTGTGTAGGCATGGGAAAGGCACTTGGCAGGCACAGTCCTATTGGTATTAACTGGCCATTGATAGTTACAGGTGCAAAATGTTGCGAGTACCTGGGCATGTAAGTATTGCCCAGCAAGTTCCTAATATTATACACAAGCCAAACTGTTGGCTTTGCCAATGCGTGTGCTTAACAGGACTTCAATGAAATAAACACAGAGTGCTTATAAACCAAGTGGCTGAATGCAGACCTAGCTTCAGCAATTTTATTACACCAGTAGCGTGTTTACAGCACCAATTAAGTCTGCAAGCTGTGTGCCAAACAACATCTACAAGCTGTGTGGCCCTCCTCATATGCCGACACCTAAAGGGTTTCTGTCAAATAGGCTGCAACCTTAAAAGTAGGTACTGGGACACGGAAGAGGAACATGGAGGTAGTGTGCCTGAGAGATATGCGTAGAAATGAGCATTTCTACACAAAGTTGACTTCCTTAAATAAAGCACATAGTCTTGTTATTGTTAACAGGATACTGTATTATACTTTATAAAGCATCTATGCTGTTATCACTCCCAGCTGGTGTGCATAGTGTAGTTCACTCCACAAGCAGGAGAGGCACATGGGAGCAACCTCTCTGCCTGCCGCTCTGCGCTTTTCTGTGCAGCGCCCTGCGACACCCCCACACTCCTCCCCGCACCACGAGCAGCTTGCCCTCGTGGCAAGGGATGGAGCGATGCGGGCAACACAGAACGCGGCACTACAGTAGGCTGTGCAAAAACATGAACACAGTTGGCATACATGTTGTGCTTCTCACCCCTTAAAGCATCTGCAGGTAAGAAGCCCTCAATTCAGAACACGAGTGGAATACTGCTTTTATGTGTCTGTCCCTCCGAGTATTAAGGAAGCGCCAGCCTTAGGCCTAGGCGACCTGGGAAGTTGCCCGGGATGCCACATTAACATAATTTACATGGGGCACCATAGACTCTGCCACACCAGCTCCTTTGAGCTGGCGCGGCAGTGGCCGATGCACCTCATGTAAAATAAAAGGCTCCGCTTTGGTGGGTGGCAGCAGCGTCCAACTTAAGTGAAAAGTCCTCCCAGCATGGCAGAGTAGCTTTTCAAATGACGCGGATGCCACGCAAGCTCTGGGGAGTCTTTTAAGGGCTCCTTCAAGCTGGCGTGGTTAAGGTGCCCTATTTAAATGAAAAACACCCGGTCTCGTGCTGGCACTGGGTGCTCCAGCACGGGAGCAGGGCTTTTTTCATTTAAATAGGGCGCTGCTGCCACACCAGAATGGGACAGCCTTTGAAAGACTGCCCATGCTGGTGTGGCAGCGGTGCATTATTTAAGTGATAAGCTCTCCGCTCCAACACAGCAGCTTGGAGCTTTTCATTTAAATAGGACGTTGCTGCCACACCAGTACAGGGTAGCTTTTGAAAGGCTTCCCTCAGCTGGTGTGGCAGCAGTGCCCTATCACTCCCCAGATACAGAGGTATGCCCTGCGGCAGACCGGGCTTACAGTTGTCCATATGCCTTATGGGGTAGAGCTTGCTGAAGTGGCACATTGCAAGGTTCTGGACCGAACTGGGACTTGCCTGTACTTCAGAGACCAGTTCCAGAATCAGAAGGTGCTGCTCTAGTATTTGTGCGAGTGAGTGGGGGCTGTGCAAGTGGGATGCAGCCGCTTCACTTGTGTGCTGCAGAGGGACGCATTGAAACAATCAACGAGGGATCCTAGCATTCTCAGTGTCTCAAAAACGAGTCTGTTTGGGTTGTAGCTGAAGACTGTGACAGGAGGCAGACCTAGTTCTCAGCTGTCAAACCCTCAGAGGAAGCCACTCCCCAGGATATGATCAAGCTCAGTGGGACAACTTGTCAACTAACTGCCAACTCACCCTAGGTATAGCAGAGCCTCTGTTTATTGTGCTTGCCCAAATACAATTCCCTTTCACACTTTCCCTTCAACATAAAAAACATACAGTAGTCACTCAGTGGCTGATTAAAGCTTGCACCCTATGCCTGTTTACACGCTGTGAGAAACCTGAGGTGTTTCCCAGGCTAAACCCCGGGGATCTGTCATCCAGGTGGCCAGGACACGGCCATCGCTATTGGATCCAGGTCCTGGGGGCTACCAAGGACAGCCCGATACTAAACTCTGCTATGGGGATCTTTGCTACCCTGGACAGCCCCATAAAAAACTCTGCTATGGGGATCTTTGCTACCAAAGACAGCCCCATACTAAACTCTGCTATGGGGATCTTTGCTACCCAGGACAGCCCCATACTAAACTCTGCTATTGGGATCTTTGCTAGCCAGGACAACCCCTTACTAAACTCTACTCAGGGGATCTTTGCTACCAAGGACAGTCCCATACTAAACTCTGCTATGGGGATCTTTGCTACCCAGGACAGCCCCATACTAAACTCTGCTATGGGGATCTGTGCTAGCCAGGACAGCTCCTTACTAAAAACTCTACTCAGGGGATCTTTGCTACCAAGGACAGCGCGATACTAAACTTTGCTATGGGGATCTTTGCTACCCAGGACAGCCCCATACTAAACTCTGCTATGGGGATCGTTGCTACCAAGGACAGCCCCATACTAAACTCTGCTATGGGGATCTTTGCTACCCAGGACAGCGCCATACTAACCTCTGCTATGGGGATCTTTGCTACCAAGGACAGTCCCATACTAAACTCTGCTATGGGGATCTTTGCTACCCAGGACAGCCCCATACTAAACTCTGCTATGGGGATCTTTGCTACCCAGGACAGCCCCATACTAAACTCTGCTATGGGGATCTTTGCTAGCCAGGACAGCCCCATACTAAACTCTGCTATGGGGATCTTTGCTAGCCAGGACAGCCCCTTACTAAACTCTACTCAGGGGATCTTTGCTACCAAGGACAGCCCCATACTAAACTCTGCTATGGGGATCTTTGCTAGCCAGGACAGCCCGATTAACTCTGCTATGGGGATCTTTGCGTCCCAGGACCGCCCTATACTAAACTCCGCTATGGGGATCTTTGCTACCCAGGACAGCCCCATACTAAACTCTGCTCAGGGGATCTTTGCTAGCCAGGACAGCCCCTTCCTAAACACTACTCAGGGGATCTTTGCTACCAAGGACAGCCCGATTAACTCTGCTATGGGGATCTTTGCTACCCAGGACAGCCCCATACTAAACTCTGCTATGGGGATCTTTGCTACCAAGGACAGCCCCATAGTAAACTCTGCTATGGGGATCGTTGCTACCAAGGACAGCCCCATACTAAGCTCTACTCAGGGGATCTTTGCTCCCAGGACAGCCCCATACTTAAGACTGCTCAGGGGATCTTTGCTCCCCAGGACACGCCCATACTAAACTCTGCTATGGGGATCTTTGCTACCCAGGACAGCCCCATACTAAACTCTGCTATGGGGATCTTTGCTAGCCAGGACAGCCGCATACTAAACTCTGCTATGGGGATATTTGCTAGCCAGGACAGCCCCTTACTAAACTCTACTCAGGGGATCTTTGCTACCAAGGACAGCACGATACTAAACTCTGCTATGGGGATCTTTGCTACCCAGGACAGCCCCATACTAAACTCTGCTATTTGGATCTTTGCTACCAAGGACAGCCCCATTCTAAACTCTGCTATTGGGATCTTTGCTACCCAGGACAGCCCCATACTAAACTCTGCTATGGGGATCTTTGCTACCCAGGACAGCCCCATACTAAACTCTGCTATGGGGATCTTTGCTACCCAGGACAGCCCCATACTAAACTCTGCTATGGGGATCTTTGCTAGCCAGGACAGCCCCATACTAAACTCTGCTATGGGGATCTTTGCTAGCCAGGACAGCCCCTTACTAAACTCTACTCAGGGGATCTTTGCTACCAAGGACAGCCCCTTCCTAAACACTACTCAGGGGATCTTTGCTACCAAGGACAGCCCGATTAACTCTGCTATGGGGATCTTTGCGTCCCAGGACCGCCCTATACTAAACTCCGCTATGGGGATCTTTGCTACCCAGGACAGCCCCATACTAAACTCTGCTCAGGGGATCTTTGCTAGCCAGGACAGCCCCTTCCTAAACACTACTCAGGGGATCTTTGCTACCAAGGACAGCCCGATTAACTCTGCTATGGGGATCTTTGCTACCCAGGACAGCCCCATACTAAACTCTGCTATGGGGATCTTTGCTACCAAGGACAGCCCCATAGTAAACTCTGCTATGGGGATCGTTGCTACCAAGGACAGCCCCATACTAAGCTCTACTCAGGGGATCTTTGCTCCCAGGACAGCCCCATACTTAAGACTGCTCAGGGGATCTTTGCTCCCCAGGACACGCCCATACTAAACTCTGCTATGGGGATCTTTGCTACCCAGGACAGCCCCATACTAAACTCTGCTATGGGGATCTTTGCTAGCCAGGACAGCCGCATACTAAACTCTGCTATGGGGATATTTGCTAGCCAGGACAGCCCCTTACTAAACTCTACTCAGGGGATCTTTGCTACCAAGGACAGCACGATACTAAACTCTGCTATGGGGATCTTTGCTACCCAGGACAGCCCCATACTAAACTCTGCTATGTGGATCTTTGCTACCAAGGACAGCCCCATTCTAAACTCTGCTATTGGGATCTTTGCTACCCAGGACAGCCCCATACTAAACTCTGCTATGGGGATCTTTGCTACCAAGGACAGTCCCATACTAAACTCTACTCAGGGGATCTTTGCTACCCAGGACAGCCCCATATGAACTCTACTTGGGGGATCGTTGCTACGCAGGACAGCCCCATACTAAACTCTACTCAGGGGATATTTGCTATCCAGGACAGCCCCATATAAAACTCTGCTATGGGGATCTTTGTACCCAGGACAGCCCCTTATTAAACTCTGCTATGGGGATCTTTGCTACCAAGGACAGCCCCATACTAAACTCTGCTCAGGGGATCTTTGCTACCCAGGACAGCCCCATACTAAACTCTGCTATGGGGATATTTGGTATCCAGGACAGCCCCATACTAAACTCTGCTCAGGGGATCTTTGCTCCCCAGGACAGCCCCATACTAAGCTCTACTCAGAGGATCTTTGCTACCAGGACAGCCCCATACTAACCTCTGCTCAGGGGATCTTTGCGACCCAGGACAGTCCCATACTAAACTCTGCTTGGGGGATCTTTGCTACCCAGGACAGCCCCATACTAAACTCTGCTCAGGGGATCTTTGCTACCCAGGACAGCCCCATACTAAACTCTGCTATGGGGATCTCTGCTCGCCAGGACAGCCCCATACTAAACTCTACACAGGGGATATTTGCTCCCAGGACAGCCCCATACTAAACTCTGCTCAGGGGATCTTTGCTCCCCAGGACAGCCCCATACTAAGCTCTACTCAGGGGATCGTTGCTGCCAATGACAGCCCCATACTAAACTCTGCTCAGGGAATCTTTGCGACCCAGGACAGTCCCATACTAAACTCTGCTCAGGGGATCTTTGCGCCCCAGGACAGCCCCATACTAAACTCTACTCAGGGGATCTTTGCTCCCCAGGACAGCCCCATACTAAACTCTGCTCAGGTGATCTTTGCTACCCATGACAGTCCCATACTAAACTCTGCTCAGGGGATCTTTGCGACCCAGGACAGTCCCATACTAAACTCTACTCAGGGAATCTTTGTTACCATGACAGTCCCATACTAAACTCTGCTCAGGGGATCTTTGCTCCCCAGGACAGTCCCATACTAAACTCTTCAGGGGATCTTTGCTCCCCAGGACAGCCCCATACTAAACTCTACTCAGGGGATATTTGCTCCCCAAGACAGCCCCATACTAAACTCTACTCAGGGGATCTTTGCTCCCCAGGACAGACCCATACTAAACTCTACTCAGGGGATCTTTGCTCCCAGGACAGACCCATACTAAACTCTGCTATGGGGATCTTTGCTACCAAGGACAGCCCCTTACTAAACTCTGCTATGGGGATCCTTGCTACCAAGGACAGCCCCATACTAAACTCTGCTATGGGGATCTTTGCTAGCCAGGACAGACCCTTACTAAACTCTACTCAGGGGATCTTTGCTACCAAGGACAGCCCGATACTAAACTCTGCTATGGGGATCTTTGCTACCCTGGACAGCCCCATACTAAACTCTGCTATGGGGATCTTTGCTACCAAGGACAGCCCCATACTAAACTCTGCTATGGGGATCTTTGCTACCCAGGACAGCCCCATACTAAACTCTGCTATTGGGATCTTTGCTAGCCAGGACAACCCCTTACTAAACTCTACTCAGGGGATCTTTGCTACCAAGGACAGTCCCATACTAAACTCTGCTATGGGGATCTTTGCTACCCAGGACAGCCCCATACTAAACTCTGCTACGGGGATCTGTGCTAGCCAGGACAGCTCCTTACTAAAAACTCTACTCAGGGGATCTTTGCTACCAAGGACAGCGCGATACTAAACTTTGCTATGGGGATCTTTGCTACCCAGGACAGCCCCATACTAAACTCTGCTATGGGGATCGTTGCTACCAAGGACAGCCCCATACTAAACTCTGCTATGGGGATCTTTGCTACCCAGGACAGCCCCATAGTAAACTCTGCTATGGGGATCTTTGCTACCAAGGACAGTCCCATACTAAACTCTGCTATGGGGATCTTTGCTACCCAGGACAGCCCCATACTAAACTCTGCTATGGGGATCTTTGCTACCCAGGACAGCCCCATACTAAACTCTGCTATGGGGATCTTTGCTAGCCAGGACAGCCCCATTCTAAACTCTGCTATGGGGATCTTTGCTAGCCAGGACAGCCCCTTACTAAACTCTACTCAGGGGATCTTTGCTACCAAGGACAGCCCCATACTAAACTCTGCTATGGGGATCTTTGCTAGCCAGGACAGCCCCTTCCTAAACACTACTCAGGGGATCTTTGCTACCAAGGACAGCCCGATTAACTCTGCTATGGGGATCTTTGCGTCCCAGGACCGCCCTATACTAAACTCTGCTATGGGGATCTTTGCTACCCAGGACAGCCCCATACTAAACTCTGCTCAGGGGATCTTTGCTAGCCAGGACAGCCCCTTCCTAAACACTACTCAGGGGATCTTTGCTACCAAGGACAGCCCGATTAACTCTGCTATGGGGATCTTTGCTACCCAGGACAGCCCCATACTAAACTCTGCTATGGGGATCTTTGCTACCAAGGACAGCCCCATAGTAAACTCTGCTATGGGGATCGTTGCTACCAAGGACAGCCCCATACTAAGCTCTACTCAGGGGATCTTTGCTCCCAGGACAGCCCCATACTTAAGACTGCTCAGGGGATCTTTGCTCCCCAGGACACGCCCATACTAAACTCTGCTATGGGGATCTTTGCTACCCAGGACAGCCCCATACTAAACTCTGCTATGGGGATCTTTGCTAGCCAGGACAGCCGCATACTAAACTCTGCTATGGGGATATTTGCTAGCCAGGACAGCCCCTTACTAAACTCTACTCAGGGGATCTTTGCTACCAAGGACAGCACGATACTAAACTCTGCTATGGGGATCTTTGCTACCCAGGACAGCCCCATACTAAACTCTGCTATGTGGATCTTTGCTACCAAGGACAGCCCCATTCTAAACTCTGCTATTGGGATCTTTGCTACCCAGGACAGCCCCATACTAAACTCTGCTATGGGGATCTTTGCTACCAAGGACAGTCCCATACTAAACTCTACTCAGGGGATCTTTGCTACCCAGGACAGCCCCATATGAACTCTACTTGGGGGATCGTTGCTACGCAGGACAGCCCCATACTAAACTCTACTCAGGGGATATTTGCTATCCAGGACAGCCCCATACTAAACTCTGCTATGGGGATCTTTGTACCCAGGACAGCCCCTTACTAAACTCTGCTATGGGGATCTTTGCTACCCAGGACAGCCCCTTACTAAACTCTGCTATGGGGATCTTTGCTACCAGCACAGCCCCATACTAAACTCTGCTATGGGGATCTTTGCTACCAAAGACAGCCCCATACTAAACTCTGCTCAGGGGATCTTTGCTACCCAGGACAGCCCCATACTGAACTCTACTCAGGGGATCTTTGCTACGCAGGACAGCCCCATACTTAAGACTGCTCAGGGGATCTTTGCTCCCCAGGACACGCCCATACTAAACTCTGCTATGGGGATCTTTGCTACCCAGGACAGCCCCATACTAAACTCTGCTATGGGGATCTTTGCTAGCCAGGACAGCCGCATACTAAACTCTGCTATGGGGATATTTGCTAGCCAGGACAGCCCCTTACTAAACTCTACTCAGGGGATCTTTGCTACCAAGGACAGCACGATACTAAACTCTGCTATGGGGATCTTTGCTACCCAGGACAGCCCCATACTAAACTCTGCTATGTGGATCTTTGCTACCAAGGACAGCCCCATTCTAAACTCTGCTATTGGGATCTTTGCTACCCAGGACAGCCCCATACTAAACTCTGCTATGGGGATCTTTGCTACCAAGGACAGTCCCATACTAAACTCTACTCAGGGGATCTTTGCTACCCAGGACAGCCCCATATGAACTCTACTTGGGGGATCGTTGCTACGCAGGACAGCCCCATACTAAACTCTACTCAGGGGATATTTGCTATCCAGGACAGCCCCATACTAAACTCTGCTATGGGGATCTTTGTACCCAGGACAGCCCCTTACTAAACTCTGCTATGGGGATCTTTGTTACCCAGGACAGCCCCTTACTAAACTCTGCTATGGGGATCTTTGCTACCAGCACAGCCCCATACTAAACTCTGCTATGGGGATCTTTGCTACCAAAGACAGCCCCATACTAAACTCTGCTCAGGGGATCTTTGCTACCCAGGACAGCCCCATACTGAACTCTGCTATGGGGATCTTTGCTACCAAGGACAGCCCCATACTAAACTCTGCTCAGGGGATCTTTGCTACCCAGGACAGCCCCATACTAAACTCTGCTATGGGGATATTTGGTATCCAGGACAGCCCCATACTAAACTCTGCTCAGGGGATCTTTGCTCCCCAGGACAGCCCCATACTAAGCTCTACTCAGGGGATCTTTGCTACCAGGACAGCCCCATACTAACCTCTGCTCAGGGGATCTTTGCGACCCAGGACAGTCCCATACTAAACTCTGCTTGGGGGATCTTTGCTACCCAGGACAGCCCCATACTAAACTCTGCTCAGGGGATCTTTGCTACCCAGGAGAGCCCCATACTAAACTCTGCTATGGGGATCTCTGCTCGCCAGGACAGCCCCATACTAAACTCTACACAGGGGATATTTGCTCCCAGGACAGCCCCATACTAAACTCTGCTCAGGGGATCTTTGCTCCCCAGGACAGCCCCATACTAAACTCTACTCAGGGGATCTTTGCTCCCCAGGACAGCCCCATACTAAACTCTACTCAGGGGATCTTTGCTCCCAGGACAGCCCCATACTAAAAACTCTGCTATGGGGATCTTTGCTACCAAGGACAGTCCCATACTAAACTCTGCTATGGGGATCTTTGCTAGCCAGGACAGCCCCGTACTAAACTCTGCTATGGGGATCTTTGCTAGCCAGGACAGCCCCATACTAAACTCTGCTATGGGGATCTTTGCTACCCAGGACAGCCCCATACTAAACTCTGCTATGGGGATCTTTGCTACCAAGGACAGTCCCATACTAAACTCTACTCAGGGGATCTTTGCTACCCAGGACAGCCCCATACTAAACTCTACTCAGGGGATCTTTGCTACGCAGGACAGCCCCATACTAAACTCTACTCAGGGGATATTTGCTACCAAGGACAGCCCAATACTAAACTCTGCTATGGGGATCTTTGCTTCCAAGGACAGTCCCATACTAAACTCTGCTATGGGGATCTTTGCTAGCCAGGACAGCCCCATACTAAACTCTGCTATAGGGATCTTTGCTACCAAGGACAGTCCCATACTAAACTCTACTCAGGGGATCTTTGCTACCCAGGACAGCCCCATATGAACTCTACTTGGGGGATCGTTGCTACGCAGGACAGCCCCATACTAAACTCTACTCAGGGGATATTTGCTATCCAGGACAGCCCCATACTAAACTCTGCTATGGGGATCTTTGTACCCAGGACAGCCCCTTACTAAACTCTGCTATGGGGATCTTTGCTACCCAGGACAGCCCCTTACTAAACTCTGCTATGGGGATCTTTGCTACCAGCACAGCCCCATACTAAACTCTGCTATGGGGATCTTTGCTACCAAAGACAGCCCCATACTAAACTCTGCTCAGGGGATCTTTGCTACCCAGGACAGCCCCATACTGAACTCTGCTATGGGGATCTTTGCTACCAAGGACAGCCCCATACTAAACTCTGCTCAGGGGATCTTTGCTACCCAGGACAGCCCCATACTAAACTCTGCTATGGGGATATTTGGTATCCAGGACAGCCCCATACTAAACTCTGCTCAGGGGATCTTTGCTCCCCAGGACAGCCCCATACTAAGCTCTACTCAGGGGATCTTTGCTACCAGGACAGCCCCATACTAACCTCTGCTCAGGGGATCTTTGCGACCCAGGACAGTCCCATACTAAACTCTGCTTGGGGGATCTTTGCTACCCAGGAGAGCCCCATACTAAACTCTGCTATGGGGATCTCTGCTCGCCAGGACAGCCCCATACTAAACTCTACACAGGGGATATTTGCTCCCAGGACAGCCCCATACTAAACTCTGCTCAGGGGATCTTTGCTCCCCAGGACAGCCCCATACTAAACTCTACTCAGGGGATCTTTGCTCCCCAGGACAGCCCCATACTAAACTCTACTCAGGGGATCTTTGCTCCCAGGACAGCCCCATACTAAAAACTCTGCTATGGGGATCTTTGCTACCAAGGACAGTCCCATACTAAACTCTGCTATGGGGATCTTTGCTAGCCAGGACAGCCCCGTACTAAACTCTGCTATGGGGATCTTTGCTAGCCAGGACAGCCCCATACTAAACTCTGCTATGGGGATCTTTGCTACCCAGGACAGCCCCATACTAAACTCTGCTATGGGGATCTTTGCTACCAAGGACAGTCCCATACTAAACTCTACTCAGGGGATCTTTGCTACCCAGGACAGCCCCATACTAAACTCTACTCAGGGGATCTTTGCTACGCAGGACAGCCCCATACTAAACTCTACTCAGGGGATATTTGCTACCAAGGACAGCCCAATACTAAACTCTGCTATGGGGATCTTTGCTTCCAAGGACAGTCCCATACTAAACTCTGCTATGGGGATCTTTGCTAGCCAGGACAGCCCCATACTAAACTCTGCTATAGGGATCTTTGCTACCAAGGACAGCCCCATACTAAGCTCTTCTCAGGGGATCTTTGCTCCCAGGACAGCCCCATACTAAACTCTGCTATGGGGATCGTTGCTACCAAGGACATCCCCATAGTAAACTCTGCTATGGGGATCTTTGCTACCAAGGACAGCCCCATACTAAACTCTGCTATGGGGATCTTTGCTATCCAGGACAGCCCCATACTAAACTCTGCTATGGGGATCTTTGTACCCAGGACAGCCCCTTACTAAACTCTGCTATGGGGATCTTTGCTACCCAGGACAGCCCCTTACTAAACTCTGCTATGGGGATCTTTGCTACCAGCACAGCCCCATACTAAACTCTGCTATGGGGATCTTTGCTACCAAAGACAGCCCCATACTAAACTCTGCTCAGGGGATCTTTGCTACCAAGGACAGCCCCATTCCAAACTCTGCTATGGGGATCTTTGCTACCAAGGACAGCCCCATTCTAAACTCTGCTATTGGGATCTTTGCTACCCAGGACAGCCCCATACTAAACTCTGTTATGGGGATCTTTGCTACCCAGGACAGCCCCATACTAAACTCTGCTATGGGGATCTGTGCTACCCAGGACAGCCCCATACTAAACTCTGCTACGGGGATCTGTGCTAGCCAGGACAGCTCCTTACTAAACTCTACTCAGGGGATCTTTGCTACCAAGGACAGCCCCATACTAAACTCTGCTATGGGGATCTTTGCTACCCAGGACAGCCCCATACTAAACTCTGCTATGGGGATCTTTGCTACCCAGGACAGCCCCATACTAAACTCTGCTATGGGGATCTTTGCTACCAAGGACAGCCCCATAGTAAACTCTGCTATGGGGATTGTTGCTACCAAGGACAGCCCCATACTAAGCTCTAATCAGGGGATCTTTGCTCCCAGGACAGCCCCATACTTAAGACTGCTCAGGGGATCTTTGCTCCCCAGGACACGCACATACTAAACTCTGCTATGGGGATCTTTGCTACCCAGGACAGCCCCATACTAAACTCTGCTATGGGGATCTTTGCTAGCCAGGACAGCCGCATACTAAACTCTGCTATGGGGATATTTGCTAGCCAAGTCAGCCCCTTACTAAACTCTACTCAGGGGATCTTTGCTACCAAGGACAGCACGATACTAAACTCTGCTATGGGGATCTTTGCTACCCAGGACAGCCCCATACTAAACTCTGCTATGTGGATCTTTGCTACCAAGGACAGCCCCATTCTAAACTCTGCTATTGGGATCTTTGCTACACAGGACAGCCCCATACTAAACTCTGCTATGGGGATCTTTGCTACCAAGGACAGTTCCATACTAAACTCTACTCAGGGGATCTTTGCTACCCAGGACAGCCCCATATGAACTCTACTTGGGGGATCGTTGCTACGCAGGACAGCCCCATACTAAACTCTACTCAGGGGATATTTGCTACCAAGTACAGCCCAATACTAAACTCTGCTCAGGGGATCTTTGCTCCCCAGGACAGCCCCATACTAAACTCTACTCAGGGGATCTTTGCTCCCCAGGACAGCCCCATACTAAACTCTACTCAGGGGATCTTTGCTACGCAGGACAGCCCCATACTAAACTCTACCCAGGGGATATTTGCTACCAAGGACAGCCCAATACTAAACTCTGCTATGGGGATCTTTGCTTCCAAGGACAGTCCCATACTAAACTCTGCTATGGGGATCTTTGCTAGCCAGGACAGCCCCATACTAAGCTCTTCTCAGGGGATCTTTGCTCCCAGGACAGCCCCATACTAAACTCTGCTATGGGGATCGTTGCTACCAAGGACATCCCCATAGTAAACTCTGCTATGGGGATCTTTGCTACCAAGGACAGCCCCATACTAAACTCTGCTATGGGGATCTTTGCTATCCAGGACAGCCCCATACTAAACTATGGGGATCGTTGCTACCAAGGACATCCCCATAGTAAACTCTGCTATGGGGATCTTTGTACCCAGGACAGCCCCTTACTAAACTCTGCTATGGGGATCTTTGCTACCCAGGACAGCCCCTTACTAAACTCTGCTATGGGGATCTTTGCTACCAGCACAGCCCCATACTAAACTCTGCTATGGGGATCTTTGCTACCAAAGACAGCCCCATACTAAACTCTGCTCAGGGGATCTTTGCTACCCAGGACAGCCCCATACTGAACTCTGCTATGGGGATCTTTGCTACCAAGGACATCCCCATTCCAAACTCTGCTATGGGGATCTTTGCTACCAAGGACAGCCCCATTCTAAACTCTGCTATTGGGATCTTTGCTACCCAGGACAGCCCCATACTAAACTCTGTTATGGGGATCTTTGCTACCCAGGACAGCGCCATACTAAACTCTGCTATGGGGATCTGTGCTACCCAGGACAGCCCCATACTAAACTCTGCTACGTGGATCTGTGCTAGCCAGGACAGCTCCATACTAAACTCTACTCAGGGGATCTTTGCTACCAAGGACAGCCCCATACTAAACTCTGCTATGGGGATCTTTGCTACCCAGGACAGCCCCATACTAAACTCTGCTACGGGGATCTGTGCTAGCAAGGACAGCTCCTTACTAAACTCTACTCAGGGGATCTTTGCTACCAAGGACAGCGCGATACTAAACTTTGCTATGGGGATCTTTGCTACCCAGGACAGCCCCATACTAAACTCTGCTATGGGGATCTTTGCTACCCAGGACAGCCCCATACTAAACTCTGCTATGGGGATCTTTGCTACCAAGGACAGTCCCATACTAAACTCTGCTATGGGGATCTTTGCTACCCAGGACAGCCCCATACTAAACTCTGCCATGGGGATCTTTGCTACCCAGGACAGCCCCATACTAAACTCTGCTATGGGGATCTTTGCTAGCCAGGACAGCCCCATTCTAAACTCTGCTATGGGGATCTTTGCTAGCCAGGACAGCCCCTTACTAAACTCTACTCAGGGGATCTTTGCTAAAAAGGACAGCCCGATTAACTCTGCTATGGGGATCTTTGCGTCCCAGGACCGCCCCATACTAAACTCTGCTATGGGGATCTTTGCTACCCAGGACAGCCCCATACTAAACTCTGCTCAGGGGATCTTTGCTAGCCAGGACAGCCCCTTCCTAAACACTACTCAGGGGATCTTTGCTACCAAGGACAGCCCGATTAACTCTGCTATGGGGATCTTTGCTACCCAGGACAGCCCCATACTAAACTCTGCTATGGGGATCTTTGCTACCAAGGACAGCCCCATAGTAAACTCTGCTATGGGGATCGTTGCTACCAAGGACAGCCCCACACTAAGCTCTACTCAGGGGATCGTTGCTACCAAGGACAGCCCCACACTAAGCTCTACTCAGGGGATCTTTGCTACCCAGGACAGTCCCATACTAAACTCTGCTATGGGGATCTTTGCTAGCCAGGACAGCCGCATACTAAACTCTGCTATGGGGATATTTGCTAGCCAGGACAGCCCCTTACTAAACTCTACTCAGGGGATCTTTGCTACCAAGGACAGCACGATACTAAACTCTGCTATGGGGATCTTTGCTACCCAGGACAGCCCCATACTAAACTCTGCTATGTGGATCTTTGCTACCAAGGACAGCCCCATTCTAAACTCTGCTATTGGGATCTTTGCTACCCAGGACAGCCCCATACTAAACTCTGTATTGGGGATCTTTGGTACCCAGGACAGCCCCATACTAAACTCTGCTATGGGGATCTTTGCTACCAAGGACAGTCCCATACTAAACTCTACTCAGGGGATCTTTGCTACCCAGGACAGCCCCATATGAACTCTACTTGGGGGATCGTTGCTACGCAGGACAGCCCCATACTAAACTCTACTCAGGGGATATTTGCTACCAAGTACAGCCCAATACTAAACTCTGCTCAGGGGATCTTTGCTCCCCAGGACAGCCCCATACTAAACTCTACTCAGGGGATCTTTGCTCCACAGGACAGCCCCATACTAAACTCTACTCAGGGGATCTTTGCTCCCAGGACAGCCCCATACTAAAAGCTCTGCTAAGGGGATCTATGCTACCAAGGACAGTCCCATACTAAACTCTGCTATGGGGATCTTTGCTAGCCAGGACAGCCCCGTACTAAACTCTGCTATGGGGATCTTTGCTAGCCAGGACAGCCCCATACTAAACTCTGCTATGGGGATCTTTGCTACCCAGGACAGCCCCATACTAAACTCTGCTATGGGGATCTTTGCTACCAAGGACAGTCCCATACTAAACTCTACTCAGGGGATCTTTGCTACCCAGGACAGCCCCATACTAAACTCTACTCAGGGGATCTTTGCTACGCAGGACAGCCCCATACTAAACTCTAGTCAGGGGATATTTGCTACCAAGGACAGCCCAATACTAAACTCTGCTATGGGGATCTTTGCTTCCAAGGACAGTCCCATACTAAACTCTGCTATGGGGATCTTTGCTAGCCAGGACAGCCCCATACTAAACTTTGCTATAGGGATCTTTGCTACCAAGGACAGCCCCATACTAAGCTCTTCTCAGGGGATCTTTGCTCCCAGGACAGCCCCATACTAAACTCTGCTATGGGGATCTTTGCTATCCAGGACAGCCCCATACTAAACTCTGCTATGGGGATCTTTGTACCCAGGACAGCCCCTTACTAAACTCTGCTATGGGGATCTTTGCTACCCAGGACAGCCCCTTACTAAACTCTGCTATGGGGATCTTTGCTACCAGCACAGCCCCATACTAAACTCTGCTATGGGGATCTTTGCTACCAAAGACAGCCCCATACTAAACTCTGCTCAGGGGATCTTTGCTAGCCAGGACAGCCCCTTCCTAAACACTACTCAGGGGATCTTTGCTACCAAGGACAGCCCGATTAACTCTGCTATGGGGATCTTTGCTACCCAGGACAGCCCCATACTAAACTCTGCTATGGGGATCTTTGCTACCAAGGACAGTCCCATACTAAACTCTACTCAGGGGATCTTTGCTACCCAGGACAGCCCCATATGAACTCTACTTGGGGGATCGTTGCTACGCAGGACAGCCCCATACTAAACTCTACTCAGGGGATATTTGCTACCAAGTACAGCCCAATACTAAACTCTGCTCAGGGGATCTTTGCTCCCCAGGACAGCCCCATACTAAACTCTACTCAGGGGATCTTTGCTCCCCAGGACAGCCCCATACTAAACTCTACTCAGGGGATCTTTGCTCCCAGGACAGCCCCATACTAAAAACTCTGCTATGGGTATCTTTGCTACCAAGGACAGTCCCATACTAAACTCTGCTATGGGGATCTTTGCTAGCCAGGACAGCCCCGTACTAAACTCTGCTATGGGGATCTTTGCTAGCCAGGACAGCCCCATACTAAACTCTGCTATGGGGATCTTTGCTACCCAGGACAGCCCCATACTAAACTCTGCTATGGGGATCTTTGCTACCAAGGACAGTCCCATACTAAACTCTACTCGGGGGATCTTTGCTACCCAGGACAGCCCCATACTAAACTCTACTCAGGGGATCTTTGCTACGCAGGACAGCCCCATACTAAACTCTACTCAGGGTATATTAGCTACCAAGGACAGCCCAATACTAAACTCTGCTATGGGGATCTTTGCTTCCAAGGACAGTCCCATACTAATCTCTGCTATGAGGATCTTTGCTAGCCAGGACAGCCCCATAATAAACTCTGCTATAGGGATCTTTGCTACCAACGACAGCCCCATACTAAGCTCTTCTCAGGGGATCTTTGCTCCCAGGACAGCCCCATACTAAACTCTGCTATGGGGATCTTTGCTACCAAGGACATCCCCATAGTAAACTCTGCTATTGGGATCTTTGCTACCAAGGACAGCCCCATACTAAACTCTGCTATGGGGATCTTTGCTATCCAGAACAGCCCCATACTAAACTCTGCTATGGGGATCTTTGTACCCAGGACAGCCCCTTACTAAACTCTGCTATGGGGATCTTTGCTACCCAGGACAGCCCCTTACTAAACTCTGCTATGGGGATCTTTGCTACCAGCACAGCCCCATACTAAACTCTGCTATGGGGATCTTTGCTACCAAAGACAGCCCCATACTAAACTCTGCTCAAGGGATCTTTGCTACCCAGGACAGCCCCATACTGAACTCTGCTATGGGGATCTTTGCTCCCCAGGACAGCCCCATACTAAACTCTGCTCAGTGGATCTTTGCTCCCCAGGACAGCCCCATACTAAACTCTGCTCAGGGGATCTTTGCTCCCCAGGACAGGCCCATACTAAACTCTACTCAGGGGATCTTTGCGACCCAGGACAGTCCCATACTAAACTTTACTCTGGGGATCTTTGTTACCCATGACAGCCCCATACTAAACTCTGCTATGGTGATCTTTGCTCCCATGACAGCCCCATACTAAACTCTGCTCAGGGGATCTTTGCGACCCAGGACAGTCCCATACTAAACTCTGCTCAGGGGATCTTTGCTCCCCAGGACAGCCCTATACTAAACTCTACTCAGGGGATCTTTGCTCCCCAGGACAGTCCCATACTAAACTCTACTCAGGGGATCTTTGTTACCCATGACAGTCCCATACGAAACTCTGCTATCGTGATCTTTGCTCCCATGACAGCCCCATACTAAACTCTGCTCAGGGGATCTTTGCGACCCAGGACAGTCCCATACTAAACTCTACTCAGGCGATCTTTGTTACCCATGACAGTCCCATACTAAACTCTGCTATGGGGATCTTTGCTACCCAGGACAGCCCCATACTAAACTCTGCTATGGGGATCTTTGCTACCAAGGACAGTCGGATCTTTGCTACCCAGGACAGCCCCATACTAAACTCTACTCAGGGGATCTTTGCTACGCAGGACAGCCCCATACTAAAAACTCTGCTATGGGTATCTTTGCTACCAAGGACAGTCCCATACTAAACTCTGCTATGGGGATCTTTGCTAGCCAGGACAGCCCCGTACTAAACTCTGCTATGGGGATCTTTGCTAGCCAGGACAGCCCCATACTAAACTCTGCTATGGGGATCTTTGCTACCCAGGACAGCCCCATACTAAACTCTGCTATGGGGATCTTTGCTACCAAGGACAGTCCCATACTAAACTCTACTCGGGGGATCTTTGCTACCCAGGACAGCCCCATACTAAACTCTACTCAGGGGATCTTTGCTACGCAGGACAGCCCCATACTAAACTCTACTCAGGGTATATTAGCTACCAAGGACAGCCCAATACTAAACTCTGCTATGGGGATCTTTGCTTCCAAGGACAGTCCCATACTAATCTCTGCTATGAGGATCTTTGCTAGCCAGGACAGCCCCATAATAAACTCTGCTATAGGGATCTTTGCTACCAACGACAGCCCCATACTAAGCTCTTCTCAGGGGATCTTTGCTCCCAGGACAGCCCCATACTAAACTCTGCTATGGGGATCTTTGCTACCAAGGACATCCCCATAGTAAACTCTGCTATTGGGATCTTTGCTACCAAGGACAGCCCCATACTAAACTCTGCTATGGGGATCTTTGCTATCCAGAACAGCCCCATACTAAACTCTGCTATGGGGATCTTTGTACCCAGGACAGCCCCTTACTAAACTCTGCTATGGGGATCTTTGCTACCCAGGACAGCCCCTTACTAAACTCTGCTATGGGGATCTTTGCTACCAGCACAGCCCCATACTAAACTCTGCTATGGGGATCTTTGCTACCAAAGACAGCCCCATACTAAACTCTGCTCAAGGGATCTTTGCTACCCAGGACAGCCCCATACTGAACTCTGCTATGGGGATCTTTGCTCCCCAGGACAGCCCCATACTAAACTCTGCTCAGTGGATCTTTGCTCCCCAGGACAGCCCCATACTAAACTCTGCTCAGGGGATCTTTGCTCCCCAGGACAGGCCCATACTAAACTCTACTCAGGGGATCTTTGCGACCCAGGACAGTCCCATACTAAACTTTACTCTGGGGATCTTTGTTACCCATGACAGCCCCATACTAAACTCTGCTATGGTGATCTTTGCTCCCATGACAGCCCCATACTAAACTCTGCTCAGGGGATCTTTGCGACCCAGGACAGTCCCATACTAAACTCTGCTCAGGGGATCTTTGCTCCCCAGGACAGCCCTATACTAAACTCTACTCAGGGGATCTTTGCTCCCCAGGACAGTCCCATACTAAACTCTACTCAGGGGATCTTTGTTACCCATGACAGTCCCATACGAAACTCTGCTATCGTGATCTTTGCTCCCATGACAGCCCCATACTAAACTCTGCTCAGGGGATCTTTGCGACCCAGGACAGTCCCATACTAAACTCTACTCAGGCGATCTTTGTTACCCATGACAGTCCCATACTAAACTCTGCTATGGGGATCTTTGCTACCCAGGACAGCCCCATACTAAACTCTGCTATGGGGATCTTTGCTACCAAGGACAGTCGGATCTTTGCTACCCAGGACAGCCCCATACTAAACTCTACTCAGGGGATCTTTGCTACGCAGGACAGCCCCATACTAAACTCTACTCAGGGGATATTTGCTATCAAGGACAGCCCAATACTAAACTCTGCTATGGGGATCTTTGCTTCCAAGGACAGTCCCATACTAAACTCTGCTATGGGGATCTTTGCTAGCCAGGACAGCCCCATACTAAACTCTGCTATAGGGATCTTTGCTACCAAGGACAGCCGCATACTAAGCTCTTCTCAGGGGATCTTTGCCCCCAGGACAACCCCATACTAAACTCTGCTATGGGAATCTTTGCTACCAAGGACATCCCCATAGTAAACTCTGCTCAGGGGATCTTTGCTCCCCAGGACAGCCCCATACTAAGCTCTACTCAGGGGATCTTTGCTACCAGGACAGCCCCATACTAACCTCTGCTCAGGGGATCTTTGCGACCCAGGACAGTCCCATACTAAACTCTGCTTGGGGGATCTTTTCTACACAGGACAGCCCCATACTAAACTCTGCTCAGGGGATCTTTGCTACCCAGGACAGCCCCATACTAAACTCTGCTATGGGGATCTTTGCTACCAAAGACAGCCCCATACTAAACTCTGCTATGGGGATCTTTGCTAGCCAGGACAGCCCCATACTAAACTCTGCTATAGGGATCTTTGCTACCAAGGACAGCCGCATACTAAGCTCTTCTCAGGGGATCTTTGCCCCCAGGACAACCCCATACTAAACTCTGCTATGGGAATCTTTGCTACCAAGGACATCCCCATAGTAAACTCTGCTCAGGGGATCTTTGCTCCCCAGGACAGCCCCATACTAAGCTCTACTCAGGGGATCTTTGCTACCAGGACAGCCCCATACTAACCTCTGCTCAGGGGATCTTTGCGACCCAGGACAGTCCCATACTAAACTCTGCTTGGGGGATCTTTTCTACACAGGACAGCCCCATACTAAACTCTGCTCAGGGGATCTTTGCTACCCAGGACAGCCCCATACTAAACTCTGCTATGGGGATCTCTGCTCGCCAGGACAGCCCCATACTAAACTCTACACAGGGGATATTTGCTCCCAGGACAGCCCCATACTAAACTCTGCTCAGGGGATCTTTGCTCCCCAGGACAGCCCCATACTAAGCTCTACTCAGGGGATCTTTGCTGCCAATGACAGCCCCATACTAAACTCTGCTCAGGGAATCTTTGCGACCCAGGACAGTCCCATACTAAACTCTGCTCAGGGGATCTTTGCGCCCCAGGACAGCCCCATACTAAACTCTACTCAGGGGATCTTTGCTCCCCAGGAAAGCCCCATACTAAACTCTGCTCAGGGGATCTTTGCTACCCATGACAGTCCCATACTAAACTCTGCTCAGGGGATCTTTGCGACCCAGGACAGTCCCATACTAAACTCTACTCAGGGAATCTTTGTTACCATGACAGTCCCATACTAAACTCTGCTCAGGGGATCTTTGCTCCCCAGGACAGTCCCATACTAAACTCTGCTCAGGGGATCTTTGCTCCCCAGGAAGGCCCCATACTAAACTCTGCTCAGGGGATCTTTGCTACCCATGACAGTCCCATACTAAACTCTGCTCAGGGGATCTTTGCGATCCAGGACAGTCCCATACTAAACTCTACTCAGGGAATCTTTGTTACCATGACAGTCCCATACTAAACTCTGCTCAGGGAATCTTTGCGACCCAGGACAGTCCCATACTAAACTCTGCTCAGGGGATCTTTGCGCCCCAGGACAGCGCCATACTAAACTCTACTCAGGGGATCTTTGCTCCCCAGGACAGCCCCATACTAAACTCTGCTCAGGGGATCTTTGCTACCCATGACAGTCCCATACTAAACTCTGCTCAGGGGATCTTTGCGACCCAGGACAGTCCCATACTAAACTCTACTCAGGGAATCTTTGTTACCATGACAGTCCCATACTAAACTCTGCTCAGGGGATCTTTGCTCCCCAGGACAGTCCCATACTAAACTCTTCAGGGGATCTTTGCTCCCCAGGACAGCCCCATACTAAACTCTACTCAGGGGATCTTTGCGACCCAGGACAGTCCCATACTAAACTCTGCTATGGTGATCTTTGCTCCCATGACAGCCCCATACTAAACTCCACTCACCGAAGTCTGCAGAGAAGAGGAGACAGAGATATAGCAAAGCCATCGCAGCCTCGTGTCTGGGTCAGTGTGGACTGCACAGAACAGCAGGCTGCAGCCTTGAAGGGAAGAGGCAGGATGTTGGACCCCCGGGGAATTTAACTCAGGAATTCCACCCTTGAAGGGAAATTCCAGCCTTGAAGGGAAGGGGCGGGATGTGGAACCCGGCCACCCCAGGGAACAAAGCACAGGAAGTAGTGCTCAGCACATGCATGGGGCCTGTGTCAGACTATTAACACCAGCACTAGGCCATGCCACTCTGCACACAGGTATTGAATCACGGCAATGTGGACACAGACATTGCATTCTCACTAGGGGAGCAAAAAAGGGATTCTTTCCACTGGCGCCATCGTGCAGCGTTTCTAACTTCACACACGTCTACATTACCAGTGTTATGTCATATTTGATATCCCATACCGATCAGGTATCCCCCAATTGAACCCATTGCTGATTGGCTGCATTAATCCTCAGCACCGTCTACGTAGGCCTTATCCCTTGTACGTCAGCTGTCTTTTGATCATCGCTGATTGGCTGCATTAAGCCTTAGCACCGCCTCCATCTCCGTGGGCCTTATCCCCTGAACATCAGCTGTCTTTGGCTCATCGCTGATTGGCTGCATTAGGCCTTAGCACCGCCTCCTTGGGCCTTATCCTCCGTACTTCAGCTGTTTTCGGTTCATCGCAGATTGGCTGCATTAAGCCTTAGCACCGCCTCCACCCCTGTGGGCCTTATTCCCTGAACATCAGCTGTCTTTGGCTCATTGCTGATTGGCTGCATTAGGCCTTAGCACCGCCTCCGTGGGCCTTATCCACTAACGTCAGCTGTCTTTAGCTCATCGCTGATTGGCTGCATTAAGCCTTAGCACCGCCTCCCTGAGCCTGAGCACCAGTCCATCTCCCGAGCTGTCACTCAGATAAAGACCGTTAATTCTGAGAGAAAGCTTTGCATCATAATGGAGGCGGCTTCTGAGGTACAGCTTTCTCTCAGAATAATAAACAGTGATCAATCTATACCCGCAACGGTGCCAAGCGCGGCATTCCATAACCTTTAACTTGTCATTAAAATACGAGGCTTCGACTGAGGAAACCATTAATGACTCGCCACAGTTCTTGAAATGTCGAGCTTCGTCCGTTGTGGAAATGACAAGTTACCGCTTATGAAATGTTTCTTAAGCCTCACTATGTTGTCCAGTCAGGGGAGTAGCCAACATTAGGGGGGCTTCTGGGGGCACGATGAAAACCCTGCTACTAAATGCCCGCCCCCCCATGCAGTGCGCGCAATTCCATGTGCTCATTCGCGCCCTTAAACCGCCCACCCCTGCCCCCAATCTACTTTTTTGGTAACATTACTACTGGCATATGGCATTTTAACCCAAGAAAAAAATAAAACTGCAGAATCATTACAGATGCAGGGAACTCTTCTATTAAAGCTCTGTCCAGGCGCTCTGGGCAAAATACATCCAAACCAAATTTGCATATGTATAATGTATTGCACCAACATAAATGACTTCACAGAAAAGCACATTGCAAGGAGCATCATCAGTCTTTGATACTTGAGGCACCATGGGAGGGACTTTAGAATATGTTGTCATAAGTGAGCCAAGTGTTAAATAATTGTGTGGTGCAAAATACCTAAATTGCGCTGTTATATATGGAGCAACTCTATTGTCAGTATTTCTTTTAAATAACCGACTGATATATTAGCACATACTCTTGGAAGTGAATCACTTACAGAGCTGCAGATACCACAGTGTGATTACATGATCTGCCCAGGATCACACACTTTGGTTAAATGGTGAAACCGGGATGTGGACAATTTAAGCAACTGAGCACATCTTCACAGGTTTAGTTTATACAGATATTTATTAAGATTTCCCTTTGCATTTCATGTGCTTAAATAATACTTTATTTATAGCAATGCCTTGGAAGCAAAGCACATTACATAAGAAACTACCCTTTCATAATTAACTTTACACTATATACATCATTATAGAAATATGTTGAGCAATAAGAGGATGGCTTTAGTTTTATTCTCCCCATCCTGCATACAAAGTCACAATAGCATCATGCAGATTAATGTGAGCCTAACAAATCCCCCTTGGGTAAAGCCATGGTCATTATTTCATAAAGCCTGCAGCAGTATGCAACCTTCTCACTGCTGATCACTCCATCCCATGCACATTTCTAAAGGGTCAAAAGTCCCTGCCAATAGTCCCCCCTCCCTCCCATCAGTGCCTAATGGCTCACATTAAAATGCTCTGTTGGCACAGAGCAACTTGAGAGCCCCTCTGTTGCTGACCGGAGCTCCTTGGGACATTGTGCTGGCAGAGGTTTCGGAAAGGGTAAGGTGTCCTGCTGTGAGGACAATGACCGTGCTGAGCAGGAATTGCTCAGCACACATTGTCCTGCCAGTGGGACACCTTTCCCGTTGGTCACCCTCATTGAGGTGCCGAACAGGAAAGGTGGCCCATTGACAAATGTCCCGGTCAGGCTCTCAAAAGAGCATGTGGGGTGGCAGCGTGCCCCCCCTCTGCCCCGCTCGGTATGCCTCTGTGTCCAGTTGTTCTCCAGCAGGTCAAGATCATGAAGCTTCACAGTCCTGGTGCCACACCTATGAGTTTATGAACCACCCTTGTGCATTTCACCCATCCTCCTGATTGAGGGGCTTTAACACACCACATAAGACTTCCACCATTAGGTTCTACACTTTTTTTGTCAAAATGTTATATTCAAGAAAGAGGGTGAACAGTAATTTCAACAAAGTGGTACATCCTCGTCATATAGTGCCACAGATTCCTTACATAAATCAAGAAATGCAACCTTTCAAATACAATTCTCCATCAAAGAGGCACAAATAGAAACAACCACAAAGAGCAATACACAAGGAAAGTCGGTGGGTACAAGGTGTGTCTGTGACAGACGGGAACATCGACAAGACGTAGCACACTGATACAACAAGCATTAGCAATGCAAACCGTTTGGGCTTTTGTGTAGGCATGGGAAAGGCACTTGGCAGGCACAGTCCTATTGGTATTAACTGGCCATTGATAGTTACAGGTGCAAAATGTTGCGAGTACCTGGGCATGTAAGTATTGCCCAGCAAGTTCCTAATATTATACACAAGCCAAACTGTTGGCTTTGCCAATGCGTGTGCTTAACAGGACTTCAATGAAATAAACACAGAGTGCTTATAAACCAAGTGGCTGAATGCAGACCTAGCTTCAGCAATTTAATTACACCAGTAGCGTGTTTACAGCACCAATTAAGTCTGCAAGCTGTGTGCCAAACAACATCTACAAGCTGTGTGGCCCTCCTCATATGCCGACACCTAAAGGGTTTCTGTCAAATAGGCTGCAACCTTAAAAGTAGGTACTGGGACACGGAAGAGGAACATGGAGGTAGTGTGCCTGAGAGATATGCGTAGAAATGAGCATTTCTACACAAAGTTGACTTCCTTAAATGAAGCACATAGTCTTGTTATTGTTAACAGGATACTGTATTATACTTTATAAAGCATCTATGCTGTTATCACTCCCAGCTGGTGTGCATAGTGTAGTTCACTCCACAAGCAGGAGAGGCACATGGGAGCAACCTCTCTGCCTGCCGCTCTGCGCTTTTCTGTGCAGCGCCCTGCGACACCCCCACACTCCTCCCCGCACCACGAGCAGCTTGCCCTCGTGGCAAGGGATGGAGCGATGCGGGCAACACAGAACGCGGCACTACAGTAGGCTGTGCAAAAACATGAACACAGTTGGCATACATGTTGTGCTTCTCACCCCTTAAAGCATCTGCAGGTAAGAAGCCCTCAATTCAGAACACGAGTGGAATACTGCTTTTATGTGTCTGTCCCTCCGAGTATTAAGGAAGCGCCAGCCTTAGGCCTAGGCGACCTGGGAAGTTGTCCGGGATGCCACATTAACATGATTTACATGGGGCACCATAGACTCTGCCACACCAGCTCCTTTGAGCTGGCGCGGCAGTGGCCGATGCACCTCATGTAAAATAAAAGGCTCCACTTTGGTGGGTGGCAGCAGCGTCCAACTTAAGTGAAAAGTCCTCCCAGCTGGGAGGTCTTTTCACTTAAATTGGGCGCTGCTGCTTCCCAGCATGGCAGAGTAGCTTTTCAAATGACGCGGATGCCACGCAAGCTCTGGGGAGTCTTTTAAGGGCTCCTTCAAGCTGGCGTGGTTAAGGTGCCCTATTTAAATGAAAAACACCCGGTCTCGTCCTGCACTGGGTGCTCCAGCACGGGAGCAGGGCTTTTTTCATTTAAATAGGGCGCTGCTGCCACACCAGAATGGGACAGCCTTTGAAAGACTGCCCATGCTGGTGTGGCAGCGGTGCATTATTTAAGTGATAAGCTCTCCGCTCCAACACAGCAGCTTGGAGCTTTTCATTTAAATAGGACGTTGCTGCCACACCAGTACAGGGTAGCTTTTGAAAGGCTTCCCTCAGCTGGTGTGGCAGCAGTGCCCTATCACTCCCCAGATACAGAGGTATGCCCTGCGGCAGACCGGGCTTACAGTTGTCCATATGCCTTATGGGGTAGAGCTTGCTGAAGTGGCACATTGCAAGGTTCTGGACCGAACTGGGACTTGCCTGTACTTCAGAGACCAGTTCCAGAATCAGAAGGTGCTGCTCTAGTATTTGTGCGAGTGAGTGGGGGCTGTGCAAGTGGGATGCAGCCGCTTCACTTGTGTGCTGCAGAGGGACGCATTGAAACAATCAACGAGGGATCCTAGCATTCTCAGTGTCTCAAAAACGAGTCTGTTTGGGTTGTAGCTGAAGACTGTGACAGGAGGCAGACCTAGTTCTCAGCTGTCAAACCCTCAGAGGAAGCCACTCCCCAGGATATGATCAAGCTCAGTGGGACAACTTGTCAACTAACTGCCAACTCACCCTAGGTATAGCAGAGCCTCTGTTTATTGTGCTTGCCCAAATACAATTCCCTTTCACACTTTCCCTTCAACATAAAAAACATACAGTAGTCACTCAGTGGCTGATTAAAGCTTGCACCCTATGCCTGTTTACACGCTGTGAGAAACCTGAGGTGTTTCCCAGGCTAAACCCCGGGGATCTGTCATCCAGGTGGCCAGGACACGGCCATCGCTATTGGATCCAGGTCCTGGGGGCTACCAAGGACAGCCCGATACTAAACTCTGCTATGGGGATCTTTGCTACCCTGGACAGCCCCATAAAAAACTCTGCTATGGGGATCTTTGCTACCAAGGACAGCCCCATACTAAACTCTGCTATGGGGATCTTTGCTACCCAGGACAGCCCCATACTAAACTCTGCTATTGGGATCTTTGCTAGCCAGGACAACCCCTTACTAAACTCTACTCAGGGGATCTTTGCTACCAAGGACAGTCCCATACTAAACTCTGCTATGGGGATCTTTGCCACCCAGGACAGCCCCATACTAAACTCTGCTATGGGGATCTGTGCTAGCCAGGACAGCTCCTTACTAAAAACTCTACTCAGGGGATCTTTGCTACCAAGGACAGCGCGATACTAAACTTTGCTATGGGGATCTTTGCTACCCAGGACAGCCCCATACTAAACTCTGCTATGGGGATCGTTGCTACCAAGGACAGCCCCATACTAAACTCTGCTATGGGGATCTTTGCTACCCAGGACAGCGCCATACTAACCTCTGCTATGGGGATCTTTGCTACCAAGGACAGTCCCATACTAAACTCTGCTATGGGGATCTTTGCTACCCAGGACAGCCCCATACTAAACTCTGCTATGGGGATCTTTGCTACCCAGGACAGCCCCATACTAAACTCTGCTATGGGGATCTTTGCTAGCCAGGACAGCCCCATACTAAACTCTGCTATGGGGATCTTTGCTAGCCAGGACAGCCCCTTACTAAACTCTACTCAGGGGATCTTTGCTACCAAGGACAGCCCCATACTAAACTCTGCTATGGGGATCTTTGCTAGCCAGGACAGCCCGATTAACTCTGCTATGGGGATCTTTGCGTCCCAGGACCGCCCTATACTAAACTCCGCTATGGGGATCTTTGCTACCCAGGACAGCCCCATACTAAACTCTGCTCAGGGGATCTTTGCTAGCCAGGACAGCCCCTTCCTAAACACTACTCAGGGGATCTTTGCTACCAAGGACAGCCCGATTAACTCTGCTATGGGGATCTTTGCTACCCAGGACAGCCCCATACTAAACTCTGCTATGGGGATCTTTGCTACCAAGGACAGCCCCATAGTAAACTCCGCTATGGGGATCGTTGCTACCAAGGACAGCCCCATACTAAGCTCTACTCAGGGGATCTTTGCTCCCAGGACAGCCCCATACTTAAGACTGCTCAGGGGATCTTTGCTCCCCAGGACACGCCCATACTAAACTCTGCTATGGGGATCTTTGCTACCCAGGACAGCCCCATACTAAACTCTGCTATGGGGATCTTTGCTAGCCAGGACAGCCGCATACTAAACTCTGCTATGGGGATATTTGCTAGCCAGGACAGCCCCTTACTAAACTCTACTCAGGGGATCTTTGCTACCAAGGACAGCACGATACTAAACTCTGCTATTTGGATCTTTGCTACCAAGGACAGCCCCATTCTAAACTCTGCTATTGGGATCTTTGCTACCCAGGACAGCCCCATACTAAACTCTGCTATGGGGATCTTTGCTACCCAGGACAGCCCCATACTAAACTCTGCTATGGGGATCTTTGCTACCCAGGACAGCCCCATACTAAACTCTGCTATGGGGATCTTTGCTAGCCAGGACAGCCCCATACTAAACTCTGCTATGGGGATCTTTGCTAGCCAGGACAGCCCCTTACTAAACTCTACTCAGGGGATCTTTGCTACCAAGGACAGCCCCTTCCTAAACACTACTCAGGGGATCTTTGCTACCAAGGACAGCCCGATTAACTCTGCTATGGGGATCTTTGCGTCCCAGGACCGCCCTATACTAAACTCCGCTATGGGGATCTTTGCTACCCAGGACAGCCCCATACTAAACTCTGCTCAGGGGATCTTTGCTAGCCAGGACAGCCCCTTCCTAAACACTACTCAGGGGATCTTTGCTACCAAGGACAGCCCGATTAACTCTGCTATGGGGATCTTTGCTACCCAGGACAGCCCCATACTAAACTCTGCTATGGGGATCTTTGCTACCAAGGACAGCCCCATAGTAAACTCTGCTATGGGGATCGTTGCTACCAAGGACAGCCCCATACTAAGCTCTACTCAGGGGATCTTTGCTCCCAGGACAGCCCCATACTTAAGACTGCTCAGGGGATCTTTGCTCCCCAGGACACGCCCATACTAAACTCTGCTATGGGGATCTTTGCTACCCAGGACAGCCCCATACTAAACTCTGCTATGGGGATCTTTGCTAGCCAGGACAGCCGCATACTAAACTCTGCTATGGGGATATTTGCTAGCCAGGACAGCCCCTTACTAAACTCTACTCAGGGGATCTTTGCTACCAAGGACAGCACAATACTAAACTCTGCTATGGGGATCTTTGCTACCCAGGACAGCCCCATACTAAACTCTGCTATGTGGATCTTTGCTACCAAGGACAGCCCCATTCTGAACTCTGCTATTGGGATCTTTGCTACCCAGGACAGCCCCATACTAAACTCTGCTATGGGGATCTTTGCTACCAAGGACAGTCCCATACTAAACTCTACTCAGGGGATCTTTGCTACCCAGGACAGCCCCATATGAACTCTACTTGGGGGATCGTTGCTACGCAGGACAGCCCCATACTAAACTCTACTCAGGGGATATTTGCTATCCAGGACAGCCCCATATAAAACTCTGCTATGGGGATCTTTGTACCCAGGACAGCCCCTTATTAAACTCTGCTATGGGGATCTTTGCTACCAAGGACAGCCCCATACTAAACTCTGCTCAGGGGATCTTTGCTACCCAGGACAGCCCCATACTAAACTCTGCTATGGGGATATTTGGTATCCAGGACAGCCCCATACTAAACTCTGCTCAGGGGATCTTTGCTCCCCAGGACAGCCCCATACTAAGCTCTACTCAGAGGATCTTTGCTACCAGGACAGCCCCATACTAACCTCTGCTCAGGGGATCTTTGCGACCCAGGACAGTCCCATACTAAACTCTGCTTGGGGGATCTTTGCTACCCAGGACAGCCCCATACTAAACTCTGCTCAGGGGATCTTTGCTACCCAGGACAGCCCCATACTAAACTCTGCTATGGGGATCTCTGCTCGCCAGGACAGCCCCATACTAAACTCTACACAGGGGATATTTGCTCCCAGGACAGCCCCATACTAAACTCTGCTCAGGGGATCTTTGCTCCCCAGGACAGCCCCATACTAAGCTCTACTCAGGGGATCTTTGCTGCCAATGACAGCCCCATACTAAACTCTGCTCAGGGAATCTTTGCGACCCAGGACAGTCCCATACTAAACTCTGCTCAGGGGATCTTTGCGCCCCAGGACAGCCCCATACTAAACTCTACTCAGGGGATCTTTGCTACCAAGGACAGCACGATACTAAACTCTGCTATGGGGATCTTTGCTACCCAGGACAGCCCCATACTAAACTCTGCTATGTGGATCTTTGCTACCAAGGACAGCCCCATTCTAAACTCTGCTATTGGGATCTTTGCTACCCAGGACAGCCCCATACTAAACTCTGTATTGGGGATCTTTGGTACCCAGGACAGCCCCATACTAAACTCTGCTATGGGGATCTTTGCTACCAAGGACAGTCCCATACTAAACTCTACTCAGGGGATCTTTGCTACCCAGGACAGCCCCATATGAACTCTACTTGGGGGATCGTTGCTACGCAGGACAGCCCCATACTAAACTCTACTCAGGGGATATTTGCTACCAAGTACAGCCCAATACTAAACTCTGCTCAGGGGATCTTTGCTCCCCAGGACAGCCCCATACTAAACTCTACTCAGGGGATCTTTGCTCCACAGGACAGCCCCATACTAAACTCTACTCAGGGGATCTTTGCTCCCAGGACAGCCCCATACTAAAAGCTCTGCTAAGGGGATCTATGCTACCAAGGACAGTCCCATACTAAACTCTGCTATGGGGATCTTTGCTAGCCAGGACAGCCCCGTACTAAACTCTGCTATGGGGATCTTTGCTAGCCAGGACAGCCCCATACTAAACTCTGCTATGGGGATCTTTGCTACCCAGGACAGCCCCATACTAAACTCTGCTATGGGGATCTTTGCTACCAAGGACAGTCCCATACTAAACTCTACTCAGGGGATCTTTGCTACCCAGGACAGCCCCATACTAAACTCTACTCAGGGGATCTTTGCTACGCAGGACAGCCCCATACTAAACTCTAGTCAGGGGATATTTGCTACCAAGGACAGCCCAATACTAAACTCTGCTATGGGGATCTTTGCTTCCAAGGACAGTCCCATACTAAACTCTGCTATGGGGATCTTTGCTAGCCAGGACAGCCCCATACTAAACTTTGCTATAGGGATCTTTGCTACCAAGGACAGCCCCATACTAAGCTCTTCTCAGGGGATCTTTGCTCCCAGGACAGCCCCATACTAAACTCTGCTATGGGGATCTTTGCTATCCAGGACAGCCCCATACTAAACTCTGCTATGGGGATCTTTGTACCCAGGACAGCCCCTTACTAAACTCTGCTATGGGGATCTTTGCTACCCAGGACAGCCCCTTACTAAACTCTGCTATGGGGATCTTTGCTACCAGCACAGCCCCATACTAAACTCTGCTATGGGGATCTTTGCTACCAAAGACAGCCCCATACTAAACTCTGCTCAGGGGATCTTTGCTAGCCAGGACAGCCCCTTCCTAAACACTACTCAGGGGATCTTTGCTACCAAGGACAGCCCGATTAACTCTGCTATGGGGATCTTTGCTACCCAGGACAGCCCCATACTAAACTCTGCTATGGGGATCTTTGCTACCAAGGACAGTCCCATACTAAACTCTACTCAGGGGATCTTTGCTACCCAGGACAGCCCCATATGAACTCTACTTGGGGGATCGTTGCTACGCAGGACAGCCCCATACTAAACTCTACTCAGGGGATATTTGCTACCAAGTACAGCCCAATACTAAACTCTGCTCAGGGGATCTTTGCTCCCCAGGACAGCCCCATACTAAACTCTACTCAGGGGATCTTTGCTCCCCAGGACAGCCCCATACTAAACTCTACTCAGGGGATCTTTGCTCCCAGGACAGCCCCATACTAAAAACTCTGCTATGGGTATCTTTGCTACCAAGGACAGTCCCATACTAAACTCTGCTATGGGGATCTTTGCTAGCCAGGACAGCCCCGTACTAAACTCTGCTATGGGGATCTTTGCTAGCCAGGACAGCCCCATACTAAACTCTGCTATGGGGATCTTTGCTACCCAGGACAGCCCCATACTAAACTCTGCTATGGGGATCTTTGCTACCAAGGACAGTCCCATACTAAACTCTACTCGGGGGATCTTTGCTACCCAGGACAGCCCCATACTAAACTCTACTCAGGGGATCTTTGCTACGCAGGACAGCCCCATACTAAACTCTACTCAGGGTATATTAGCTACCAAGGACAGCCCAATACTAAACTCTGCTATGGGGATCTTTGCTTCCAAGGACAGTCCCATACTAATCTCTGCTATGAGGATCTTTGCTAGCCAGGACAGCCCCATAATAAACTCTGCTATAGGGATCTTTGCTACCAACGACAGCCCCATACTAAGCTCTTCTCAGGGGATCTTTGCTCCCAGGACAGCCCCATACTAAACTCTGCTATGGGGATCTTTGCTACCAAGGACATCCCCATAGTAAACTCTGCTATTGGGATCTTTGCTACCAAGGACAGCCCCATACTAAACTCTGCTATGGGGATCTTTGCTATCCAGAACAGCCCCATACTAAACTCTGCTATGGGGATCTTTGTACCCAGGACAGCCCCTTACTAAACTCTGCTATGGGGATCTTTGCTACCCAGGACAGCCCCTTACTAAACTCTGCTATGGGGATCTTTGCTACCAGCACAGCCCCATACTAAACTCTGCTATGGGGATCTTTGCTACCAAAGACAGCCCCATACTAAACTCTGCTCAAGGGATCTTTGCTACCCAGGACAGCCCCATACTGAACTCTGCTATGGGGATCTTTGCTCCCCAGGACAGCCCCATACTAAACTCTGCTCAGTGGATCTTTGCTCCCCAGGACAGCCCCATACTAAACTCTGCTCAGGGGATCTTTGCTCCCCAGGACAGGCCCATACTAAACTCTACTCAGGGGATCTTTGCGACCCAGGACAGTCCCATACTAAACTTTACTCTGGGGATCTTTGTTACCCATGACAGCCCCATACTAAACTCTGCTATGGTGATCTTTGCTCCCATGACAGCCCCATACTAAACTCTGCTCAGGGGATCTTTGCGACCCAGGACAGTCCCATACTAAACTCTGCTCAGGGGATCTTTGCTCCCCAGGACAGCCCTATACTAAACTCTACTCAGGGGATCTTTGCTCCCCAGGACAGTCCCATACTAAACTCTACTCAGGGGATCTTTGTTACCCATGACAGTCCCATACGAAACTCTGCTATCGTGATCTTTGCTCCCATGACAGCCCCATACTAAACTCTGCTCAGGGGATCTTTGCGACCCAGGACAGTCCCATACTAAACTCTACTCAGGCGATCTTTGTTACCCATGACAGTCCCATACTAAACTCTGCTATGGGGATCTTTGCTACCCAGGACAGCCCCATACTAAACTCTGCTATGGGGATCTTTGCTACCAAGGACAGTCGGATCTTTGCTACCCAGGACAGCCCCATACTAAACTCTACTCAGGGGATCTTTGCTACGCAGGACAGCCCCATACTAAAAACTCTGCTATGGGTATCTTTGCTACCAAGGACAGTCCCATACTAAACTCTGCTATGGGGATCTTTGCTAGCCAGGACAGCCCCGTACTAAACTCTGCTATGGGGATCTTTGCTAGCCAGGACAGCCCCATACTAAACTCTGCTATGGGGATCTTTGCTACCCAGGACAGCCCCATACTAAACTCTGCTATGGGGATCTTTGCTACCAAGGACAGTCCCATACTAAACTCTACTCGGGGGATCTTTGCTACCCAGGACAGCCCCATACTAAACTCTACTCAGGGGATCTTTGCTACGCAGGACAGCCCCATACTAAACTCTACTCAGGGTATATTAGCTACCAAGGACAGCCCAATACTAAACTCTGCTATGGGGATCTTTGCTTCCAAGGACAGTCCCATACTAATCTCTGCTATGAGGATCTTTGCTAGCCAGGACAGCCCCATAATAAACTCTGCTATAGGGATCTTTGCTACCAACGACAGCCCCATACTAAGCTCTTCTCAGGGGATCTTTGCTCCCAGGACAGCCCCATACTAAACTCTGCTATGGGGATCTTTGCTACCAAGGACATCCCCATAGTAAACTCTGCTATTGGGATCTTTGCTACCAAGGACAGCCCCATACTAAACTCTGCTATGGGGATCTTTGCTATCCAGAACAGCCCCATACTAAACTCTGCTATGGGGATCTTTGTACCCAGGACAGCCCCTTACTAAACTCTGCTATGGGGATCTTTGCTACCCAGGACAGCCCCTTACTAAACTCTGCTATGGGGATCTTTGCTACCAGCACAGCCCCATACTAAACTCTGCTATGGGGATCTTTGCTACCAAAGACAGCCCCATACTAAACTCTGCTCAAGGGATCTTTGCTACCCAGGACAGCCCCATACTGAACTCTGCTATGGGGATCTTTGCTCCCCAGGACAGCCCCATACTAAACTCTGCTCAGTGGATCTTTGCTCCCCAGGACAGCCCCATACTAAACTCTGCTCAGGGGATCTTTGCTCCCCAGGACAGGCCCATACTAAACTCTACTCAGGGGATCTTTGCGACCCAGGACAGTCCCATACTAAACTTTACTCTGGGGATCTTTGTTACCCATGACAGCCCCATACTAAACTCTGCTATGGTGATCTTTGCTCCCATGACAGCCCCATACTAAACTCTGCTCAGGGGATCTTTGCGACCCAGGACAGTCCCATACTAAACTCTGCTCAGGGGATCTTTGCTCCCCAGGACAGCCCTATACTAAACTCTACTCAGGGGATCTTTGCTCCCCAGGACAGTCCCATACTAAACTCTACTCAGGGGATCTTTGTTACCCATGACAGTCCCATACGAAACTCTGCTATCGTGATCTTTGCTCCCATGACAGCCCCATACTAAACTCTGCTCAGGGGATCTTTGCGACCCAGGACAGTCCCATACTAAACTCTACTCAGGCGATCTTTGTTACCCATGACAGTCCCATACTAAACTCTGCTATGGGGATCTTTGCTACCCAGGACAGCCCCATACTAAACTCTGCTATGGGGATCTTTGCTACCAAGGACAGTCGGATCTTTGCTACCCAGGACAGCCCCATACTAAACTCTACTCAGGGGATCTTTGCTACGCAGGACAGCCCCATACTAAACTCTACTCAGGGGATATTTGCTATCAAGGACAGCCCAATACTAAACTCTGCTATGGGGATCTTTGCTTCCAAGGACAGTCCCATACTAAACTCTGCTATGGGGATCTTTGCTAGCCAGGACAGCCCCATACTAAACTCTGCTATAGGGATCTTTGCTACCAAGGACAGCCGCATACTAAGCTCTTCTCAGGGGATCTTTGCCCCCAGGACAACCCCATACTAAACTCTGCTATGGGAATCTTTGCTACCAAGGACATCCCCATAGTAAACTCTGCTCAGGGGATCTTTGCTCCCCAGGACAGCCCCATACTAAGCTCTACTCAGGGGATCTTTGCTACCAGGACAGCCCCATACTAACCTCTGCTCAGGGGATCTTTGCGACCCAGGACAGTCCCATACTAAACTCTGCTTGGGGGATCTTTTCTACACAGGACAGCCCCATACTAAACTCTGCTCAGGGGATCTTTGCTACCCAGGACAGCCCCATACTAAACTCTGCTATGGGGATCTTTGCTACCAAAGACAGCCCCATACTAAACTCTGCTATGGGGATCTTTGCTAGCCAGGACAGCCCCATACTAAACTCTGCTATAGGGATCTTTGCTACCAAGGACAGCCGCATACTAAGCTCTTCTCAGGGGATCTTTGCCCCCAGGACAACCCCATACTAAACTCTGCTATGGGAATCTTTGCTACCAAGGACATCCCCATAGTAAACTCTGCTCAGGGGATCTTTGCTCCCCAGGACAGCCCCATACTAAGCTCTACTCAGGGGATCTTTGCTACCAGGACAGCCCCATACTAACCTCTGCTCAGGGGATCTTTGCGACCCAGGACAGTCCCATACTAAACTCTGCTTGGGGGATCTTTTCTACACAGGACAGCCCCATACTAAACTCTGCTCAGGGGATCTTTGCTACCCAGGACAGCCCCATACTAAACTCTGCTATGGGGATCTCTGCTCGCCAGGACAGCCCCATACTAAACTCTACACAGGGGATATTTGCTCCCAGGACAGCCCCATACTAAACTCTGCTCAGGGGATCTTTGCTCCCCAGGACAGCCCCATACTAAGCTCTACTCAGGGGATCTTTGCTGCCAATGACAGCCCCATACTAAACTCTGCTCAGGGAATCTTTGCGACCCAGGACAGTCCCATACTAAACTCTGCTCAGGGGATCTTTGCGCCCCAGGACAGCCCCATACTAAACTCTACTCAGGGGATCTTTGCTCCCCAGGAAAGCCCCATACTAAACTCTGCTCAGGGGATCTTTGCTACCCATGACAGTCCCATACTAAACTCTGCTCAGGGGATCTTTGCGACCCAGGACAGTCCCATACTAAACTCTACTCAGGGAATCTTTGTTACCATGACAGTCCCATACTAAACTCTGCTCAGGGGATCTTTGCTCCCCAGGACAGTCCCATACTAAACTCTGCTCAGGGGATCTTTGCTCCCCAGGAAGGCCCCATACTAAACTCTGCTCAGGGGATCTTTGCTACCCATGACAGTCCCATACTAAACTCTGCTCAGGGGATCTTTGCGATCCAGGACAGTCCCATACTAAACTCTACTCAGGGAATCTTTGTTACCATGACAGTCCCATACTAAACTCTGCTCAGGGAATCTTTGCGACCCAGGACAGTCCCATACTAAACTCTGCTCAGGGGATCTTTGCGCCCCAGGACAGCGCCATACTAAACTCTACTCAGGGGATCTTTGCTCCCCAGGACAGCCCCATACTAAACTCTGCTCAGGGGATCTTTGCTACCCATGACAGTCCCATACTAAACTCTGCTCAGGGGATCTTTGCGACCCAGGACAGTCCCATACTAAACTCTACTCAGGGAATCTTTGTTACCATGACAGTCCCATACTAAACTCTGCTCAGGGGATCTTTGCTCCCCAGGACAGTCCCATACTAAACTCTTCAGGGGATCTTTGCTCCCCAGGACAGCCCCATACTAAACTCTACTCAGGGGATCTTTGCGACCCAGGACAGTCCCATACTAAACTCTGCTATGGTGATCTTTGCTCCCATGACAGCCCCATACTAAACTCCACTCACCGAAGTCTGCAGAGAAGAGGAGACAGAGATATAGCAAAGCCATCGCAGCCTCGTGTCTGGGTCAGTGTGGACTGCACAGAACAGCAGGCTGCAGCCTTGAAGGGAAGAGGCAGGATGTTGGACCCCCGGGGAATTTAACTCAGGAATTCCACCCTTGAAGGGAAATTCCAGCCTTGAAGGGAAGGGGCGGGATGTGGAACCCGGCCACCCCAGGGAACAAAGCACAGGAAGTAGTGCTCAGCACATGCATGGGGCCTGTGTCAGACTATTAACACCAGCACTAGGCCATGCCACTCTGCACACAGGTATTGAATCACGGCAATGTGGACACAGACATTGCATTCTCACTAGGGGAGCAAAAAAGGGATTCTTTCCACTGGCGCCATCGTGCAGCGTTTCTAACTTCACACACGTCTACATTACCAGTGTTATGTCATATTTGATATCCCATACCGATCAGGTATCCCCCAATTGAACCCATTGCTGATTGGCTGCATTAATCCTCAGCACCGTCTACGTAGGCCTTATCCCTTGTACGTCAGCTGTCTTTTGATCATCGCTGATTGGCTGCATTAAGCCTTAGCACCGCCTCCATCTCCGTGGGCCTTATCCCCTGAACATCAGCTGTCTTTGGCTCATCGCTGATTGGCTGCATTAGGCCTTAGCACCGCCTCCTTGGGCCTTATCCTCCGTACTTCAGCTGTTTTCGGTTCATCGCAGATTGGCTGCATTAAGCCTTAGCACCGCCTCCACCCCTGTGGGCCTTATTCCCTGAACATCAGCTGTCTTTGGCTCATTGCTGATTGGCTGCATTAGGCCTTAGCACCGCCTCCGTGGGCCTTATCCACTAACGTCAGCTGTCTTTAGCTCATCGCTGATTGGCTGCATTAAGCCTTAGCACCGCCTCCCTGAGCCTGAGCACCAGTCCATCTCCCGAGCTGTCACTCAGATAAAGACCGTTAATTCTGAGAGAAAGCTTTGCATCATAATGGAGGCGGCTTCTGAGGTACAGCTTTCTCTCAGAATAATAAACAGTGATCAATCTATACCCGCAACGGTGCCAAGCGCGGCATTCCATAACCTTTAACTTGTCATTAAAATACGAGGCTTCGACTGAGGAAACCATTAATGACTCGCCACAGTTCTTGAAATGTCGAGCTTCGTCCGTTGTGGAAATGACAAGTTACCGCTTATGAAATGTTTCTTAAGCCTCACTATGTTGTCCAGTCAGGGGAGTAGCCAACATTAGGGGGGCTTCTGGGGGCACGATGAAAACCCTGCTACTAAATGCCCGCCCCCCCATGCAGTGCGCGCAATTCCATGTGCTCATTCGCGCCCTTAAACCGCCCACCCCTGCCCCCAATCTACTTTTTTGGTAACATTACTACTGGCATATGGCATTTTAACCCAAGAAAAAAATAAAACTGCAGAATCATTACAGATGCAGGGAACTCTTCTATTAAAGCTCTGTCCAGGCGCTCTGGGCAAAATACATCCAAACCAAATTTGCATATGTATAATGTATTGCACCAACATAAATGACTTCACAGAAAAGCACATTGCAAGGAGCATCATCAGTCTTTGATACTTGAGGCACCATGGGAGGGACTTTAGAATATGTTGTCATAAGTGAGCCAAGTGTTAAATAATTGTGTGGTGCAAAATACCTAAATTGCGCTGTTATATATGGAGCAACTCTATTGTCAGTATTTCTTTTAAATAACCGACTGATATATTAGCACATACTCTTGGAAGTGAATCACTTACAGAGCTGCAGATACCACAGTGTGATTACATGATCTGCCCAGGATCACACACTTTGGTTAAATGGTGAAACCGGGATGTGGACAATTTAAGCAACTGAGCACATCTTCACAGGTTTAGTTTATACAGATATTTATTAAGATTTCCCTTTGCATTTCATGTGCTTAAATAATACTTTATTTATAGCAATGCCTTGGAAGCAAAGCACATTACATAAGAAACTACCCTTTCATAATTAACTTTACACTATATACATCATTATAGAAATATGTTGAGCAATAAGAGGATGGCTTTAGTTTTATTCTCCCCATCCTGCATACAAAGTCACAATAGCATCATGCAGATTAATGTGAGCCTAACAAATCCCCCTTGGGTAAAGCCATGGTCATTATTTCATAAAGCCTGCAGCAGTATGCAACCTTCTCACTGCTGATCACTCCATCCCATGCACATTTCTAAAGGGTCAAAAGTCCCTGCCAATAGTCCCCCCTCCCTCCCATCAGTGCCTAATGGCTCACATTAAAATGCTCTGTTGGCACAGAGCAACTTGAGAGCCCCTCTGTTGCTGACCGGAGCTCCTTGGGACATTGTGCTGGCAGAGGTTTCGGAAAGGGTAAGGTGTCCTGCTGTGAGGACAATGACCGTGCTGAGCAGGAATTGCTCAGCACACATTGTCCTGCCAGTGGGACACCTTTCCCGTTGGTCACCCTCATTGAGGTGCCGAACAGGAAAGGTGGCCCATTGACAAATGTCCCGGTCAGGCTCTCAAAAGAGCATGTGGGGTGGCAGCGTGCCCCCCCTCTGCCCCGCTCGGTATGCCTCTGTGTCCAGTTGTTCTCCAGCAGGTCAAGATCATGAAGCTTCACAGTCCTGGTGCCACACCTATGAGTTTATGAACCACCCTTGTGCATTTCACCCATCCTCCTGATTGAGGGGCTTTAACACACCACATAAGACTTCCACCATTAGGTTCTACACTTTTTTTGTCAAAATGTTATATTCAAGAAAGAGGGTGAACAGTAATTTCAACAAAGTGGTACATCCTCGTCATATAGTGCCACAGATTCCTTACATAAATCAAGAAATGCAACCTTTCAAATACAATTCTCCATCAAAGAGGCACAAATAGAAACAACCACAAAGAGCAATACACAAGGAAAGTCGGTGGGTACAAGGTGTGTCTGTGACAGACGGGAACATCGACAAGACGTAGCACACTGATACAACAAGCATTAGCAATGCAAACCGTTTGGGCTTTTGTGTAGGCATGGGAAAGGCACTTGGCAGGCACAGTCCTATTGGTATTAACTGGCCATTGATAGTTACAGGTGCAAAATGTTGCGAGTACCTGGGCATGTAAGTATTGCCCAGCAAGTTCCTAATATTATACACAAGCCAAACTGTTGGCTTTGCCAATGCGTGTGCTTAACAGGACTTCAATGAAATAAACACAGAGTGCTTATAAACCAAGTGGCTGAATGCAGACCTAGCTTCAGCAATTTAATTACACCAGTAGCGTGTTTACAGCACCAATTAAGTCTGCAAGCTGTGTGCCAAACAACATCTACAAGCTGTGTGGCCCTCCTCATATGCCGACACCTAAAGGGTTTCTGTCAAATAGGCTGCAACCTTAAAAGTAGGTACTGGGACACGGAAGAGGAACATGGAGGTAGTGTGCCTGAGAGATATGCGTAGAAATGAGCATTTCTACACAAAGTTGACTTCCTTAAATGAAGCACATAGTCTTGTTATTGTTAACAGGATACTGTATTATACTTTATAAAGCATCTATGCTGTTATCACTCCCAGCTGGTGTGCATAGTGTAGTTCACTCCACAAGCAGGAGAGGCACATGGGAGCAACCTCTCTGCCTGCCGCTCTGCGCTTTTCTGTGCAGCGCCCTGCGACACCCCCACACTCCTCCCCGCACCACGAGCAGCTTGCCCTCGTGGCAAGGGATGGAGCGATGCGGGCAACACAGAACGCGGCACTACAGTAGGCTGTGCAAAAACATGAACACAGTTGGCATACATGTTGTGCTTCTCACCCCTTAAAGCATCTGCAGGTAAGAAGCCCTCAATTCAGAACACGAGTGGAATACTGCTTTTATGTGTCTGTCCCTCCGAGTATTAAGGAAGCGCCAGCCTTAGGCCTAGGCGACCTGGGAAGTTGTCCGGGATGCCACATTAACATGATTTACATGGGGCACCATAGACTCTGCCACACCAGCTCCTTTGAGCTGGCGCGGCAGTGGCCGATGCACCTCATGTAAAATAAAAGGCTCCACTTTGGTGGGTGGCAGCAGCGTCCAACTTAAGTGAAAAGTCCTCCCAGCTGGGAGGTCTTTTCACTTAAATTGGGCGCTGCTGCTTCCCAGCATGGCAGAGTAGCTTTTCAAATGACGCGGATGCCACGCAAGCTCTGGGGAGTCTTTTAAGGGCTCCTTCAAGCTGGCGTGGTTAAGGTGCCCTATTTAAATGAAAAACACCCGGTCTCGTCCTGCACTGGGTGCTCCAGCACGGGAGCAGGGCTTTTTTCATTTAAATAGGGCGCTGCTGCCACACCAGAATGGGACAGCCTTTGAAAGACTGCCCATGCTGGTGTGGCAGCGGTGCATTATTTAAGTGATAAGCTCTCCGCTCCAACACAGCAGCTTGGAGCTTTTCATTTAAATAGGACGTTGCTGCCACACCAGTACAGGGTAGCTTTTGAAAGGCTTCCCTCAGCTGGTGTGGCAGCAGTGCCCTATCACTCCCCAGATACAGAGGTATGCCCTGCGGCAGACCGGGCTTACAGTTGTCCATATGCCTTATGGGGTAGAGCTTGCTGAAGTGGCACATTGCAAGGTTCTGGACCGAACTGGGACTTGCCTGTACTTCAGAGACCAGTTCCAGAATCAGAAGGTGCTGCTCTAGTATTTGTGCGAGTGAGTGGGGGCTGTGCAAGTGGGATGCAGCCGCTTCACTTGTGTGCTGCAGAGGGACGCATTGAAACAATCAACGAGGGATCCTAGCATTCTCAGTGTCTCAAAAACGAGTCTGTTTGGGTTGTAGCTGAAGACTGTGACAGGAGGCAGACCTAGTTCTCAGCTGTCAAACCCTCAGAGGAAGCCACTCCCCAGGATATGATCAAGCTCAGTGGGACAACTTGTCAACTAACTGCCAACTCACCCTAGGTATAGCAGAGCCTCTGTTTATTGTGCTTGCCCAAATACAATTCCCTTTCACACTTTCCCTTCAACATAAAAAACATACAGTAGTCACTCAGTGGCTGATTAAAGCTTGCACCCTATGCCTGTTTACACGCTGTGAGAAACCTGAGGTGTTTCCCAGGCTAAACCCCGGGGATCTGTCATCCAGGTGGCCAGGACACGGCCATCGCTATTGGATCCAGGTCCTGGGGGCTACCAAGGACAGCCCGATACTAAACTCTGCTATGGGGATCTTTGCTACCCTGGACAGCCCCATAAAAAACTCTGCTATGGGGATCTTTGCTACCAAGGACAGCCCCATACTAAACTCTGCTATGGGGATCTTTGCTACCCAGGACAGCCCCATACTAAACTCTGCTATTGGGATCTTTGCTAGCCAGGACAACCCCTTACTAAACTCTACTCAGGGGATCTTTGCTACCAAGGACAGTCCCATACTAAACTCTGCTATGGGGATCTTTGCCACCCAGGACAGCCCCATACTAAACTCTGCTATGGGGATCTGTGCTAGCCAGGACAGCTCCTTACTAAAAACTCTACTCAGGGGATCTTTGCTACCAAGGACAGCGCGATACTAAACTTTGCTATGGGGATCTTTGCTACCCAGGACAGCCCCATACTAAACTCTGCTATGGGGATCGTTGCTACCAAGGACAGCCCCATACTAAACTCTGCTATGGGGATCTTTGCTACCCAGGACAGCGCCATACTAACCTCTGCTATGGGGATCTTTGCTACCAAGGACAGTCCCATACTAAACTCTGCTATGGGGATCTTTGCTACCCAGGACAGCCCCATACTAAACTCTGCTATGGGGATCTTTGCTACCCAGGACAGCCCCATACTAAACTCTGCTATGGGGATCTTTGCTAGCCAGGACAGCCCCATACTAAACTCTGCTATGGGGATCTTTGCTAGCCAGGACAGCCCCTTACTAAACTCTACTCAGGGGATCTTTGCTACCAAGGACAGCCCCATACTAAACTCTGCTATGGGGATCTTTGCTAGCCAGGACAGCCCGATTAACTCTGCTATGGGGATCTTTGCGTCCCAGGACCGCCCTATACTAAACTCCGCTATGGGGATCTTTGCTACCCAGGACAGCCCCATACTAAACTCTGCTCAGGGGATCTTTGCTAGCCAGGACAGCCCCTTCCTAAACACTACTCAGGGGATCTTTGCTACCAAGGACAGCCCGATTAACTCTGCTATGGGGATCTTTGCTACCCAGGACAGCCCCATACTAAACTCTGCTATGGGGATCTTTGCTACCAAGGACAGCCCCATAGTAAACTCCGCTATGGGGATCGTTGCTACCAAGGACAGCCCCATACTAAGCTCTACTCAGGGGATCTTTGCTCCCAGGACAGCCCCATACTTAAGACTGCTCAGGGGATCTTTGCTCCCCAGGACACGCCCATACTAAACTCTGCTATGGGGATCTTTGCTACCCAGGACAGCCCCATACTAAACTCTGCTATGGGGATCTTTGCTAGCCAGGACAGCCGCATACTAAACTCTGCTATGGGGATATTTGCTAGCCAGGACAGCCCCTTACTAAACTCTACTCAGGGGATCTTTGCTACCAAGGACAGCACGATACTAAACTCTGCTATTTGGATCTTTGCTACCAAGGACAGCCCCATTCTAAACTCTGCTATTGGGATCTTTGCTACCCAGGACAGCCCCATACTAAACTCTGCTATGGGGATCTTTGCTACCCAGGACAGCCCCATACTAAACTCTGCTATGGGGATCTTTGCTACCCAGGACAGCCCCATACTAAACTCTGCTATGGGGATCTTTGCTAGCCAGGACAGCCCCATACTAAACTCTGCTATGGGGATCTTTGCTAGCCAGGACAGCCCCTTACTAAACTCTACTCAGGGGATCTTTGCTACCAAGGACAGCCCCTTCCTAAACACTACTCAGGGGATCTTTGCTACCAAGGACAGCCCGATTAACTCTGCTATGGGGATCTTTGCGTCCCAGGACCGCCCTATACTAAACTCCGCTATGGGGATCTTTGCTACCCAGGACAGCCCCATACTAAACTCTGCTCAGGGGATCTTTGCTAGCCAGGACAGCCCCTTCCTAAACACTACTCAGGGGATCTTTGCTACCAAGGACAGCCCGATTAACTCTGCTATGGGGATCTTTGCTACCCAGGACAGCCCCATACTAAACTCTGCTATGGGGATCTTTGCTACCAAGGACAGCCCCATAGTAAACTCTGCTATGGGGATCGTTGCTACCAAGGACAGCCCCATACTAAGCTCTACTCAGGGGATCTTTGCTCCCAGGACAGCCCCATACTTAAGACTGCTCAGGGGATCTTTGCTCCCCAGGACACGCCCATACTAAACTCTGCTATGGGGATCTTTGCTACCCAGGACAGCCCCATACTAAACTCTGCTATGGGGATCTTTGCTAGCCAGGACAGCCGCATACTAAACTCTGCTATGGGGATATTTGCTAGCCAGGACAGCCCCTTACTAAACTCTACTCAGGGGATCTTTGCTACCAAGGACAGCACAATACTAAACTCTGCTATGGGGATCTTTGCTACCCAGGACAGCCCCATACTAAACTCTGCTATGTGGATCTTTGCTACCAAGGACAGCCCCATTCTGAACTCTGCTATTGGGATCTTTGCTACCCAGGACAGCCCCATACTAAACTCTGCTATGGGGATCTTTGCTACCAAGGACAGTCCCATACTAAACTCTACTCAGGGGATCTTTGCTACCCAGGACAGCCCCATATGAACTCTACTTGGGGGATCGTTGCTACGCAGGACAGCCCCATACTAAACTCTACTCAGGGGATATTTGCTATCCAGGACAGCCCCATATAAAACTCTGCTATGGGGATCTTTGTACCCAGGACAGCCCCTTATTAAACTCTGCTATGGGGATCTTTGCTACCAAGGACAGCCCCATACTAAACTCTGCTCAGGGGATCTTTGCTACCCAGGACAGCCCCATACTAAACTCTGCTATGGGGATATTTGGTATCCAGGACAGCCCCATACTAAACTCTGCTCAGGGGATCTTTGCTCCCCAGGACAGCCCCATACTAAGCTCTACTCAGAGGATCTTTGCTACCAGGACAGCCCCATACTAACCTCTGCTCAGGGGATCTTTGCGACCCAGGACAGTCCCATACTAAACTCTGCTTGGGGGATCTTTGCTACCCAGGACAGCCCCATACTAAACTCTGCTCAGGGGATCTTTGCTACCCAGGACAGCCCCATACTAAACTCTGCTATGGGGATCTCTGCTCGCCAGGACAGCCCCATACTAAACTCTACACAGGGGATATTTGCTCCCAGGACAGCCCCATACTAAACTCTGCTCAGGGGATCTTTGCTCCCCAGGACAGCCCCATACTAAGCTCTACTCAGGGGATCTTTGCTGCCAATGACAGCCCCATACTAAACTCTGCTCAGGGAATCTTTGCGACCCAGGACAGTCCCATACTAAACTCTGCTCAGGGGATCTTTGCGCCCCAGGACAGCCCCATACTAAACTCTACTCAGGGGATCTTTGCTCCCCAGGACAGCCCCATACTAAACTCTGCTCAGGTGATCTTTGCTACCCATGACAGTCCCATACTAAACTCTGCTCAGGGGATCTTTGCGACCCAGGACAGTCCCATACTAAACTCTACTCAGGGAATCTTTGTTACCATGACAGTCCCATACTAAACTCTGCTCAGGGGATCTTTGCTCCCCAGGACAGTCCCATACTAAACTCTTCAGGGGATCTTTGCTCCCCAGGACAGCCCCATACTAAACTCTACTCAGGGGATATTTGCTCCCCAAGACAGCCCCATACTAAACTCTACTCAGGGGATCTTTGCTCCCCAGGACAGACCCATACTAAACTCTACTCAGGGGATCTTTGCTCCCAGGACAGACCCATACTAAACTCTGCTATGGGGATCTTTGCTACCAAGGACAGCCCCTTACTAAACTCTGCTATGGGGATCCTTGCTACCAAGGACAGCCCCATACTAAACTCTGCTATGGGGATCTTTGCTAGCCAGGACAGACCCTTACTAAACTCTACTCAGGGGATCTTTGCTACCAAGGACAGCCCGATACTAAACTCTGCTATGGGGATCTTTGCTACCCTGGACAGCCCCATACTAAACTCTGCTATGGGGATCTTTGCTACCAAGGACAGCCCCATACTAAACTCTGCTATGGGGATCTTTGCTACCCAGGACAGCCCCATACTAAACTCTGCTATTGGGATCTTTGCTAGCCAGGACAACCCCTTACTAAACTCTACTCAGGGGATCTTTGCTACCAAGGACAGTCCCATACTAAACTCTGCTATGGGGATCTTTGCTACCCAGGACAGCCCCATACTAAACTCTGCTACGGGGATCTGTGCTAGCCAGGACAGCTCCTTACTAAAAACTCTACTCAGGGGATCTTTGCTACCAAGGACAGCGCGATACTAAACTCTGCTATGGGGATCGTTGCTACCAAGGACAGCCCCATACTAAACTCTGCTATGGGGATCTTTGCTACCCAGGACAGCCCCATACTAAACTCTGCTATGGGGATCTTTGCTACCAAGGACAGTCCCATACTAAACTCTGCTATGGGGATCTTTGCTACCCAGGACAGCCCCATACTAAACTCTGCTATGGGGATCTTTGCTACCCAGGACAGCCCCATACTAAACTCTGCTATGGGGATCTTTGCTAGCCAGGACAGCCCCATTCTAAACTCTGCTATGGGGATCTTTGCTAGCCAGGACAGCCCCTTACTAAACTCTACTCAGGGGATCTTTGCTACCAAGGACAGCCCCATACTAAACTCTGCTATGGGGATCTTTGCTAGCCAGGACAGCCCCTTCCTAAACACTACTCAGGGGATCTTTGCTACCAAGGACAGCCCGATTAACTCTGCTATGGGGATCTTTGCGTCCCAGGACCGCCCTATACTAAACTCTGCTATGGGGATCTTTGCTACCCAGGACAGCCCCATACTAAACTCTGCTCAGGGGATCTTTGCTAGCCAGGACAGCCCCTTCCTAAACACTACTCAGGGGATCTTTGCTACCAAGGACAGCCCGATTAACTCTGCTATGGGGATCTTTGCTACCCAGGACAGCCCCATACTAAACTCTGCTATGGGGATCTTTGCTACCAAGGACAGCCCCATAGTAAACTCTGCTATGGGGATCGTTGCTACCAAGGACAGCCCCATACTAAGCTCTACTCAGGGGATCTTTGCTCCCAGGACAGCCCCATACTTAAGACTGCTCAGGGGATCTTTGCTCCCCAGGACACGCCCATACTAAACTCTGCTATGGGGATCTTTGCTACCCAGGACAGCCCCATACTAAACTCTGCTATGGGGATCTTTGCTAGCCAGGACAGCCGCATACTAAACTCTGCTATGGGGATATTTGCTAGCCAGGACAGCCCCTTACTAAACTCTACTCAGGGGATCTTTGCTACCAAGGACAGCACGATACTAAACTCTGCTATGGGGATCTTTGCTACCCAGGACAGCCCCATACTAAACTCTGCTATGTGGATCTTTGCTACCAAGGACAGCCCCATTCTAAACTCTGCTATTGGGATCTTTGCTACCCAGGACAGCCCCATACTAAACTCTGCTATGGGGATCTTTGCTACCAAGGACAGTCCCATACTAAACTCTACTCAGGGGATCTTTGCTACCCAGGACAGCCCCATATGAACTCTACTTGGGGGATCGTTGCTACGCAGGACAGCCCCATACTAAACTCTACTCAGGGGATATTTGCTATCCAGGACAGCCCCATACTAAACTCTGCTATGGGGATCTTTGTACCCAGGACAGCCCCTTACTAAACTCTGCTATGGGGATCTTTGCTACCCAGGACAGCCCCTTACTAAACTCTGCTATGGGGATCTTTGCTACCAGCACAGCCCCATACTAAACTCTGCTATGGGGATCTTTGCTACCAAAGACAGCCCCATACTAAACTCTGCTCAGGGGATCTTTGCTACCCAGGACAGCCCCATACTGAACTCTGCTATGGGGATCTTTGCTACCAAGGACAGCCCCATACTAAACTCTGCTCAGGGGATCTTTGCTACCCAGGACAGCCCCATACTAAACTCTGCTATGGGGATATTTGGTATCCAGGACAGCCCCATACTAAACTCTGCTCAGGGGATCTTTGCTCCCCAGGACAGCCCCATACTAAGCTCTACTCAGGGGATCTTTGCTACCAGGACAGCCCCATACTAACCTCTGCTCAGGGGATCTTTGCGACCCAGGACAGTCCCATACTAAACTCTGCTTGGGGGATCTTTGCTACCCAGGACAGCCCCATACTAAACTCTGCTCAGGGGATCTTTGCTACCCAGGAGAGCCCCATACTAAACTCTGCTATGGGGATCTCTGCTCGCCAGGACAGCCCCATACTAAACTCTACACAGGGGATATTTGCTCCCAGGACAGCCCCATACTAAACTCTGCTCAGGGGATCTTTGCTCCCCAGGACAGCCCCATACTAAACTCTACTCAGGGGATCTTTGCTCCCCAGGACAGCCCCATACTAAACTCTACTCAGGGGATCTTTGCTCCCAGGACAGCCCCATACTAAAAACTCTGCTATGGGGATCTTTGCTACCAAGGACAGTCCCATACTAAACTCTGCTATGGGGATCTTTGCTAGCCAGGACAGCCCCGTACTAAACTCTGCTATGGGGATCTTTGCTAGCCAGGACAGCCCCATACTAAACTCTGCTATGGGGATCTTTGCTACCCAGGACAGCCCCATACTAAACTCTGCTATGGGGATCTTTGCTACCAAGGACAGTCCCATACTAAACTCTACTCAGGGAATCTTTGCTACCCAGGACAGCCCCATACTAAACTCTACTCAGGGGATCTTTGCTACGCAGGACAGCCCCATACTAAACTCTACTCAGGGGATATTTGCTACCAAGGACAGCCCAATACTAAACTCTGCTATGGGGATCTTTGCTTCCAAGGACAGTCCCATACTAAACTCTGCTATGGGGATCTTTGCTAGCCAGGACAGCCCCATACTAAACTCTGCTATAGGGATCTTTGCTACCAAGGACAGCCCCATACTAAGCTCTTCTCAGGGGATCTTTGCTCCCAGGACAGCCCCATACTAAACTCTGCTATGGGGATCGTTGCTACCAAGGACATCCCCATAGTAAACTCTGCTATGGGGATCTTTGCTACCAAGGACAGCCCCATACTAAACTCTGCTATGGGGATCTTTGCTATCCAGGACAGCCCCATACTAAACTCTGCTATGGGGATCTTTGTACCCAGGACAGCCCCTTACTAAACTCTGCTATGGGGATCTTTGCTACCCAGGACAGCCCCTTACTAAACTCTGCTATGGGGATCTTTGCTACCAGCACAGCCCCATACTAAACTCTGCTATGGGGATCTTTGCTACCAAAGACAGCCCCATACTAAACTCTGCTCAGGGGATCTTTGCTACCCAGGACAGCCCCATACTGAACTCTGCTATGGGGATCTTTGCTACCAAGGACAGCCCCATTCCAAACTCTGCTATGGGGATCTTTGCTACCAAGGACAGCCCCATTCTAAACTCTGCTATTGGGATCTTTGCTACCCAGGACAGCCCCATACTAAACTCTGTTATGGGGATCTTTTCTACCCAGGACAGCCCCATACTAAACTCTGCTATGGGGATCTGTGCTACCCAGGACAGCCCCATACTAAACTCTGCTACGGGGATTTGTGCTAGCCAGGACAGCTCCTTACTAAACTCTACTCAGGGGATCTTTGCTACCAAGGACAGCCCCATACTAAACTCTGCTATGGGGATCTTTGCTACCCAGGACAGCCCCATACTAAACTCTGCTATGGGGATCTTTGCTACCCAGGACAGCCCCATACTAAACTCTGCTATGGGGATCTTTGCTACCAAGGACAGCCCCATAGTAAACTCTGCTATGGGGATCGTTGCTACCAAGGACAGCCCCATACTAAGCTCTAATCAGGGGATCTTTGCTCCCAGGACAGCCCCATACTTAAGACTGCTCAGGGGATCTTTGCTCCCCAGGAAACGCCCATACTAAACTCTGCTATGGGGATCTTTGCTACCCAGGACAGCCCCATACTAAACTCTGCTATGGGGATCTTTGCTAGCCAGGACAGCCGCATACTAAACTCTGCTATGGGGATATTTGCTAGCCAGGACAGCCCCTTACTAAACTCTACTCAGGGGATCTTTGCTACCAAGGACAGCACGATACTAAACTCTGCTATGGGGATCTTTGCTACCCAGGACAGCCCCATACTAAACTCTGCTATGTGGATCTTTGCTACCAAGGACAGCCCCATTCTAAACTCTGCTATTGGGATCTTTGCTACACAGGACAGCCCCATACTAAACTCTGCTATGGGGATCTTTGCTACCAAGGACAGTCCCATACTAAACTCTACTCAGGGGATCTTTGCTACCCAGGACAGCCCCATATGAACTCTACTTGGGGGATCGTTGCTACGCAGGACAGCCCCATACTAAACTCTACTCAGGGGATATTTGCTACCAAGTACAGCCCAATACTAAACTCTGCTCAGGGGATCTTTGCTCCCCAGGACAGCCCCATACTAAACTCTACTCAGGGGATCTTTGCTCCCCAGGACAGCCCCATACTAAACTCTACTCAGGGGATCTTTGCTCCCAGGACAGCCCCATACTAAAAACTCTGCTATGGGGATCTTTGCTACCAAGGACAGTCCCATACTAAACTCTGCTATGGGGATCTTTGCTAGCCAGGACAGCCCCGTACTAAACTCTGCTATGGGGATCTTTGCTAGCCAGGACAGCCCCATACTAAACTCTGCTATGGGGATCTTTGCTACCCACGACAGCCCCATACTAAACTCTGCTATGGGGATCTTTGCTACCAAGGACAGTCCAATACTAAACTCTACTCAGGGGATCTTTGCTACCCAGGACAGCCCCATACTAAACTCTACTCAGGGGATCTTTGCTACGCAGGACAGCCCCATACTAAACTCTACTCAGGGGATATTTGCTACCAAGGACAGCCCAATACTAAACTCTGCTATGGGGATCTTTGCTTCCAAGGACAGTCCCATACTAAACTCTGCTATGGGGATCTTTGCTAGCCAGGACAGCCCCATACTAAGCTCTTCTCAGGGGATCTTTGCTCCCAGGACAGCCCCATACTAAACTCTGCTATGGGGATCGTTGCTACCAAGGACATCCCCATAGTAAACTCTGCTATGGGGATCTTTGCTACCAAGGACAGCCCCATACTAAACTCTGCTATGGGGATCTTTGCTATCCAGGACAGCCCCATACTAAACTATGGGGATCGTTGCTACCAAGGACATCCCCATAGTAAACTCTGCTATGGGGATCTTTGTACCCAGGACAGCCCCTTACTAAACTCTGCTATGGGGATCTTTGCTACCCAGGACAGCCCCTTACTAAACTCTGCTATGGGGATCTTTGCTACCAGCACAGCCCCATACTAAACTCTGCTATGGGGATCTTTGCTACCAAAGACAGCCCCATACTAAACTCTGCTCAGGGGATCTTTGCTACCCAGGACAGCCCCATACTGAACTCTGCTATGGGGATCTTTGCTACCAAGGACAGCCCCATTCCAAACTCTGCTATGGGGATCTTTGCTACCAAGGACAGCCCCATTCTAAACTCTGCTATTGGGATCTTTGCTACCCAGGACAGCCCCATACTAAACTCTGTTATGGGGATCTTTGCTACCCAGGACAGCCCCATACTAAACTCTGCTATGGGGATCTGTGCTACCCAGGACAGCCCCATACTAAACTCTACTCAGGGGATCTTTGCTACCAAGGACAGCCCCATACTAAACTCTGCTATGGGGATCTTTGCTACCCAGGACAGCCCCATACTAAACTCTGCTACGGGGATCTGTGCTAGCAAGGACAGCTCCTTACTAAACTCTACTCAGGGGATCTTTGCTACCAAGGACAGCGCGATACTAAACTTTGCTATGGGGATCTTTGCTACCCAGGACAGCCCCATACTAAACTCTGCTATGGGGATCTTTGCTACCCAGGACAGCCCCATACTAAACTCTGCTATGGGGATCTTTGCTACCAAGGACAGTCCCATACTAAACTCTGCTATGGGGATCTTTGTTACCCAGGACAGCCCCATACTAAACTCTGCTATGGGGATCTTTGCTACCCAGGACAGCCCCATACTAAACTCTGCTATGGGGATCTTTGCTAGCCAGGACAGCCCCATTCTAAACTCTGCTATGGGGATCTTTGCTAGCCAGGACAGCCCCTTACTAAACTCTACTCAGGGGATCTTTGCTACCAAGGACAGCCCCATACTAAACTCTGCTATGGGGATCTTTGCTAGCCAGGACAGCCCCTTCCTAAACACTACTCAGGGGATCTTTGCTACCAAGGACAGCCCGATTAACTCTGCTATGGGGATCTTTGCGTCCCAGGACCGCCCCATACTAAACTCTGCTATGGGGATCTTTGCTACCCAGGACAGCCCCATACTAAACTCTGCTCAGGGGATCTTTGCTAGCCAGGACAGCCCCTTCCTAAACACTACTCAGGGGATCTTTGCTACCAAGGACAGCCCGATTAACTCTGCTATGGGGATCTTTGCTACCCAGGACAGCCCCATACTAAACTCTGCTATGGGGATCTTTGCTACCAAGGACAGCCCCATAGTAAACTCTGCTATGGGGATCGTTGCTACCAAGGACAGCCCCACACTAAGCTCTACTCAGGGGATCGTTGCTACCAAGGACAGCCCCACACTAAGCTCTACTCAGGGGATCTTTGCTCCCAGGACAGCCCCATACTTAAGACTGCTCAGGGGATCTTTGCTACCCAGGACAGTCCCATACTAAACTCTGCTATGGGGATCTTTGCTAGCCAGGACAGCCGCATACTAAACTCTGCTATGGGGATATTTGCTAGCCAGGACAGCCCCTTACTAAACTCTACTCAGGGGATCTTTGCTACCAAGGACAGCACGATACTAAACTCTGCTATGGGGATCTTTGCTACCCAGGACAGCCCCATACTAAACTCTGCTATGTGGTTCTTTGCTACCAAGGACAGCCCCATTCTAAACTCTGCTATTGGGATCTTTGCTACCCAGGACAGCCCCATACTAAACTCTGTATTGGGGATCTTTGGTACCCAGGACAGCCCCATACTAAACTCTGCTATGGGGATCTTTGCTACCAAGGACAGTCCCATACTAAACTCTACTCAGGGGATCTTTGCTACCCAGGACAGCCCCATATGAACTCTACTTGGGGGATCGTTGCTACGCAGGACAGCCCCATACTAAACTCTACTCAGGGGATATTTGCTACCAAGTACAGCCCAATACTAAACTCTGCTCAGGGGATCTTTGCTCCCCAGGACAGCCCCATACTAAACTCTACTCAGGGGATCTTTGCTCCACAGGACAGCCCCATACTAAACTCTACTCAGGGGATCTTTGCTCCCAGGACAGCCCCATACTAAAAGCTCTGCTAAGGGGATCTATGCTACCAAGGACAGTCCCATACTAAACTCTGCTATGGGGATCTTTGCTAGCCAGGACAGCCCCGTACTAAACTCTGCTATGGGGATCTTTGCTAGCCAGGACAGCCCCATACTAAACTCTGCTATGGGGATCTTTGCTACCCAGGACAGCCCCATACTAAACTCTGCTATGGGGATCTTTGCTACCAAGGACAGTCCCATACTAAACTCTACTCAGGGGATCTTTGCTACCCAGGACAGCCCCATACTAAACTCTACTCAGGGGATCTTTGCTACGCAGGACAGCCCCATACTAAACTCTAGTCAGGGGATATTTGCTACCAAGGACAGCCCAATACTAAACTCTGCTATGGGGATATTTGCTTCCAAGGACAGTCCCATACTAAACTCTGCTATGGGGATCTTTGCTAGCCAGGACAGCCCCATACTAAACTTTGCTATAGGGATCTTTGCTACCAAGGACAGCCCCATACTAAGATCTTCTCAGGGGATCTTTGCTCCCAGGACAGCCCCATACTAAACTCTGCTATGGGGATCTTTGCTATCCAGGACAGCCCCATACTAAACTCTGCTATGGGGATCTTTGTACCCAGGACAGCCCCTTACTAAACTCTGCTATGGGGATCTTTGCTACCCAGGACAGCCCCTTACTAAACTCTGCTATGGGGATCTTTGCTACCAGCACAGCCCCATACTAAACTCTGCTATGGGGATCTTTGCTACCAAAGACAGCCCCATACTAAACTCTGCTCAGGGGATCTTTGCTAGCCAGGACAGCCCCTTCCTAAACACTACTCAGGGGATCTTTGCTACCAAGGACAGCCCGATTAACTCTGCTATGGGGATCTTTGCTACCCAGGACAGCCCCATACTAAACTCTGCTATGGGGATCTTTGCTACCAAGGACAGTCCCATACTAAACTCTACTCAGGGGATCTTTGCTACCCAGGACAGCCCCATATGAACTCTACTTGGGGGATCGTTGCTACGCAGGACAGCCCCATACTAAACTCTACTCAGGGGATATTTGCTACCAAGTACAGCCCAATACTAAACTCTGCTCAGGGGATCTTTGCTCCCCAGGACAGCCCCATACTAAACTCTACTCAGGGGATCTTTGCTCCCCAGGACAGCCCCATACTAAATTCTACTCAGGGGATCTTTGCTCCCAGGACAGCCCCATACTAAAAACTCTGCTATGGGTATCTTTGCTACCAAGGACAGTCCCATACTAAACTCTGCTATGGGGATCTTTGCTAGCCAGGACAGCCCCGTACTGAACTCTGCTATGGGGATCTTTGCTAGCCAGGACAGCCCCATACTAAACTCTGCTATGGGGATCTTTGCTACCCAGGACAGCCCCATACTAAACTCTGCTATGGGGATCTTTGCTACCAAGGACAGTCCCATACTAAACTCTACTCGGGGGATCTTTGCTACCCAGGACAGCCCCATACTAAACTCTACTCAGGGGATCTTTGCTACGCAGGACAGCCCCATACTAAACTCTACTCAGGGTATATTAGCTACCAAGGACAGCCCAATACTAAACTCTGCTATGGGGACCTTTGCTTCCAAGGACAGTCCCATACTAATCTCTGCTATGAGGATCTTTGCTAGCCAGGACAGCCCCATAATAAACTCTGCTATAGGGATCTTTGCTACCAACGACAGCCCCATACTAAGCTCTTCTCAGGGGATCTTTGCTCCCAGGACAGCCCCATACTAAACTCTGCTATGGGGATCTTTGCTACCAAGGACATCCCCATAGTAAACTCTGCTATTGGGATCTTTGCTACCAAGGACAGCCCCATACTAAACTCTGCTATGGGGATCTTTGCTATCCAGAACAGCCCCATACTAAACTCTGCTATGGGGATCTTTGTACCCAGGACAGCCCCTTACTAAACTCTGCTATGGGGATCTTTGCTACCCAGGACAGCCCCTTACTAAACTCTGCTATGGGGATCTTTGCTACCAGCACAGCCCCATACTAAACTCTGCTATGGGGATCTTTGCTACCAAAGACAGCCCCATACTAAACTCTGCTCAAGGGATCTTTGCTACCCAGGACAGCCCCATACTGAACTCTCCTATGGGAATCTTTGCTCCCCAGGACAGCCCCATACTAAACTCTGCTCAGTGGATCTTTGCTCCCCAGGACAGCCCCATACTAAACTCTGCTCAGGGGATCTTTGCTCCCCAGGACAGGCCCATACTAAACTCTACTCAGGGGATCTTTGCGACCCAGGACAGTCCCATACTAAACTCTACTCTGGGGATCTTTGTTACCCATGACAGCCCCATACTAAACTCTGCTATGGTGATCTTTGCTCCCATGACAGCCCCATACTAAACTCTGCTCAGGGGATCTTTGCGACCCAGGACAGTCCCATACTAAACTCTGCTCAGGGGATCTTTGCTCCCCAGGACAGCCCTATACTAAACTCTACTCAGGGGATCTTTGCTCCCCAGGACAGTCCCATACTAAACTCTACTCAGGGGATCTTTGTTACCCATGACAGTCCCATACGAAACTCTGCTATCGTGATCTTTGCTCCCATGACAGCCCCATACTAAACTCTGCTCAGGGGATCTTTGCGACCCAGGACAGTCCCATACTAAACTCTACTCAGGCGATCTTTGTTACCCATGACAGTCCCATACTAAACTCTGCTATGGGGATCTTTGCTACCCAGGACAGCCCCATACTAAACTCTGCTATGGGGATCTTTGCTACCAAGGACAGTCGGATCTTTGCTACCCAGGACAGCCCCATACTAAACTCTACTCAGGGGATCTTTGCTACGCAGGACAGCCCCATACTAAACTCTACTCAGGGGATATTTGCTATCAAGGACAGCCCAATACTAAACTCTGCTATGGGGATCTTTGCTTCCAAGGACAGTCCCATACTAAACTCTGCTATGGGGATCTTTGCTAGCCAGGACAGCCCCATACTAAACTCTGCTATAGGGATCTTTGCTACCAAGGACAGCCGCATACTAAGCTCTTCTCAGGGGATCTTTGCCCCCAGGACAACCCCATACTAAACTCTACTCAGGGAATCTTTGCTACCAAGGACATCCCCATAGTAAACTCTGCTCAGGGGATCTTTGCTCCCCAGGACAGCCCCATACTAAGCTCTACTCAGGGGATCTTTGCTACCAGGACAGCCCCATACTAACCTCTGCTCAGGGGATCTTTGCGACCCAGGACAGTCCCATACTAAACTCTGCTTGGGGGATCTTTTCTACACAGGACAGCCCCATACTAAACTCTGCTCAGGGGATCTTTGCTACCCAGGACAGCCCCATACTAAACTCTGCTATGGGGATCTTTGCTACCAAAGACAGCCCCATACTAAACTCTGCTCAGGGGATCTTTGCTACCCAGGACAGCCCCATACTGAACTCTGCTATGGGGATCTTTGCTACCAAGGACAGCCCCATTCCAAAATCTGCTATGGGGATCTTTGCTATCCAGGACAGCCCCATACTAAACTCTGCTCAGGGGATCTTTGCTACCCAGGACAGCCCCATACTAAACTCTGCTATGGGGATCTTTGGTATCCAGGACAGCCCCATACTAAACTCTGCTCAGGGGATCTTTGCTCCCCAGGACAGCCCCATACTAAGCTCTACTCAGGGGATCTTTGCTACCAGGACAGCCCCATACTAACCTCTGCTCAGGGGATCTTTGCGACCCAGGACAGTCCCATACTGAACTCTGCTTGGGGGATCTTTTCTACACAGGACAGCCCCATACTAAACTCTGCTCAGGGGATCTTTGCTCCCCAGGACAGTCCCATACTAAACTCTGCTCAGGGGATCTTTGCTCCCCAGGAAAGCCCCATACTAAACTCTGCTCAGGGGATCTTTGCTACCCATGACAGTCCCATACTAAACTCTGCTCAGGGGATCTTTGCGATCCAGGACAGTCCCATACTAAACTCTACTCAGGGAATCTTTGTTACCATGACAGTCCCATACTAAACTCTGCTCAGGGAATCTTTGCGACCCAGGACAGTCCCATACTAAACTCTGCTCAGGGGATCTTTGCGCCCCAGGACAGCGCCATACTAAACTCTACTCAGGGGATCTTTGCTCCCCAGGACAGCCCCATACTAAACTCTGCTCAGGGGATCTTTGCTACCCATGACAGTCCCATACTAAACTCTGCTCAGGGGATCTTTGCGACCCAGGACAGTCCCATACTAAACTCTACTCAGGGAATCTTTGTTACCATGACAGTCCCATACTAAACTCTGCTATGGGGATCTTTGTACCCAGGACAGCCCCTTACTAAACTCTGCTATGGGGATCTTTGCTACCCAGGACAGCCCCTTACTAAACTCTGCTATGGGGATCTTTGCTACCAGCACAGCCCCATACTAAACTCTGCTATGGGGATCTTTGCTACCAAAGACAGCCCCATACTAAACTCTGCTCAAGGGATCTTTGCTACCCAGGACAGCCCCATACTGAACTCTCCTATGGGAATCTTTGCTCCCCAGGACAGCCCCATACTAAACTCTGCTCAGTGGATCTTTGCTCCCCAGGACAGCCCCATACTAAACTCTGCTCAGGGGATCTTTGCTCCCCAGGACAGGCCCATACTAAACTCTACTCAGGGGATCTTTGCGACCCAGGACAGTCCCATACTAAACTCTACTCTGGGGATCTTTGTTACCCATGACAGCCCCATACTAAACTCTGCTATGGTGATCTTTGCTCCCATGACAGCCCCATACTAAACTCTGCTCAGGGGATCTTTGCGACCCAGGACAGTCCCATACTAAACTCTGCTCAGGGGATCTTTGCTCCCCAGGACAGCCCTATACTAAACTCTACTCAGGGGATCTTTGCTCCCCAGGACAGTCCCATACTAAACTCTACTCAGGGGATCTTTGTTACCCATGACAGTCCCATACGAAACTCTGCTATCGTGATCTTTGCTCCCATGACAGCCCCATACTAAACTCTGCTCAGGGGATCTTTGCGACCCAGGACAGTCCCATACTAAACTCTACTCAGGCGATCTTTGTTACCCATGACAGTCCCATACTAAACTCTGCTATGGGGATCTTTGCTACCCAGGACAGCCCCATACTAAACTCTGCTATGGGGATCTTTGCTACCAAGGACAGTCGGATCTTTGCTACCCAGGACAGCCCCATACTAAACTCTACTCAGGGGATCTTTGCTACGCAGGACAGCCCCATACTAAACTCTACTCAGGGGATATTTGCTATCAAGGACAGCCCAATACTAAACTCTGCTATGGGGATCTTTGCTTCCAAGGACAGTCCCATACTAAACTCTGCTATGGGGATCTTTGCTAGCCAGGACAGCCCCATACTAAACTCTGCTATAGGGATCTTTGCTACCAAGGACAGCCGCATACTAAGCTCTTCTCAGGGGATCTTTGCCCCCAGGACAACCCCATACTAAACTCTACTCAGGGAATCTTTGCTACCAAGGACATCCCCATAGTAAACTCTGCTCAGGGGATCTTTGCTCCCCAGGACAGCCCCATACTAAGCTCTACTCAGGGGATCTTTGCTACCAGGACAGCCCCATACTAACCTCTGCTCAGGGGATCTTTGCGACCCAGGACAGTCCCATACTAAACTCTGCTTGGGGGATCTTTTCTACACAGGACAGCCCCATACTAAACTCTGCTCAGGGGATCTTTGCTACCCAGGACAGCCCCATACTAAACTCTGCTATGGGGATCTTTGCTACCAAAGACAGCCCCATACTAAACTCTGCTCAGGGGATCTTTGCTACCCAGGACAGCCCCATACTGAACTCTGCTATGGGGATCTTTGCTACCAAGGACAGCCCCATTCCAAAATCTGCTATGGGGATCTTTGCTATCCAGGACAGCCCCATACTAAACTCTGCTCAGGGGATCTTTGCTACCCAGGACAGCCCCATACTAAACTCTGCTATGGGGATCTTTGGTATCCAGGACAGCCCCATACTAAACTCTGCTCAGGGGATCTTTGCTCCCCAGGACAGCCCCATACTAAGCTCTACTCAGGGGATCTTTGCTACCAGGACAGCCCCATACTAACCTCTGCTCAGGGGATCTTTGCGACCCAGGACAGTCCCATACTGAACTCTGCTTGGGGGATCTTTTCTACACAGGACAGCCCCATACTAAACTCTGCTCAGGGGATCTTTGCTCCCCAGGACAGTCCCATACTAAACTCTGCTCAGGGGATCTTTGCTCCCCAGGAAAGCCCCATACTAAACTCTGCTCAGGGGATCTTTGCTACCCATGACAGTCCCATACTAAACTCTGCTCAGGGGATCTTTGCGATCCAGGACAGTCCCATACTAAACTCTACTCAGGGAATCTTTGTTACCATGACAGTCCCATACTAAACTCTGCTCAGGGAATCTTTGCGACCCAGGACAGTCCCATACTAAACTCTGCTCAGGGGATCTTTGCGCCCCAGGACAGCGCCATACTAAACTCTACTCAGGGGATCTTTGCTCCCCAGGACAGCCCCATACTAAACTCTGCTCAGGGGATCTTTGCTACCCATGACAGTCCCATACTAAACTCTGCTCAGGGGATCTTTGCGACCCAGGACAGTCCCATACTAAACTCTACTCAGGGAATCTTTGTTACCATGACAGTCCCATACTAAACTCTGCTCAGGGGATCTTTGCTCCCCAGGACAGTCCCATACTAAACTCTTCAGGGGATCTTTGCTCCCCAGGACAGCCCCATACTAAACTCTACTCAGGGGATCTTTGCGACCCAGGACAGTCCCATACTAAACTCTGCTATGGTGATCTTTGCTCCCATGACAGCCCCATACTAAACTCCACTCACCGAAGTCTGCAGAGAAGAGGAGACAGAGATATAGCAAAGCCATCGCAGCCTCGTGTCTGGGTCAGTGTGGACTGCACAGAACAGCAGGCTGCAGCCTTGAAGGGAAGAGGCAGGATGTTGGACCCCCGGGGAATTTAACTCAGGAATTCCACCCTTGAAGGGAAATTCCAGCCTTGAAGGGAAGGGGCGGGATGTGGAACCCGGCCACCCCAGGGAACAAAGCACAGGAAGTAGTGCTCAGCACATGCATGGGGCCTGTGTCAGACTATTAACACCAGCACTAGGCCATGCCACTCTGCACACAGGTATTGAATCACGGCAATGTGGACACAGACATTGCATTCTCACTAGGGGAGCAAAAAAGGGATTCTTTCCACTGGCGCCATCGTGCAGCGTTTCTAACTTCACACACGTCTACATTACCAGTGTTATGTCATATTTGATATCCCATACCGATCAGGTATCCCCCAATTGAACCCATTGCTGATTGGCTGCATTAATCCTCAGCACCGTCTACGTAGGCCTTATCCCTTGTACGTCAGCTGTCTTTTGATCATCGCTGATTGGCTGCATTAAGCCTTAGCACCGCCTCCATCTCCGTGGGCCTTATCCCCTGAACATCAGCTGTCTTTGGCTCATCGCTGATTGGCTGCATTAGGCCTTAGCACCGCCTCCTTGGGCCTTATCCTCCGTACTTCAGCTGTTTTCGGTTCATCGCAGATTGGCTGCATTAAGCCTTAGCACCGCCTCCACCCCTGTGGGCCTTATTCCCTGAACATCAGCTGTCTTTGGCTCATTGCTGATTGGCTGCATTAGGCCTTAGCACCGCCTCCGTGGGCCTTATCCACTAACGTCAGCTGTCTTTAGCTCATCGCTGATTGGCTGCATTAAGCCTTAGCACCGCCTCCCTGAGCCTGAGCACCAGTCCATCTCCCGAGCTGTCACTCAGATAAAGACCGTTAATTCTGAGAGAAAGCTTTGCATCATAATGGAGGCGGCTTCTGAGGTACAGCTTTCTCTCAGAATAATAAACAGTGATCAATCTATACCCGCAACGGTGCCAAGCGCGGCATTCCATAACCTTTAACTTGTCATTAAAATACGAGGCTTCGACTGAGGAAACCATTAATGACTCGCCACAGTTCTTGAAATGTCGAGCTTCGTCCGTTGTGGAAATGACAAGTTACCGCTTATGAAATGTTTCTTAAGCCTCACTATGTTGTCCAGTCAGGGGAGTAGCCAACATTAGGGGGGCTTCTGGGGGCACGATGAAAACCCTGCTACTAAATGCCCGCCCCCCCATGCAGTGCGCGCAATTCCATGTGCTCATTCGCGCCCTTAAACCGCCCACCCCTGCCCCCAATCTACTTTTTTGGTAACATTACTACTGGCATATGGCATTTTAACCCAAGAAAAAAATAAAACTGCAGAATCATTACAGATGCAGGGAACTCTTCTATTAAAGCTCTGTCCAGGCGCTCTGGGCAAAATACATCCAAACCAAATTTGCATATGTATAATGTATTGCACCAACATAAATGACTTCACAGAAAAGCACATTGCAAGGAGCATCATCAGTCTTTGATACTTGAGGCACCATGGGAGGGACTTTAGAATAAGTTGTCATAAGTAAGCCAAGTGTTAAATAATTGTGTGGTGCAAAATACCTAAATTGCGCTGTTATATATGGAGCAACTCTATTGTCAGTATTTCTTTTAAATAACCGACTGATATATTAGCACATACTCTTGGAAGTGAATCACTTACAGAGCTGCAGATACCACAGTGTGATTACATGATCTGCCCAGGATCACACACTTTGGTTAAATGGTGAAACCGGGATGTGGACAATTTAAGCAACTGAGCACATCTTCACAGGTTTAGTTTATACAGATATTTATTAAGATTTCCCTTTGCATTTCATGTGCTTAAATAATACTTTATTTATAGCAATGCCTTGGAAGCAAAGCACATTACATAAGAAACTACCCTTTCATAATTAACTTTACACTATATACATCATTATAGAAATATGTTGAGCAATAAGAGGTTGGCTTTAGTTTTATTCTCCCCATCCTGCATACAAAGTCACAATAGCATCATGCAGATTAATGTGAGCCTAACAAATCCCCCTTGGGTAAAGCCATGGTCATTATTTCATAAAGCCTGCAGCAGTATGCAACCTTCTCACTGCTGATCACTCCATCCCATGCACATTTCTAAAGGGTCAAAAGTCCCTGCCAATAGTCCCCCCTCCCTCCCATCAGTGCCTAATGGCTCACATTAAAATGCTCTGTTGGCACAGAGCAACTTGAGAGCCCCTCTGTTGCTGACCGGAGCTCCTTGGGACATTGTGCTGGCAGAGGTTTCGGAAAGGGTAAGGTGTCCTGCTGTGAGGACAATGACCGTGCTGAGCAGGAATTGCTCAGCACACATTGTCCTGCCAGTGGGACACCTTTCCCGTTGGTCACCCTCATTGAGGTGCCGAACAGGAAAGGTGGCCCACTGACAAATGTCCCGGTCAGGCTCTCAAAAGAGCATGTGGGGTGGCAGCGTGCCCCCCCTCTGCCCCGCTCGGTATGCCTCTGTGTCCAGTTGTTCTCCAGCAGGTCAAGATCATGAAGCTTCACAGTCCTGGTGCCACACCTATGAGTTTATGAACCACCCTTGTGCATTTCACCCATCCTCCTGATTGAGGGGCTTTAACACACCACATAAGACTTCCACCATTAGGTTCTACACTTTTTTTGTCAAAATGTTATATTCAAGAAAGAGGGTGAACAGTAATTTCAACAAAGTGGTACATCCTCGTCATATAGTGCCACAGATTCCTTACATAAATCAAGAAATGCAACCTTTCAAATACAATTCTCCATCAAAGAGGCACAAATAGAAACAACCACAAAGAGCAATACACAAGGAAAGTCGGTGGGTACAAGGTGTGTCTGTGACAGACGGGAACATCGACAAGACGTAGCACACTGATACAACAAGCATTAGCAATGCAAACCGTTTGGGCTTTTGTGTAGGCATGGGAAAGGCACTTGGCAGGCACAGTCCTATTGGTATTAACTGGCCATTGATAGTTACAGGTGCAAAATGTTGCGAGTACCTGGGCATGTAAGTATTGCCCAGCAAGTTCCTAATATTATACACAAGCCAAACTGTTGGCTTTGCCAATGCGTGTGCTTAACAGGACTTCAATGAAATAAACACAGAGTGCTTATAAACCAAGTGGCTGAATGCAGACCTAGCTTCAGCAATTTAATTACACCAGTAGCGTGTTTACAGCACCAATTAAGTCTGCAAGCTGTGTGCCAAACAACATCTACAAGCTGTGTGGCCCTCCTCATATGCCGACACCTAAAGGGTTTCTGTCAAATAGGCTGCAACCTTAAAAGTAGGTACTGGGACACGGAAGAGGAACATGGAGGTAGTGTGCCTGAGAGATATGCGTAGAAATGAGCATTTCTACACAAAGTTGACTTCCTTAAATAAAGCACATAGTCTTGTTATTGTTAACAGGATACTGTATTATACTTTATAAAGCATCTATGCTGTTATCACTCCCAGCTGGTGTGCATAGTGTAGTTCACTCCACAAGCAGGAGAGGCACATGGGAGCAACCTCTCTGCCTGCCGCTCTGCGCTTTTCTGTGCAGCGCCCTGCGACACCCCCACACTCCTCCCCGCACCACGAGCAGCTTGCCCTCGTGGCAAGGGATGGAGCGATGCGGGCAACACAGAACGCGGCACTACAGTAGGCTGTGCAAAAACATGAACACAGTTGGCATACATGTTGTGCTTCTCACCCCTTAAAGCATCTGCAGGTAAGAAGCCCTCAATTCAGAACACGAGTGGAATACTGCTTTTATGTGTCTGTCCCTCCGAGTATTAAGGAAGCGCCAGCCTTAGGCCTAGGCGACCTGGGAAGTTGTCCGGGATGCCACATTAACATGATTTACATGGGGCACCATAGACTCTGCCACACCAGCTCCTTTGAGCTGGCGCGGCAGTGGCCGATGCACCTCATGTAAAATAAAAGGCTCCGCTTTGGTGGGTGGCAGCAGCGTCCAACTTAAGTGAAAAGTCCTCCCAGCTGGGAGGTCTTTTCACTTAAATTGGGCGCTGCTGCTTCCCAGCATGGCAGAGTAGCTTTTCAAATGACGCGGATGCCACGCAAGCTCTGGGGAGTCTTTTAAGGGCTCCTTCAAGCTGGCGTGGTTAAGGTGCCCTATTTAAATGAAAAACACCCGGTCTCGTGCTGGCACTGGGTGCTCCAGCACGGGAGCAGGGCTTTTTTCATTTAAATAGGGCGCTGCTGCCACACCAGAATGGGACAGCCTTTGAAAGACTGCCCATGCTGGTGTGGCAGCGGTGCATTATTTAAGTGATAAGCTCTCCGCTCCAACACAGCAGCTTGGAGCTTTTCATTTAAATAGGACGTTGCTGCCACACCAGTACAGGGTAGCTTTTGAAAGGCTTCCCTCAGCTGGTGTGGCAGCAGTGCCCTATCACTCCCCAGATACAGAGGTATGCCCTGCGGCAGACCGGGCTTACAGTTGTCCATATGCCTTATGGGGTAGAGCTTGCTGAAGTGGCACATTGCAAGGTTCTGGACCGAACTGGGACTTGCCTGTACTTCAGAGACCAGTTCCAGAATCAGAAGGTGCTGCTCTAGTATTTGTGCGAGTGAGTGGGGGCTGTGCAAGTGGGATGCAGCCGCTTCACTTGTGTGCTGCAGAGGGACGCATTGAAACAATCAACGAGGGATCCTAGCATTCTCAGTGTCTCAAAAACGAGTCTGTTTGGGTTGTAGCTGAAGACTGTGACAGGAGGCAGACCTAGTTCTCAGCTGTCAAACCCTCAGAGGAAGCCACTCCCCAGGATATGATCAAGCTCAGTGGGACAACTTGTCAACTAACTGCCAACTCACCCTAGGTATAGCAGAGCCTCTGTTTATTGTGCTTGCCCAAATACAATTCCCTTTCACACTTTCCCTTCAACATAAAAAACATACAGTAGTCACTCAGTGGCTGATTAAAGCTTGCACCCTATGCCTGTTTACACGCTGTGAGAAACCTGAGGTGTTTCCCAGGCTAAACCCCGGGGATCTGTCATCCAGGTGGCCAGGACACGGCCATCGCTATTGGATCCAGGTCCTGGGGGCTACCAAGGACAGCCCGATACTAAACTCTGCTATGGGGATCTTTGCTACCCTGGACAGCCCCATAAAAAACTCTGCTATGGGGATCTTTGCTACCAAGGACAGCCCCATACTAAACTCTGCTATGGGGATCTTTGCTACCCAGGACAGCCCCATACTAAACTCTGCTATTGGGATCTTTGCTAGCCAGGACAACCCCTTACTAAACTCTACTCAGGGGATCTTTGCTACCAAGGACAGTCCCATACTAAACTCTGCTATGGGGATCTTTGCTACCCAGGACAGCCCCATACTAAACTCTGCTATGGGGATCTGTGCTAGCCAGGACAGCTCCTTACTAAAAACTCTACTCAGGGGATCTTTGCTACCAAGGACAGCGCGATACTAAACTTTGCTATGGGGATCTTTGCTACCCAGGACAGCCCCATACTAAACTCTGCTATGGGGATCGTTGCTACCAAGGACAGCCCCATACTAAACTCTGCTATGGGGATCTTTGCTACCCAGGACAGCGCCATACTAAACTCTGCTATGGGGATCTTTGCTACCAAGGACAGTCCCATACTAAACTCTGCTATGGGGATCTTTGCTACCCAGGACAGCCCCATACTAAACTCTGCTATGGGGATCTTTGCTAGCCAGGACAGCCCCATACTAAACTCTGCTATGGGGATCTTTGCTAGCCAGGACAGCCCCTTACTAAACTCTACTCAGGGGATCTTTGCTACCAAGGACAGCCCCATACTAAACTCTGCTATGGGGATCTTTGCTAGCCAGGACAGCCCGATTAACTCTGCTATGGGGATCTTTGCGTCCCAGGACCGCCCTATACTAAACTCCGCTATGGGGATCTTTGCTACCCAGGACAGCCCCATACTAAACTCTGCTCAGGGGATCTTTGCTAGCCAGGACAGCCCCTTCCTAAACACTACTCAGGGGATCTTTGCTACCAAGGACAGCCCGATTAACTCTGCTATGGGGATCTTTGCTACCCAGGACAGCCCCATACTAAACTCTGCTATGGGGATCTTTGCTACCAAGGACAGCCCCATAGTAAACTCTGCTATGGGGATCGTTGCTACCAAGGACAGCCCCATACTAAGCTCTACTCAGGGGATCTTTGCTCCCAGGACAGCCCCATACTTAAGACTGCTCAGGGGATCTTTGCTCCCCAGGACACGCCCATACTAAACTCTGCTATGGGGATCTTTGCTACCCAGGACAGCCCCATACTAAACTCTGCTATGGGGATCTTTGCTAGCCAGGACAGCCGCATACTAAACTCTGCTATGGGGATATTTGCTAGCCAGGACAGCCCCTTACTAAACTCTACTCAGGGGATCTTTGCTACCAAGGACAGCACGATACTAAACTCTGCTATGGGGATCTTTGCTACCCAGGACAGCCCCATACTAAACTCTGCTATTTGGATCTTTGCTACCAAGGACAGCCCCATTCTAAACTCTGCTATTGGGATCTTTGCTACCCAGGACAGCCCCATACTAAACTCTGCTATGGGGATCTTTGCTACCCAGGACAGCCCCATACTAAACTCTGCTATGGGGATCTTTGCTACCCAGGACAGCCCCATACTAAACTCTGCTATGGGGATCTTTGCTAGCCAGGACAGCCCCATACTAAACTCTGCTATGGGGATCTTTGCTAGCCAGGACAGCCCCTTACTAAACTCTACTCAGGGGATCTTTGCTACCAAGGACAGCCCCTTCCTAAACACTACTCAGGGGATCTTTGCTACCAAGGACAGCCCGATTAACTCTGCTATGGGGATCTTTGCGTCCCAGGACCGCCCTATACTAAACTCCGCTATGGGGATCTTTGCTACCCAGGACAGCCCCATACTAAACTCTGCTCAGGGGATCTTTGCTAGCCAGGACAGCCCCTTCCTAAACACTACTCAGGGGATCTTTGCTACCAAGGACAGCCCGATTAACTCTGCTATGGGGATCTTTGCTACCCAGGACAGCCCCATACTAAACTCTGCTATGGGGATCTTTGCTACCAAGGACAGCCCCATAGTAAACTCTGCTATGGGGATCGTTGCTACCAAGGACAGCCCCATACTAAGCTCTACTCAGGGGATCTTTGCTCCCAGGACAGCCCCATACTTAAGACTGCTCAGGGGATGTTTGCTCCCCAGGACACGCCCATACTAAACTCTGCTATGGGGATCTTTGCTACCCAGGACAGCCCCATACTAAACTCTGCTATGGGGATCTTTGCTAGCCAGGACAGCCGCATACTAAACTCTGCTATGGGGATATTTGCTAGCCAGGACAGCCCCTTACTAAACTCTACTCAGGGGATCTTTGCTACCAAGGACAGCACGATACTAAACTCTGCTATGGGGATCTTTGCTACCCAGGACAGCCCCATACTAAACTCTGCTATGTGGATCTTTGCTACCAAGGACAGCCCCATTCTAAACTCTGCTATTGGGATCTTTGCTACCCAGGACAGCCCCATACTAAACTCTGCTATGGGGATCTTTGCTACCAAGGACAGTCCCATACTAAACTCTACTCAGGGGATCTTTGCTACCCAGGACAGCCCCATATGAACTCTACTTGGGGGATCGTTGCTACGCAGGACAGCCCCATACTAAACTCTACTCAGGGGATATTTGCTATCCAGGACAGCCCCATATAAAACTCTGCTATGGGGATCTTTGTACCCAGGACAGCCCCTTATTAAACTCTGCTATGGGGATCTTTGCTACCAAGGACAGCCCCATACTAAACTCTGCTCAGGGGATCTTTGCTACCCAGGACAGCCCCATACTAAACTCTGCTATGGGGATATTTGGTATCCAGGACAGCCCCATACTAAACTCTGCTCAGGGGATCTTTGCTCCCCAGGACAGCCCCATACTAAGCTCTACTCAGGGGATCTTTGCTACCAGGACAGCCCCATACTAACCTCTGCTCAGGGGATCTTTGCGACCCAGGACAGTCCCATACTAAACTCTGCTTGGGGGATCTTTGCTACCCAGGACAGCCCCATACTAAACTCTGCTCAGGGGATCTTTGCTACCCAGGACAGCCCCATACTAAACTCTGCTATGGGGATCTCTGCTCGCCAGGACAGCCCCATACTAAACTCTACACAGGGGATATTTGCTCCCAGGACAGCCCCATACTAAACTCTGCTCAGGGGATCTTTGCTCCCCAGGACAGCCCCATACTAAGCTCTACTCAGGGGATCTTTGCTGCCAATGACAGCCCCATACTAAACTCTGCTCAGGGAATCTTTGCGACCCAGGACAGTCCCATACTAAACTCTGCTCAGGGGATCTTTGCGCCCCAGGACAGCCCCATACTAAACTCTACTCAGGGGATCTTTGCTCCCCAGGACAGCCCCATACTAAACTCTGCTCAGGGGATCTTTGCTACCCATGACAGTCCCATACTAAACTCTGCTCAGGGGATCTTTGCCACCCAGGACAGTCCCATACTAAACTCAACTCAGGGAATCTTTGTTACCATGACAGTCCCATACTAAACTCTGCTCAGGGGATCTTTGCTCCCCAGGACAGTCCCATACTAAACTCTTCAGGGGATCTTTGCTCCCCAGGACAGCCCCATACTAAACTCTACTCAGGGGATATTTGCTCCCCAAGACAGCCCCATACTAAACTCTACTCAGGGGATCTTTGCTCCCCAGGACAGACCCATACTAAACTCTACTCAGGGGATCTTTGCTCCCAGGACAGACCCATACTAAACTCTGCTATGGGGATCTTTGCTACCAAGGACAGACCCATACTAAACTCTGCTATGGGGATCCTTGCTACCAAGGACAGCCCCATACTAAACTCTGCTATGGGGATCTTTGCTAGCCAGGACAGACCCTTACTAAACTCTACTCAGGGGATCTTTGCTACCAAGGACAGCCCGATACTAAACTCTGCTATGGGGATCTTTGCTACCCTGGACAGCCCCATACTAAACTCTGCTATGGGGATCTTTGCTACCAAGGACAGCCCCATACTAAACTCTGCTATGGGGATCTTTGCTACCCAGGACAGCCCCATACTAAACCCTGCTATTGGGATCTTTGCTAGCCAGGACAACCCCTTACTAAACTCTATTCAGGGGATCTTTGCTACCAAGGACAGTCCCTTACTAAACTCTATTCAGGGGATCTTTGCTACCAAGGACAGTCCCATACTAAACTCTGCTATGGGGATCTTTGCTACCCAGGACAGCTCCTTACTAAAAACTCTACTCAGGGGATCTTTGCTACCAAGGACAGCGCGATACTAAACTTTGCTATGGGGATCTTTGCTCCCCAGGACAGTCCCATACTAAACTCTTCAGGGGATCTTTGCTCCCCAGGACAGCCCCATACTAAACTCTACTCAGGGGATATTTGCTCCCCAAGACAGCCCCATACTAAACTCTACTCAGGGGATCTTTGCTCCCCAGGACAGACCCATACTAAACTCTACTCAGGGGATCTTTGCTCCCAGGACAGACCCATACTAAACTCTGCTATGGGGATCTTTGCTACCAAGGACAGCCCCTTACTAAACTCTGCTATGGGGATCCTTGCTACCAAGGACAGCCCCATACTAAACTCTGCTATGGGGATCTTTGCTAGCCAGGACAGACCCTTACTAAACTCTACTCAGGGGATCTTTGCTACCAAGGACAGCCCGATACTAAACTCTGCTATGGGGATCTTTGCTACCCTGGACAGCCCCATACTAAACTCTGCTATGGGGATCTTTGCTACCAAGGACAGCCCCATACTAAACTCTGCTATGGGGATCTTTGCTACCCAGGACAGCCCCATACTAAACCCTGCTATTGGGATCTTTGCTAGCCAGGACAACCCCTTACTAAACTCTATTCAGGGGATCTTTGCTACCAAGGACAGTCCCATACTAAACTCTGCTATGGGGATCTTTGCTACCCAGGACAGCCCCATACTAAACTCTGCTACGGGGATCTGTGCTAGCCAGGACAGCTCCTTACTAAAAACTCTACTCAGGGGATCTTTGCTACCAAGGACAGCGCGATACTAAACTTTGCTATGGGGATCTTTGCTACCCAGGACAGCCCCATACTAAACTCTGCTATGGGGATCGTTGCTACCAAGGACAGCCCCATACTAAACTCTGCTATGGGGATCTTTGCTACCCAGGACAGCCCCATACTAAACTCTGCTATGGGGATCTTTGCTACCAAGGACAGTCCCATACTAAACTCTGCTATGGGGATCTTTGCTACCCAGGACAGCCCCATACTAAACTCTGCTATGGGGATCTTTGCTACCCAGGACAGCCCCATACTAAACTCTGCTATGGGGATCTTTGCTAGCCAGGACAGCCCCATTCTAAACTCTGCTATGGGGATCTTTGCTAGCCAGGACAGCCCCTTACTAAACTCTACTCAGGGGATCTTTGCTACCAAGGACAGCCCCATACTAAACTCTGCTATGGGGATCTTTGCTAGCCAGGACAGCCCCTTCCTAAACACTACTCAGGGGATCTTTGCTACCAAGGACAGCCCGATTAACTCTGCTATGGGGATCTTTGCGTCCCAGGACCGCCCTATACTAAACTCTGCTATGGGGATCTTTGCTACCCAGGACAGCCCCATACTAAACTCTGCTCAGGGGATCTTTGCTAGCCAGGACAGCCCCTTCCTAAACACTACTCAGGGGATCTTTGCTACCAAGGACAGCCCGATTAACTCTGCTATGGGGATCTTTGCTACCCAGGACAGCCCCATACTAAACTCTGCTATGGGGATCTTTGCTACCAAGGACAGCCCCATAGTAAACACTGCTATGGGGATCGTTGCTACCAAGGACAGCCCCATACTAAGCTCTACTCAGGGGATCTTTGCTCCCAGGACAGCCCCATACTTAAGACTGCTCAGGGGATCTTTGCTCCCCAGGACACGCCCATACTAAACTCTGCTATGGGGATCTTTGCTACCCAGGACAGCCCCATACTAAACTCTGCTATGGGGATCTTTGCTAGCCAGGACAGCCGCATACTAAACTCTGCTATGGGGATATTTGCTAGCCAGGACAGCCCCTTACTAAACTCTACTCAGGGGATCTTTGCTACCAAGGACAGCACGATACTAAACTCTGCTATGGGGATCTTTGCTACCAAGGACAGCCCCATTCTAAACTCTGCTATTGGGATCTTTGCTACCCAGGACAGCCCCATGCTAAACTCTGCTATGGGGATCTTTGCTACCAAGGACAGTCCCATACTAAACTCTACTCAGGGGATCTTTGCTACCCAGGACAGCCCCATATGAACTCTACTTGGGGGATCGTTGCTACGCAGGACAGCCCCATACTAAACTCTACTCAGGGGATATTTGCTATCCAGGACAGCCCCATACTAAACTCTGCTATGGGGATCTTTGTACCCAGGACAGCCCCTTACTAAACTCTGCTATGGGGATCTTTGCTACCCAGGACAGCCCCTTACTAAACTCTGCTATGGGGATCTTTGCTACCAGCACAGCCCCATACTAAACTCTGCTATGGGGATCTTTGCTACCAAAGACAGCCCCATACTAAACTCTGCTCAGGGGATCTTTGCTACCCAGGACAGCCCCATACTGAACTCTGCTATGGGGATCTTTGCTACCAAGGACAGCCCCATACTAAACTCTGCTCAGGGGATCTTTGCTACCCAGGACAGCCCCATACTAAACTCTGCTATGGGGATATTTGGTATCCAGGACAGCCCCATACTAAACTCTGCTCAGGGGATCTTTGCTCCCCAGGACAGCCCCATACTAAGCTCTACTCAGGGGATCTTTGCTACCAGGACAGCCCCATACTAACCTCTGCTCAGGGGATCTTTGCTACCCAGGACAGCCCCATACTAAACTCTGCTCAGGGGATCTTTGCTACCCAGGAGAGCCCCATACTAAACTCTGCTATGGGGATCTCTGCTCGCCAGGACAGCCCCATACTAAACTCTACACAGGGGATATTTGCTCCCAGGACAGCCCCATACTAAACTCTGCTCAGGGGATCTTTGCTCCCCAGGACAGCCCCATACTAAACTCTACTCAGGGGATCTTTGCTCCCCAGGACAGCCCCATACTAAACTCTACTCAGGGGATCTTTGCTCCCAGGACAGCCCCATACTAAAAACTCTGCTATGGGGATCTTTGCTACCAAGGACAGTCCCATACTAAACTCTGCTATGGGGATCTTTGCTAGCCAGGACAGCCCCGTACTAAACTCTGCTATGGGGATCTTTGCTAGCCAGGACAGCCCCATACTAAACTCTGCTATGGGGATCTTTGCTACCCAGGACAGCCCCATACTAAACTCTGCTATGGGGATCTTTGCTACCAAGGACAGTCCCATACTAAACTCTGCTATGGGGATCTTTGCTAGCCAGGACAGCCCCATACTAAACTCTGCTATAGGGATCTTTGCTACCAAGGACAGCCCCATACTAAGCTCTTCTCAGGTTATCTTTGCTCCCAGGACAGCCCCATACTAAACTATGCTATGGGGATCGTTGCTACCAAGGACATCCCCATAGTAAACTCTGCTATGGGGATCTTTGCTACCAAGGACAGCCCCATACTAAACTCTGCTATGGGGATCTTTGCTATCCAGGACAGCCCCATACTAAACTCTGCTATGGGGATCTTTGTACCCAGGACAGCCCCTTACTAAACTCTGCTATGGGGATCTTTGCTACCCAGGACAGCCCCTTACTAAACTCTGCTATGGGGATCTTTGCTACCAGCACAGCCCCATACTAAACTCTGCTATGGGGATCTTTGCTACCAAAGACAGCCCCATACTAAACTCTGCTCAGGGGATCTTTGCTACCCAGGACAGCCCAATACTGAACTCTGCTATGGGGATCTTTGCTACCAAGGACAGCCCCATTCCAAAATCTGCTATGGGGATCTTTGCTACCAAGGACAGCCCCATTCTAAACTCTGCTATTGGGATCTTTGCTACCCAGGACAGCCCCATACTAAACTCTGTTATGGGGATCTTTGCTACCCAGGACAGCCCCATACTAAACTCTGCTATGGGGATCTGTGCTACCCAGGACAGCCCCATACTAAACTCTGCTACGGGGATCTGTGCTAGCCAGGACAGCTCCTTACTAAACTCTACTCAGGGGATCTTTGCTACCAAGGACAGCCCCATACTAAACTCTGCTATGGGGATCTTTGCTACCCAGGACAGCCCCATACTAAACTCTGCTATGGGGATCTTTGCTACCCAGGACAGCCCCATACTAAACTCTGCTATGGGGATCTTTGCTACCAAGGACAGCCCCATAGTAAACTCTGCTATGGGGATCGTTGCTACCGAGGACAGCCCCATACTAAGCTCTAATCAGGGGATCTTTGCTCCCAGGACAGCCCCATACTTAAGACTGCTCAGGGGATCTTTGCTCCCCAGGACACGCCCATACTAAACTCTGCTATGGGGATCTTTGCTACCCAGGACAGCCCCATACTAAACTCTGCTATGGGGATCTTTGCTAGCCAGGACAGCCGCATACTAAACTCTGCTATGGGGATATTTGCTAGCCAGGACAGCCCCTTACTAAACTCTACTCAGGGGATCTTTGCTACCAAGGACAGCACGATACTAAACTCTGCTATGGGGATCTTTGCTACCCAGGACAGCCCCATACTAAACTCTGCTATGTGGATCTTTGCTACCAAGGACAGCCCCATTCTAAACTCTGCTATTGGGATCTTTGCTACACAGGACAGCCCCATACTAAACTCTGCTATGGGGATCTTTGCTACCAAGGACAGTCCCATACTAAACTCTACTCAGGGGATCTTTGCTACCCAGGACAGTCCCATATGAACTCTACTTGGGGGATCGTTGCTACGCAGGACAGCCCCATACTAAACTCTACTCAGGGGATATTTGCTACCAAGTACAGCCCAATACTAAACTCTGCTCAGGGGATCTTTGCTCCCCAGGACAGCCCCATACTAAACTCTACTCAGGGGATCTTTGCTCCCCAGGACAGCCCCATACTAAACTCTACTCAGGGGATCTTTGCTCCCAGGACAGCCCCATACTAAAAACTCTGCTATGGGGATCTTTGCTACCAAGGACAGTCCCATACTAAACTCTGCTATGGGGATCTTTGCTAGCCAGGACAGCCCCGTACTAAACTCTGCTATGGGGATCTTTGCTAGCCAGGACAGCCCCATACTAAACTCTGCTATGGGGATCTTTGCTACCCAGGACAGCCCCATACTAAACTCTGCTATGGGGATCTTTGCTACCAAGGACAGTCCAATACTAAACTCTACTCAGGGGATCTTTGCTACCCAGGACAGCCCCATACTAAACTCTACTCAGGGGATCTTTGCTACGCAGGACAGCCCCATACTAAACTCTACTCGGGGGATATTTGCTACCAAGGACAGCCCAATACTAAACTCTGCTATGGGGATCTTTGCTTCCAAGGAAAGTCCCATACTAAACTCTGCTATGGGGATCTTTGCTAGCCAGGACAGCCCCATACTAAGCTCTTCTCAGGGGATCTTTGCTCCCAGGACAGCCCCATACTAAACTCTGCTATGGGGATCGTTGCTACCAAGGACATCCCCATAGTAAACTCTGCTATGGGGATCTTTGCTACCAAGGACAGCCCCATACTAAACTCTGCTATGGGGATCTTTGCTATCCAGGACAGCCCCATACTAAACTCTGCTATGGGGATCTTTGTACCCAGGACAGCCCCTTACTAAACTCTGCTATGGGGATCTTTGCTACCCAGGACAGCCCCTTACTAAACTCTGCTATGGGGATCTTTGCTACCAGCACAGCCCCATACTAAACTCTGCTATGGTGATCTTTGCTCCCATGACAGCCCCATACTAAACTCCACTCACCGAAGTCTGCAGAGAAGAGGAGACAGAGATATAGCAAAGCCATCGCAGCCTCGTGTCTGGGTCAGTGTGGACTGCACAGAACAGCAGGCTGCAGCCTTGAAGGGAACAGGCAGGATGTTGGACCCCCGGGGAATTTAACTCAGGAATTCCACCCTTGAAGGGAAATTCCAGCCTTGAAGGGAAGGGGCGGGATGTGGAACCCGGCCACCCCAGGGAACAAAGCACAGGAAGTAGTGCTCAGCACATGCATGGGGCCTGTGTCAGACTATTAACACCAGCACTAGGCCATGCCACTCTGCACACAGGTATTGAATCACGGCAATGTGGACACAGACATTGCATTCTCACTAGGGGAGCAAAAAAGGGATTCTTTCCACTGGCGCCATCGTGCAGCGTTTCTAACTTCACACACGTCTACATTACCAGTGTTATGTCATATTTGATATCCCATACCGATCAGGTATCCCCCAATTGAACCCATTGCTGATTGGCTGCATTAATCCTCAGCACCGTCTACGTAGGCCTTATCCCTTGTACGTCAGCTGTCTTTTGATCATCGCTGATTGGCTGCATTAAGCCTTAGCACCGCCTCCATCTCCGTGGGCCTTATCCCCTGAACATCAGCTGTCTTTGGCTCATCGCTGATTGGCTGCATTAGGCCTTAGCACCGCCTCCTTGGGCCTTATCCTCCGTACTTCAGCTGTTTTCGGTTCATCGCAGATTGGCTGCATTAAGCCTTAGCACCGCCTCCACCCCTGTGGGCCTTATTCCCTGAACATCAGCTGTCTTTGGCTCATTGCTGATTGGCTGCATTAGGCCTTAGCACCGCCTCCGTGGGCCTTATCCACTAACGTCAGCTGTCTTTAGCTCATCGCTGATTGGCTGCATTAAGCCTTAACACCGCCTCCCTGAGCCTGAGCACCAGTCCATCTCCCGAGCTGTCACTCAGATAAAGACCGTTAATTCTGAGAGAAAGCTTTGCATCATAATGGAGGCGGCTTCTGAGGTACAGCTTTCTCTCAGAATAATAAACAGTGATCAATCTATACCCGCAACGGTGCCAAGCGCGGCATTCCATAACCTTTAACTTGTCATTAAAATACGAGGCTTCGACTGAGGAAACCATTAATGACTCGCCACAGTTCTTGAAATGTCGAGCTTCGTCCGTTGTGGAAATGACAAGTTACCGCTTATGAAATGTTTCTTAAGCCTCACTATGTTGTCCAGTCAGGGGAGTAGCCAACATTAGGGGGGCTTCTGGGGGCACGATGAAAACCCTGCTACTAAATGCCCGCCCCCCCATGCAGTGCGCGCAATTCCATGTGCTCATTCGCGCCCTTAAACCGCCCACCCCTGCCCCCAATCTACTTTTTTGGTAACATTACTACTGGCATATGGCATTTTAACCCAAGAAAAAAATAAAACTGCAGAATCATTACAGATGCAGGGAACTCTTCTATTAAAGCTCTGTCCAGGCGCTCTGGGCAAAATACATCCAAACCAAATTTGCATATGTATAATGTATTGCACCAACATAAATGACTTCACAGAAAAGCACATTGCAAGGAGCATCATCAGTCTTTGATACTTGAGGCACCATGGGAGGGACTTTAGAATAAGTTGTCATAAGTAAGCCAAGTGTTAAATAATTGTGTGGTGCAAAATACCTAAATTGCGCTGTTATATATGGAGCAACTCTATTGTCAGTATTTCTTTTAAATAACCGACTGATATATTAGCACATACTCTTGGAAGTGAATCACTTACAGAGCTGCAGATACCACAGTGTGATTACATGATCTGCCCAGGATCACACACTTTGGTTAAATGGTGAAACCGGGATGTGGACAATTTAAGCAACTGAGCACATCTTCACAGGTTTAGTTTATACAGATATTTATTAAGATTTCCCTTTGCATTTCATGTGCTTAAATAATACTTTATTTATAGCAATGCCTTGGAAGCAAAGCACATTACATAAGAAACTACCCTTTCATAATTAACTTTACACTATATACATCATTTTAGAAATATGTTGAGCAATAAGAGGATGGCTTTAGTTTTATTCTCCCCATCCTGCATACAAAGTCACAATAGCATCATGCAGATTAATGTGAGCCTAACAAATCCCCCTTGGGTAAAGCCATGGTCATTATTTCATAAAGCCTGCAGCAGTATGCAACCTTCTCACTGCTGATCACTCCATCCCATGCACATTTCTAAAGGGTCAAAAGTCCCTGCCAATAGTCCCCCCTCCCTCCCATCAGTGCCTAATGGCTCACATTAAAATGCTCTGTTGGCACAGAGCAACTTGAGAGCCCCTCTGTTGCTGACCGGAGCTCCTTGGGACATTGTGCTGGCAGAGGTTTCGGAAAGGGTAAGGTGTCCTGCTGTGAGGACAATGACCGTGCTGAGCAGGAATTGCTCAGCACACATTGTCCTGCCAGTGGGACACCTTTCCCGTTGGTCACCCTCATTGAGGTGCCGAACAGGAAAGGTGGCCCATTGACAAATGTCCCGGTCAGGCTCTCAAAAGAGCATGTGGGGTGGCAGCGTGCCCCCCCTCTGCCCCGCTCGGTATGCCTCTGTGTCCAGTTGTTCTCCAGCAGGTCAAGATCATGAAGCTTCACAGTCCTGGTGCCACACCTATGAGTTTATGAACCACCCTTGTGCATTTCACCCATCCTCCTGATTGAGGGGCTTTAACACACCACATAAGACTTCCACCATTAGGTTCTACACTTTTTTTGTCAAAATGTTATATTCAAGAAAGAGGGTGAACAGTAATTTCAACAAAGTGGTACATCCTCGTCATATAGTGCCACAGATTCCTTACATAAATCAAGAAATGCAACCTTTCAAATACAATTCTCCATCAAAGAGGCACAAATAGAAACAACCACAAAGAGCAATACACAAGGAAAGTCGGTGGGTACAAGGTGTGTCTGTGACAGACGGGAACATCGACAAGACGTAGCACACTGATACAACAAGCATTAGCAATGCAAACCGTTTGGGCTTTTGTGTAGGCATGGGAAAGGCACTTGGCAGGCACAGTCCTATTGGTATTAACTGGCCATTGATAGTTACAGGTGCAAAATGTTGCGAGTACCTGGGCATGTAAGTATTGCCCAGCAAGTTCCTAATATTATACACAAGCCAAACTGTTGGCTTTGCCAATGCGTGTGCTTAACAGGACTTCAATGAAATAAACACAGAGTGCTTATAAACCAAGTGGCTGAATGCAGACCTAGCTTCAGCAATTTAATTACACCAGTAGCGTGTTTACAGCACCAATTAAGTCTGCAAGCTGTGTGCCAAACAACATCTACAAGCTGTGTGGCCCTCCTCATATGCCGACACCTAAAGGGTTTCTGTCAAATAGGCTGCAACCTTAAAAGTAGGTACTGGGACACGGAAGAGGAACATGGAGGTAGTGTGCCTGAGAGATATGCGTAGAAATGAGCATTTCTACACAAAGTTGACTTCCTTAAATAAAGCACATAGTCTTGTTATTGTTAACAGGATACTGTATTATACTTTATAAAGCATCTATGCTGTTATCACTCCCAGCTGGTGTGCATAGTGTAGTTCACTCCACAAGCAGGAGAGGCACATGGGAGCAACCTCTCTGCCTGCCGCTCTGCGCTTTTCTGTGCAGCGCCCTGCGACACCCCCACACTCCTCCCCGCACCACGAGCAGCTTGCCCTCGTGGCAAGGGATGGAGCGATGCGGGCAACACAGAACGCGGCACTACAGTAGGCTGTGCAAAAACATGAACACAGTTGGCATACATGTTGTGCTTCTCACCCCTTAAAGCATCTGCAGGTAAGAAGCCCTCAATTCAGAACACGAGTGGAATACTGCTTTTATGTGTCTGTCCCTCCGAGTATTAAGGAAGCGCCAGCCTTAGGCCTAGGCGACCTGGGAAGTTGTCCGGGATGCCACATTAACATGATTTACATGGGGCACCATAGACTCTGCCACACCAGCTCCTTTGAGCTGGCGCGGCAGTGGCCGATGCACCTCATGTAAAATAAAAGGCTCCGCTTTGGTGGGTGGCAGCAGCGTCCAACTTAAGTGAAAAGTCCTCCCAGCTGGGAGGTCTTTTCACTTAAATTGGGCGCTGCTGCTTCCCAGCATGGCAGAGTAGCTTTTCAAATGACGCGGATGCCACGCAAGCTCTGGGGAGTCTTTTAAGGGCTCCTTCAAGCTGGCGTGGTTAAGGTGCCCTATTTAAATGAAAAACACCCGGTCTCGTGCTGGCACTGGGTGCTCCAGCACGGGAGCAGGGCTTTTTTCATTTAAATAGGGCGCTGCTGCCACACCAGAATGGGACAGCCTTTGAAAGACTGCCCATGCTGGTGTGGCAGCGGTGCATTATTTAAGTGATAAGCTCTCCGCTCCAACACAGCAGCTTGGAGCTTTTCATTTAAATAGGACGTTGCTGCCACACCAGTACAGGGTAGCTTTTGAAAGGCTTCCCTCAGCTGGTGTGGCAGCAGTGCCCTATCACTCCCCAGATACAGAGGTATGCCCTGCGGCAGACCGGGCTTACAGTTGTCCATATGCCTTATGGGGTAGAGCTTGCTGAAGTGGCACATTGCAAGGTTCTGGACCGAACTGGGACTTGCCTGTACTTCAGAGACCAGTTCCAGAATCAGAAGGTGCTGCTCTAGTATTTGTGCGAGTGAGTGGGGGCTGTGCAAGTGGGATGCAGCCGCTTCACTTGTGTGCTGCAGAGGGACGCATTGAAACAATCAACGAGGGATCCTAGCATTCTCAGTGTCTCAAAAACGAGTCTGTTTGGGTTGTAGCTGAAGACTGTGACAGGAGGCAGACCTAGTTCTCAGCTGTCAAACCCTCAGAGGAAGCCACTCCCCAGGATATGATCAAGCTCAGTGGGACAACTTGTCAACTAACTGCCAACTCACCCTAGGTATAGCAGAGCCTCTGTTTATTGTGCTTGCCCAAATACAATTCCCTTTCACACTTTCCCTTCAACATAAAAAACATACAGTAGTCACTCAGTGGCTGATTAAAGCTTGCACCCTATGCCTGTTTACACGCTGTGAGAAACCTGAGGTGTTTCCCAGGCTAAACCCCGGGGATCTGTCATCCAGGTGGCCAGGACACGGCCATCGCTATTGGATCCAGGTCCTGGGGGCTACCAAGGACAGCCCGATACTAAACTCTGCTATGGGGATCTTTGCTACCCTGGACAGCCCCATAAAAAACTCTGCTATGGGGATCTTTGCTACCAAGGACAGCCCCATACTAAACTCTGCTATGGGGATCTTTGCTACCCAGGACAGCCCCATACTAAACTCTGCTATTGGGATCTTTGCTAGCCAGGACAACCCCTTACTAAACTCTACTCAGGGGATCTTTGCTACCAAGGACAGTCCCATACTAAACTCTGCTATGGGGATCTTTGCTACCCAGGACAGCCCCATACTAAACTCTGCTATGGGGATCTGTGCTAGCCAGGACAGCTCCTTACTAAAAACTCTACTCAGGGGATCTTTGCTACCAAGGACAGCGCGATACTAAACTTTGCTATGGGGATCTTTGCTACCCAGGACAGCCCCATACTAAACTCTGCTATGGGGATCGTTGCTACCAAGGACAGCCCCATACTAAACTCTGCTATGGGGATCTTTGCTACCCAGGACAGCGCCATACTAAACTCTGCTATGGGGATCTTTGCTACCAAGGACAGTCCCATACTAAACTCTGCTATGGGGATCTTTGCTACCCAGGACAGCCCCATACTAAACTCTGCTATGGGGATCTTTGCTAGCCAGGACAGCCCCATACTAAACTCTGCTATGGGGATCTTTGCTAGCCAGGACAGCCCCTTACTAAACTCTACTCAGGGGATCTTTGCTACCAAGGACAGCCCCATACTAAACTCTGCTATGGGGATCTTTGCTAGCCAGGACAGCCCGATTAACTCTGCTATGGGGATCTTTGCGTCCCAGGACCGCCCTATACTAAACTCCGCTATGGGGATCTTTGCTACCCAGGACAGCCCCATACTAAACTCTGCTCAGGGGATCTTTGCTAGCCAGGACAGCCCCTTCCTAAACACTACTCAGGGGATCTTTGCTACCAAGGACAGCCCGATTAACTCTGCTATGGGGATCTTTGCTACCCAGGACAGCCCCATACTAAACTCTGCTATGGGGATCTTTGCTACCAAGGACAGCCCCATAGTAAACTCTGCTATGGGGATCGTTGCTACCAAGGACAGCCCCATACTAAGCTCTACTCAGGGGATCTTTGCTCCCAGGACAGCCCCATACTTAAGACTGCTCAGGGGATCTTTGCTCCCCAGGACACGCCCATACTAAACTCTGCTATGGGGATCTTTGCTACCCAGGACAGCCCCATACTAAACTCTGCTATGGGGATCTTTGCTAGCCAGGACAGCCGCATACTAAACTCTGCTATGGGGATATTTGCTAGCCAGGACAGCCCCTTACTAAACTCTACTCAGGGGATCTTTGCTACCAAGGACAGCACGATACTAAACTCTGCTATGGGGATCTTTGCTACCCAGGACAGCCCCATACTAAACTCTGCTATTTGGATCTTTGCTACCAAGGACAGCCCCATTCTAAACTCTGCTATTGGGATCTTTGCTACCCAGGACAGCCCCATACTAAACTCTGCTATGGGGATCTTTGCTACCCAGGACAGCCCCATACTAAACTCTGCTATGGGGATCTTTGCTACCCAGGACAGCCCCATACTAAACTCTGCTATGGGGATCTTTGCTAGCCAGGACAGCCCCATACTAAACTCTGCTATGGGGATCTTTGCTAGCCAGGACAGCCCCTTACTAAACTCTACTCAGGGGATCTTTGCTACCAAGGACAGCCCCTTCCTAAACACTACTCAGGGGATCTTTGCTACCAAGGACAGCCCGATTAACTCTGCTATGGGGATCTTTGCGTCCCAGGACCGCCCTATACTAAACTCCGCTATGGGGATCTTTGCTACCCAGGACAGCCCCATACTAAACTCTGCTCAGGGGATCTTTGCTAGCCAGGACAGCCCCTTCCTAAACACTACTCAGGGGATCTTTGCTACCAAGGACAGCCCGATTAACTCTGCTATGGGGATCTTTGCTACCCAGGACAGCCCCATACTAAACTCTGCTATGGGGATCTTTGCTACCAAGGACAGCCCCATAGTAAACTCTGCTATGGGGATCGTTGCTACCAAGGACAGCCCCATACTAAGCTCTACTCAGGGGATCTTTGCTCCCAGGACAGCCCCATACTTAAGACTGCTCAGGGGATGTTTGCTCCCCAGGACACGCCCATACTAAACTCTGCTATGGGGATCTTTGCTACCCAGGACAGCCCCATACTAAACTCTGCTATGGGGATCTTTGCTAGCCAGGACAGCCGCATACTAAACTCTGCTATGGGGATATTTGCTAGCCAGGACAGCCCCTTACTAAACTCTACTCAGGGGATCTTTGCTACCAAGGACAGCACGATACTAAACTCTGCTATGGGGATCTTTGCTACCCAGGACAGCCCCATACTAAACTCTGCTATGTGGATCTTTGCTACCAAGGACAGCCCCATTCTAAACTCTGCTATTGGGATCTTTGCTACCCAGGACAGCCCCATACTAAACTCTGCTATGGGGATCTTTGCTACCAAGGACAGTCCCATACTAAACTCTACTCAGGGGATCTTTGCTACCCAGGACAGCCCCATATGAACTCTACTTGGGGGATCGTTGCTACGCAGGACAGCCCCATACTAAACTCTACTCAGGGGATATTTGCTATCCAGGACAGCCCCATATAAAACTCTGCTATGGGGATCTTTGTACCCAGGACAGCCCCTTATTAAACTCTGCTATGGGGATCTTTGCTACCAAGGACAGCCCCATACTAAACTCTGCTCAGGGGATCTTTGCTACCCAGGACAGCCCCATACTAAACTCTGCTATGGGGATATTTGGTATCCAGGACAGCCCCATACTAAACTCTGCTCAGGGGATCTTTGCTCCCCAGGACAGCCCCATACTAAGCTCTACTCAGGGGATCTTTGCTACCAGGACAGCCCCATACTAACCTCTGCTCAGGGGATCTTTGCGACCCAGGACAGTCCCATACTAAACTCTGCTTGGGGGATCTTTGCTACCCAGGACAGCCCCATACTAAACTCTGCTCAGGGGATCTTTGCTACCCAGGACAGCCCCATACTAAACTCTGCTATGGGGATCTCTGCTCGCCAGGACAGCCCCATACTAAACTCTACACAGGGGATATTTGCTCCCAGGACAGCCCCATACTAAACTCTGCTCAGGGGATCTTTGCTCCCCAGGACAGCCCCATACTAAGCTCTACTCAGGGGATCTTTGCTGCCAATGACAGCCCCATACTAAACTCTGCTCAGGGAATCTTTGCGACCCAGGACAGTCCCATACTAAACTCTGCTCAGGGGATCTTTGCGCCCCAGGACAGCCCCATACTAAACTCTACTCAGGGGATCTTTGCTCCCCAGGACAGCCCCATACTAAACTCTGCTCAGGGGATCTTTGCTACCCATGACAGTCCCATACTAAACTCTGCTCAGGGGATCTTTGCCACCCAGGACAGTCCCATACTAAACTCAACTCAGGGAATCTTTGTTACCATGACAGTCCCATACTAAACTCTGCTCAGGGGATCTTTGCTCCCCAGGACAGTCCCATACTAAACTCTTCAGGGGATCTTTGCTCCCCAGGACAGCCCCATACTAAACTCTACTCAGGGGATATTTGCTCCCCAAGACAGCCCCATACTAAACTCTACTCAGGGGATCTTTGCTCCCCAGGACAGACCCATACTAAACTCTACTCAGGGGATCTTTGCTCCCAGGACAGACCCATACTAAACTCTGCTATGGGGATCTTTGCTACCAAGGACAGCCCCTTACTAAACTCTGCTATGGGGATCCTTGCTACCAAGGACAGCCCCATACTAAACTCTGCTATGGGGATCTTTGCTAGCCAGGACAGACCCTTACTAAACTCTACTCAGGGGATCTTTGCTACCAAGGACAGCCCGATACTAAACTCTGCTATGGGGATCTTTGCTACCCTGGACAGCCCCATACTAAACTCTGCTATGGGGATCTTTGCTACCAAGGACAGCCCCATACTAAACTCTGCTATGGGGATCTTTGCTACCCAGGACAGCCCCATACTAAACCCTGCTATTGGGATCTTTGCTAGCCAGGACAACCCCTTACTAAACTCTATTCAGGGGATCTTTGCTACCAAGGACAGTCCCATACTAAACTCTGCTATGGGGATCTTTGCTACCCAGGACAGCCCCATACTAAACTCTGCTACGGGGATCTGTGCTAGCCAGGACAGCTCCTTACTAAAAACTCTACTCAGGGGATCTTTGCTACCAAGGACAGCGCGATACTAAACTTTGCTATGGGGATCTTTGCTACCCAGGACAGCCCCATACTAAACTCTGCTATGGGGATCGTTGCTACCAAGGACAGCCCCATACTAAACTCTGCTATGGGGATCTTTGCTACCCAGGACAGCCCCATACTAAACTCTGCTATGGGGATCTTTGCTACCAAGGACAGTCCCATACTAAACTCTGCTATGGGGATCTTTGCTACCCAGGACAGCCCCATACTAAACTCTGCTATGGGGATCTTTGCTACCCAGGACAGCCCCATACTAAACTCTGCTATGGGGATCTTTGCTAGCCAGGACAGCCCCATTCTAAACTCTGCTATGGGGATCTTTGCTAGCCAGGACAGCCCCTTACTAAACTCTACTCAGGGGATCTTTGCTACCAAGGACAGCCCCATACTAAACTCTGCTATGGGGATCTTTGCTAGCCAGGACAGCCCCTTCCTAAACACTACTCAGGGGATCTTTGCTACCAAGGACAGCCCGATTAACTCTGCTATGGGGATCTTTGCGTCCCAGGACCGCCCTATACTAAACTCTGCTATGGGGATCTTTGCTACCCAGGACAGCCCCATACTAAACTCTGCTCAGGGGATCTTTGCTAGCCAGGACAGCCCCTTCCTAAACACTACTCAGGGGATCTTTGCTACCAAGGACAGCCCGATTAACTCTGCTATGGGGATCTTTGCTACCCAGGACAGCCCCATACTAAACTCTGCTATGGGGATCTTTGCTACCAAGGACAGCCCCATAGTAAACTCTGCTATGGGGATCGTTGCTACCAAGGACAGCCCCATACTAAGCTCTACTCAGGGGATCTTTGCTCCCAGGACAGCCCCATACTTAAGACTGCTCAGGGGATCTTTGCTCCCCAGGACACGCCCATACTAAACTCTGCTATGGGGATCTTTGCTACCCAGGACAGCCCCATACTAAACTCTGCTATGGGGATCTTTGCTAGCCAGGACAGCCGCATACTAAACTCTGCTATGGGGATATTTGCTAGCCAGGACAGCCCCTTACTAAACTCTACTCAGGGGATCTTTGCTACCAAGGACAGCACGATACTAAACTCTGCTATGGGGATCTTTGCTACCAAGGACAGCCCCATTCTAAACTCTGCTATTGGGATCTTTGCTACCCAGGACAGCCCCATGCTAAACTCTGCTATGGGGATCTTTGCTACCAAGGACAGTCCCATACTAAACTCTACTCAGGGGATCTTTGCTACCCAGGACAGCCCCATATGAACTCTACTTGGGGGATCGTTGCTACGCAGGACAGCCCCATACTAAACTCTACTCAGGGGATATTTGCTATCCAGGACAGCCCCATACTAAACTCTGCTATGGGGATCTTTGTACCCAGGACAGCCCCTTACTAAACTCTGCTATGGGGATCTTTGCTACCCAGGACAGCCCCTTACTAAACTCTGCTATGGGGATCTTTGCTACCAGCACAGCCCCATACTAAACTCTGCTATGGGGATCTTTGCTACCAAAGACAGCCCCATACTAAACTCTGCTCAGGGGATCTTTGCTACCCAGGACAGCCCCATACTGAACTCTGCTATGGGGATCTTTGCTACCAAGGACAGCCCCATACTAAACTCTGCTCAGGGGATCTTTGCTACCCAGGACAGCCCCATACTAAACTCTGCTATGGGGATATTTGGTATCCAGGACAGCCCCATACTAAACTCTGCTCAGGGGAACTTTGCTCCCCAGGACAGCCCCATACTAAGCTCTACTCAGGGGATCTTTGCTACCAGGACAGCCCCATACTAACCTCTGCTCAGGGGATCTTTGCGACCCAGGACAGTCCCATACTAAACTCTGCTTGGGGGATCTTTGCTACCCAGGACAGCCCCATACTAAACTCTGCTCAGGGGATCTTTGCTACCCAGGAGAGCCCCATACTAAACTCTGCTATGGGGATCTCTGCTCGCCAGGACAGCCCCATACTAAACTCTACACAGGGGATATTTGCTCCCAGGACAGCCCCATACTAAACTCTGCTCAGGGGATCTTTGCTCCCCAGGACAGCCCCATACTAAACTCTACTCAGGGGATCTTTGCTCCCCAGGACAGCCCCATACTAAACTCTACTCAGGGGATCTTTGCTCCCAGGACAGCCCCATACTAAAAACTCTGCTATGGGGATCTTTGCTACCAAGGACAGTCCCATACTAAACTCTGCTATGGGGATCTTTGCTAGCCAGGACAGCCCCGTACTAAACTCTGCTATGGGGATCTTTGCTAGCCAGGACAGCCCCATACTAAACTCTGCTATGGGGATCTTTGCTACCCAGGACAGCCCCATACTAAACTCTGCTATGGGGATCTTTGCTACCAAGGACAGTCCCATACTAAACTCTACTCAGGGGATCTTTGCTACCCAGGACAGCCCCATACTAAACTCTACTCAGGGGATCTTTGCTACGCAGGACAGCCCCATACTAAACTCTACTCAGGGGATATTTGCTACCAAGGACAGCCCAATACTAAACTCTGCTATGGGGATCTTTGCTTCCAAGGACAGTCCCATACTAAACTCTGCTATGGGGATCTTTGCTAGCCAGGACAGCCCCATACTAAACTCTGCTATAGGGATCTTTGCTACCAAGGACAGCCCCATACTAAGCTCTTCTCAGGGGATCTTTGCTCCCAGGACAGCCCCATACTAAACTATGCTATGGGGATCGTTGCTACCAAGGACATCCCCATAGTAAACTCTGCTATGGGGATCTTTGCTACCAAGGACAGCCCCATACTAAACTCTGCTATGGGGATCTTTGCTATCCAGGACAGCCCCATACTAAACTCTGCTATGGGGATCTTTGTACCCAGGACAGCCCCTTACTAAACTCTGCTATGGGGATCTTTGCTACCCAGGACAGCCCCTTACTAAACTCTGCTATGGGGATCTTTGCTACCAGCACAGCCCCATACTAAACTCTGCTATGGGGATCTTTGCTACCAAAGACAGCCCCATACTAAACTCTGCTCAGGGGATCTTTGCTACCCAGGACAGCCCAATACTGAACTCTGCTATGGGGATCTTTGCTACCAAGGACAGCCCCATTCCAAAATCTGCTATGGGGATCTTTGCTACCAAGGACAGCCCCATTCTAAACTCTGCTATTGGGATCTTTGCTACCCAGGACAGCACCATACTAAACTCTGTTATGGGGATCTTTGCTACCCAGGACAGCCCCATACTAAACTCTGCTATGGGGATCTGTGCTACCCAGGACAGCCCCATACTAAACTCTGCTACGGGGATCTGTGCTAGCCAGGACAGCTCCTTACTAAACTCTACTCAGGGGATCTTTGCTACCAAGGACAGCCCCATACTAAACTCTGCTATGGGGATCTTTGCTACCCAGGACAGCCCCATACTAAACTCTGCTATGGGGATCTTTGCTACCCAGGACAGCCCCATACTAAACTCTGCTATGGGGATCTTTGCTACCAAGGACAGCCCCATAGTAAACTCTGCTATGGGGATCGTTGCTACCAAGGACAGCCCCATACTAAGCTCTAATCAGGGGATCTTTGCTCCCAGGACAGCCCCATACTTAAGACTGCTCAGGGGATCTTTGCTCCCAGGACACGCCCATACTAAACTCTGCTATGGGGATCTTTGCTACCCAGGACAGCCCCATACTAAACTCTGCTATGGGGATCTTTGCTAGCCAGGACAGCCGCATACTAAACTCTGCTATGGGGATATTTGCTAGCCAGGACAGCCCCTTACTAAACTCTACTCAGGGGATCTTTGCTACCAAGGACAGCACGATACTAAACTCTGCTATGGGGATCTTTGCTACCCAGGACAGCCCCATACTAAACTCTGCTATGTGGATCTTTGCTACCAAGGACAGCCCCATTCTAAACTCTGCTATTGGGATCTTTGCTACACAGGACAGCCCCATACTAAACTCTGCTATGGGGATCTTTGCTACCAAGGACAGTCCCATACTAAACTCTACTCAGGGGATCTTTGCTACCCAGGACAGCCCCATATGAACTCTACTTGGGGGATCGTTGCTACGCAGGACAGCCCCATACTAAACTCTACTCAGGGGATATTTGCTACCAAGTACAGCCCAATACTAAACTCTGCTCAGGGGATCTTTGCTCCCCAGGACAGCCCCATACTAAACTCTACTCAGGGGATCTTTGCTCCCCAGGACAGCCCCATACTAAACTCTACTCAGGGGATCTTTGCTCCCAGGACAGCCCCATACTAAAAACTCTGCTATGGGGATCTTTGCTACCAAGGACAGTCCCATACTAAACTCTGCTATGGGGATCTTTGCTAGCCAGGACAGCCCCGTACTAAACTCTGCTATGGGGATCTTTGCTAGCCAGGACAGCCCCATACTAAACTCTGCTATGGGGATCTTTGCTACCCAGGACAGCCCCATACTAAACTCTGCTATGGGGATCTTTGCTACTAAGGACAGTCCAATACTAAACTCTACTCAGGGGATCTTTGCTACCCAGGACAGCCCCATACTAAACTCTACTCAGGGGATCTTTGCTACGCAGGACAGCCCCATACTAAACTCTACTCGGGGGATATTTGCTACCAAGGACAGCCCAATACTAAACTCTGCTATGGGGATCTTTGCTTCCAAGGAAAGTCCCATACTAAACTCTGCTATGGGGATCTTTGCTAGCCAGGACAGCCCCATACTAAGCTCTTCTCAGGGGATCTTTGCTCCCAGGACAGCCCCATACTAAACTCTGCTATGGGGATCGTTGCTACCAAGGACATCCCCATAGTAAACTCTGCTATGGGGATCTTTGCTACCAAGGACAGCCCCATACTAAACTCTGCTATGGGGATCTTTGCTATCCAGGACAGCCCCATACTAAACTCTGCTATGGGGATCTTTGTACCCAGGACAGCCCCTTACTAAACTCTGCTATGGGGATCTTTGCTACCCAGGACAGCCCCTTACTAAACTCTGCTATGGGGATCTTTGCTACCAGCACAGCCCCATACTAAACTCTGCTATGGTGATCTTTGCTCCCATGACAGCCCCATACTAAACTCCACTCACCGAAGGCTGCAGAGAAGAGGAGACAGAGATATAGCAAAGCCATCGCAGCCTCGTGTCTGGGTCAGTGTGGACTGCACAGAACAGCAGGCTGCAGCCTTGAAGGGAAGAGGCAGGATGTTGGACCCCCGGGGAATTTAACTCAGGAATTCCAGCCTTGAAGGGAAATTCCAGCCTTGAAGGGAAGGGGCGGGATGTGGAACCCGGCCACCCCAGGGAACAAAGCACAGGAAGTAGTGCTCAGCACATGCATGGGGCCTGTGTCAGACTATTAACACCAGCACTAGGCCATGCCACTCTGCACACAGGTATTGAATCACGGCAATGTGGACACAGACATTGCATTCTCACTAGGGGAGCAAAAAAGGGATTCTTTCCACTGGCGCCATCGTGCAGCGTTTCTAACTTCACACACGTCTACATTACCAGTGTTATGTCATATTTGATATCCCATACCGATCAGGTATCCCCCAATTGAACCCATTGCTGATTGGCTGCATTAATCCTCAGCACCGTCTACGTAGGCCTTATCCCTTGTACGTCAGCTGTCTTTTGATCATCGCTGATTGGCTGCATTAAGCCTTAGCACCGCCTCCATCTCCGTGGGCCTTATCCCCTGAACATCAGCTGTCTTTGGCTCATCGCTGATTGGCTGCATTAGGCCTTAGCACCGCCTCCTTGGGCCTTATCCTCCGTACTTCAGCTGTTTTCGGTTCATCGCAGATTGGCTGCATTAAGCCTTAGCACCGCCTCCACCCCTGTGGGCCTTATTCCCTGAACATCAGCTGTCTTTGGCTCATTGCTGATTGGCTGCATTAGGCCTTAGCACCGCCTCCGTGGGCCTTATCCACTAACGTCAGCTGTCTTTAGCTCATCGCTGATTGGCTGCATTAAGCCTTAGCACCGCCTCCCTGAGCCTGAGCACCAGTCCATCTCCCGAGCTGTCACTCAGATAAAGACCGTTAATTCTGAGAGAAAGCTTTGCATCATAATGGAGGCGGCTTCTGAGGTACAGCTTTCTCTCAGAATAATAACTAGTGATCAATCTATACCCGCAACAGTGCCATGCGCGGCATTCCATAACCTTTAACTTGTCATTAAAATACGAGGCTTCGACTGAGGAAACCATTAATGACTCGCCACAGTTCTTGAAATGTCGAGCTTCGTCCGTTGTGGAAATGACAAGTTACCGCTTATGAAATGTTTCTTAAGCCTCACTATGTTGTCCAGTCAGGGGAGTAGCCAACATTAGGGGGGCTTCTGGGGGCACGATGAAAACCCTGCTACTAAATGCCCGCCCCCCCATGCAGTGCGCGCAATTCCATGTGCTCATTCGCGCCCTTAAACCGCCCACCCCTGCCCCCAATCTACTTTTTTGGTAACATTACTACTGGCATATGGCATTTTAACCCAAGAAAAAAATAAAACTGCAGAATCATTACAGATGCAGGGAACTCTTCTATTAAAGCTCTGTCCAGGCGCTCTGGGCAAAATACATCCAAACCAAATTTGCATATGTATAATGTATTGCACCAACATAAATGACTTCACAGAAAAGCACATTGCAAGGAGCATCATCAGTCTTTGATACTTGAGGCACCATGGGAGGGACTTTAGAATAAGTTGTCATAAGTAAGCCAAGTGTTAAATAATTGTGTGGTGCAAAATACCTAAATTGCGCTGTTATATATGGAGCAACTCTATTGTCAGTATTTCTTTTAAATAACCGACTGATATATTAGCACATACTCTTGGAAGTGAATCACTTACAGAGCTGCAGATACCACAGTGTGATTACATGATCTGCCCAGGATCACACACTTTGGTTAAATGGTGAAACCGGGATGTGGACAATTTAAGCAACTGAGCACATCTTCACAGGTTTAGTTTATACAGATATTTATTAAGATTTCCCTTTGCATTTCATGTGCTTAAATAATACTTTATTTATAGCAATGCCTTGGAAGCAAAGCACATTACATAAGAAACTACCCTTTCATAATTAACTTTACACTATATACATCATTATAGAAATATGTTGAGCAATAAGAGGATGGCTTTAGTTTTATTCTCCCCATCCTGCATACAAAGTCACAATAGCATCATGCAGATTAATGTGAGCCTAACAAATCCCCCTTGGGTACAGCCATGGTCATTATTTCATAAAGCCTGCAGCAGTATGCAACCTTCTCACTGCTGATCACTCCATCCCATGCACATTTCTAAAGGGTCAAAAGTCCCTGCCAATAGTCCCCCCTCCCTCCCATCAGTGCCTAATGGCTCACATTAAAATGCTCTGTTGGCACAGAGCAACTTGAGAGCCCCTCTGTTGCTGACCGGAGCTCCTTGGGACATTGTGCTGGCAGAGGTTTCGGAAAGGGTAAGGTGTCCTGCTGTGAGGACAATGACCGTGCTGAGCAGGAATTGCTCAGCACACATTGTCCTGCCAGTGGGACACCTTTCCCGTTGGTCACCCTCATTGAGGTGCCGAACAGGAAAGGTGGCCCACTGACAAATGTCCCGGTCAGGCTCTCAAAAGAGCATGTGGGGTGGCAGCGTGCCCCCCCTCTGCCCCGCTCGGTATGCCTCTGTGTCCAGTTGTTCTCCAGCAGGTCAAGATCATGAAGCTTCACAGTCCTGGTGCCACACCTATGAGTTTATGAACCACCCTTGTGCATTTCACCCATCCTCCTGATTGAGGGGCTTTAACACACCACATAAGACTTCCACCATTAGGTTCTACACTTTTTTTGTCAAAATGTTATATTCAAGAAAGAGGGTGAACAGTAATTTCAACAAAGTGGTACATCCTCGTCATATAGTGCCACAGATTCCTTACATAAATCAAGAAATGCAACCTTTCAAATACAATTCTCCATCAAAGAGGCACAAATAGAAACAACCACAAAGAGCAATACACAAGGAAAGTCGGTGGGTACAAGGTGTGTCTGTGACAGACGGGAACATCGACAAGACGTAGCACACTGATACAACAAGCATTAGCAATGCAAACCGTTTGGGCTTTTGTGTAGGCATGGGAAAGGCACTTGGCAGGCACAGTCCTATTGGTATTAACTGGCCATTGATAGTTACAGGTGCAAAATGTTGCGAGTACCTGGGCATGTAAGTATTGCCCAGCAAGTTCCTAATATTATACACAAGCCAAACTGTTGGCTTTGCCAATGCGTGTGCTTAACAGGACTTCAATGAAATAAACACAGAGTGCTTATAAACCAAGTGGCTGAATGCAGACCTAGCTTCAGCAATTTTATTACACCAGTAGCGTGTTTACAGCACCAATTAAGTCTGCAAGCTGTGTGCCAAACAACATCTACAAGCTGTGTGGCCCTCCTCATATGCCGACACCTAAAGGGTTTCTGTCAAATAGGCTGCAACCTTAAAAGTAGGTACTGGGACACGGAAGAGGAACATGGAGGTAGTGTGCCTGAGAGATATGCGTAGAAATGAGCATTTCTACACAAAGTTGACTTCCTTAAATAAAGCACATAGTCTTGTTATTGTTAACAGGATACTGTATTATACTTTATAAAGCATCTATGCTGTTATCACTCCCAGCTGGTGTGCATAGTGTAGTTCACTCCACAAGCAGGAGAGGCACATGGGAGCAACCTCTCTGCCTGCCGCTCTGCGCTTTTCTGTGCAGCGCCCTGCGACACCCCCACACTCCTCCCCGCACCACGAGCAGCTTGCCCTCGTGGCAAGGGATGGAGCGATGCGGGCAACACAGAACGCGGCACTACAGTAGGCTGTGCAAAAACATGAACACAGTTGGCATACATGTTGTGCTTCTCACCCCTTAAAGCATCTGCAGGTAAGAAGCCCTCAATTCAGAACACGAGTGGAATACTGCTTTTATGTGTCTGTCCCTCCGAGTATTAAGGAAGCGCCAGCCTTAGGCCTAGGCGACCTGGGAAGTTGCCCGGGATGCCACATTAACATGATTTACATGGGGCACCATAGACTCTGCCACACCAGCTCCTTTGAGCTGGCGCGGCAGTGGCCGATGCACCTCATGTAAAATAAAAGGCTCCGCTTTGGTGGGTGGCAGCAGCGTCCAACTTAAGTGAAAAGTCCTCCCAGCTGGGAGGTCTTTTCACTTAAATTGGGCGCTGCTGCTTCCCAGCATGGCAGAGTAGCTTTTCAAATGACGCGGATGCCACGCAAGCTCTGGGGAGTCTTTTAAGGGCTCCTTCAAGCTGGCGTGGTTAAGGTGCCCTATTTAAATGAAAAACACCCGGTCTCGTGCTGGCACTGGGTGCTCCAGCACGGGAGCAGGGCTTTTTTCATTTAAATAGGGCGCTGCTGCCACACCAGAATGGGACAGCCTTTGAAAGACTGCCCATGCTGGTGTGGCAGCGGTGCATTATTTAAGTGATAAGCTCTCCGCTCCAACACAGCAGCTTGGAGCTTTTCATTTAAATAGGACGTTGCTGCCACACCAGTACAGGGTAGCTTTTGAAAGGCTTCCCTCAGCTGGTGTGGCAGCAGTGCCCTATCACTCCCCAGATACAGAGGTATGCCCTGCGGCAGACCGGGCTTACAGTTGTCCATATGCCTTATGGGGTAGAGCTTGCTGAAGTGGCACATTGCAAGGTTCTGGACCGAACTGGGACTTGCCTGTACTTCAGAGACCAGTTCCAGAATCAGAAGGTGCTGCTCTAGTATTTGTGCGAGTGAGTGGGGGCTGTGCAAGTGGGATGCAGCCGCTTCACTTGTGTGCTGCAGAGGGACGCATTGAAACAATCAACGAGGGATCCTAGCATTCTCAGTGTCTCAAAAACGAGTCTGTTTGGGTTGTAGCTGAAGACTGTGACAGGAGGCAGACCTAGTTCTCAGCTGTCAAACCCTCAGAGGAAGCCACTCCCCAGGATATGATCAAGCTCAGTGGGACAACTTGTCAACTAACTGCCAACTCACCCTAGGTATAGCAGAGCCTCTGTTTATTGTGCTTGCCCAAATACAATTCCCTTTCACACTTTCCCTTCAACATAAAAAACATACAGTAGTCACTCAGTGGCTGATTAAAGCTTGCACCCTATGCCTGTTTACACGCTGTGAGAAACCTGAGGTGTTTCCCAGGCTAAACCCCGGGGATCTGTCATCCAGGTGGCCAGGACACGGCCATCGCTATTGGATCCAGGTCCTGGGGGCTACCAAGGACAGCCCGATACTAAACTCTGCTATGGGGATCTTTGCTACCCTGGACAGCCCCATAAAAAAACTCTGCTATGGGGATCTTTGCTACCAAGGACAGCCCCATACTAAACTCTGCTATGGGGATCTTTGCTACCCAGGACAGCCCCATACTAAACTCTGCTATTGGGATCTTTGCTAGCCAGGACAACCCCTTACTAAACTCTACTCAGGGGATCTTTGCTACCAAGGACAGTCCCATACTAAACTCTGCTATGGGGATCTTTGCTACCCAGGACAGCCCCATACTAAACTCTGCTATGGGGATCTGTGCTAGCCAGGACAGCTCCTTACTAAAAACTCTACTCAGGGGATCTTTGCTACCAAGGACAGCGCGATACTAAACTTTGCTATGGGGATCTTTGCTACCCAGGACAGCCCCATACTAAACTCTGCTATGGGGATCGTTGCTACCAAGGACAGCCCCATACTAAACTCTGCTATGGGGATCTTTGCTACCCAGGACAGCGCCATACTAAACTCTGCTATGGGGATCTTTGCTACCAAGGACAGTCCCATACTAAACTCTGCTATGGGGATCTTTGCTACCCAGGACAGCCCCATACTAAACTCTGCTATGGGGATCTTTGCTACCCAGGACAGCCCCATACTAAACTCTGCTATGGGGATCTTTGCTAGCCAGGACAGCCCCATACTAAACTCTGCTATGGGGATCTTTGCTAGCCAGGACAGCCCCTTACTAAACTCTACTCAGGGGATCTTTGCTACCAAGGACAGCCCCATACTAAACTCTGCTATGGGGATCTTTGCTAGCCAGGACAGCCCGATTAACTCTGCTATGGGGATCTTTGCGTCCCAGGACCGCCCTATACTAAACTCCGCTATGGGGATCTTTGCTACCCAGGACAGCCCCATACTAAACTCTGCTCAGGGGATCTTTGCTAGCCAGGACAGCCCCTTCCTAAACACTACTCAGGGGATCTTTGCTACCAAGGACAGCCCGATTAACTCTGCTATGGGGATCTTTGCTACCCAGGACAGCCCCATACTAAACTCTGCTATGGGGATCTTTGCTACCAAGGACAGCCCCATAGTAAACTCTGCTATGGGGATCGTTGCTACCAAGGACAGCCCCATACTAAGCTCTACTCAGGGGATCTTTGCTCCCAGGACAGCCCCATACTTAAGACTGCTCAGGGGATCTTTGCTCCCCAGGACACGCCCATACTAAACTCTGCTATGGGGATCTTTGCTACCCAGGACAGCCCCATACTAAACTCTGCTATGGGGATCTTTGCTAGCCAGGACAGCCGTATACTAAACTCTGCTATGGGGATATTTGCTAGCCAGGACAGCCCCTTACTAAACTCTACTCAGTGGATCTTTGCTACCAAGGACAGCACGATACTAAACTCTGCTATGGGGATCTTTGCTACCCAGGACAGCCCCATACTAAACTCTGCTATTTGGATCTTTGCTACCAAGGACAGCCCCATTCTAAACTCTGCTATTGGGATCTTTGCTACCCAGGACAGCCCCATACTAAACTCTGCTATGGGGATCGTTGCTACCCAGGACAGCCCCATACTAAACTCTGCTATGGGGATCTTTGCTACCCAGGACAGCCCCATACTAAACTCTGCTGTGGGGATCTTTGCTAGCCAGGACAGCCCCATACTAAACTCTGCTATGGGGATCTTTGCTAGCCAGGACAGCCCCTTACTAAACTCTACTCAGGGGATCTTTGCTACCAAGGACAGCCCCTTCCTAAACACTACTCAGGGGATCTTTGCTACCAAGGACAGCCCGATTAACTCTGCTATGGGGATCTTTGCGTCCCAGGACCGCCCTATACTAAACTCCGCTATGGGGATCTTTGCTACCCAGGACAGCCCCATACTAAACTCTGCTCAGGGGATCTTTGCTAGCCAGGACAGCCCCTTCCTAAACACTACTCAGGGGATCTTTGCTACCAAGGACAGCCCGATTAACTCTGCTATGGGGATCTTTGCTACCCAGGACAGCCCCATACTAAACTCTGCTATGGGGATCTTTGCTACCAAGGACAGCCCCATAGTAAACTCTGCTATGGGGATCGTTGCTACCAAGGACAGCCCCATACTAAGCTCTACTCAGGGGATCTTTGCTCCCAGGACAGCCCCATACTTAAGACTGCTCAGGGGAGGTTTGCTCCCCAGGACACGCCCATACTAAACTCTGCTATGGGGATCTTTGCTGCCCAGGACAGCCCCATACTAAACTCTGCTATGGGGATCTTTGCTAGCCAGGACAGCCGCATACTAAACTCTGCTATGGGGATATTTTCTAGCCAGGACAGCCCCTTACTAAACTCTACTCAGGGGATCTTTGCTACCAAGGACAGCACGATACTAAACTCTGCTATGGGGATCTTTGCTACCCAGGACAGCCCCATACTAAACTCTGCTATGTGGATCTTTGCTACCAAGGACAGCCCCATTCTAAACTCTGCTATTGGGATCTTTGCTACCCAGGACAGCCCCATACTAAACTCTGCTATGGGGATCTTTGCTACCAAGGACAGTCCCATACTAAACTCTACTCAGGGGATCTTTGCTACCCAGGACAGCCCCATATGAACTCTACTTGGGGGATCGTTGCTACGCAGGACAGCCCCATACTAAACTCTACTCAGGGGATATTTGCTATCCAGGACAGCCCCATATAAAACTCTGCTATGGGGATCTTTGTACCCAGGACAGCCCCTTATTAAACTCTGCTATGGGGATCTTTGCTACCAAGGACAGCCCCATACTAAACTCTGCTCAGGGGATCTTTGCTACCCAGGACAGCCCCATACTAAACTCTGCTATGGGGATATTTGGTATCCAGGACAGCCCCATACTAAACTCTGCTCAGGGGATCTTTGCTCCCCAGGACAGCCCCATACTAAGCTCTACTCAGGGGATCTTTGCTACCAGGACAGCCCCATACTAACCTCTGCTCAGGGGATCTTTGCGACCCAGGACAGTCCCATACTAAACTCTGCTTGAGGGATCTTTGCTACCCAGGACAGCCCCATACTAAACTCTGCTCAGGGGATCTTTGCTACCCAGGACAGCCCCATACTAAACTCTGCTATGGGGATCTCTGCTCGCCAGGACAGCCCCATACTAAACTCTACACAGGGGATATTTGCTCCCAGGACAGCCCCATACTAAACTCTGCTCAGGGGATCTTTGCTCCCCAGGACAGCCCCATACTAAGCTCTACTCAGGGGATCTTTGCTGCCAATGACAGCCCCATACTAAACTCTGCTCAGGGAATCTTTGCGACCCAGGACAGTCCCATACTAAACTCTGCTCAGGGGATCTTTGCGCCCCAGGACAGCCCCATACTAAACTCTACTCAGGGGATCTTTGCTCCCCATGACAGCCCCATACTAAACTCTGCTCAGGGGATCTTTGCTACCCATGACAGTCCCATACTAAACTCTGCTCAGGGGATCTTTGCGACCCAGGACAGTCCCATACTAAACTCTACTCAGGGAATCTTTGTTACCATGACAGTCCCATACTAAACTCTGCTCAGGGGATCTTTGCTCCCCATGACAGTCCCATACTAAACTCTTCAGGGGATCTTTGCTCCCCAGGACAGCCCCATACTAAACTCTACTCAGGGGATATTTGCTCCCCAAGACAGCCCCATACTAAACTCTACTCAGGGGATCTTTGCTCCCCAGGACAGACCCATACTAAACTCTACTCAGGGGATCTTTGCTCCCAGGACAGACCCATACTAAACTCTGCTATGGGGATCTTTGCTACCAAGGACAGCCCCTTACTAAACTCTGCTATGGGGATCCTTGCTACCAAGGACAGCCCCATACTAAACTCTGCTATGGGGATCTTTGCTAGCCAGGACAGACCCTTACTAAACTCTACTCAGGGGATCTTTGCTACCAAGGACAGCCCGATACTAAACTCTGCTATGGGGATCTTTGCTACCCTGGACAGCCCCATACTAAACTCTGCTATGGGGATCTTTGCTACCAAGGACAGCCCCATACTAAACTCTGCTATGGGGATCTTTGCTACCCAGGACAGCCCCATACTAAACTCTGCTATTGGGATCTTTGCTAGCCAGGACAACCCCTTACTAAACTCTATTCAGGGGATCTTTGCTACCAAGGACAGTCCCATACTAAACTCTGCTATGGGGATCTTTGCTACCCAGGACAGCCCCATACTAAACTCTGCTACGGGGATCTGTGCTAGCCAGGACAGCTCCTTACTAAAAACTCTACTCAGGGGATCTTTGCTACCAAGGACAGCGCGATACTAAACTTTGCTATGGGGATCTTTGCTACCCAGGACTGCCCCATACTAAACTCTGCTATGGGGATCGTTGCTACCAAGGACAGCCCCATACTAAACTCTGCTATGGGGATCTTTGCTACCCAGGACAGCCCCATACTAAACTCTGCTATGGGGATCTTTGCTACCAAGGACAGTCCCATACTAAACTCTGCTATGGGGATCTTTGCTACCCAGGACAGCCCCATACTAAACTCTGCTATGGGGATCTTTGCTACCCAGGACAGCCCCATACTAAACTCTGCTATGGGGATCTTTGCTAGCCAGGACAGCCCCATTCTAAACTCTGCTATGGGGATCTTTGCTAGCCAGGACAGCCCCTTACTAAACTCTACTCAGGGGATCTTTGCTACCAAGGACAGCCCCATACTAAACTCTGCTATGGGGATCTTTGCTAGCCAGGACAGCCCCTTCCTAAACACTACTCAGGGGATCTTTGCTACCAAGGACAGCCCGATTAACTCTGCTATGGGGATCTTTGCGTCCCAGGACCGCCCTATACTAAACTCTGCTATGGGGATCTTTGCTACCCAGGACAGCCCCATACTAAACTCTGCTCAGGGGATCTTTGCTAGCCAGGACAGCCCCTTCCTAAACACTACTCAGGGGATCTTTGCTACCAAGGACAGCCCGATTAACTCTGCTATGGGGATCTTTGCTACCCAGGACAGCCCCATACTAAACTCTGCTATGGGGATCTTTGCTACCAAGGACAGCCCCATAGTAAACTCTGCTATGGGGATCGTTGCTACCAAGGACAGCCCCATACTAAGCTCTACTCAGGGGATCTTTGCTCCCAGGACAGCCCCATACTTAAGACTGCTCAGGGGATCTTTGCTCCCCAGGACACGCCCATACTAAACTCTTCTATGGGGATCTTTGCTACCCAGGACAGCCCCATACTAAACTCTGCTATGGGGATCTTTGCTAGCCAGGACAGCCGCATACTAAACTCTGCTATGGGGATATTTGCTAGCCAGGACAGCCCCTTACTAAACTCTACTCATGGGATCTTTGCTACCAAGGACAGCACGATACTAAACTCTGCTATGGGGATCTTTGCTACCCAGGACAGCCCCATACTAAACTCTGCTATGTGGATCTTTGCTACCAAGGACATCCCCATTCTAAACTCTGCTATTGGGATCTTTGCTACCCAGGACAGCCCCATACTAAACTCTGCTATGGGGATCTTTGCTACCAAGGACAGTCCCATACTAAACTCTACTCAGGGGATCTTTGCTACCCAGGACAGCCCCATATGAACTCTACTTGGGGGATCGTTGCTACGCAGGACAGCCCCATACTAAACTCTACTCAGGGGATATTTGCTATCCAGGACAGCCCCATACTAAACTCTGCTATGGGGATCTTTGTACCCAGGACAGCCCCTTACTAAACTCTGCTATGGGGATCTTTGCTACCCAGGACAGCCCCTTACTAAACTCTGCTATGGGGATCTTTGCTACCAGCACAGCCCCATACTAAACTCTGCTATGGGGATCTTTGCTACCAAAGACAGCCCCATACTAAACTCTGCTCAGGGGATCTTTGCTACCCAGGACAGCCCCATATGAACTCTACTTGGGGGATCGTTGCTACGCAGGACAGCCCCATACTAAACTCTACTCAGGGGATATTTGCTATCCAGGACAGCCCCATACTAAACTCTGCTATGGGGATATTTGGTATCCAGGACAGCCCCATACTAAACTCTGCTCAGGGGATCTTTGCTCCCCAGGACAGCCCCATACTAAGCTCTGCTATGGGGATCTTTGCTGCCCAGGACAGCCCCATACTAAACTCTGCTATGGGGATCTTTGCTAGCCAGGACAGCCGCATACTAAACTCTGCTATGGGGATATTTGCTAGCCAGGACAGCCCCTTACTAAACTCTACTCAGGGGATCTTTGCTACCAAGGACAGCACGATACTAAACTCTGCTATGGGGATCTTTGCTACCCAGGACAGCCCCATACTAAACTCTGCTATGTGGATCTTTGCTACCAAGGACAGCCCCATTCTAAACTCTGCTATTGGGATCTTTGCTACCCAGGACAGCCCCATACTAAACTCTGCTATGGGGATCTTTGCTACCAAGGACAGTCCCATACTAAACTCTACTCAGGGGATCTTTGCTACCCAGGACAGCCCCATATGAACTCTACTTGGGGGATCCTTGCTACGCAGGACAGCCCCATACTAAACTCTACTCAGGGGATATTTGCTATCCAGGACAGCCCCATATAAAACTCTGCTATGGGGATCTTTGTACCCAGGACAGCCCCTTATTAAACTCTGCTATGGGGATCTTTGCTACCAAGGACAGCCCCATACTAAACTCTGCTCAGGGGATCTTTGCTACCCAGGACAGCCCCATACTAAACTCTGCTATGGGGATATTTGGTATCCAGGACAGCCCCATACTAAACTCTGCTCAGGGGATCTTTGCTCCCCAGGACAGCCCCATACTAAGCTCTACTCAGGGGATCTTTGCTACCAGGACAGCCCCATACTAACCTCTGCTCAGGGGATCTTTGCGACCCAGGACAGTCCCATACTAAACTCTGCTTGGGGGATCTTTGCTACCCAGGACAGCCCCATACTAAACTCTGCTCAGGGGATCTTTGCTACCCAGGACAGCCCCATACTAAACTCTGCTATGGGGATCTCTGCTCGCCAGGACAGCCCCATACTAAACTCTACACAGGGGATATTTGCTCCCAGGACAGCCCCATACTAAACTCTGCTCAGGGGATCTTTGCTCCCCAGGACAGCCCCATACTAAGCTCTACTCAGGGGATCTTTGCTGCCAATGACAGCCCCATACTAAACTCTGCTCAGGGAATCTTTGCGACCCAGGACAGTCCCATACTAAACTCTGCTCAGGGGATCTTTGCGCCCCAGGACAGCCCCATACTAAACTCTACTCAGGGGATCTTTGCTCCCCATGACAGCCCCATACTAAACTCTGCTCAGGGGATCTTTGCTACCCATGACAGTCCCATACTAAACTCTGCTCAGGGGATCTTTGCGACCCAGGACAGTCCCATACTAAACTCTACTCAGGGAATCTTTGTTACCATGACAGTCCCATACTAAACTCTGCTCAGGGGATCTTTGCTCCCCAGGACAGTCCCATACTAAACTCTTCAGGGGATCTTTGCTCCCCAGGACAGCCCCATACTAAACTCTACTCAGGGGATATTTGCTCCCCAAGACAGCCCCATACTAAACTCTACTCAGGGGATCTTTGCTCCCCAGGACAGACCCATACTAAACTCTACTCAGGGGATCTTTGCTCCCAGGACAGACCCATACTAAACTCTGCTATGGGGATCTTTGCTACCAAGGACAGCCCCTTACTAAACTCTGCTATGGGGATCCTTGCTACCAAGGACAGCCCCATACTAAACTCTGCTATGGGGATCTTTGCTAGCCAGGACAGACCCTTACTAAACTCTACTCAGGGGATCTTTGCTACCAAGGACAGCCCGATACTAAACTCTGCTATGGGGATCTTTGCTACCCTGGACAGCCCCATACTAAACTCTGCTATGGGGATCTTTGCTACCAAGGACAGCCCCATACTAAACTCTGCTATGGGGATCTTTGCTACCCAGGACAGCCCCATACTAAACTCTGCTATTGGGATCTTTGCTAGCCAGGACAACCCCTTACTAAACTCTATTCAGGGGATCTTTGCTACCAAGGACAGTCCCATACTAAACTCTGCTATGGGGATCTTTGCTACCCAGGACAGCCCCATACTAAACTCTGCTACGGGGATCTGTGCTAGCCAGGACAGCTCCTTACTAAAAACTCTACTCAGGGGATCTTTGCTACCAAGGACAGCGCGATACTAAACTTTGCTATGGGGATCTTTGCTACCCAGGACTGCCCCATACTAAACTCTGCTATGGGGATCGTTGCTACCAAGGACAGCCCCATACTAAACTCTGCTATGGGGATCTTTGCTACCCAGGACAGCCCCATACTAAACTCTGCTATGGGGATCTTTGCTACCAAGGACAGTCCCATACTAAACTCTGCTATGGGGATCTTTGCTACCCAGGACAGCCCCATACTAAACTCTGCTATGGGGATCTTTGCTACCCAGGACAGCCCCATACTAAACTCTGCTATGGGGATCTTTGCTAGCCAGGACAGCCCCATTCTAAACTCTGCTATGGGGATCTTTGCTAGCCAGGACAGCCCCTTACTAAACTCTACTCAGGGGATCTTTGCTACCAAGGACAGCCCCATACTAAACTCTGCTATGGGGATCTTTGCTAGCCAGGACAGCCCCTTCCTAAACACTACTCAGGGGATCTTTGCTACCAAGGACAGCCCGATTAACTCTGCTATGGGGATCTTTGCGTCCCAGGACCGCCCTATACTAAACTCTGCTATGGGGATCTTTGCTACCCAGGACAGCCCCATACTAAACTCTGCTCAGGGGATCTTTGCTAGCCAGGACAGCCCCTTCCTAAACACTACTCAGGGGATCTTTGCTACCAAGGACAGCCCGATTAACTCTGCTATGGGGATCTTTGCTACCCAGGACAGCCCCATACTAAACTCTGCTATGGGGATCTTTGCTACCAAGGACAGCCCCATAGTAAACTCTGCTATGGGGATCGTTGCTACCAAGGACAGCCCCATACTAAGCTCTACTCAGGGGATCTTTGCTCCCAGGACAGCCCCATACTTAAGACTGCTCAGGGGATCTTTGCTCCCCAGGACACGCCCATACTAAACTCTTCTATGGGGATCTTTGCTACCCAGGACAGCCCCATACTAAACTCTGCTATGGGGATCTTTGCTAGCCAGGACAGCCGCATACTAAACTCTGCTATGGGGATATTTGCTAGCCAGGACAGCCCCTTACTAAACTCTACTCATGGGATCTTTGCTACCAAGGACAGCACGATACTAAACTCTGCTATGGGGATCTTTGCTACCCAGGACAGCCCCATACTAAACTCTGCTATGTGGATCTTTGCTACCAAGGACATCCCCATTCTAAACTCTGCTATTGGGATCTTTGCTACCCAGGACAGCCCCATACTAAACTCTGCTATGGGGATCTTTGCTACCAAGGACAGTCCCATACTAAACTCTACTCAGGGGATCTTTGCTACCCAGGACAGCCCCATATGAACTCTACTTGGGGGATCGTTGCTACGCAGGACAGCCCCATACTAAACTCTACTCAGGGGATATTTGCTATCCAGGACAGCCCCATACTAAACTCTGCTATGGGGATCTTTGTACCCAGGACAGCCCCTTACTAAACTCTGCTATGGGGATCTTTGCTACCCAGGACAGCCCCTTACTAAACTCTGCTATGGGGATCTTTGCTACCAGCACAGCCCCATACTAAACTCTGCTATGGGGATCTTTGCTACCAAAGACAGCCCCATACTAAACTCTGCTCAGGGGATCTTTGCTACCCAGGACAGCCCCATACTGAACTCTGCTATGGGGATCTTTGCTACCAAGGACAGCCCCATACTAAACTCTGCTCAGGGGATCTTTGCTACCCAGGACAGCCCCATACTAAACTCTGCTATGGGGATATTTGGTATCCAGGACAGCCCCATACTAAACTCTGCTCAGGGGATCTTTGCTCCCCAGGACAGCCCCATACTAAGCTCTACTCAGGGGATCTTTGCTACCAGGACAGCCCCATACTAACCTCTGCTCAGGGGATCTTTGCGACCCAGGACAGTCCCATACTAAACTCTGCTTGGGGGATCTTTGCTACCCAGGACAGCCCCATACTAAACTCTGCTCAGGGGATCTTTGCTACCCAGGAGAGCCCCATACTAAACTCTGCTATGGGGATCTCTGCTCGCCAGGACAGCCCCATACTAAACTCTACACAGGGGATATTTGCTCCCAGGACAGCCCCATACTAAACTCTGCTCAGGGGATCTTTGCTCCCCAGGACAGCCCCATACTAAACTCTACTCAGGGGATCTTTGCTCCCCAGGACAGCCCCATACTAAACTCTACTCAGGGGATCTTTGCTCCCAGGACAGCCCCATACTAAAAACTCTGCTATGGGGATCTTTGCTACCAAGGACAGTCCCATACTAAACTCTGCTATGGGGATCTTTGCTAGCCAGGACAGCCCCGTACTAAACTCTGCTATGGGGATCTTTGCTAGCCAGGACAGCCCCATACTAAACTCTGCTATGGGGATCTTTGCTACCCAGGACAGCCCCATACTAAACTCTGCTATGGGGATCTTTGCTACCAAGGACAGTCCCATACTAAACTCTACTCAGGGGATCTTTGCTACCCAGGACAGCCCCATACTAAACTCTACTCAGGGGATCTTTGCTACGCAGGACAGCCCCATACTAAACTCTACTCAGGGGATATTTGCTACCAAGGACAGCCCAATACTAAACTCTGCTATGGGGATCTTTGCTTCCAAGGACAGTCCCATACTAAACTCTGCTATGGGGATCTTTGCTAGCCAGGACAGCCCCATACTAAACTCTGCTATAGGGATCTTTGCTACCAAGGACAGCCCCATACTAAGCTCTTCTCAGGGGATCTTTGCTCCCAGGACAGCCCCATACTAAACTATGCTATGGGGATCTTTGCTACCAAGGACATCCCCATAGTAAACTCTGCTATGGGGATCTTTGCTACCAAGGACAGCCCCATACTAAACTCTGCTATGGGGATCTTTGCTATCCAGGACAGCCCCATACTAAACTCTGCTATGGGGATCTTTGTACCCAGGACAGCCCCTTACTAAACTCTGCTATGGGGATCTTTGCTACCCAGGACAGCCCCTTACTAAACTCTGCTATGGGGATCTTTGCTACCAGCACAGCCCCATACTAAACTCTGCTATGGGGATCTTTGCTACCAAAGACAGCCCCATACTAAACTCTGCTCAGGGGATCTTTGCTACCCAGGACAGCCCCTTACTGAACTCTGCTATGGGGATCTTTGCTACCAAGGACAGCCCCATTCCAAACTCTGCTATGGGGATCTTTGCTACCAAGGACAGCCCCATTCTAAACTCTGCTATTGGGATCTTTGCTACCCAGGACAGCCCCATACTAAACTCTGTTATGGGGATCTTTGCTACCCAGGACAGCCCCATACTAAACTCTGCTATGGGGATCTGTGCTACCCAGGACAGCCCCATACTAAACTCTGCTACGGGGATCTGTGCTAGCCAGGACAGCTCCTTACTAAACTCTACTCAGGGGATCTTTGCTACCAAGGACAGCCCCATACTAAACTCTGCTATGGGGATCTTTGCTACCCAGGACAGCCCCATACTAAACTCTGCTATGGGGATCTTTGCTACCCAGGACAGCCCCATACTAAACTCTGCTATGGGGATCTTTGCTACCAAGGACAGCCCCATAGTAAACTCTGCTATGGGGATCGTTGCTACCAAGGACAGCCCCATACTAAGCTCTAATCAGGGGATCTTTGCTCCCAGGACAGCCCCATACTTAAGACTGCTCAGGGGATCTTTGCTCCCCAGGACACGCCCATACTAAACTCTGCTATGGGGATCTTTGCTACCCAGGACAGCCCCATACTAAACTCTGCTATGGGGATCTTTGCTAGCCAGGACAGCCGCATACTAAACTCTGCTATGGGGATATTTGCTAGCCAGGACAGCCCCTTACTAAACTCTACTCAGGGGATCTTTGCTACCAAGGACAGCACGATACTAAACTCTGCTATGGGGATCTTTGCTACCCAGGACAGCCCCATACTAAACTCTGCTATGTGGATCTTTGCTACCAAGGACAGCCCCATTCTAAACTCTGCTATTGGGATCTTTGCTACACAGGACAGCCCCATACTAAACTCTGCTATGGGGATCTTTGCTACCAAGGACAGTCCCATACTAAACTCTACTCAGGGGATCTTTGCTACCCAGGACAGCCCCATATGAACTCTACTTGGGGGATCGTTGCTACGCAGGACAGCCCCATACTAAACTCTACTCAGGGGATATTTGCTACCAAGTACAGCCCAATACTAAACTCTGCTCAGGGGATCTTTGCTCCCCAGGACAGCCCCATACTAAACTCTACTCAGGGGATCTTTGCTCCCCAGGACAGCCCCATACTAAACTCTACTCAGGGGATCTTTGCTCCCAGGACAGCCCCATACTAAAAACTCTGCTATGGGGATCTTTGCTACCAAGGACAGTCCCATACTAAACTCTGCTATGGGGATCTTTGCTAGTCAGGACAGCCCCGTACTAAACTCTGCTATGGGGATCTTTGCTAGCCAGGACAGCCCCATACTAAACTCTGCTATGGGGATCTTTGCTACCCAGGACAGCCCCATACTAAACTCTGCTATGGGGATCTTTGCTACCAAGGACAGTCCAATACTAAACTCTACTCAGGGGATCTTTGCTACCCAGGACAGCCCCATACTAAACTCTACTCAGGGGATCTTTGCTACGCAGGACAGCCCCATACTAAACTCTACTCAGGGGATATTTGCTACCAAGGACAGCCCAATACTAAACTCTGCTATGGGGATCTTTGCTTCCAAGGAAAGTCCCATACTAAACTCTGCTATGGGGATCTTTGCTAGCCAGGACAGCCCCATACTAAGCTCTTCTCAGGGGATCTTTGCTCCCAGGACAGCCCCATACTAAACTCTGCTATGGGGATCGTTGCTACCAAGGACATCCCCATAGTAAACTCTGCTATGGGGATCTTTGCTACCAAGGACAGCCCCATACTAAACTCTGCTATGGGGATCTTTGCTATCCAGGACAGCCCCATACTAAACTCTGCTATTGGGATCTTTGCTAGCCAGGACAACCCCTTACTAAACTCTATTCAGGGGATCTTTGCTACCAAGGACAGTCCCATACTAAACTCTGCTATGGGGATCTTTGCTACCCAGGACAGCCCCATACTAAACTCTGCTACGGGGATCTGTGCTAGCCAGGACAGCTCCTTACTAAAAACTCTACTCAGGGGATCTTTGCTACCAAGGACAGCGCGATACTAAACTTTGCTATGGGGATCTTTGCTACCCAGGACAGCCCCATACTAAACTCTGCTATGGGGATCGTTGCTACCAAGGACAGCCCCATACTAAACTCTGCTATGGGGATCTTTGCTACCCAGGACAGCCCCATACTAAACTCTGCTATGGGGATCTTTGCTACCAAGGACAGTCCCATACTAAACTCTGCTATGGGGATCTTTGCTACCCAGGACAGCCCCATACTAAACTCTGCTATGGGGATCTTTGCTACCCAGGACAGCCCCATACTAAACTCTGCTATGGGGATCTTTGCTAGCCAGGACAGCCCCATTCTAAACTCTGCTATGGGGATCTTTGCTAGCCAGGACAGCCCCTTACTAAACTCTACTCAGGGGATCTTTGCTACCAAGGACAGCCCCATACTAAACTCTGCTATGGGGATCTTTGCTAGCCAGGACAGCCCCTTCCTAAACACTACTCAGGGGATCTTTGCTACCAAGGACAGCCCGATTAACTCTGCTATGGGGATCTTTGCGTCCCAGGACCGCCCTATACTAAACTCTGCTATGGGGATCTTTGCTACCCAGGACAGCCCCATACTAAACTCTGCTCAGGGGATCTTTGCTAGCCAGGACAGCCCCTTCCTAAACACTACTCAGGGGATCTTTGCTACCAAGGACAGCCCGATTAACTCTGCTATGGGGATCTTTGCTACCCAGGACAGCCCCATACTAAACTCTGCTATGGGGATCTTTGCTACCAAGGACAGCCCCATAGTAAACTCTGCTATGGGGATCGTTGCTACCAAGGACAGCCCCATACTAAGCTCTACTCAGGGGATCTTTGCTCCCAGGACAGCCCCATACTTAAGACTGCTCAGGGGATCTTTGCTCCCCAGGACACGCCCATACTAAACTCTGCTATGGGGATCTTTGCTACCCAGGACAGCCCCATACTAAACTCTGCTATGGGGATCTTTGCTAGCCAGGACAGCCGCATACTAAACTCTGCTATGGGGATATTTGCTAGCCAGGACAGCCCCTTACTAAACTCTACTCAGGGGATCTTTGCTACCAAGGACAGCACGATACTAAACTCTGCTATGGGGATCTTTGCTACCCAGGACAGCCCCATACTAAACTCTGCTATGTGGATCTTTGCTACCAAGGACAGCCCCATTCTAAACTCTGCTATTGGGATCTTTGCTACCCAGGACAGCCCCATACTAAACTCTGCTATGGGGATCTTTGCTACCAAGGACAGTCCCATACTAAACTCTACTCAGGGGATCTTTGCTACCCAGGACAGCCCCATATGAACTCTACTTGGGGGATCGTTGCTACGCAGGACAGCCCCATACTAAACTCTACTCAGGGGATATTTGCTATCCAGGACAGCCCCATACTAAACTCTGCTATGGGGATCTTTGTACCCAGGACAGCCCCTTACTAAACTCTGCTATGGGGATCTTTGCTACCCAGGACAGCCCCTTACTAAACTCTGCTATGGGGATCTTTGCTACCAGCACAGCCCCATACTAAACTCTGCTATGGGGATCTTTGCTACCAAAGACAGCCCCATACTAAACTCTGCTCAGGGGATCTTTGCTACCCAGGACAGCCCCATACTGAACTCTGCTATGGGGATCTTTGCTACCAAGGACAGCCCCATACTAAACTCTGCTCAGGGGATCTTTGCTACCCAGGACAGCCCCATACTAAACTCTGCTATGGGGATATTTGGTATCCAGGACAGCCCCATACTAAACTCTGCTCAGGGGATCTTTGCTCCCCAGGACAGCCCCATACTAAGCTCTACTCAGGGGATCTTTGCTACCAGGACAGCCCCATACTAACCTCTGCTCAGGGGATCTTTGCGACCCAGGACAGTCCCATACTAAACTCTGCTTGGGGGATCTTTGCTACCCAGGACAGCCCCATACTAAACTCTGCTCAGGGGATCTTTGCTACCCAGGAGAGCCCCATACTAAACTCTGCTATGGGGATCTCTGCTCGCCAGGACAGCCCCATACTAAACTCTACACAGGGGATATTTGCTCCCAGGACAGCCCCATACTAAACTCTGCTCAGGGGATCTTTGCTCCCCAGGACAGCCCCATACTAAACTCTACTCAGGGGATCTTTGCTCCCCAGGACAGCCCCATACTAAACTCTACTCAGGGGATCTTTGCTCCCAGGACAGCCCCATACTAAAAACTCTGCTATGGGGATCTTTGCTACCAAGGACAGTCCCATACTAAACTCTGCTATGGGGATCTTTGCTAGCCAGGACAGCCCCGTACTAAACTCTGCTATGGGGATCTTTGCTAGCCAGGACAGCCCCATACTAAACTCTGCTATGGGGATCTTTGCTACCCAGGACAGCCCCATACTAAACTCTGCTATGGGGATCTTTGCTACCAAGGACAGTCCCATACTAAACTCTACTCAGGGGATCTTTGCTACCCAGGACAGCCCCATACTAAACTCTACTCAGGGGATCTTTGCTACGCAGGACAGCCCCATACTAAACTCTACTCAGGGGATATTTGCTACCAAGGACAGCCCAATACTAAACTCTGCTATGGGGATCTTTGCTTCCAAGGACAGTCCCATACTAAACTCTGCTATGGGGATCTTTGCTAGCCAGGACAGCCCCATACTAAACTCTGCTATAGGGATCTTTGCTACCAAGGACAGCCCCATACTAAGCTCTTCTCAGGGGATCTTTGCTCCCAGGACAGCCCCATACTAAACTATGCTATGGGGATCGTTGCTACCAAGGACATCCCCATAGTAAACTCTGCTATGGGGATCTTTGCTACCAAGGACAGCCCCATACTAAACTCTGCTATGGGGATCTTTGCTATCCAGGACAGCCCCATACTAAACTCTGCTATGGGGATCTTTGTACCCAGGACAGCCCCTTACTAAACTCTGCTATGGGGATCTTTGCTACCCAGGACAGCCCCTTACTAAACTCTGCTATGGGGATCTTTGCTACCAGCACAGCCCCATACTAAACTCTGCTATGGGGATCTTTGCTACCAAAGACAGCCCCATACTAAACTCTGCTCAGGGGATCTTTGCTACCCAGGACAGCCCCTTACTGAACTCTGCTATGGGGATCTTTGCTACCAAGGACAGCCCCATTCCAAACTCTGCTATGGGGATCTTTGCTACCAAGGACAGCCCCATTCTAAACTCTGCTATTGGGATCTTTGCTACCCAGGACAGCCCCATACTAAACTCTGTTATGGGGATCTTTGCTACCCAGGACAGCCCCATACTAAACTCTGCTATGGGGATCTGTGCTACCCAGGACAGCCCCATACTAAACTCTGCTACGGGGATCTGTGCTAGCCAGGACAGCTCCTTACTAAACTCTACTCAGGGGATCTTTGCTACCAAGGACAGCCCCATACTAAACTCTGCTATGGGGATCTTTGCTACCCAGGACAGCCCCATACTAAACTCTGCTATGGGGATCTTTGCTACCCAGGACAGCCCCATACTAAACTCTGCTATGGGGATCTTTGCTACCAAGGACAGCCCCATAGTAAACTCTGCTATGGGGATCGTTGCTACCAAGGACAGCCCGATACTAAGCTCTAATCAGGGGATCTTTGCTCCCAGGACAGCCCCATACTTAAGACTGCTCAGGGGATCTTTGCTCCCCAGGACACGCCCATACTAAACTCTGCTATGGGGATCTTTGCTACCCAGGACAGCCCCATACTAAACTCTGCTATGGGGATCTTTGCTAGCCAGGACAGCCGCATACTAAACTCTGCTATGGGGATATTTGCTAGCCAGGACAGCCCCTTACTAAACTCTACTCAGGGGATCTTTGCTACCAAGGACAGCACGATACTAAACTCTGCTATGGGGATCTTTGCTACCCAGGACAGCCCCATACTAAACTCTGCTATGTGGATCTTTGCTACCAAGGACAGCCCCATTCTAAACTCTGCTATTGGGATCTTTGCTACACAGGACAGCCCCATACTAAACTCTGCTATGGGGATCTTTGCTACCAAGGACAGTCCCATACTAAACTCTACTCAGGGGATCTTTGCTACCCAGGACAGCCCCATATGAACTCTACTTGGGGGATCGTTGCTACGCAGGACAGCCCCATACTAAACTCTACTCAGGGGATATTTGCTACCAAGTACAGCCCAATACTAAACTCTGCTCAGGGGATCTTTGCTCCCCAGGACAGCCCCATACTAAACTCTACTCAGGGGATCTTTGCTCCCCAGGACAGCCCCATACTAAACTCTACTCAGGGGATCTTTGCTCCCAGGACAGCCCCATACTAAAAACTCTGCTATGGGGATCTTTGCTACCAAGGACAGTCCCATACTAAACTCTGCTATGGGGATCTTTGCTAGCCAGGACAGCCCCGTACTAAACTCTGCTATGGGGATCTTTGCTAGCCAGGACAGCCCCATACTAAACTCTGCTATGGGGATCTTTGCTACCCAGGACAGCCCCATACTAAACTCTGCTATGGGGATCTTTGCTACCAAGGACAGTCCAATACTAAACTCTACTCAGGGGATCTTTGCTACCCAGGACAGCCCCATACTAAACTCTACTCAGGGGATCTTTGCTACGCAGGACAGCCCCATACTAAACTCTACTCAGGGGATATTTGCTACCAAGGACAGCCCAATACTAAACTCTGCTATGGGGATCTTTGCTTCCAAGGAAAGTCCCATACTAAACTCTGCTATGGGGATCTTTGCTAGCCAGGACAGCCCCATACTAAGCTCTTCTCAGGGGATCTTTGCTCCCAGGACAGCCCCATACTAAACTCTGCTATGGGGATCGTTGCTACCAAGGACATCCCCATAGTAAACTCTGCTATGGGGATCTTTGCTACCAAGGACAGCCCCATACTAAACTCTGCTATGGGGATCTTTGCTATCCAGGACAGCCCCATACTAAACTCTGCTATGGGGATCTTTGTACCCAGGACAGCCCCTTACTAAACTCTGCTATGGGGATCTTTGCTACCCAGGACAGCCCCTTACTAAACTCTGCTATGGGGATCTTTGCTACCAGCACAGCCCCATACTAAACTCTGCTATGGGGATCTTTGCTACCAAAGACAGCCCCATACTAAACTCTGCTCAGGGGATCTTTGCTACCCAGGACAGCCCCATACTGAACTCTGCTATGGGGATCTTTGCTACCAAGGACAGCCCCATTCCAAACTCTGCTATGGGGATCTTTGCTACCAAGGACAGCCCCATTCTAAACTCTGCTATTGGGATCTTTGCTACCCAGGACAGCCCCATACTAAACTCTGTTATGGGGATCTTTGCTACCCAGGACAGCCCCATACTAAACTCTGCTACGGGGATCTGTGCTAGCCAGGACAGCTCCTTACTAAACTCTACTCAGGGGATCTTTGCTACCAAGGACAGCCCCATACTAAACTCTGCTATGGGGATCTTTGCTACCCAGGACAGCCCCATACTAAACTCTGCTACGGGGATCTGTGCTAGCAAGGACAGCTCCTTACTAAACTCTACTCAGGGGATCTTTGCTACCAAGGACAGCGCGATACTAAACTTTGCTATGGGGATCTTTGCTACCCAGGACAGCCCCATACTAAACTCTGCTATGGGGATCTTTGCTACCCAGGACAGCCCCATACTAAACTCTGCTATGGGGATCTTTGCTACCAAGGACAGTCCCATACTAAACTCTGCTATGGGGATCTTTGCTACCCAGGACAGCCCCATACTAAACTCTGCTATGGGGATCTTTGCTACCCAGGACAGCCCCATACTAAACTCTGCTATGGGGATCTTTGCTAGCCAGGACAGCCCCATACTAAACTCTGCTATGGGGATCTTTGCTAGCCAGGACAGCCCCTTACTAAACTCTACTCAGGGGATCTTTGCTACCAAGGACAGCCCCATACTAAACTCTGCTATGGGGATCTTTGCTAGCCAGGACAGCCCCTTCCTAAACACTACTCAGGGGATCTTTGCTACCAAGGACAGCCCGATTAACTCTGCTATGGGGATCTTTGCGTCCCAGGACCGCCCCATACTAAACTCTGCTATGGGGATCTTTGCTACCCAGGACAGCCCCATACTAAACTCTGCTCAGGGGATCTTTGCTAGCCAGGACAGCCCCTTCCTAAACACTACTCAGGGGATCTTTGCTACCAAGGACAGCCCGATTAACTCTGCTATGGGGATCTTTGCTACCCAGGACAGCCCCATACTAAACTCTGCTATGGGGATCTTTGCTACCAAGGACAGCCCCATAGTAAACTCTGCTATGGGGATCGTTGCTACCAAGGACAGCCCCACACTAAGCTCTACTCAGGGGATCGTTGCTACCAAGGACAGCCCCACACTAAGCTCTACTCAGGGGATCTTTGCTCCCAGGACAGCCCCATACTTAAGACTGCTCAGGGGATCTTTGCTACCCAGGACAGTCCCATACTAAACTCTGCTATGGGGATCTTTGCTAGCCAGGACAGCCGCATACTAAACTCTGCTATGGGGATATTTGCTAGCCAGGACAGCCCCTTACTAAACTCTACTCAGGGGATCTTTGCTACCAAGGACAGCACGATACTAAACTCTGCTATGGGGATCTTTGCTACCCAGGACAGCCCCATACTAAACTCTGCTATGTGGATCTTTGCTACCAAGGACAGCCCCATTCTAAACTCTGCTATTGGGATCTTTGCTACCCAGGACAGCCCCATACTAAACTCTGTATTGGGGATCTTTGGTACCCAGGACAGCCCCATACTAAACTCTGCTATGGGGATCTTTGCTACCAAGGACAGTCCCATACTAAACTCTACTCAGGGGATCTTTGCTACCCAGGACAGCCCCATATGAACTCTACTTGGGGGATCGTTGCTACGCAGGACAGCCCCATACTAAACTCTACTCAGGGGATATTTGCTACCAAGTACAGCCCAATACTAAACTCTGCTCAGGGGATCTTTGCTCCCCAGGACAGCCCCATACTAAACTCTACTCAGGGGATCTTTGCTCCCCAGGACAGCCCCATACTAAACTCTACTCAGGGGATCTTTGCTCCCAGGACAGCTCCATACTAAAAGCTCTGCTAAGGGGATCTATGCTACCAAGGACAGTCCCATACTAAACTCTGCTATGGGGATCTTTGCTAGCCAGGACAGCCTCGTACTAAACTCTGCTATGGGGATCTTTGCTAGCCAGGACAGCCCCATACTAAACTCTGCTATGGGGATCTTTGCTACCCAGGACAGCCCCATACTAAACTCTGCTATGGGGATCTTTGCTACCAAGGACAGTCCCATACTAAACTCTACTCAGGGAATCTTTGCTACCCAGGACAGCCCCATACTAAACTCTACTCAGGGGATCTTTGCTACGCAGGACAGCCCCATACTAAACTCTAGTCAAGGGATATTTGCTACCAAGGACAGCCCAATACTAAACTCTGCTATGGGGATCTTTGCTTCCAAGGACAGTCCCATACTAAACTCTGCTATGGGGATCTTTGCTAGCCAGGACAGCCCCATACTAAACTTTGCTATAGGGATCTTTGCTACCAAGGACAGCCCCATACTAAGCTCTTCTCAGGGGATCTTTGCTCCCAGGACAGCCCCATACTAAACTCTGCTATGAGGATCTTTGCTATCCAGGACAGCCCCATACTAAACTCTGCTATGGGGATCTTTGTACCCAGGACAGCCCCTTACTAAACTCTGCTATGGGGATCTTTGCTACCCAGGACAGCCCCTTACTAAACTCTGCTATGGGGATCTTTGCTACCAGCACAGCCCCATACTAAACTCTGCTATGGGGATCTTTGCTACCAAAGACAGCCCCATACTAAACTCTGCTCAGGGGATCTTTGCTACCGAGGACAGCCCCATACTGAACTCTGCTATGGGGATCTTTGCTACCAAGGACAGCCCCATTCCAAACTCTGCTATGGGGATCTTTGCTACCAAGGACAGCCCCATTCTAAACTCTGCTATTGGGATCTTTGCTACGCAGGACAGCCCCATACTAAACTCTGTTATGGGGATCTTTGGTACCCAGGACAGCCCCATACTAAACTCTGCTATGGGGATCTTTGCTACCAAGGACAGTCCCATACTAAACTCTACTCAGGGGATCTTTGCTACCCAGGACAGCCCCATATGAACTCTACTTGGGGGATCGTTGCTACGCAGGACAGCCCCATACTAAACTCTACTCAGGGGATATTTGCTACCAAGTACAGCCCAATACTAAACTCTGCTCAGGGGATCTTTGCTCCCCAGGACAGCCCCATACTAAACTCTACTCAGGGGATCTTTGCTCCCCAGGACAGCCCCATACTAAACTCTACTCAGGGGATCTTTGCTCCCAGGACAGCCCCATACTAAAAACTCTGCTATGGGGATCTTTGCTACCAAGGACAGTCCCATACTAAACTCTGCTATGGGGATCTTTGCTAGCCAGGACAGCCCCGTACTAAACTCTGCTATGGGGATCTTTGCTAGCCAGGACAGCCCCATACTAAACTCTGCTATGGGGATCTTTGCTACCCAGGACAGCCCCATACTAAACTCTGCTATGGGGATCTTTGCTACCAAGGACAGTCCCATACTAAACTCTACTCGGGGGATCTTTGCTACCCAGGACAGCCCCATACTAAACTCTACTCAGGGGATCTTTGCTACGCAGGACAGCCCCATACTAAACTCTACTCAGGGTATATTAGCTACCAAGGACAGCCCAATACTAAACTCTGCTATGGGGATCTTTGCTTCCAAGGACAGTCCCATACTAATCTCTGCTATGAGGATCTTTGCTAGCCAGGACAGCCCCATAATAAACTCTGCTATAGGGATCTTTGCTACCAACGACAGCCCCATACTAAGCTCGTCTCAGGGGATCTTTGCTCCCAGGACAGCCCCATACTAAACTCTGCTATGGGGATCTTTGCTACCAAGGACATCCCCATAGTAAACTCTGCTATTGGGATCTTTGCTACCAAGGACAGCCCCATACTAAACTCTGCTATGGGGATCTTTGCTATCCAGGACAGCCCCATACTAAACTCTGCTATGGGGATCTTTGTACCCAGGACAGCCCCTTACTAAACTCTGCTATGGGGATCTTTGCTACCCAGGACAGCCCCTTACTAAACTCTGCTATGGGGATCTTTGCTACCAGCACAGCCCCATACTAAACTCTGCTATGGGGATCTTTGCTACCAAAGACAGCCCCATACTAAACTCTGCTCAAGGGATCTTTGCTACCCAGGACAGCCCCATACTGAACTCTGCTATGGGGATCTTTGCTCCCCAGGACAGCCCCATACTAAACTCTGCTCAGTGGATCTTTGCTCCCCAGGACAGCCCCATACTAAACTCTGCTCAGGGGATCTTTGCTCCCCAGGACAGGCCCATACTAAACTCTACTCAGGGGATCTTTGCGACCCAGGACAGTCCCATACTAAACTCTACTCTGGGGATCTTTGTTACCCATGACAGCCCCATACTAAACTCTGCTATGGTGATCTTTGCTCCCAGGACAGCCCCATACTAAAAACTCTGCTATGGGGATCTTTGCTACCAAGGACAGTCCCATACTAAACTCTGCTATGGGGATCTTTGCTAGCCAGGACAGCCCCGTACTAAACTCTGCTATGGGGATCTTTGCTAGCCAGGACAGCCCCATACTAAACTCTGCTATGGGGATCTTTGCTACCCAGGACAGCCCCATACTAAACTCTGCTATGGGGATCTTTGCTACCAAGGACAGTCCAATACTAAACTCTACTCAGGGGATCTTTGCTACCCAGGACAGCCCCATACTAAACTCTACTCAGGGGATCTTTGCTACGCAGGACAGCCCCATACTAAACTCTACTCAGGGGATATTTGCTACCAAGGACAGCCCAATACTAAACTCTGCTATGGGGATCTTTGCTTCCAAGGAAAGTCCCATACTAAACTCTGCTATGGGGATCTTTGCTAGCCAGGACAGCCCCATACTAAGCTCTTCTCAGGGGATCTTTGCTCCCAGGACAGCCCCATACTAAACTCTGCTATGGGGATCGTTGCTACCAAGGACATCCCCATAGTAAACTCTGCTATGGGGATCTTTGCTACCAAGGACAGCCCCATACTAAACTCTGCTATGGGGATCTTTGCTATCCAGGACAGCCCCATACTAAACTCTGCTATGGGGATCTTTGTACCCAGGACAGCCCCTTACTAAACTCTGCTATGGGGATCTTTGCTACCCAGGACAGCCCCTTACTAAACTCTGCTATGGGGATCTTTGCTACCAGCACAGCCCCATACTAAACTCTGCTATGGGGACCTTTGCTACCAAAGACAGCCCCATACTAAACTCTGCTCAGGGGATCTTTGCTACCCAGGACAGCCCCATACTGAACTCTGCTATGGGGATCTTTGCTACCAAGGACAGCCCCATTCCAAACTCTGCTATGGGGATCTTTGCTACCAAGGACAGCCCCATTCTAAACTCTGCTATTGGGATCTTTGCTACCCAGGACAGCCCCCTACTAAACTCTGTTATGGGGATCTTTGCTACCCAGGACAGCCCCATACTAAACTCTGCTACGGGGATCTGTGCTAGCCAGGACAGCTCCTTACTAAACTCTACTCAGGGGATCTTTGCTACCAAGGACAGCCCCATACTAAACTCTGCTATGGGGATCTTTGCTACCCAGGACAGCCCCATACTAAACTCTGCTACGGGGATCTGTGCTAGCAAGGACAGCTCCTTACTAAACTCTACTCAGGGGATCTTTGCTACCAAGGACAGCGCGATACTAAACTTTGCTATGGGGATCTTTGCTACCCAGGACAGCCCCATACTAAACTCTGCTATGGGGATCTTTGCTACCCAGGACAGCCCCATACTAAACTCTGCTATGGGGATCTTTGCTACCAAGGACAGTCCCATACTAAACTCTGCTATGGGGATCTTTGCTACCCAGGACAGCCCCATACTAAACTCTGCTATGGGGATCTTTGCTACCCAGGACAGCCCCATACTAAACTCTGCTATGGGGATCTTTGCTAGCCAGGACAGCCCCATACTAAACTCTGCTATGGGGATCTTTGCTAGCCAGGACAGCCCCTTACTAAACTCTACTCAGGGGATCTTTGCTACCAAGGACAGCCCCATACTAAACTCTGCTATGGGGATCTTTGCTAGCCAGGACAGCCCCTTCCTAAACACTACTCAGGGGATCTTTGCTACCAAGGACAGCCCGATTAACTCTGCTATGGGGATCTTTGCGTCCCAGGACCGCCCCATACTAAACTCTGCTATGGGGATCTTTGCTACCCAGGACAGCCCCATACTAAACTCTGCTCAGGGGATCTTTGCTAGCCAGGACAGCCCCTTCCTAAACACTACTCAGGGGATCTTTGCTACCAAGGACAGCCCGATTAACTCTGCTATGGGGATCTTTGCTACCCAGGACAGCCCCATACTAAACTCTGCTATGGGGATCTTTGCTACCAAGGACAGCCCCATAGTAAACTCTGCTATGGTGATCGTTGCTACCAAGGACAGCCCCACACTAAGCTCTACTCAGGGGATCGTTGCTACCAAGGACAGCCCCACACTAAGCTCTACTCAGGGGATCTTTGCTCCCAGGACAGCCCCATACTTAAGACTGCTCAGGGGATCTTTGCTACCCAGGACAGTCCCATACTAAACTCTGCTATGGGGATCTTTGCTAGCCAGGACAGCCGCATACTAAACTCTGCTATGGGGATATTTGCTAGCCAGGACAGCCCCTTACTAAACTCTACTCAGGGGATCTTTGCTACCAAGGACAGCACGATACTAAACTCTGCTATGGGGATCTTTGCTACCCAGGACAGCCCCATACTAAACTCTGCTATGTGGATCATTGCTACCAAGGACAGCCCCATTCTAAACTCTGCTATTGGGATCTTTGCTACCCAGGACAGCCCCATACTAAACTCTGTATTGGGGATCTTTGGTACCCAGGACAGCCCCATACTAAACTCTGCTATGGGGATCTTTGCTACCAAGGACAGTCCCATACTAAACTCTACTCAGGGGATCTTTGCTACCCAGGACAGCCCCATATGAACTCTACTTGGGGGATCGTTGCTACGCAGGACAGCCCCATACTAAACTCTACTCAGGGGATATTTGCTACCAAGTACAGCCCAATACTAAACTCTGCTCAGGGGATCTTTGCTCCCCAGGACAGCCCCATACTAAACTCTACTCAGGGGATCTTTGCTCCCCAGGACAGCCCCATACTAAACTCTACTCAGGGGATCTTTGCTCCCAGGACAGCCCCATACTAAAAGCTCTGCTAAGGGGATCTATGCTACCAAGGACAGTCCCATACTAAACTCTGCTATGGGGATCTTTGCTAGCCAGGACAGCCCCGTACTAAACTCTGCTATGGGGATCTTTGCTAGCCAGGACAGCCCCATACTAAACTCTGCTATGGGGATCTTTGCTACCCAGGACAGCCCCATACTAAACTCTGCTATGGGGATCTTTGCTACCAAGGACAGTCCCATACTAAACTCTACTCAGGGAATCTTTGCTACCCAGGACAGCCCCATACTAAACTCTACTCAGGGGATCTTTGCTACGCAGGACAGCCCCATACTAAACTCTAGTCAAGGGATATTTGCTACCAAGGACAGCCCAATACTAAACTCTGCTATGGGGATCTTTGCTTCCAAGGACAGTCCCATACTAAACTCTGCTATGGGGATCTTTGCTAGCCAGGACAGCCCCATACTAAACTTTGCTATAGGGATCTTTGCTACCAAGGACAGCCCCATACTAAGCTCTTCTCAGGGGATCTTTGCTCCCAGGACAGCCCCATACTAAACTCTGCTATGAGGATCTTTGCTATCCAGGACAGCCCCATACTAAACTCTGCTATGGGGATCTTTGTACCCAGGACAGCCCCTTACTAAACTCTGCTATGGGGATCTTTGCTACCCAGGACAGCCCCTTACTAAACTCTGCTATGGGGATCTTTGCTACCAGCACAGCCCCATACTAAACTCTGCTATGGGGATCTTTGCTACCAAAGACAGCCCCATACTAAACTCTGCTCAGGGGATCTTTGCTACCGAGGACAGCCCCATACTGAACTCTGCTATGGGGATCTTTGCTACCAAGGACAGCCCCATTCCAAACTCTGCTATGGGGATCTTTGCTACCAAGGACAGCCCCATTCTAAACTCTGCTATTGGGATCTTTGCTACGCAGGACAGCCCCATACTAAACTCTGTTATGGGGATCTTTGGTACCCAGGACAGCCCCATACTAAACTCTGCTATGGGGATCTTTGCTACCAAGGACAGTCCCATACTAAACTCTACTCAGGGGATCTTTGCTACCCAGGACAGCCCCATATGAACTCTACTTGGGGGATCGTTGCTACGCAGGACAGCCCCATACTAAACTCTACTCAGGGGATATTTGCTACCAAGTACAGCCCAATACTAAACTCTGCTCAGGGGATCTTTGCTCCCCAGGACAGCCCCATACTAAACTCTACTCAGGGGATCTTTGCTCCCCAGGACAGCCCCATACTAAACTCTACTCAGGGGATCTTTGCTCCCAGGACAGCCCCATACTAAAAACTCTGCTATGGGGATCTTTGCTACCAAGGACAGTCCCATACTAAACTCTGCTATGGGGATCTTTGCTAGCCAGGACAGCCCCGTACTAAACTCTGCTATGGGGATCTTTGCTAGCCAGGACAGCCCCATACTAAACTCTGCTATGGGGATCTTTGCTACCCATGACAGCCCCATACTAAACTCTGCTATGGTGATCTTTGCTCCCATGACAGCCCCATACTAAACTCTGCTCAGGGGATCTTTGCGACCCAGGACAGTCCCATACTAAACTCTGCTATGGGGATCTTTGCTAGCCAGGACAGCCCCGTACTAAACTCTGCTATGGGGATCTTTGCTAGCCAGGACAGCCCCATACTAAACTCTGCTATGGGGATCTTTGCTACCCAGGACAGCCCCATACTAAACTCTGCTATGGGGATCTTTGCTACCAAGGACAGTCCCATACTAAACTCTACTCGGGGGATCTTTGCTACCCAGGACAGCCCCATACTAAACTCTACTCAGGGGATCTTTGCTACGCAGGACAGCCCCATACTAAACTCTACTCAGGGTATATTAGCTACCAAGGACAGCCCAATACTAAACTCTGCTATGGGGATCTTTGCTTCCAAGGACAGTCCCATACTAATCTCTGCTATGAGGATCTTTGCTAGCCAGGACAGCCCCATAATAAACTCTGCTATAGGGATCTTTGCTACCAACGACAGCCCCATACTAAGCTCGTCTCAGGGGATCTTTGCTCCCAGGACAGCCCCATACTAAACTCTGCTATGGGGATCTTTGCTACCAAGGACATCCCCATAGTAAACTCTGCTATTGGGATCTTTGCTACCAAGGACAGCCCCATACTAAACTCTGCTATGGGGATCTTTGCTATCCAGGACAGCCCCATACTAAACTCTGCTATGGGGATCTTTGTACCCAGGACAGCCCCTTACTAAACTCTGCTATGGGGATCTTTGCTACCCAGGACAGCCCCTTACTAAACTCTGCTATGGGGATCTTTGCTACCAGCACAGCCCCATACTAAACTCTGCTATGGGGATCTTTGCTACCAAAGACAGCCCCATACTAAACTCTGCTCAAGGGATCTTTGCTACCCAGGACAGCCCCATACTGAACTCTGCTATGGGGATCTTTGCTCCCCAGGACAGCCCCATACTAAACTCTGCTCAGTGGATCTTTGCTCCCCAGGACAGCCCCATACTAAACTCTGCTCAGGGGATCTTTGCTCCCCAGGACAGGCCCATACTAAACTCTACTCAGGGGATCTTTGCGACCCAGGACAGTCCCATACTAAACTCTACTCTGGGGATCTTTGTTACCCATGACAGCCCCATACTAAACTCTGCTATGGTGATCTTTGCTCCCATGACAGCCCCATACTAAACTCTGCTCAGGGGATCTTTGCGACCCAGGACAGTCCCATACTAAACTCTGCTCAGGGGATCTTTGCTCCCCAGGACAGCCCTATACTAAACTCTACTCAGGGGATCTTTGCTCCCCAGGACAGTCCCATACTAAACTCTACTCAGGGGATCTTTGTTACCCATGACAGTCCCATACGAAACTCTGCTATCGTGATCTTTGCTCCCATGACAGCCCCATACTAAACTCTGCTCAGGGGATCTTTGCGACCCAGGACAGTCCCATACTAAACTCTACTCAGGCGATCTTTGTTACCCATGACAGTCCCATACTAAACTCTGCTATGGGGATCTTTGCTACCCAGGACAGCCCCATACTAAACTCTGCTATGGGGATCTTTGCTACCAAGGACAGTCGGATCTTTGCTACCCAGGACAGCCCCATACTAAACTCTACTCAGGGGATCTTTGCTACGCAGGACAGCCCCATACTAAACTCTACTCAGGGGATATTTGCTATCAAGGACAGCCCAATACTAAACTCTGCTATGGGGATCTTTGCTTCCAAGGACAGTCCCATACTAAACTCTGCTATGGGGATCTTTGCTAGCCAGGACAGCCCCATACTAAACTCTGCTATAGGGATCTTTGCTACCAAGGACAGCCGCATACTAAGCTCTTCTCAGGGGATCTTTGCTCCCAGGACAACCCCATACTAAACTCTGCTATGGGAATCTTTGCTACCAAGGACATCCCCATAGTAAACTCTGCTCAGGGGATCTTTGCTCCCCAGGACAGCCCCATACTAAGCTCTACTCAGGGGATCTTTGCTACCAGGACAGCCCCATACTAACCTCTGCTCAGGGGATCTTTGCGACCCAGGACAGTCCCATACTAAACTCTGCTTGGGGGATCTTTTCTACACAGGACAGCCCCATACTAAACTCTGCTCAGGGGATCTTTGCTACCCAGGACAGCCCCATACTAAACTCTGCTATGGGGATCTTTGCTACCAAAGACAGCCCCATACTAAACTCTGCTCAGGGGATCTTTGCTACCCAGGACAGCCCCATACTGAACTCTGCTATGGGGATCTTTGCTACCAAGGACAGCCCCATTCCAAACTCTGCTATGGGGATCTTTGCTATCCAGGACAGCCCCATACTAAACTCTGCTCAGGGGATCTTTGCTACCCAGGACAGCCCCATACTAAACTCTGCTATGGGGATCTTTGGTATCCAGGACAGCCCCATACTAAACTCTGCTCAGGGGATCTTTGCTCCCCAGGACAGCCCCATACTAAGCTCTACTCAGGGGATCTTTGCTACCAGGACAGCCCCATACTAACCTCTGCTCAGGGGATCTTTGCGACCCAGGACAGTCCCATACTGAACTCTGCTTGGGGGATCTTTTCTACACAGGACAGCCCCATACTAAACTCTGCTCAGGGGATCTTTGCTACCCAGGACTGCCCCATACTAAACTCTGCTATGGGGATCTCTGCTCGCCAGGACAGCCCCATACTAAACTCTACACAGGGGATATTTGCTCCCAGGACAGCCCCATACTAAACTCTGCTCAGGGGATCTTTGCTCCCCAGGACAGCCCCATACTAAGCTCTACTCAGGGGATCTTTGCTGCCAATGACAGCCCCATACTAAACTCTGCTCAGGGAATCTTTGCGACCCAGGACAGTCCCATACTAAACTCTGCTCAGGGGATCTTTGCGCCTCAGGACAGCCCCATACTAAACTCTACTCAGGGGATCTTTGCTCCCCAGGAAAGCCCCATACTAAACTCTGCTCAGGGGATCTTTGCTACCCATGACAGTCCCATACTAAACTCTGCTCAGGGGATCTTTGCGACCCAGGACAGTCCCATACTAAACTCTACTCAGGGAATCTTTGTTACCATGACAGTCCCATACTAAACTCTGCTCAGGGGATCTTTGCTCCCCAGGACAGTCCCATACTAAACTCTGCTCAGGGGATCTTTGCTCCCCAGGAAAGCCCCATACTAAACTCTGCTCAGGGGATCTTTGCTACCCATGACAGTCCCATACTAAACTCTGCTCAGGGGATCTTTGCGACCCAGGACAGTCCCATACTAAACTCTACTCAGGGAATCTTTGTTACCATGACAGTCCCATACTAAACTCTGCTCAGGGAATCTTTGCGACCCAGGACAGTCCCATACTAAACTCTGCTCAGGGGATCTTTGCGCCCCAGGACAGCGCCATACTAAACTCTACTCAGGGGATCTTTGCTCCCCAGGACAGCCCCATACTAAACTCTGCTCAGGGGATCTTTGCTACCCATGACAGTCCCATACTAAACTCTGCTCAGGGGATCTTTGCGACCCAGGACAGTCCCATACTAAACTCTACTCAGGGAATCTTTGTTACCATGACAGTCCCATACTAAACTCTGCTCAGGGGATCTTTGCTCCCCAGGACAGTCCCATACTAAACTCTGCTCAGGGGATCTTTGCTCCCCAGGACAGCCCCATACTAAACTCTGCTCAGGGGATCTTTGCTACCCATGACAGTCCCATACTAAACTCTGCTCAGGGGATCTTTGCGACCCAGGACAGTCCCATACTAAACTCTACTCAGGGAATCTTTGTTACCATGACAGTCCCATACTAAACTCTGCTCAGGGGATCTTTGCTCCCCAGGACAGTCCCATACTAAACTCTTCAGGGGATCTTTGCTCCCCAGGACAGCCCCATACTAAACTCTACTCAGGGGATCTTTGCGACCCAGGACAGTCCCATACTAAACTCTGCTATGGTGATCTTTGCTCCCATGACAGCCCCATACTAAACTCCACTCACCGAAGTCTGCAGAGAAGAGGAGACAGAGATATAGCAAAGCCATCGCAGCCTCGTGTCTGGGTCAGTGTGGACTGCACAGAACAGCAGGCTGCAGCCTTGAAGGGAAGAGGCAGGATGTTGGACCCCCGGGGAATTTAACTCAGGAATTCCACCCTTGAAGGGAAATTCCAGCCTTGAAGGGAAGGGGCGGGATGTGGAACCCGGCCACCCCAGGGAACAAAGCACAGGAAGTAGTGCTCAGCACATGCATGGGGCCTGTGTCAGACTATTAACACCAGCACTAGGCCATGCCACTCTGCACACAGGTATTGAATCACGGCAATGTGGACACAGACATTGCATTCTCACTAGGGGAGCAAAAAAGGGATTCTTTCCACTGGCGCCATCGTGCAGCGTTTCTAACTTCACACACGTCTACATTACCAGTGTTATGTCATATTTGATATCCCATACCGATCAGGTATCCCCCAATTGAACCCATTGCTGATTGGCTGCATTAATCCTCAGCACCGTCTACGTAGGCCTTATCCCTTGTACGTCAGCTGTCTTTTGATCATCGCTGATTGGCTGCATTAAGCCTTAGCACCGCCTCCATCTCCGTGGGCCTTATCCCCTGAACATCAGCTGTCTTTGGCTCATCGCTGATTGGCTGCATTAGGCCTTAGCACCGCCTCCTTGGGCCTTATCCTCCGTACTTCAGCTGTTTTCGGTTCATCGCAGATTGCTGCATTAAGCCTTAGCACCGCCTCCACCCCTGTGGGCCTTATTCCCTGAACATCAGCTGTCTTTGGCTCATTGCTGATTGGCTGCATTAGGCCTTAGCACCGCCTCCGTGGGCCTTATCCACTAACGTCAGCTGTCTTTAGCTCATCGCTGATTGGCTGCATTAAGCCTTAGCACCGCCTCCCTGAGCCTGAGCACCAGTCCATCTCCCGAGCTGTCACTCAGATAAAGACCGTTAATTCTGAGAGAAAGCTTTGCATCATAATGGAGGCGGCTTCTGAGGTACAGCTTTCTCTCAGAATAATAAACAGTGATCAATCTATACCCGCAACGGTGCCAAGCGCGGCATTCCATAACCTTTAACTTGTCATTAAAATACAAGGCTTCGACTGAGGAAACCATTAATGACTCGCCACAGTTCTTGAAATGTCGAGCTTCGTCCGTTGTGGAAATGACAAGTTACCGCTTATGAAATGTTTCTTAAGCCTCACTATGTTGTCCAGTCAGGGGAGTAGCCAACATTAGGGGGGCTTCTGGGGGCACGATGAAAACCCTGCTACTAAATGCCCGCCCCCCCATGCAGTGCGCGCAATTCCATGTGCTCATTCGCGCCCTTAAACCGCCCACCCCTGCCCCCAATCTACTTTTTTGGTAACATTACTACTGGCATATGGCATTTTAACCCAAGAAAAAAATAAAACTGCAGAATCATTACAGATGCAGGGAACTCTTCTATTAAAGCTCTGTCCAGGCGCTCTGGGCAAAATACATCCAAACCAAATTTGCATATGTATAATGTATTGCACCAACATAAATGACTTCACAGAAAAGCACATTGCAAGGAGCATCATCAGTCTTTGATACTTGAGGCACCATGGGAGGGACTTTAGAATAAGTTGTCATAAGTAAGCCAAGTGTTAAATAATTGTGTGGTGCAAAATACCTAAATTGCGCTGTTATATATGGAGCAACTCTATTGTCAGTATTTCTTTTAAATAACCGACTGATATATTAGCACATACTCTTGGAAGTGAATCACTTACAGAGCTGCAGATACCACAGTGTGATTACATGATCTGCCCAGGATCACACACTTTGGTTAAATGGTGAAACCGGGATGTGGACAATTTAAGCAACTGAGCACATCTTCACAGGTTTAGTTTATACAGATATTTATTAAGATTTCCCTTTGCATTTCATGTGCTTAAATAATACTTTATTTATAGCAATGCCTTGGAAGCAAAGCACATTACATAAGAAACTACCCTTTCATAATTAACTTTACACTATATACATCATTATAGAAATATGTTGAGCAATAAGAGGTTGGCTTTAGTTTTATTCTCCCCATCCTGCATACAAAGTCACAATAGCATCATGCAGATTAATGTGAGCCTAACAAATCCCCCTTGGGTAAAGCCATGGTCATTATTTCATAAAGCCTGCAGCAGTATGCAACCTTCTCACTGCTGATCACTCCATCCCATGCACATTTCTAAAGGGTCAAAAGTCCCTGCCAATAGTCCCCCCTCCCTCCCATCAGTGCCTAATGGCTCACATTAAAATGCTCTGTTGGCACAGAGCAACTTGAGAGCCCCTCTGTTGCTGACCGGAGCTCCTTGGGACATTGTGCTGGCAGAGGTTTCGGAAAGGGTAAGGTGTCCTGCTGTGAGGACAATGACCGTGCTGAGCAGGAATTGCTCAGCACACATTGTCCTGCCAGTGGGACACCTTTCCCGTTGGTCACCCTCATTGAGGTGCCGAACAGGAAAGGTGGCCCACTGACAAATGTCCCGGTCAGGCTCTCAAAAGAGCATGTGGGGTGGCAGCGTGCCCCCCCTCTGCCCCGCTCGGTATGCCTCTGTGTCCAGTTGTTCTCCAGCAGGTCAAGATCATGAAGCTTCACAGTCCTGGTGTCACACCTATGAGTTTATGAACCACCCTTGTGCATTTCACCCATCCTCCTGATTGAGGGGCTTTAACACACCACATAAGACTTCCACCATTAGGTTCTACACTTTTTTTGTCAAAATGTTATATTCAAGAAAGAGGGTGAACAGTAATTTCAACAAAGTGGTACATCCTCGTCATATAGTGCCACAGATTCCTTACATAAATCAAGAAATGCAACCTTTCAAATACAATTCTCCATCAAAGAGGCACAAATAGAAACAACCACAAAGAGCAATACACAAGGAAAGTCGGTGGGTACAAGGTGTGTCTGTGACAGACGGGAACATCGACAAGACGTAGCACACTGATACAACAAGCATTAGCAATGCAAACCGTTTGGGCTTTTGTGTAGGCATGGGAAAGGCACTTGGCAGGCACAGTCCTATTGGTATTAACTGGCCATTGATAGTTACAGGTGCAAAATGTTGCGAGTACCTGGGCATGTAAGTATTGCCCAGCAAGTTCCTAATATTATACACAAGCCAAACTGTTGGCTTTGCCAATGCGTGTGCTTAACAGGACTTCAATGAAATAAACACAGAGTGCTTATAAACCAAGTGGCTGAATGCAGACCTAGCTTCAGCAATTTTATTACACCAGTAGCGTGTTTACAGCACCAATTAAGTCTGCAAGCTGTGTGCCAAACAACATCTACAAGCTGTGTGGCCCTCCTCATATGCCGACACCTAAAGGGTTTCTGTCAAATAGGCTGCAACCTTAAAAGTAGGTACTGGGACACGGAAGAGGAACATGGAGGTAGTGTGCCTGAGAGATATGCGTAGAAATGAGCATTTCTACACAAAGTTGACTTCCTTAAATAAAGCACATAGTCTTGTTATTGTTAACAGGATACTGTATTATACTTTATAAAGCATCTATGCTGTTATCACTCCCAGCTGGTGTGCATAGTGTAGTTCACTCCACAAGCAGGAGAGGCACATGGGAGCAACCTCTCTGCCTGCCGCTCTGCGCTTTTCTGTGCAGCGCCCTGCGACACCCCCACACTCCTCCCCGCACCACGAGCAGCTTGCCCTCGTGGCAAGGGATGGAGCGATGCGGGCAACACAGAACGCGGCACTACAGTAGGCTGTGCAAAAACATGAACACAGTTGGCATACATGTTGTGCTTCTCACCCCTTAAAGCATCTGCAGGTAAGAAGCCCTCAATTCAGAACACGAGTGGAATACTGCTTTTATGTGTCTGTCCCTCCGAGTATTAAGGAAGCGCCAGCCTTAGGCCTAGGCGACCTGGGAAGTTGTCCGGGATGCCACATTAACATGATTTACATGGGGCACCATAGACTCTGCCACACCAGCTCCTTTGAGCTGGCGCGGCAGTGGCCGATGCACCTCATGTAAAATAAAAGGCTCCGCTTTGGTGGGTGGCAGCAGCGTCCAACTTAAGTGAAAAGTCCTCCCAGCTGGGAGGTCTTTTCACTTAAATTGGGCGCTGCTGCTTCCCAGCATGGCAGAGTAGCTTTTCAAATGACGCGGATGCCACGCAAGCTCTGGGGAGTCTTTTAAGGGCTCCTTCAAGCTGGCGTGGTTAAGGTGCCCTATTTAAATGAAAAACACCCGGTCTCGTGCTGGCACTGGGTGCTCCAGCACGGGAGCAGGGCTTTTTTCATTTAAATAGGGCGCTGCTGCCACACCAGAATGGGACAGCCTTTGAAAGACTGCCCATGCTGGTGTGGCAGCGGTGCATTATTTAAGTGATAAGCTCTCCGCTCCAACACAGCAGCTTGGAGCTTTTCATTTAAATAGGACGTTGCTGCCACACCAGTACAGGGTAGCTTTTGAAAGGCTTCCCTCAGCTGGTGTGGCAGCAGTGCCCTATCACTCCCCAGATACAGAGGTATGCCCTGCGGCAGACCGGGCTTACAGTTGTCCATATGCCTTATGGGGTAGAGCTTGCTGAAGTGGCACATTGCAAGGTTCTGGACCGAACTGGGACTTGCCTGTACTTCAGAGACTAGTTCCAGAATCAGAAGGTGCTGCTCTAGTATTTGTGCGAGTGAGTGGGGGCTGTGCAAGTGGGATGCAGCCGCTTCACTTGTGTGCTGCAGAGGGACGCATTGAAACAATCAACGAGGGATCCTAGCATTCTCAGTGTCTCAAAAACGAGTCTGTTTGGGTTGTAGCTGAAGACTGTGACAGGAGGCAGACCTAGTTCTCAGCTGTCAAACCCTCAGAGGAAGCCACTCCCCAGGATATGATCAAGCTCAGTGGGACAACTTGTCAACTAACTGCCAACTCACCCTAGGTATAGCAGAGCCTCTGTTTATTGTGCTTGCCCAAATACAATTCCCTTTCACACTTTCCCTTCAACATAAAAAACATACAGTAGTCACTCAGTGGCTGATTAAAGCTTGCACCCTATGCCTGTTTACACGCTGTGAGAAACCTGAGGTGTTTCCCAGGCTAAACCCCGGGGATCTGTCATCCAGGTGGCCAGGACACGGCCATCGCTATTGGATCCAGGTCCTGGGGGCTACCAAGGACAGCCCGATACTAAACTCTGCTATGGGGATCTTTGCTACCCTGGACAGCCCCATAAAAAACTCTGCTATGGGGATCTTTGCTACCAAGGACAGCCCCATACTAAACTCTGCTATGGGGATCTTTGCTACCCAGGACAGCCCCATACTAAACTCTGCTATTGGGATCTTTGCTAGCCAGGACAACCCCTTACTAAACTCTACTCAGGGGATCTTTGCTACCAAGGACAGTCCCATACTAAACTCTGCTATGGGGATCTTTGCTACCCAGGACAGCCCCATACTAAACTCTGCTATGGGGATCTGTGCTAGCCAGGACAGCTCCTTACTAAAAACTCTACTCAGGGGATCTTTGCTACCAAGGACAGCGCGATACTAAACTTTGCTATGGGGATCTTTGCTACCCAGGACAGCCCCATACTAAACTCTGCTATGGGGATCGTTGCTACCAAGGACAGCCCCATACTAAACTCTGCTATGGGGATCTTTGCTACCCAGGCAGGCGCCATACTAAACTCTGCTATGGGGATCTTTGCTACCAAGGACAGTCCCATACTAAACTCTGCTATGGGGATCTTTGCTACCCAGGACAGCCCCATACTAAACTCTGCTATGGGGATCTTTGCTACCCAGGACAGCCCCATACTAAACTCTGCTATGGGGATCTTTGCTAGCCAGGACAGCCCCATACTAAACTCTGCTATGGGGATCTTTGCTAGCCAGGACAGCCCCTTACTAAACTCTACTCAGGGGATCTTTGCTACCAAGGACAGCCCCATACTAAACTCTGCTATGGGGATCTTTGCTAGCCAGGACAGCCCGATTAACTCTGCTATGGGGATCTTTGCGTCCCAGGACCGCCCTATACTAAACTCCGCTATGGGGATCTTTGCTACCCAGGACAGCCCCATACTAAACTCTGCTCAGGGGATCTTTGCTAGCCAGGACAGCCCCTTCCTAAACACTACTCAGGGGATCTTTGCTACCAAGGACAGCCCGATTAACTCTGCTATGGGGATCTTTGCTACCCAGGACAGCCCCATACTAAACTCTGCTATGGGGATCTTTGCTACCAAGGACAGCCCCATAGTAAACTCTGCTATGGGGATCGTTGCTACCAAGGACAGCCCCATACTAAGCTCTACTCAGGGGATCTTTGCTCCCAGGACAGCCCCATACTTAAGACTGCTCAGGGGATCTTTGCTCCCCAGGACACGCCCATACTAAACTCTGCTATGGGGATCTTTGCTACCCAGGACAGCCCCATACTAAACTCTGCTATGGGGATCTTTGCTAGCCAGGACAGCCGCATACTAAACTCTGCTATGGGGATATTTGCTAGCCAGGACAGCCCCTTACTAAACTCTACTCAGGGGATCTTTGCTACCAAGGACAGCACGATACTAAACTCTGCTATGGGGATCTTTGCTACCCAGGACAGCCCCATACTAAACTCTGCTATTTGGATCTTTGCTACCAAGGACAGCCCCATTCTAAACTCTGCTATTGGGATCTTTGCTACCCAGGACAGCCCCATACTAAACTCTGCTATGGGGATCTTTGCTACCCAGGACAGCCCCATACTAAACTCTGCTATGGGGATCTTTGCTACCCAGGACAGCCCCATACTAAACTCTGCTATGGGGATCTTTGCTAGCCAGGACAGCCCCATACTAAACTCTGCTATGGGGATCTTTGCTAGCCAGGACAGCCCCTTACTAAACTCTACTCAGGGGATCTTTGCTACCAAGGACAGCCCCTTCCTAAACACTACTCAGGGGATCTTTGCTACCAAGGACAGCCCGATTAACTCTGCTATGGGGATCTTTGCGTCCCAGGACCGCCCTATACTAAACTCCACTATGGGGATCTTTGCTACCCAGGACAGCCCCATACTAAACTCTGCTCAGGGGATCTTTGCTAGCCAGGACAGCCCCTTCCTAAACACTACTCAGGGGATCTTTGCTACCAAGGACAGCCCGATTAACTCTGCTATGGGGATCTTTGCTACCCAGGACAGCCACATACTAAACTCTGCTATGGGGATCTTTGCTACCAAGGACAGCCCCATAGTAAACTCTGCTATGGGGATCGTTGCTACCAAGGACAGCCCCATACTAAGCTCTACTCAGGGGATCTTTGCTCCCAGGACAGCCCCATACTTAAGACTGCTCAGGGGATGTTTGCTCCCCAGGACACGCCCATACTAAACTCTGCTATGGGGATCTTTGCTACCCAGGACAGCCCCATACTAAACTCTGCTATGGGGATCTTTGCTAGCCAGGACAGCCGCATACTAAACTCTGCTATGGGGATATTTGCTAGCCAGGACAGCCCCTTACTAAACTCTACTCAGGGGATCTTTGCTACCAAGGACAGCACGATACTAAACTCTGCTATGGGGATCTTTGCTACCCAGGACAGCCCCATACTAAACTCTGCTATGTGGATCTTTGCTACCAAGGACAGCCCCATTCTAAACTCTGCTATTGGGATCTTTGCTACCCAGGACAGCCCCATACTAAACTCTGCTATGGGGATCTTTGCTACCAAGGACAGTCCCATACTAAACTCTACTCAGGGGATCTTTGCTACCCAGGACAGCCCCATATGAACTCTACTTGGGGGATCGTTGCTACGCAGGACAGCCCCATACTAAACTCTACTCAGGGGATATTTGCTATCCAGGACAGCCCCATATAAAACTCTGCTATGGGGATCTTTGTACCCAGGACAGCCCCTTATTAAACTCTGCTATGGGGATCTTTGCTACCAAGGACAGCCCCATACTAAACTCTGCTCAGGGGATCTTTGCTACCCAGGACAGCCCCATACTAAACTCTGCTATGGGGATATTTGGTATCCAGGACAGCCCCATACTAAACTCTGCTCAGGGGATCTTTGCTCCCCAGGACAGCCCCATACTAAGCTCTACTCAGGGGATCTTTGCTACCAGGACAGCCCCATACTAACCTCTGCTCAGGGGATCTTTGCGACCCAGGACAGTCCCATACTAAACTCTGCTTGGGGGATCTTTGCTACCCAGGACAGCCCCATACTAAACTCTGCTCAGGGGATCTTTGCTACCCAGGACAGCCCCATACTAAACTCTGCTATGGGGATCTCTGCTCGCCAGGACAGCCCCATACTAAACTCTACACAGGGGATATTTGCTCCCAGGACAGCCCCATACTAAACTCTGCTCAGGGGATCTTTGCTCCCCAGGACAGCCCCATACTAAGCTCTACTCAGGGGATCTTTGCTGCCAATGACAGCCCCATACTAAACTCTGCTCAGGGAATCTTTGCGACCCAGGACAGTCCCATACTAAACTCTGCTCAGGGGATCTGTGCGCCCCAGGACAGCCCCATACTAAACTCTACTCAGGGGATCTTTGCTCCCCAGGACAGCCCCATACTAAACTCTGCTCAGGGGATCTTTGCTACCCATGACAGTCCCATACTAAACTCTGCTCAGGGGATCTTTGCGACCCAGGACAGTCCCATACTAAACTCTACTCAGGGAATCTTTGTTACCATGACAGTCCCATACTAAACTCTGCTCAGGGGATCTTTGCTCCCCAGGACAGTCCCATACTAAACTCTTCAGGGGATCTTTGCTCCCCAGGACAGCCCCATACTAAACTCTACTCAGGGGATATTTGCTCCCCAAGACAGCCCCATACTAAACTCTACTCAGGGGATCTTTGCTCCCCAGGACAGACCCATACTAAACTCTACTCAGGGGATCTTTGCTCCCAGGACAGACCCATACTAAACTCTGCTATGGGGATCTTTGCTACCAAGGACAGCCCCTTACTAAACTCTGCTATGGGGATCCTTGCTACCAAGGACAGCCCCATACTAAACTCTGCTATGGGGATCTTTGCTAGCCAGGACAGACCCTTACTAAACTCTACTCAGGGGATCTTTGCTACCAAGGACAGCCCGATACTAAACTCTGCTATGGGGATCTTTGCTACCCTGGACAGCCCCATACTAAACTCTGCTATGGGGATCTTTGCTACCAAGGACAGCCCCATACTAAACTCTGCTATGGGGATCTTTGCTACCCAGGACAGCCCCATACTAAACTCTGCTATTGGGATCTTTGCTAGCCAGGACAACCCCTTACTAAACTCTATTCAGGGGATCTTTGCTACCAAGGACAGTCCCATACTAAACTCTGCTATGGGGATCTTTGCTACCCAGGACAGCCCCATACTAAACTCTGCTACGGGGATCTGTGCTAGCCAGGACAGCTCCTTACTAAAAACTCTACTCAGGGGATCTTTGCTACCAAGGACAGCGCGATACTAAACTTTGCTATGGGGATCTTTGCTACCCAGGACAGCCCCATACTAAACTCTGCTATGGGGATCGTTGCTACCAAGGACAGCCCCATACTAAACTCTGCTATGGGGATCTTTGCTACCCAGGACAGCCCCATACTAAACTCTGCTATGGGGATCTTTGCTACCAAGGACAGTCCCATACTAAACTCTGCTATGGGGATCTTTGCTACCCAGGACAGCCCCATACTAAACTCTGCTATGGGGATCTTTGCTACCCAGGACAGCCCCATACTAAACTCTGCTATGGGGATCTTTGCTAGCCAGGACAGCCCCATTCTAAACTCTGCTATGGGGATCTTTGCTAGCCAGGACAGCCCCTTACTAAACTCTACTCAGGGGATCTTTGCTACCAAGGACAGCCCCATACTAAACTCTGCTATGGGGATCTTTGCTAGCCAGGACAGCCCCTTCCTAAACACTACTCAGGGGATCTTTGCTACCAAGGACAGCCCGATTAACTCTGCTATGGGGATCTTTGCGTCCCAGGACCGCCCTATACTAAACTCTGCTATGGGGATCTTTGCTACCCAGGACAGCCCCATACTAAACTCTGCTCAGGGGATCTTTGCTAGCCAGGACAGCCCCTTCCTAAACACTACTCAGGGGATCTTTGCTACCAAGGACAGCCCGATTAACTCTGCTATGGGGATCTTTGCTACCCAGGACAGCCCCATACTAAACTCTGCTATGGGGATCTTTGCTACCAAGGACAGCCCCATAGTAAACTCTGCTATGGGGATCGTTGCTACCAAGGACAGCCCCATACTAAGCTCTACTCAGGGGATCTTTGCTCCCAGGACAGCCCCATACTTAAGACTGCTCAGGGGATCTTTGCTCCCCAGGACAGACCCATACTAAACTCTGCTATGGGGATCTTTGCTAGCCAGGACAGCCGCATACTAAACTCTGCTATGGGGATATTTGCTAGCCAGGACAGCCCCTTACTAAACTCTACTCAGGGGATCTTTGCTACCAAGGACAGCACGATACTAAACTCTGCTATGGGGATCTTTGCTACCCAGGACAGCCCCATACTAAACTCTGCTATGTGGACCTTTGCTACCAAGGACAGCCCCATTCTAAACTCTGCTATTGGGATCTTTGCTACCCAGGACAGCCCCATACTAAACTCTGCTATGGGGATCTTTGCTACCAAGGACAGTCCCATACTAAACTCTACTCAGGGGATCTTTGCTACCCAGGACAGCCCCATATGAACTCTACTTGGGGGATCGTTGCTACGCAGGACAGCCCCATACTAAACTCTACTCAGGGGATATTTGCTATCCAGGACAGCCCCATACTAAACTCTGCTATGGGGATCTTTGTACCCAGGACAGCCCCTTACTAAACTCTGCTATGGGGATCTTTGCTACCCAGGACAGCCCCTTACTAAACTCTGCTATGGGGATCTTTGCTACCAGCACAGCCCCATACTAAACTCTGCTATGGGGATCTTTGCTACCAAAGACAGCCCCATACTAAACTCTGCTCAGGGGATCTTTGCTACCCAGGACAGCCCCATACTGAACTCTGCTATGGGGATCTTTGCTACCAAGGACAGCCCCATACTAAACTCTGCTCAGGGGATCTTTGCTACCCAGGACAGCCCCATACTAAACTCTGCTATGGGGATATTTGGTATCCAGGACAGCCCCATACTAAACTCTGCTCAGGGGATCTTTGCTCCCCAGGACAGCCCCATACTAAGCTCTACTCAGGGGATCTTTGCTACCAGGACAGCCCCATACTAACCTCTGCTCAGGGGATCTTTGCGACCCAGGACAGTCCCATACTAAACTCTGCTTGGGGGATCTTTGCTACCCAGGACAGCCCCATACTAAACTCTGCTCAGGGGATCTTTGCTACCCAGGAGAGCCCCATACTAAACTCTGCTATGGGGATCTCTGCTCGCCAGGACAGCCCCATACTAAACTCTACACAGGGGATATTTGCTCCCAGGACAGCCCCATACTAAACTCTGCTCAGGGGATCTTTGCTCCCCAGGACAGCCCCATACTAAACTCTACTCAGGGGATCTTTGCTCCCCAGGACAGCCCCATACTAAACTCTACTCAGGGGATCTTTGCTCCCAGGACAGCCCCATACTAAAAACTCTGCTATGGGGATCTTTGCTACCAAGGACAGTCCCATACTAAACTCTGCTATGGGGATCTTTGCTAGCCAGGACAGCCCCGTACTAAACTCTGCTATGGGGATCTTTGCTAGCCAGGACAGCCCCATACTAAACTCTGCTATGGGGATCTTTGCTACCCAGGACAGCCCCATACTAAACTCTGCTATGGGGATCTTTGCTACCAAGGACAGTCCCATACTAAACTCTACTCAGGGGATCTTTGCTACCCAGGACAGCCCCATACTAAACTCTACTCAGGGGATCTTTGCTACGCAGGACAGCCCCATACTAAACTCTACTCAGGGGATATTTGCTACCAAGGACAGCCCAATACTAAACTCTGCTATGGGGATCTTTGCTTCCAAGGACAGTCCCATACTAAACTCTGCTATGGGGATCTTTGCTAGCCAGGACAGCCCCATACTAAACTCTGCTATAGGGATCTTTGCTACCAAGGACAGCCCCATACTAAGCTCTTCTCAGGGGATCTTTGCTCCCAGGACAGCCCCATACTAAACTATGCTATGGGGATCGTTGCTACCAAGGACATCCCCATAGTAAACTCTGCTATGGGGATCTTTGCTACCAAGGACAGCCCCATACTAAACTCTGCTATGGGGATCTTTGCTATCCAGGACAGCCCCATACTAAACTCTGCTATGGGGATCTTTGTACCCAGGACAGCCCCTTACTAAACTCTGCTATGGGGATCTTTGCTACCCAGGACAGCCCCTTACTAAACTCTGCTATGGGGATCTTTGCTACCAGCACAGCCCCATACTAAACTCTGCTATGGGGATCTTTGCTACCAAAGACAGCCCCATACTAAACTCTGCTCAGGGGATCTTTGCTACCCAGGACAGCCCCATACTGAACTCTGCTATGGGGATCTTTGCTACCAAGGACAGCCCCATTCCAAACTCTGCTATGGGGATCTTTGCTACCAAGGACAGCCCCATTCTAAACTCTGCTATTGGGATCTTTGCTACCCAGGACAGCCCCATACTAAACTCTGTTATGGGGATCTTTGCTACCCAGGACAGCCCCATACTAAACTCTGCTATGGGGATCTGTGCTACCCAGGACAGCCCCATACTAAACTCTGCTACGGGGATCTGTGCTAGCCAGGACAGCTCCTTACTAAACTCTACTCAGGGGATCTTTGCTACCAAGGACAGCCCCATACTAAACTCTGCTATGGCATCTTTGCTACCCAGGACAGCCCCATACTAAACTCTGCTATGGGGATCTTTGCTACCCAGGACAGCCCCATACTAAACTCTGCTATGGGGATCTTTGCTACCAAGGACAGCCCCATAGTAAACTCTGCTATGGGGATCGTTGCTACCAAGGACAGCCCCATACTAAGCTCTAATCAGGGGATCTTTGCTCCCAGGACAGCCCCATACTTAAGACTGCTCAGGGGATCTTTGCTCCCCAGGACACGCCCATACTAAACTCTGCTATGGGGATCTTTGCTACCCAGGACAGCCCCATACTAAACTCTGCTATGGGGATCTTTGCTAGCCAGGACAGACGCATACTAAACTCTGCTATGGGGATATTTGCTAGCCAGGACAGCCCCTTACTAAACTCTACTCAGGGGATCTTTGCTACCAAGGACAGCACGATACTAAACTCTGCTATGGGGATCTTTGCTACCCAGGACAGCCCCATACTAAACTCTGCTATGTGGATCTTTGCTACCAAGGACAGCCCCATTCTAAACTCTGCTATTGGGATCTTTGCTACACAGGACAGCCCCATACTAAACTCTGCTATGGGGATCTTTGCTACCAAGGACAGTCCCATACTAAACTCTACTCAGGGGATCTTTGCTACCCAGGACAGCCCCATATGAACTCTACTTGGGGGATCGTTGCTACGCAGGACAGCCCCATACTAAACTCTACTCAGGGGATATTTGCTACCAAGTACAGCCCAATACTAAACTCTGCTCAGGGGATCTTTGCTCCCCAGGACAGCCCCATACTAAACTCTACTCAGGGGATCTTTGCTCCCCAGGACAGCCCCATACTAAACTCTACTCAGGGGATCTTTGCTCCCAGGACAGCCCCATACTAAAAACTCTGCTATGGGGATCTTTGCTACCAAGGACAGTCCCATACTAAACTCTGCTATGGGGATCTTTGCTAGCCAGGACATCCCCGTACTAAACTCTGCTATGGGGATCTTTGCTAGCCAGGACAGCCCCATACTAAACTCTGCTATGGGGATCTTTGCTACCCAGGACAGCCCCATACTAAACTCTGCTATGGGGATCTTTGCTACCAAGGACAGTCCAATACTAAACTCTACTCAGGGGATCTTTGCTACCCAGGACAGCCCCATACTAAACTCTACTCAGGGGATCTTTGCTACGCAGGACAGCCCCATACTAAACTCTACTCAGGGGATATTTGCTACCAAGGACAGCCCAATACTAAACTCTGCTATGGGGATCTTTGCTTCCAAGGAAAGTCCCATACTAAACTCTGCTATGGGGATCTTTGCTAGCCAGGACAGCCCCATACTAAGCTCTTCTCAGGGGATCTTTGCTCCCAGGACAGCCCCATACTAAACTCTGCTATGGGGATCGTTGCTACCAAGGACATCCCCATAGTAAACTCTGCTATGGGGATCTTTGCTACCAAGGACAGCCCCATACTAAACTCTGCTATGGGGATCTTTGCTATCCAGGACAGCCCCATACTAAACTCTGCTATGGGGATCTTTGTACCCAGGACAGCCCCTTACTAAACTCTGCTATGGGGATCTTTGCTACCCAGGACAGCCCCTTACTAAACTCTGCTATGGGGATCTTTGCTACCAGCACAGCCCCATACTAAACTCTGCTATGGTGATCTTTGCTCCCATGACAGCCCCATACTAAACTCCACTCACCGAAGTCTGCAGAGAAGAGGAGACAGAGATATAGCAAAGCCATCGCAGCCTCGTGTCTGGGTCAGTGTGGACTGCACAGAACAGCAGGCTGCAGCCTTGAAGGGAAGAGGCAGGATGTTGGACCCCCGGGGAATTTAACTCAGGAATTCCAGCCTTGAAGGGAAATTCCAGCCTTGAAGGGAAGGGGCGGGATGTGGAACCCGGCCACCCCAGGGAACAAAGCACAGGAAGTAGTGCTCAGCACATGCATGGGGCCTGTGTCAGACTATTAACACCAGCACTAGGCCATGCCACTCTGCACACAGGTATTGAATCACGGCAATGTGGACACAGACATTGCATTCTCACTAGGGGAGCAAAAAAGGGATTCTTTCCACTGGCGCCATCGTGCAGCGTTTCTAACTTTACACACGTCTACATTACCAGTGTTATGTCATATTTGATATCCCATACCGATCAGGTATCCCCCAATTGAACCCATTGCTGATTGGCTGCATTAATCCTCAGCACCGTCTACGTAGGCCTTATCCCTTGTACGTCAGCTGTCTTTTGATCATCGCTGATTGGCTGCATTAAGCCTTAGCACCGCCTCCATCTCCGTGGGCCTTATCCCCTGAACATCAGCTGTCTTTGGCTCATCGCTGATTGGCTGCATTAGGCCTTAGCACCGCCTCCTTGGGCCTTATCCTCCGTACTTCAGCTGTTTTCGGTTCATCGCAGATTGGCTGCATTAAGCCTTAGCACCGCCTCCACCCCTGTGGGCCTTATTCCCTGAACATCAGCTGTCTTTGGCTCATTGCTGATTGGCTGCATTAGGCCTTAGCACCGCCTCCGTGGGCCTTATCCACTAACGTCAGCTGTCTTTAGCTCATCGCTGATTGGCTGCATTAAGCCTTAGCACCGCCTCCCTGAGCCTGAGCACCAGTCCATCTCCCGAGCTGTCACTCAGATAAAGACCGTTAATTCTGAGAGAAAGCTTTGCATCATAATGGAGGCGGCTTCTGAGGTACAGCTTTCTCTCAGAATAATAAACAGTGATCAATCTATACCCGCAACGGTGCCAAGCGCGGCATTCCATAACCTTTAACTTGTCATTAAAATACGAGGCTTCGACTGAGGAAACCATTAATGACTCGCCACAGTTCTTGAAATGTCGAGCTTCGTCCGTTGTGGAAATGACAAGTTACCGCTTATGAAATGTTTCTTAAGCCTCACTATGTTGTCCAGTCAGGGGAGTAGCCAACATTAGGGGGGCTTCTGGGGGCACGATGAAAACCCTGCTACTAAATGCCCGCCCCCCCATGCAGTGCGCGCAATTCCATGTGCTCATTCGCGCCCTTAAACCGCCCACCCCTGCCCCCAATCTACTTTTTTGGTAACATTACTACTGGCATATGGCATTTTAACCCAAGAAAAAAATAAAACTGCAGAATCATTACAGATGCAGGGAACTCTTCTATTAAAGCTCTGTCCAGGCGCTCTGGGCAAAATACATCCAAACCAAATTTGCATATGTATAATGTATTGCACCAACATAAATGACTTCACAGAAAAGCACATTGCAAGGAGCATCATCAGTCTTTGATACTTGAGGCACCATGGGAGGGACTTTAGAATAAGTTGTCATAAGTAAGCCAAGTGTTAAATAATTGTGTGGTGCAAAATACCTAAATTGCGCTGTTATATATGGAGCAACTCTATTGTCAGTATTTCTTTTAAATAACCGACTGATATATTAGCACATACTCTTTGAAGTGAATCACTTACAGAGCTGCAGATACCACAGTGTGATTACATGATCTGCCCAGGATCACACACTTTGGTTAAATGGTGAAACCGGGATGTGGACAATTTAAGCAACTGAGCACATCTTCACAGGTTTAGTTTATACAGATATTTATTAAGATTTCCCTTTGCATTTCATGTGCTTAAATAATACTTTATTTATAGCAATGCCTTGGAAGCAAAGCACATTACATAAGAAACTACCCTTTCATAATTAACTTTACACTATATACATCATTATAGAAATATGTTGAGCAATAAGAGGATGGCTTTAGTTTTATTCTCCCCATCCTGCATACAAAGTCACAATAGCATCATGCAGATTAATGTGAGCCTAACAAATCCCCCTTGGGTAAAGCCATGGTCATTATTTCATAAAGCCTGCAGCAGTATGCAACCTTCTCACTGCTGATCACTCCATCCCATGCACATTTCTAAAGGGTCAAAAGTCCCTGCCAATAGTCCCCCCTCCCTCCCATCAGTGCCTAATGGCTCACATTAAAATGCTCTGTTGGCACAGAGCAACTTGAGAGCCCCTCTGTTGCTGACCGGAGCTCCTTGGGACATTGTGCTGGCAGAGGTTTCGGAAAGGGTAAGGTGTCCTGCTGTGAGGACAATGACCGTGCTGAGCAGGAATTGCTCAGCACACATTGTCCTGCCAGTGGGACACCTTTCCCGTTGGTCACCCTCATTGAGGTGCCGAACAGGAAAGGTGGCCCACTGACAAATGTCCCGGTCAGGCTCTCAAAAGAGCATGTGGGGTGGCAGCGTGCCCCCCTCTGCCCCGCTCGGTATGCCTCTGTGTCCAGTTGTTCTCCAGCAGGTCAAGATCATGAAGCTTCACAGTCCTGGTGCCACACCTATGAGTTTATGAACCACCCTTGTGCATTTCACCCATCCTCCTGATTGAGGGGCTTTAACACACCACATAAGACTTCCACCATTAGGTTCTACACTTTTTTTGTCAAAATGTTATATTCAAGAAAGAGGGTGAACAGTAATTTCAACAAAGTGGTACATCCTCGTCATATAGTGCCACAGATTCCTTACATAAATCAAGAAATGCAACCTTTCAAATACAATTCTCCATCAAAGAGGCACAAATAGAAACAACCACAAAGAGCAATACACAAGGAAAGTCGGTGGGTACAAGGTGTGTCTGTGACAGACGGGAACATCGACAAGACGTAGCACACTGATACAACAAGCATTAGCAATGCAAGCCGTTTGGGCTTTTGTGTAGGCATGGGAAAGGCACTTGGCAGGCACAGTCCTATTGGTATTAACTGGCCATTGATAGTTACAGGTGCAAAATGTTGCGAGTACCTAGGCATGTAAGTATTGCCCAGCAAGTTCCTAATATTATACACAAGCCAAACTGTTGGCTTTGCCAATGCGTGTGCTTAACAGGACTTCAATGAAATAAACACAGAGTGCTTATAAACCAAGTGGCTGAATGCAGACCTAGCTTCAGCAATTTTATTACACCAGTAGCGTGTTTACAGCACCAATTAAGTCTGCAAGCTGTGTGCCAAACAACATCTACAAGCTGTGTGGCCCTCCTCATATGCCGACACCTAAAGGGTTTCTGTCAAATAGGCTGCAACCTTAAAAGTAGGTACTGGGACACGGAAGAGGAACATGGAGGTAGTGTGCCTGAGAGATATGCGTAGAAATGAGCATTTCTACACAAAGTTGACTTCCTTAAATAAAGCACATAGTCTTGTTATTGTTAACAGGATACTGTATTATACTTTATAAAGCATCTATGCTGTTATCACTCCCAGCTGGTGTGCATAGTGTAGTTCACTCCACAAGCAGGAGAGGCACATGGGAGCAACCTCTCTGCCTGCCGCTCTGCGCTTTTCTGTGCAGCGCCCTGCGACACCCCCACACTCCTCCCCGCACCACGAGCAGCTTGCCCTCGTGGCAAGGGATGGAGCGATGCGGGCAACACAGAACGCGGCACTACAGTAGGCTGTGCAAAAACATGAACACAGTTGGCATACATGTTGTGCTTCTCACCCCTTAAAGCATCTGCAGGTAAGAAGCCCTCAATTCAGAACACGAGTGGAATACTGCTTTTATGTGTCTGTCCCTCCGAGTATTAAGGAAGCGCCAGCCTTAGGCCTAGGCGACCTGGGAAGTTGCCCGGGATGCCACATTAACATAATTTACATGGGGCACCATAGACTCTGCCACACCAGCTCCTTTGAGCTGGCGCGGCAGTGGCCGATGCACCTCATGTAAAATAAAAGGCTCCGCTTTGGTGGGTGGCAGCAGCGTCCAACTTAAGTGAAAAGTCCTCCCAGCATGGCAGAGTAGCTTTTCAAATGACGCGGATGCCACGCAAGCTCTGGGGAGTCTTTTAAGGGCTCCTTCAAGCTGGCGTGGTTAAGGTGCCCTATTTAAATGAAAAACACCCGGTCTCGTGCTGGCACTGGGTGCTCCAGCACGGGAGCAGGGCTTTTTTCATTTAAATAGGGCGCTGCTGCCACACCAGAATGGGACAGCCTTTGAAAGACTGCCCATGCTGGTGTGGCAGCGGTGCATTATTTAAGTGATAAGCTCTCCGCTCCAACACAGCAGCTTGGAGCTTTTCATTTAAATAGGACGTTGCTGCCACACCAGTACAGGGTAGCTTTTGAAAGGCTTCCCTCAGCTGGTGTGGCAGCAGTGCCCTATCACTCCCCAGATACAGAGGTATGCCCTGCGGCAGACCGGGCTTACAGTTGTCCATATGCCTTATGGGGTAGAGCTTGCTGAAGTGGCACATTGCAAGGTTCTGGACCGAACTGGGACTTGCCTGTACTTCAGAGACCAGTTCCAGAATCAGAAGGTGCTGCTCTAGTATTTGTGCGAGTGAGTGGGGGCTGTGCAAGTGGGATGCAGCCGCTTCACTTGTGTGCTGCAGAGGGACGCATTGAAACAATCAACGAGGGATCCTAGCATTCTCAGTGTCTCAAAAATGAGTCTGTTTGGGTTGTAGCTGAAGACTGTGACAGGAGGCAGACCTAGTTCTCAGCTGTCAAACCCTCAGAGGAAGCCACTCCCCAGGATATGATCAAGCTCAGTGGGACAACTTGTCAACTAACTGCCAACTCACCCTAGGTATAGCAGAGCCTCTGTTTATTGTGCTTGCCCAAATACAATTCCCTTTCACACTTTCCCTTCAACATAAAAAACATACAGTAGTCACTCAGTGGCTGATTAAAGCTTGCACCCTATGCCTGTTTACACGCTGTGAGAAACCTGAGGTGTTTCCCAGGCTAAACCCCGGGGATCTGTCATCCAGGTGGCCAGGACACGGCCATCGCTATTGGATCCAGGTCCTGGGGGCTGGATGGGGGGTCCTCGGGGGGAATAGGACACCGACAGGTGAGACGCGGTATCCCCCTTCCTTCAAAACCTTTTCCCCATCCTCTTCCGGAGGACATTCAAAAACACTGCCCACCCCCCTTTTCCGACACAAACACCTTCGCACAACATGAAAGACAACGGACTAACCCCAGAGCCGTTTACCTCACTTGTCCCAATACCAGGGTTAGGCAAAGTCAGGCAATGGATCAGAATCACACACACCTGACTGCCCTTTCCCTTCCCCACAGGGATAAAAGGTGGAGCAAGAGAGCACAGTACGAGCAAGGCAGACCGCACGACAAAACAGCTATCCAGACCAGGCAGTTCAAGAGGAGGAGAAAGGCGGCAAACATCGAGAGGCCGACGAGGAGAGACCCGACCTTGCCCTTCTCGACAAAACCCTGCAAAACCTCCTGCTAGGGAGAATTTTCAGAAATGTGCCAATTCCCTTCTACCCTAGAGACCCCCAGCTCTTTTGCTGGACTTTAGGACTTTTAATATTTATCCTGGAGAGAGTGAGACCTTTTTCTCACTCTCATTTTTTTTCTTTGATTTGAACACTGTTTTCTTTTGGTTTTGGAGTCTGACAAACTCCATAGGCATCATCTTTTTACATTGTGACACACAGCACCTTCAGTGCAGTGGCACAGGGAAGTCTTTCAGATTTCCCAAAGGTTTAAATACCTTCTCTTGGTTAAACTACTGTTTCCAGGAGCAGTGAAGTGGAATTGACTTTACTTACCTTTTTGTAACTTTGTAGACCCAGCGCACACCATCTTACATAGAGTGCTGGAGGGGTTACTTAGTATCCCATTTGTCTACTTTCTCATGTAACATGTTTATATTACCCTTTCTACAATTAATGGCTGGTGGCAGTGATTTACTTTTTCCTACCATTGTGTATTTTTACCGCGGGCTGCAATTGCATCTGCAGTACAGCACCCATGGGTGCCCATTTTTTCAAAATGACCCCAGTCTTCTTTTTTCACCATTTCTTGTTGTAAAAGCAGGGACGTCATTCAGGGGTCGCCAAAGGTCTCAAGAGCGACCTCTGCTGATTGGCTGGCGACCTCTGTCAGTCTCTTGCGACCTCTGCATTTCCTCCAATCGGAGAATGCAGGGGCCGTGGCACAGCTATCAAGCACGGTGCCGCGTTTGCCTGGGTTCTTCCATTTTGTGTTTTGTCCACTCTCCCCTCACAGCAGCACGTGTGGTTCCCTGGTTCTCCTATCCTTGTGGCTTACGACACAGTAAAGTGAGTGAGCAGGTCGGGGGTGAGTGTGCTCAGTGCTGGGTGGGTCCTCCTAGTCGTGTGTGCTGGTCACGGGCCGCTGCGTCTGCGGCCTGGCAGGACTGTGGCACTGGCTGACATCAGGCATGCAAGGGACAGGAGAAAGCCATTCACACCAGCAGTGTTTTTTTAGAGCACAAGTTGTTTTTCGTTATCTTGTCGGACTGGACATGTAAGCGAAGGAGGCTCAGCTACTGTGGCTAGACCCTCGACGGATCTTTGTCCCACGAGGTAGGGTGTGCACAAGGTTGGGTAAGTGGAGCTAATCGATAACCCCTGCAGCCGTCCATTTGCCTTCACTCCCAATTATCTTTGCGCATGCACACAATGTTTTTATCCCCCATGAATTGGCATGACACAAGATTTCAATTGGCAAAATTGGCCGCAGTTTTATTTCCATGACAACAGAAGTATTTGTACACAATCGTGACCTCATTCTGTACGTGTGGCGCTTGCTTGCCGGATTTCCTTTGCTTCCCCCTATACTTGGTATAGAAGGCCCCCAACTCGCCCGACCCATTGTACCTGTTCCTATCCTGCCCGTGCAGGGGTCCGTGGGTGGGGAGAGCGCCGTTTGTTTTGGGGGGGAAGCTGAGCCTTATTTGTTCCTACCAGGCGCCCCCGCCGTTTAGGCCCCCAAGAGGCGCTGGTCCAGAAGAGCGAAGACCCATTCCGTTTCCTTCTGGCTCATCCGGAGTCTATCATTTGTGCTTGGTTGCCCAAACACCGCCAACTTGTCATCCTCTGACCTGGGTGCCCTGCGACAGCAATGCCCAGGTGTCCTCCTCCTTGTATTTCGTGGGTGGGTGGGTGGAAAACGAAATTCCTGGCACTTGTCAGGTGGCAGCGACCGGGTCCCAGTGCAAGAGCGAGGTGCCTGACCCTTGATCCCGCCTGCTTATATCCTGCAAGCCCCGCCCCTGTCCTTTTGTTTCCCCTTCGCGGGCTTTCAGGCCATTCGGCTTTTGGCGCCGTTCCGCCCCTTTGCCCTTTGCCCTTCCGGGTGAGGGTCCCAGCTCCTGGCGACATGACACTGCAGGGGTTACCCTGCTGCCTCCTCCATTTTTGAGGACGTTTTTCCGTCGTCAGCTCCATAACCCCTGCAGCCGTCCATTTGCCTTCACTCCCAATTATCTTTGCGCATGCACACAATGTTTTTATCCCCCATGAATTGGCATGACACAAGATTTCAATTGGCAAAATTGGCCGCAGTTTTATTTCCATGACAACAGAAGTATTTGTACACAATCGTGACCTCATTCTGTACGTGTGGCGCTTGCTTGCCGGATTTCCTTTGCTTCCCCCTATACTTGGTATAGAAGGCCCCCAACTCGCCCGACCCATTGTACCTGTTCCTATCCTGCCCGTGCAGGGGTCCGTGGGTGGGGAGAGCACCGTTTGTTTTGGGGGGGAAGCTGAGCCTTATTTGTTCCTACCAGGCGCCCCCGCCGTTTAGGCCCCCAAGAGGCGCTGGTCCAGAAGAGCGAAGACCCATTCCGTTTCCTTCTGGCTCGTCCGGAGTCTATCATTTGTGCTTGGTTGCCCAAACACCGCCAACTTGTCATCCTCTGACCTGGGTGCCCTGCGACAGCAATGCCCAGGTGTCCTCCTCCTTGTATTTCGTGGGTGGGTGGGTGGAAAACGAAATTCCTGGCACTTGTCAGGTGGCAGCGACCGGGTCCCAGTGCAAGAGCGAGGTGCCTGACCCTTGATCCCGCCTGCTTATATCCTGCAAGCCCCGCCCCTGTCCTTTTGTTTCCCCTTCGCGGGCTTTCAGGCCATTCGGCTTTTGGCGCCGTTCCGCCCCTTTGCCCTTTGCCCTTCCGGGTGAGGGTCCCAGCTCCTGGCGGCATGACCCCGCAGGGGTTACCCTGCTGCCTCCTCCATTTTTGAGGACGTTTTTCCGTCGTCAGCTCCATAACCCCTGCAGCCGTCCATTTGCCTTCACTCCCAATTATCTTTGCGCATGCACACAATGTTTTTATCCCCCATGAATTGGCATGACACAAGATTTCAATTGGCAAAATTGGCCGCAGTTTTATTTCCATGACAACAGAAGTATTTGTACACAATCGTGACCTCATTCTGTACGTGTGGCGCTTGCTTGCCGGATTTCCTTTGCTTCCCCCTATACTTGGTATAGAAGGCCCCCAACTCGCCCGACCCATTGTACCTGTTCCTATCCTGCCCGTGCAGGGGTCCGTGGGTGGGGAGAGCACCGTTTGTTTTGGGGGGGAAGCTGAGCCTTATTTGTTCCTACCAGGCGCCCCCGCCGTTAAGGCCCCCAAGAGGCGCTGGTCCAGAAGAGCGAAGACCCATTCCGTTTCCTTCTGGCTCGTCCGGAGTCTATCATTTGTGCTTGGGTGCCCAAACACCGCCACGCCAACCGGTGGGTTCCCGCCCACCGTTGGCTCCCTCCTTCCTCATTCCTTCTCACAACTCCAGCAATTTGGTGCAAATGTTCCAGAAAAAGAGCTCCATTCCCTTTGGAGACAAGTGCACCCCATCGGCTAAGAAATACTCGGGGGTCTTCCCGTCAATCAGGCCATGCCTGACCTGATGGAAACCTCTGCCCCTGCAGAATTTGGCAACTGCCCCGTTCAGCTTCCTCCTCGACTTCTCTACCGCTGAATGGTTCTCTGCCCCCTTCCATTGCGCCCGAGGAATCACCTCGGACCAGATGATCTCTGTCTCCTCCACCTGTGCCGATATTTCCTGTAATGAGTTTGTGATGTCTCTCAGCAAGACCCCCCTGCCTAGGCTGGTCAGGTCGTTCCCTCCCAAGTGTATCACCAACACATCCGGCTTCCGCCGCCTATTTAGCAGTTTATGCAATTGCCCTTTCAGCTGGGCCCATTTCATCCCTGGCACCCCGTGCCACTCGATCTTGAATTCTCCAGCCGTCAAGATCTCTTGCTGCTGGTTCCAGCTCGCCTTCGCCCTTGAGATGAATGAGTGCCCCACCACCCATACTGTGCGTAGTTTTCTTTGGTGCACTGCTGGTAAATGACATGGAGGGAACGGCATGGTTATCTTTACACTTTCTCCGGCCTGACATAACGTTTATAACATCCAGACGACCATCTCCCCAATCTCTTAATGTCCTCCACCCCTAGTCCCCCGGCTGATGCTGAGGTGGCGGCCCCAATCCGAAAAGAATGTGTCCCAAACTGACCCCCTGCCAGACCCATTTTATCCAGACCTAGCGACATCACTTTCTTGAACTGAAAACGGCTTAGCGCGGACCCATCCTTGTGCGTGAGCCATGGCGCCTCCGCCCCTGATGGCCGCCTTTGTCGCATAAAGTTTGCCGTTGCCGCCACCGGGCAAACCCTGCTCGCTTGAATGGCATGTACGGTCAGCGCCGCCCCCTTTCCTTTCTGATCCGTCTTTGACCTCCTCACATAAATGGTGACCTGAGCGCTCCCCACTTGGATGTCCCTGACGCGCAAGAACCCATTCCCTTTGCCGTTCTTGTTTTCCGGCACCAGTTCGCCGATTCTGAGCGCCCCAAAAAATGCCACCGTAAAGGCAGCCGTGAAGAGCACACGCTCCGACTCCTCCTGACATACTTCCCCTAGACATTTAATTAATCTGTGCAATTTCCCAATATCGATTGGCCGCCTTTCATCCGGTTTTGTTATGCTTTGCCTCGCCCAGCCTTTCATGGCCAGAATGACGTAATGCTCCTTAGTGGGGTCCTTCTCCCCGTGCACTTTTGCATAATGTGCTATGGCCGCCAGGTGATAGCTTACCCATGCCCGGGTCTTCCCTGTTTTCCAGCACCAGCCTATGAACGCTCTCACCGGGTTCTCCCCGGGATCCCCTGCTAGTACGACCTCCTGGAACCGTGCAAACCGACTCCAACAAGCCCTGTACCTCTTGGTTGTACCGGGTGCCAGGGCAGTTTCTACCAATGCGGTCAGATCGCCCCAATCATCCCCCACCATTGTACCTTGAATGGGGTCATCTCCTCCCTTGCTTCGGGACAGCTCTCCCGGAACCGGTCCCACTGTAAACGAGACAGAGAATCAGCAGCCGTGTTTTTCACCCCTGGAATGTGCCGTGCTCTAACCTCAGTGTTTAACTCTAACAAACTTCTGGTGAGTTCTCTGAGGAGCCTCAGCACCCTCAGGTTACTGGACGACCCTGTGTTAATGATCTGTACCACCGCCAAGTTGTCTGACCATAGCGTGACCTTAGAATTTTGCAGCTGTCCGCCCCACAACTTAAATGCAACCACTATGGGGAACAGCTCCAGTAGTGTGATATCTTTCGTGACCCCTTCCTTATGCCATTCCTCAGGCCACGCCATGCCGCACCATCTATCACCCAGGATAGCCCCAAAACCCAGGGACCCCGATGAGTCCGTGAACAATTCGAGCCTCTGACTGCTTGCCCAGTCCGACCTCCAGATTGCCACCCCGCTGGAACTTGTCAGGAAGCTATCCCACATCCTGAGGTCCTCCTTTACCTCTGAACCCAATCAGACGTGCTGTGCGGCATGTTGTAAGCCCACAGTTTTCAGCTCCACACTTCTGGCAAATGCCCTCCCCGCTGGTATCACTCTGCCTGCAAAATTGAGGTTTCCAGCCAGTGCTTGCAACTCCCGCAAAGTCGCTTTGTTTTTACCCCTCAGTTCCTGAATCAAGCCCCTCAGTTTTTGTACCTTGTCCTGCGGGAGCCTACATTCCCCTTTAACTGAATCGATCTCGATCCCCAGAAATGTCAATGTCGTTGCTGGACCCACGGTCTTTCCTGGTGCTAGGGGGACCCCTAGCTGGTCCATTCTCTTTTGAAATACCTCCATCAGGGATCTGCACTCTTCCGTCCCCTCCTTCCCCACGAAGAGGAAATCATCCAAGTAGTGCAACATTCCCCCACCTTTTTTCTCCCGTTTTACCGTAAACTCCAGAAAGGAGCTGAATGCCTCAAAATATGAGCAGGAAATGGCGCACCCCATGGGGAGGCATTTGTCATAGTAGTACTTGTCCCCTACCTTAAAACCCAGCAAGTGGTGACTATCCTTGTGGATTGGTAATAGACGGAAGGCTGATTCTATGTCTGCTTTCCCCAACAATGCCCCTTCTCCTGCCGCTTTTACCATTAGTATCGCATCCTCCAGGGAGGCGTACTGCACCCTGCACTGTTCCTCTGGGATGCCACTGTTCACTGATTGACCCTCGGGGAACGATAGGTGGTGTATCAGGCGGAATTGGCCCTCTTCCTTCTTTGGCACCAATCCTAGCGGAGACACCACCAGATTGCTCATAGGGGGCCTAGTAAATGGGCCAGCCACTCTCCCCAGCCCCACCTCCTTGTCGACCTTCCTTTCTACTACCTCGGGATTTTCCAGAGCCGATCGTAGGTTGGCCGCCTCCCTTCCCCTTTGAGTACCCGCCCCGGGGATCCTAAAGCCCCACCTGAACCCTTGCCATAGCAATTTTGCGTCGGCCTTGTTGTGGTACTCATTTAGAAAGGGAATCATGGCAAGAAGGCTAACCGGTGTGGGCAATGCCCCTTTAATCGTACATTCGTCATTCATTGTATCCCCAGTATTGCCTTGTTTTGTCGGCGCATCACTCAACATTTCCCCTATTTTTTTGTTTCCCACCATCCCCGGGTTTAGCCTCTCCCGGAGTGGCCTTGCGGGGGCCCGTACCACCGCCCCTCTGGTGCTTGTACCTGCAAGTCTTCCCGTATGAGCAATACCCTTCTGCAAACCTCCAGCAGATTTCTGACTCCCCCTGGTGGGCTGCTGCCCGGTGCACCCAGGAGGAGGGCCCGCGAAAGGACCCTCTCCCCCGTTGCGGGAACCCGCCTCTGCTTCTCCCACCCCGAGACTTCTCTCCCGGTGGCTCGTCCTGGGATTCCCTGCAGGGGACCACTTTGTCCATGTACCCCCCGACATCCATCTCGTCCCATGACATTGCTGGCCATATCTGCATTTTTAATCTAAAGCCCCGGTCATACTCCAGCCATCCCTCGCCGCCATATTTCTGATACAAATCATGCACGTATTGCTCGTATGCTATCATCGCCAGTGCATCCTGCGGGTACCTCTCCAACATTACTGACATATACATCCTATAGGCTTTCAGCCAGTTGTTAATGGAACGTTCCACCTTGGTGGCCTCCCTGTCCCTTTTCTCTTTTTCCTTCTCTGACAGTTCCTTTAGGCCTCCCCCCGTGGGGACGATCCCCAACAACTAAAAGATGTCAATAAATTCCTTCCTCCACAACCTCTCCTTGACCCCCCATGGAATGTGCCACACCAAAGAATTCACCGTAGCCCGCATAGGTGCGAACCCTGGCATTGGCCTCCCGTACTGGGTTGTCTGGCCCCACAATCCCCCTGTTTCCCCGATGATCGGGCCTGCTGTTGAGGGCTGAGCCACGCTCAGCCCCCCTGTCAAGACCGCTCCAGGCCCTGCCTCCTTCCGCATCCCCTGCGCCCCTGCCGGTAACCCCGAAGCCAACTGCTGGCCCCCCCCCATGCTCGCTGATGCCCCTGGCCCCTGGTTTGTCCAGTCTTGACCCCAGGGGAGCCCCGACATCTGCACTTGATGCCCGCCTACCATAGGTGGGCCCGCACTAGGCAGCCCGACAGATAAGAAACCCCCGGGCGGTATCCCCCTCTTCTGAGGCAATTGACTTAGACCACCCGACTGTGCCCAGCCCTGCGTGCTACCGCTGTACCAGGGCCCTCCCAGCCCTTGCGACGCCCCTGAATGCGTGGCTATACCTCCTTGAGACACTCCCCCTACCACAATACCAGTACTGGACACCACATTCAGCGTTTGCCCCATTTTTGCCCATGCTTGCATACATTCCATCACCATACCTTTTACCATCTCCAGGGATGTTGCTCCTCCACCCGCGACATCCACCGTTCTGGTCGCAGGAGTGTTGGGTGGGCTCACTCGATTCCCTGGAGCCTCAGCAGGTGTAGGAGCCGTTAAGGCCGCATCCTCCTGCGCCCTCCCCTTCTGCCGTGGTCTCTTGGTGCTGCTGGCCTGCTCCTTGCTCGCTTTAGCCCTGGCCGTCATTGTCCTTTTCCTTTTGCTCCCCTGGGTCTCCTCTTCTTCTTCTTCCTCCCCCAGGCTGTGGATCTCGGCCTCGACCACGGTGGCCTTGCTGCCACTGTCCTGAAACATCAGCGGGGAGCTTTCCACCCTCTGGCTGCGCCCTTCTTGGCTAGGTTGGGCCACCATCCTGGACATCCAGTCTGGGCCATGGGTTGCCGCTGCCACCCTGGCCATTTCCATGAATGACGCCAGATCCATTGCTTGGTGGCCTCTCACTGGGTCAGCCACCTGCTTCCTGCTCCCCCTGGGCCGCTCGTTGCTGTTGCCCGTGTTCCCTGTGACCCTCGTGCTCTCCGGCTGTTCTGGATTCCTCCGCTCTTCCCCGCGGCTGCCTTCTTGTGGCCTGTCGTGTGATTTCGTCCCCTTGGAGGGAGGGCGCGGGCGTCCGCGTGCCCCTGCGCTGGCCCCTCCGCCCAGGGCGCCTCTGTTCGTGAGAGGGGGGTGGAGGGGAGGCGTGCTTGCGCTAGGCGGATGCGCCTCCGGCTGGTGTTCCCCCTGTCCAGTTCAGGCCGGGTCTTCGACCGGCTTGCCGCCCCGTGTGACCTAGCCGCCTTTCCACGGCTCTGTGCTGGGCGGGCGATCCCGCTGCCAGTCTTTCGCCTTTTCCTCCTGCCGCCGCTTTGCGTTTCTCCTTCTCCCGACCCTCCGAGGTCCGATCAGCTGGGCTTCAACAAAATTCCTTGCACTTGTCAGGTGGCGGCGACCGGGTCCCAGTGCAAGAGCGAGGTGCCTGACCCTTGATCCCGCCTGCTTATATCCTGCAAGCCCCGCCCCTGTCCTTTTGTTTCCCCTTCGCAGGCTTTCAGGCCATTCGGCTTTTGGCGCCGTTCCGCCCCTTTGCCCTTCCGGGTGAGGGTCCCAGCTCCTGGCGGCATGACCCCGCAGGGGTTACCCTGCTGCCTCCTCCATTTTTGAGGACGTTTTTCCGTCGTCAGCTCCATTTCAGCTTCAGGGTTATCATTTGCACGCATTAACATTATTACAGTCTAAAGTTCGGCCTGCAGTGGCGTGGGAAGAAAAGTCCGGTGAGGGGAGGATAAAGTGAAGAGTATTTAGGAGCAGCAAAGGTGGTTCTTAATACCCGGTGATTCCTCTCTGCCTTCAAGCGACACTTTGACTAATCCAAATCGCCTGAGAAACACATAAAGCAGAGGAAAGGTGTGATGCGCCCTTTCCACACCTACCCTGTAATGTGCCGTCCCTTGCACTATTCAAGGATGCTGGCGATGATCGTAGGGGTTCGTCTTAAGCCAACGAGTCACTCGAAAACGTACAGACCGATTGTTTCCCAATTTTGTGAAAGACCCTTCCTTATACAATCGCAGCTGATGGCCTGTACCTCTCTCCCCTCCCGACACATATGGGTTTCCCTGGCTGAAGCCTGAACTGAGCGTGTACGTTCCACTCTCAGCTCCCCAGTGACGACCTGTGTGATTTTATGCCCCCCACTCTGCATCCAACCTCTTTTATTAATATCACTAACACGCCAGTGTTTTTGCTTCACTCAACATTCTCGTCAAAGCTTCTGTCTGCAAAGGTAACCGCCATTTAAAAGGTTTATAACAAGAGCTGCTTCAATGTAAACGGGGAAGGGCACGTTTGAAACGAGATCTTAACCCTTTACTACCAGGTGTGTGACCGTCAATCTCTCGCCAGTGCACGTAAGGAATGCCAGTTTCCAAGGTGAGCACTTTAACTGCATTTACGTTCACCATGGCGGGAATATTTGCCTTGCCCAAGGCTTCATAAGGTAATGCCTATGGTGGCGGGGTAAGCATTAGGTTTCCAGTGCTCCCTTCTTCATTGGCATATCGCACAGAAGTCCACAACTAAGGCACTAAGGCTATCTCAAATTCAGGAAAGCCCCAAAAACGTCACTGATGAATACGGCCATCCCTTAATTGGCGGGCAGTTTCCCACTGACCCCTCATCTGATAATTCATGGCACTTCATGTCTGTACTTACTTCCTCTTTTTAATTTTATTTTTATTTATTTTATTTATTTGTTACACGCCCAGACCCTGGGGTATCACGTAAGCATAGGTAATACATTGTTACAGAGAACAGACGTTATTAACAGCAAACAAATAGTACATCACAGATATAAGCAAAATTGACAGTATCCACTGGAGAGTTTGCACTTGAGAGGAAGCACTGCTCGCTATGCTAATATTGGTTAAATAACCATGTTTTTAGCAGTTTCTTGTAACCAGGGAAGGAAGATTCTTTTTTTATATTGATGGGGAGGGTATTACAGTGTTTGGGTGCTGCCCCCACTCTAGTGGATTTGTAACGAGGGGATACAAGTAGAAGGTTGTGATTGGATCTCAGTGATCTGGTGGAGTGTTTTAAAGATAATTCTAACTTTGATAGGTAGCCAGTGGGCGTCCTTCCTTGTCTTAGAAATGTGATCAGATTTGTTTTATCCCTAATGCTGCCCGTAAAACTTTATTTTGCAATAGTTGCAGTTTGGTGAGGTTGGTGCTGGAGGTACCTAGTAGTAACACGTTGCAATAATCCAACTTGGATAGTACGAAGGCCCTAGCCAAAGTGAGGCAGTTGGTTGGGGTCAGAAATTGTCGGCTAAGAGCAATATGTTTGGCGGTGTAGGCCGTGGAGGAAGTGAGCATGTTGATATGTTTAGTCATAGTGAGACTGGCGTCAAGGTAGACGCCTAGCGTTTTCACTTGCTTCAGCACTGAAATGAGGGTACCGTCGATTTTGATGGAAGAGTAGTCTGGGTGGAGGGCCGCTATTTTAGCTGGAGATCCTACAATGAGAATTTCTGTTTTCTCATCGTTGAGACAGAGACTATTTAGTGCCATCCAATTTTGGATGATGACATATATTTTATTGATGGTCACAGTATCCTGGTCATAGTTACCTGTGAGTGGTATGGTGATCTGGCTGCCATCCGCAAAATTAGTGTAGGTGACACCCATGTTATCTAATGCTGAGAAGAGGAGTTGGTGTAGGTGTTGTACAGTGTAGGGGAGAGGCATGATCCTTGGGGCACTCCGATGGGAACTGGGATGGGGTCGGCAGCTTCTTTTCCTATGGATACTCTGGAAGTGCGATCGGCTAAGAAGGATTTCACCCATGCAGTGGCATCGCTAGAAAAGTGGAAGTCCGTAGCAAGTGAGGTGCATAGTTTATCATGGTCTACGAGGTCAAATAAGAGTACGCAGAGTTTCCCTGAATCTCTGATAGCACCCATCTGGATTTTGAGGTCCGGTAGTGCCGTTTCCGTGCTATGATTAGGCCTAAAGCCTGATTGTCTGGTACCAAGGAGCTGGTACTGTTCCAGGTGTGCTTGGATTTGATTATAAGCTATTTTGTCGATGATTTTAAGTAGGAATGGGACCGTGGTTATCGGACGATAAGTAGTCGGTATAGTGGGGTCCAGAGTTGTTTCTTTAGAAGAGGGGTAACCCAGGCTTCTTTGATGCTGACTGGTACTGTATTCGACTTGAAGGAGGAATTGACAAAGTTGGTGATAGTAGGGGTCAAGGTGGAGGCACATGCTTTGACTAATTTGGCTCGGACGGTATCTCCTTTGCAATTAGAGGCTTTTAGCTTCGAGATCGTATTAAACACTAGTTCTTGGGTGACAGGGGTAAAGTGGAATAGGGAGTTGGGGTTATCGTTAAGGGTGGGGAGGGGGTTCAGGGTTGAGGTATTTTTATCTACTAATAACAGTCTTTTGGTGGGTATTTTATACTGGAGCAGAGCAATTTTGGAGCCAAGCGCACCTTGTATGATGGTACACCATTCTTTACTGGAATTGGTGGACATTGCGGTTGGTAGGGGATTTTCTAATTCTCTAAGGATAGAGAAGAGTTCTTTTGAGTCTGAAGCTGCATTGCTGATGCGAGTGTTGTAGGAATTAGCTTTGTGGGAAATGATGGCTTTTTTGTAGATTTTATTGGCGTCCTTAAAGGCTTTTGCTGTGTCAGGAGTGGGGTGTTTACTGTGGGCGTGTTCAAGAGAGTGTAAAGGAGGTCCCAGACATGGCCTGCACTCCTGCCACCCATTTTGAATTACCAGGAGCATACTTGTCGAGATATGTGACACATGAGGAGCAAATAAACCAACAGAGATCAGCACTAGGGCGCTGCCCAGTGCCCATCAGAAGAACAATACCTGTTTAAGTGCCAATAACCAAACAACCATGGGCAGCACGGTACCCATTGAGACAACCGTACCAGCAACTGACACGAAATGAAGACTACTTACAAACTGTCCCCGAAGAGACCCAAAGGGCCATGATTGAAGGCAAATGGTAATGACACGGGCCCAGACAGACGTTCAGATGAACCAAGCGACAATCAAAAGATGACATGCAAAGACGAAAATGTAAGGAATAATGATATAATGGAATTAAAAGGAGAAACGATGCTGAACTATAAAGAAACGTAACCATGAAACAGGATGAAGACACGCAACTGGCTAACGCCTGTAAATAGGCTTGGAACGCAAGAAGCTAAGAAAACAGTACTGCTTGCTATGCTTAATAGAAGAGTAGACTCGCAAGCGCCAACTATATATCTACCTCAAGAAGCACATTATACAAGTGCGAATCCATTTTACAAAGCAGAATTGAGCCCAGGGTGGTAGGGGACAAACAGGCCAGGATTCATTTACCAGCACAAAGCTAGACAAAAGAGCAGAATCAAAACTTAGCAAGAAGCAGCTCATGCCTGGGAATTCGAGGTCAACCAAGGAAGGGAGGAGAGCGGCAATTTAGAAGAATCGAAACTTAAGAGCATAGCAGCCTGCCCCATGAAGGTCGAGATAAGGAGGCCTAGGCAGGTGGCGAGGCCGAAGGGAGAATCAAATACGCAAATAGAGGGAAAATGAAGCAGATTCACGGTGTACTGACACGTAACCAGCCAGGCGTGAAGAGGTACTAACGTCTGATGTCATCCAAAAACCAGAGGATGCCATAACTTTCCTGATAAGAAGATTCAGTTTCGAGGCCAACCACAGCCAACTAATTGACACATAGCCCTAAAGGTACTGATTGATGGAAGGGAGGCAGGGTGAATCTTGGGGCATACCACATCTGGGTGATCATTCTGCATGCTGCTAATTAAAGTGGAAATTTATGCCTAGGGGTGTAAGCGACTCAATCACAACGGACCAAATAATCAAGGGTCCTATAGCTAGTAGAACCAATGAGACGTCGTACTCTTAGTGACGTCTAGCACGAGTCATGTAGAGGGAGGGGCGTAGATGCCCACCCGATAAGAGTTATCCAATCCTCACACTCTGTTACCATATACAGATATAGTACCTATACTTAGTTACCTTTTCCAACCAATAGAATTGTATGACAAACTTTTGAGTGTTACACGTCAATGATGACGAGAATTTACTATAACTATTGCTGTCTGAATGAAGAAGAGGGAGTTGGAGCGAGACGGGGGATCGCATCACTGATGATTTGCTATTGTTTCCCTGTTTTTTGTACTTGTCATTAAACAGACTTCCCTTTGCCAAACCATTGAGTTGTCCTTATTGAGTCCCGCACCACATCCACCTCAAGGTGCAGCTATCTCGTCTTAAAGTACTCGAGGGTGAGCTCTGATCCCATGGGCCCATCAGAGGTTGCTCCACCCTCTTGTACACTTGGTAGCAGAGGATGGTTAGAAACCATTGATTATTGATTATTGATTAAAATAAGACACCTATTGACCGTTGACACGAAGTAACTCTAGGCCTTCGGCAATATCATGAGTCCTTCGCCATTTGGCCGAGTAGACTGTGAAGCTTCCTGTGGACAATGATAGTTGAAATGTATCCAAAACTGCAGTGGGTCTGAAGGGACCCGTTTTTAAAAACATAAACCCTTCCATTCCTACGGCCAGCGGATCAGGCGAAAGACTGAAGGAGGAGGTAACGGAGGCAGTGATCCCGAGGGTCCATAGAGGAACGATGCGAGCGGTGAGTGAAATCAAATAATTGAATGCTTTGGCAAATGTCATAGTAATTAGAATAAGTAAGGGAAAAGGTAACGGAGGGAGGTGGGAAAAAAAATAAAAATAAAAAAATAAACAGAAATAGAGAAGACTGTATATATAAGGGGATAATGACTCGAGTATAATTGAATACACAGAGGTTACCGGGGTAGACACCCGAGGAAAGAGACGATACCAGGGCGGACACCTGAAGTAAAGAGAGAGGATACGCCTTATTCCTGCGCTTTAATATAGCGGTCAGAAGAAAGGTGAACTCAGAGCCCACATAATAGGGGACGGTTAGGCTACCACCACGGTTAAAGACGTTGTGAAAGGAGTTTGTTTAAACTCCATGTCGGGGTCGAAATTAGAGGCAGAGATATTTGTGTCCAGCTGGTGTCTGTCTAGTTTGTCAAGTGTCTGTTGTACGTGTTCTGTTGTATGTCACATGTAAGGAATTTTGTCTCCTTGTTGTTCAAAACAAAGTGTGGTTCTTACGCGATTCTATAGTTGAAAGGGAATCGCACATGAATTGATGTTCCTGAGTAAATTGGCGATATAAAAATTTGGCGGAAAAAATTGGATTGAGCTTGCAGTGTTTGGTGCTCGCTCATATTGTTGGGAGTGTTAATGTGGGATGTTTTAACCCACTAGTCCATGCCCTGCAACATCATTGTGCGCTGCTCGCATCAGAAACCTCTGAATGGCCGCTGGAAAGCATTATGCGTGCTAAAAATCACCCAGAAGTGCGCAGGAAAACCTGAAAAAGAGTCCGCCAATCCACTTTTACATATGTCAGTGGTAACACAGAAGACCACTGCCAAAACCCATCATTGGGCTACCCACAGAGTAACCTGAAACTACTTGAAAAAGCAATGCTGCATTGCAAGGGAAACACAGAGCTGTTTTAAAAATCTGTTTTTCCTTGGCTGTGGAAAGTGCAAAAATCATGGTTCCTATACATCACAAGAGATCCAACATCCTTGTGGGGTGTTAAACATCACTGGGCCTCATTACGACCCAGGAGGTAAGTTACCGCCTGGGTCGTACCCTTACCACCATGGTGTAAACCAAGTTTACACCATGGTGGATGGCAGATTTACCGCCCCATTCCAAGGTGAGTGGGGCGGTAAATCCCCATTTCCCATTTTACCCTTCCCCATTCCTATTTTTGCCCCATAGGGCATAATGGGAGTGGGGAAGGCGCTAATTACGCCATCGGAAATTACGGTGGCGTAATTAGCACCATAGTCCCTTAGCGCCATGGATTTTAACGCCTGCAAAAAGCAGGCGTTAAACTCACCATGGCGCAAAGGGACCTCGGAATCAGGCGTTAAGTTAACCGCTTAACACCTGATTCGTAATGAGGCCCACTGTATTTAAAGAATTCACCTAAGCACAATGTCAGCAGAAACACATTTTATCAAAAGAAAAATCCACATTGAAAGGGCTTGCTTGAAAGAAATATGTCAAAAATGGGCGCAGTACCGCTGCTCGCCTCTGTCAGAAGCTGGCGATTACTTAACCTGTAATTTTTAAACTTGTACATTGAAATCAAAGTATGAAAAGGAAAGACTTCCTATCAAAAGCAAGATGGGTTACAATTCAATCTCTATATTTTAAGAAGGCTGAAATTAAGAGATTTGTGGATATAATTGTTAAAAATGTAATTTGTATTTTAGGACAAGACTATTTTAGACATTGGGCCTCATTACGAGTCGGGCGGTAACCGCAGCGGTAAAACCGCCTGGTTACCGCCGGACTCGTATTACCATTCCGCCTCCGTGACTCCCGGAAATACCAGGGCATTACGACCCTGGTGTCCCGGGAGTCACGGAGGCGGAATGATGTTAATCCCCATTCCCATTGAGTCCTATGGGACTCAATGGGAATGGGGATCATGGAAACACCGGCAGCATCTCGTGATGCTGCCGGTGTTTTCGTCCGTCTGCAGGCGGGAGGTGTTTAACCCGCCAGGTCAGACCTGGCGGGAAGATCAACTGCCGCCTGTAGGACTCGGGATCGGGCAGTCCGGAATTAACAGTGGCTGCGGGTTTACCGCCACTGTTAATTCCGGACTGCCCGACCCGTAATGAGGCCCATTGTGTTAAAAGTTAAAGCCAGCTATACTGGGCTTCAAAGACATTCCACACCTTCTCTCAAACAAAGGAATTTTTTCCCCTGCTCTCTGCTGAGGAACTGGCAGGCAGGTGTGAAAGGAAAGGGGAGGAGCACTTTGGCCTGTTGCTCTGAGTGGAGACAAAGGACTCCCTTGAACTGAAAGGAAATGCTAATTTGGGGCGTCAACAGAAAGCAACTCCCAGGCAGGAACAAGTTCCTGTTACTCTCTGGCTCAGCCAAGCCTTGGAGGCGGGGCTAGACTGAAATGTGGATTTGGAACTGGAGAAAATATATGTTTGAGGAAAAGACTTATAGAAAATTGTGCCGAACTGGTAAAAATATGGAATTTAGAGGTTATTCAAATGAAAATGTTGCTAATGAGTAGAAACTACTCTGGAATTTGTGCAATGTCCAGAGACGGAACTATCAAAATGTGGACTTTGTAGCAGTTGTGATCATGTGAAAAATATGAAACTTCACAGGAGTATGCCCATATGGTTTGTGCATGTATGTGGACGGATCTAACACTGAGTAACCAACCAAAAGCACGAAAAACTGTCATTTGTGAACCAAACCTCTTAGGAAGATGAGACTTTGACAGATACGTGCCTTATTTAATCTGTAATGTAAATATATATTATTATCAATTTGGTGATATTGGAAATATGTTTTATATGAAAAATAGATTTTCTGGGTAGAAACAAAGGGGAGTTTTTCTTCCCTGGACCATAAACATGACACATCATGACACTCTGGTTGCTTCTCAAATCAGAGGAGAGGAAATTCTCTGACCTATCGGATTCTTAGAGGGTTGGGCATAGTATAATGAGACTAGCACAGCACCGGAGGAGAACGAGCCCCTCCATCACTGCAGGAGCAGTGCATCATCTTGGAAGGGAAGCCAGAGCTTCCTTTCACTTTGAGGTAGGCCCGCGGGCACTTCCAACCTCATAATTTAATTTATGAATGCACAATTTGAAAAGCGTGGACATTGTGCTTCGTGTCCAACAAAATTTGAAATTTGCCTGGCATCTGATTTTGCCTCACGCCTTACAGGGCATTTTCTCTGAGTTCACATATGCCTGCAATGCAAAGTTTGCAGTAGCCATTCCAAGATGGCTGATACAGCTCCACAGGCTCTAGCCTTCCTGCTGAGTCCACACCGGTAGTTGCCGCCTGCTCATTGGCTGCCTGCACCATCTTTTTGGCCAACCAACAACCAGCAGGCGTAAGCCAGCCTCCATCACTAAGGCCGACATCAACAAGGCATTCGGCCTGTCCCTGCCTGTCCATTGCCTGACAATTGCCCTTTGCCAGAAGCTGTGCGGGTGACATCTTAAATAAGGTACTGTGATTCTGAACTATTGCCATACAACGCTGTATCCGGCTTTCCACAACTACCCTGCCTAGCCGGCAATACTGCTCAAATTTTCAGCGGCACACCTAAACTTCCTGGAACTTCCCAGGTCCGATAAGCATCTACAAACACATGAGGAGCCGACCCTCTGTATGTTATATTAACCAGCCTATCAAATGCATTTGAATTACGTACTTTCAGAGTGTAGCCACACTCTACTGTGCGAGTACGTGCTGAACTGCTGAACTACGCCTCTCACGGAACTACTCAGACTTACCTCCTGCACGCGCACATGTGCCTGCTCATCAATGTTTAGTGAGCCTCTGCACTGCCTGGTCTCCGTGCCTACAGCGGCCGGTCGCCATCATTTCCTCACTCCATTGTACCTTCCACATGTTACTCTACTTGTATTGCTGTTCTTACCATGTCTCCTGCTATGATGTATCGTTGAATTGTGGCACTTTGCCTTTATAATTAGGTATCCTACCTCTAGTGGCGGTACCACTCTAGCCTGATCTTACCTGTATCCTGCTAGAGCATGCCTTGATACCTGCTATGCTTGTTAGTTGGTTGCTACTTTAGCTTCTGCTCTGTGCAGGCCAACTTAACCAGCAGACCTAGGTCTTTGTACCTCACGGCAAGTCAAGTCCTTAGCCTGGATGTATATGTACTCTACGAATCTCTATCTGCTCTCTATCCATCCCTAGTCGGCTGCCACGCCTTGCCCAGTGTATCCAATCAACCTAGTTAACCTTGAGCCCAGCTGCGCTGACCACTTCAGCCGAAGCATTTGAATGGGATTGGTCACTGCAATACCACGTTATCTACACAACCACAACTTGCGCCAGATGCTGTACCCTACCGGCATACTCATCCCACACCACTTGCACGTATGTACACACGTATCCCTTACTAAATGCCCAGGCCCCCAACCTGGCCTATTGCTTCCTCACTCCACATTGACTCAACACCTAATATGCTTCACACTGCTGATACGCACCATTCCCAACCTTCTATGTATACAAGCGCACCTAAGCCTGCACACCAACCATTGCCTCACACTGGCACACACTTACTGATCACCGTTCAAATCCTTCGGCCCAAACCAGTAATCATCAATGACCAACTGGAGTATGAGGTATCCAGGATTTACGATTCTAGATATAGACGTGGCAAACTGCAGTACCTAGTGGAGTGGAAAGGATATCCCCCTAGTGAAAGCACTTGGGAACCCAGCTCAAATCTAAATACGTCCAGGCTACTCAGAAGGTTCCATCTCATACACCCGGGCAAACCCGGTGGAATGAGTTTCCGGAGGAGGCATGCTGTCATGAACCATCGAACTCGCCCCTTCTGGGCTTCCTGGTCCCTGTCACATCGGGCCTTACACTCCATAATTCTAACAACATGGCGACAAGCTCAGCACGCTGCTCGCCAGTCTTCACGTTCTACGCAGCGTCCTCTAAAAAGAAGCCACACCCCCGCGGGTCTCAACGCTGCTACTAGCTGTGATCGGACGTGTGTTCTGAACAATCTCTAGTGCTACTTGCTATCCCCTGGATTCTCTTCTTTTGACCTCTTCCCTCTTTTCTACTTCCCGGAATCTCTGTGCCGCTTCCGCGCGCCCCCAACACCTTCTTGAATACTCCTGGAGTTTCCCGTGATCCTGGACATCGAAGCTCAACGTAATCTGGAAGCCGAGGACGGCCGAGCAGGCTTATTTAAGTCCCGAACCATACGAAAGAAGACTCCACCAAAGGAGGACATCAGGCAACATAGACAGGTGAGAAGGGGGGAATCCTGTGACAGCACCTGAACTCGCCCCATTTATCACCTCTTTCATAAATGCATCTTTTGAATCAGGCACTGTGCCTGACAACCTCAAGGATGCCTGGGTTATACCTCTGATTAAAAAACCTAATCTTGACCCTAGCAATCCTTCCAACTAAAGGCCCATCACCACGGTGCCTTATTTGCTCAAAATCCTCGATCGCGCAGCCTATCTCCAAATCCAGGAGTACCTCAAACTTACTAGATCTAAAAACCCAAATCGAGGATCTGAAAGACAAGGGCAAACTGGCGCTCCTGCTCCTCCTTGATCTTTCAGCAGCCTTCGATTTGGTCGACCACCAAATCCTCTGTCACCATCTCAAAACTGCCGCCCACTTTTCTGACACAGCAACATCCTGGATCAGCTCATTCCTTGCTAACAGAACCATGAGGGTTTTCTCTCCACTAGCTGCAGCTGATCCAGCCCACGTCCCGTGTGGAGTCCCACAAGGATCCTGTGTATCTCCCACACTTTATAACGTGTTCACTAAACCACTCTTTGATATCATCGACTATCTGGGTGTCTCATACACTAATTATGCTGATGCCACCCAGATACTCATCCCTATCACTGGTGATTACGTAACCGATTCCAAATCTCTTAATACAGTCTATACCGTCATCCAGGCCTGGATGGCTAATCATGGGCTTTGCCTTAATGACGAAAAAACGGAGTTAATCATCCTTGGCTCACAAACTAAACTTACCAAACTCGACCCCAACTATAAGTCCTTCTCTATTGACGGGAATGATATTAAAGTCGCCAATGTCACCAAAACTCTAGGAATATAGCTAGACTCCACCCTGTCCCTCAATCGACAAACGAATGCAGTTGTTTCGGCATCATCTTACACCTGCAAACTGATTACAGCTTGCCAGCCCTTCCTGACACCGGGCAACTGCCTGATACTCGCTAGAACCCTCATCCTTTCTTAAATCGACTATTGCAACGCCCTCTACTTAGGGACCAGCCAAAGAAACCTTGGCAAATTACAGATCACGCAAAACAATGCCATAAGGGCAGCACTCAGCATACCCTGACGGAATCACATCTCCAATACCAGACGTAACATTCAATGGTTACCTATCTCTCACCGCATATCACTCAAATCACTTGTGCTTACCCACAAGGCACAGAACAATGTAGCGCCTGCCTACCTAGCATCACGTTTCACACAACACACAGCCACGAAACCATTGAGATCCGCCTATGCACACACACTGGATATCCCTAGCTTCAAGCTTTGATCTGCTGGAGGGGCGAGTTTCCCTGTCCTTGCCGCCAAGCTTTGGAACTCCCTTCCCAATGTCCTAAGGAACATTCCGCACTGCCACTCCTTTAAAGCCAAAACCAAACTATGGCTACTTGAACAAGATGCCTTAGTAGCCACACCGTCATCTGTCAGCTGCTAGTGTGGTTTTGCATTGCTGACCGCACTCTCTGTGACTCAGAACACGTCTGTATCTATATGTACATAATTTGCTTAGGCTCGCTACCTGCCGACCTTGATTTAAATATATCTTGTAACGTGTAACTGTACATTTCTTTTACCTTCCGTTGTAACTTGTAACCTTGACTTTGATGTAACTATAACCTGTAACTGTATATTGTTTTACCTCTGCTGTAACTTGTAACCTCCCCCAAACATGCGACCGCAAGCCCCAGGCAAGGTGTGCAATACAAATAAATAAATACAAATACAAATACCCACCCCATTGGGAAATACATAAATAGGGACTGTTGAGGGCACAGAGACACACACATATTCACCCATCAACTAATCTACTGGTGAAGCGCTCTGAAGGAGAATCCAGACTCCAGAACCCAGATCCAGACTCCAGAACCCTGAAGCAGAAGGCCCAATCCAAAAAGTTGAACCCTTCTCAGCTGGTCTTTAAAATCTTGCAACCTGATTTTAACCCCAAACTTCCAAGGGGCACAACTAATCCAACAGCCTGGCGGTGCTGTTTTGCTGCTTCTTGCCAAGAACCCTTGCCAGAACCCAGAGAACCCAGAGATCCAAACCAGTAGAGCAGAGCTGTAACCCAGAACCAACCCGTCAGATCCAATCCAAGAGGCCGTGCGGAGACCGGAGTGCTGAGTCCAGAACCAAGCTCCTGTCTGGTGGCAAGCGAATTCCAGTCCAAACCTTTGACCAGATCTTGACGGGCCTATCCTATTCCAAAACCATAGTTGTGAGTATTTAGCATAGAACTGTCCATAGCATTTCTTAGTTTAAAGTAATCCCATCCAACCCATTCCAACATATCCAGAACTGTATTGTAGAATCTCTTTTGTCCATCCTGAATCTTTCTCTCATCCATATAATTCTGTGATAATTGTAGTGATAAATCATCTTTGCGCTAATATATTTTTAAAGAAAGGCAAGCGTCTCTGCAGGCCCAATCAACCAGTGGTGCCGCTGGGCTGGTGGGTGCGCTGTCGTGTAGTTTGTGGCTTCAGAGACTCTCTAGTGTAAAGAACCTGTTTGTAATTCAAAAGTGCATTTTCATTTGGATCTTGACTCTTTTTGAGAAAAAACAACCTTTACTAAAACCTCTGTAACTTCTGAACCGTACATGCTAGGAACGAATTTTAAGTGTTAAATTAAAGCTAACGTCCTCAGCTTTCAACTGCACTCCAACTCTATAGTTTTTCTGTAATCGCGTTTTTCGTGCGCTGAAATGTTTGCAGCGATTTTGCACTTGGCTCAATTTCATTCCATGTAAAATAGCTATTTCTTACATTCGACTTCTGAATTCATTTTCCCATCTATCCATTATTCAAAAATCATTGCTAGTGTCTACCTGAACCTATCCAAAGCGGCTCTCACTAGTTCTGAATCCTATTTAGCAAATTAAATCCATTTTTAGCATTTTTCAAATTCATTTCAAATCGCATTTAAAGGCATTTTACCTGTTTTAAAATCATTCCTGTTCTCTAAGCTTGCTGGGGGAATTGGGATTGAACTTGCATTTGTTGATTGTACATTCCTGAAACCTGTGTGTCCTCATTCCATCTCTTCATATTGCATATTAGGGGGGGTTGATTTAGTAGTATCAGGGGAAAAGAGTGATTACATTGTCTTTGATTGAATTCATATCAAGTTCATTTCTGTGCTGCATTGATTTCATATCATTGCATTTCATTGAACCCACACAAAGTTTTTATTCTCTGCTACATTATTCTTCTCATACATACTCCTATTGATTAAAGAGATTGTCGATGATAGTCATATTACCCATTGCTGATCATTGTATAAATATTAATAAGTGTGAAATTTAGATATTATTCATATTCATAAAAGTGTGATATATATATTGTTTAATTCATCAAATAAATCTTTTAACTTTGCAAAAACAACCTACTTCTTGGTTCAGTGAGACCGGGGGGGATTCAAAGAGAGGGGCATGATATAAGGGTACATCATCCAGAAATAAAATAACTTTTGACATAAAAATATATAAATAAGGGTTCCAGCTGGGCATCTCACGCTATTACCACAAAAGGGATAAATACTTAAAATGCATCATGGGGACAAATGAGTAGCAGATCTAACACACAAATGGGGGGTCCCCCAGATGAGCCATTATTCAAATCGTTTAAAGGCCCAGTTCTTTCACCAACTCGGCTCTGTCCCATGGGTTAATGAATTACCTCGAAGAACAGTACACACAGAGAATAATATTTATATTATGTTAAAAATGTGATAATTTATTATGTAGGCCATGGGCCCTACCATTACAACATATAAAAAATTGATTAAATCTTATTTGTACTTATATAAATTAATCATAGCACAGATACATAGACTGATGTCAGAAAAAACGTGCGTATACATCACAACATTTTTATCATAAAGTTTTTTTGATTAAATATAAAACAATTTTAAACTTCAGTGACACCATGTGATGATCAGGTTGGAGGAGACACAGATATAAACTATTGGCCCTATCTGTCTAATAAATCACAGATTTCCTCCGTCAGACAGTGTCACTTGGTTTGCATTCAAAAAGAAACATAATTCATGACCAAACAAACACATCCCAGGTCTTGACTTAGGTGGAGTGCTGGGTTGAAACCACTTACATTAAGGTTGCATGAAAATATTGTTAGAAACAGATTTTAGTATGGAAGACATTACTCCATTGGCATACTTATGTAAACAACTGCCGAAACATGCATCTAAGCTTAAGAAGTACAGCACTGAGTGGGTTAAGAGTACCGCCCACAAGATGTTTATGCCGTAGCGTGCGTTTAAAGTTCCGGGATGCAACAATCCGGGAATCCGGGAAACGAAGATGATGTGCCAATGGAGTACGAGTCCAGGAAGCAAGAAGGAAAGCGAAGGTACAAGGAATGGAAGTAGAAAGGCCAGGAACCAGGGAAGCAATACTACGAACTACAGAGCACACGCCTGATCACTACTTGGCAATAGCATTGAGACGCGCGGAGCCGCGGGGGTGCGGTCTATTAGTAGAGTACGTTACGTCCAACATATAGAGCGCGGAAGGTGTTTCACGCTGGACGGCCATGTTGGGAGTACCATGGAATGCAAGCCCTGTTGTGATAAGGTCCAGGAAGACCAAAAAGGGCACGTCCTGTGGGTCATGACAGCATGCCTCCTCCGAAAACCTGTTCCTCCAGGTTTGCCTGGGTGTATGAGATGGTATATTCTGAGCAGTCGAGGGGTATTCAGATTAGAAAGTGGTTCCCAAGTTCTTTCACTGGGAGGATATCCTTTCCATTCAACCAGGTATTGAAGCTGACCCCGTTTATACCTGGAGTCGCATATCCGGGACACTTCACATTCCAGTTGATCGTCCACCACCACCAGAGTGGGTCTGCGGGATTTCCAGGCGGATTGGATGTAGGGTTTCAATAAGGAAGTGTGAAAAACTGGGTGAATCTTCTTCTAGGATTCTGGTAGCTTGAGCGGTAAGAGACCGGATTTATAATTTCCTTGATGGAAAATGGACCTTAGTACCGGGGGACCAATTTTTTTGGCCGTAGATGCCGGGGTAGTAATTTCGAGGACAACCAGACTTGATCTCCAACTGCATAAGAAGGCCCGGGTCTTCTTTTGGAATCTGCATAATTCTTGATCTGCGTTCTGGCCTTTTCTAAGTGCTCTTTGGTCTCCTTGTGTATGTTGATGAGTGTTTCAATCCAGGAGTCGACAGTAGGTACTGATGTGGGCTGTGGAAGAACAGAGGGTAGAACCGATGGATGGAATGCTTGGCTGCAATAAAAGGGACTGGTCTTAACTGCTGAATGATCGGAATTGTTGTAGGCGAATTCAGCCACGGGTATCAGGAGCAATGTTCCCTCTAATTATTTTTCTCTATGTGCGGAACTGGTTGGCTGTTGTGCGCACATTATTTTCCATGTGTGCAACTGACTAATGAGGTAAGCCACTTTGTGAGCTACTGTCGCAGAAGAGAATTTGGAAAGGAATTTCCTCTTGCCAGTCACTGCAATTCTTTAAAAATCTTACAAGACTTTTTCCAAACCCGTAGGCTAAAATAAAATATGTCAATGTGATTTTACAGAAGACTCATCAACCAGTCCAAGGCTTCAACATCTCTCACAGTACCATGCAAACTTACTTCGGTGCACAGAAAAATTTATGTTTTATGCCACTGGAAAATCACTCATATGTATTTGTATTTATTCAGATTTATATAGCGCTTTAAGCCAAAGCGCTTTACATGAGGAACAAGCAATTACAACAAGAAATACATAACATTGAATCAAACCAGAAAACAGTACAGGGAACAATTTACATTATTGGTGAGGTTAAGTGCATATGGAGGGGGACTGAGGTCAGAGAGGAGGGTTAGAAGGTGAAGGAGGAGGAGAATTCAAAGGAGAAGGAGGAAGCTGAAAGAAGCTAGGGGGTGAATGGAAGAGGTAGGATTTTAGAGAGATGCGAAATGAGGGGTAGGTGGTAGTAGAGCGGATTGGGAGGGGAAGGCGGTTCCAATGGAAAGGAGCAAGAAGTTGGAAGGAGCGGAAGCGGGAAGGGGCACAGGGTGGAGGAGGAGGAGAAAGAAGGAAGAGATTAGCAGTACAGAGAGAACAAGGAGGGGTGTAGAAAGTGAGGAGGGAGGATAGATAGGGAGGGGCAAGACAAAGGAGGGCTTTGAAGACTAGACAGAGGAAGTTAAATTTAAGCTGGGAGTGAAAAGTGAGCCATCCTAGTGAGTCAAGGGAAGAGGAGATAGAGTCATGAGGTGAGAGAAGGCAGAGGGAGCGGATAGCGGAGTGGTAGATGGATGTGAGGGGCGAGAGGTGGGAGGAGGGGAGTCCAAAGAAGAGAGTGGAGCAGTAGAATAGTCTGGAGAAGATGAGGGAGGAGATTAGGAGTTTAGTAGCATGGAAAGTTATCAGAGGACACATTTTACGGATATTGTAGAGGTGGAAGCGGCAAGATCTGGCAGTGAGAGAAATGTGGTGAGAAAGAGAGAGGTGGGGGTCGATGTGGAGACCAAGGTTGCGGGCATGAGGGGAGAAGGGGAGTTGGGAGAGAGGGAAGGAAATGAAGGGAGGAGGAGAGAGAGGAGGAAGAGTACTGGCAGGGAAGAAGAGGAGCTCAGTTTTATCTGGGTTGATAGAAAGGAAGTGAGAGCACATCCAGGATTTAATGGCAGAGAGGCAAGAAGAGAGCTTAAGGTGGATGTCAGGTGTGAAGAAGGAGAAGGAAAGGAAGAGCTGGATATCATCGGCATAGAAATGGTGTGATACACCAAAGGAGGATATAATGGGAGCTAGGAAGGAAGTATAGAGTGAGAAGAGAATGGGGCCAAGGACAGAACCTTGGGGAACACCGTGGTTGAGAGGAAAGATAGGTGAGGAGTGGCCACCCCAGGAGACTGAAAATGTGCGATTAGAGAGATAGGAGGAGAACCAGTCGAGGATGGAGTCTTGTATATTACAATACACAAATATCTCTTGTCATAAATGATGTGGCTGTCAAGAAATTTAGACAGAATACAACATTTGCCGATGGATTAACAGCAATTAAAAGCAAGGTGTCAAAAAACATGCTGATAGGAGTTGAACTGCCACTTTAATTAAGTAATTCAATGTCCAGGTGAACATGCTTCTAATAATGTGCTGTTAAGGATTTCAATCAGGCGACGCACACCTTAGTCTCAGCCCAGTATGCGGCGCTCAATTGAAATGCTTATGTGTGATAGATTAGATTCTATATTGAGATGATACACCACTCATATCATACCGCCTTTTCAAATACCCCGGGTCACAATGAACCATGAGCCAGACTCGTTGATAAAATATAATATTTATTTGAAAATTAAAAGAAATCTTAAAATGTGTAATATGGGGCAGCAATCACCAATGGGGTGATAAGAACAATATGAATGTAAGCAATGCACTTAGTTTAACCCTATATTGACACACCTACAAAACACCAGGGAATAGGAGCACTTTTTGATTTTAGGTAAGATAGCACTGGAGTTAGAATTTCCCCCTGCAATGTTCCCTCAACCCACAAGTAATCAATTTTAAGTGAATAAACAGAATCAGCAGGTAATCAGGAATGACAAACAAACAGAATAGAAATCTGACTTTCCCTCCTCAAACAAGAGAAAACGGATTTAAACCCTGGCAATGCTAAAATGACACTCAAAAATGGATGTATAAACAATGAATGTGTATAAAACTCTTGAAACAAAAACAATTCTTTACTGGAGCAACAATGGAAGGATACTAGCAATCACAAGCAATGGATTGAGCAAAAGCATAAAATTCGAAATTTAATGGAAGATTGAAAACTGTTTATAACCAAAATGACACATTGGGCCTCATTACAGCCCGGGCGTTAAGAGATTACCGGTACCGGTAAGGGCACCGGTGCCGGTAATCCCTTACCGCCCTATTCCAAGGTCCCTTTGCGGGTCCTCCCTCAACGGCTCGTAAAACCAGCCATTAAGGACGGGACCTGCAAAGGAACTTTATAGGTAATAACGGTACCGTAATTTGCGGTACAGTTTTTACCACCTTCCCCATTCCCATTGAGCCCTATGGGGGCTAAAATGGGAATGGGGAAGGGCAGTGGTGAATGGGGAATTACCGCCCCCACCAACCTTGGAATGGGGCGGTAATTGCTCCATTCACCATGGCGGAATCTGTAAGGTTTTGGAGGCAACCATGGCGCTAGTAGCGCCATGGTTACCTGCAGGGTCGTAATGAGGCCCATTGTAAAATTAACACACTTTTGCAAATCCCGCCTGATTTTATCAAAGCTTTTTTTAATAAAAATGGGTGAAATATGGTAAATCGCGAGTTGGGTGTAGCTTTGGATCAGAGGTACAATAGGAAAGTGAAATGAGGTATCTAGCTGTTAAATTGAGTGAGTTAAACAAGCTCTAGTGAGATGCATTTTTGAGCAAATGAAGGCGCGAAAAAGGAACAGAAATCAATTTTGGCAAGGACAGTTGTACTCTACACTAGGGCATTCAGGCTAGGCTACCAGATTGAGACACAGTAAGCTCCGGGGTTGATCCGCGGAATCAACCCTAGCACCTCAGCGCCCACAATGGCGGACCCACTCCGATCACCCGAGGGAGGACTAAGGGTTTAGGATTTCACAAGACAAAATTATTAGAGAAGTTGGCATAGCACAAGGAATCAAAGGCAGGGTAGCAAGAATGAATTTTGACAATATTACAATTATCTGGATACGTATATGATGACTTAGAGATTGAAACTAAGGACAAGGCAAGGCATACTATGATTTTCTATGGTTACTATTGATACTCAAAGTCCACTTGTAGTTTGGATTTTGGACAGTCAGCGGTTCTGGTCGCCACACGGGTCTGGTCTAACACAGGGCAGCCGGACAAACTCAGCGGGACAGAGTCAGCTGGGCAGGGACTGGATACCAAAGGATAGTTCTTCTGGACTGGCAATTCTGGTTACTGGATGCTATAGGTCATCAGGATAGCAGGATGGCAGCAGCATGCAGTGAGTGGCAGCAAGCCAGGTTATTTCAGGATACTTCCCAAAACACCACAGCAATTCCCTTGGTTATGGGGATTATTTTAGAATTGAGGCCTAGCTGAAGCAGGATCAGCAATTAGTTGGCCTTGTGGTTGGGATCTGGAGTTTAGATGGGTAAATGCAAGGTGAAGACAGGAACAGACAGGAACAGGACGCCGGCTTAGGAATCAGTGTGTCTGTGTGTTGTCAGGGGCTCTTATGTATAATGCCAGATGACATCATCACAGTATATGACAGGGACAGGCTTTACTACACATGCCCTTAACAATAGGATTGGGCAAGGGTAGAAATCTCCACCTTGCTCTCTGCTGGTTGTATTTCTAAGGGAATGATGTTGGGTTTATGAGGTGAGTTTTACAATGTCCAGAATCTCCCACATTTACTTTACTGAAAATCTGATTTTGCCAAAAACTCAAAAGTGTTATACACTTGCAACCTCTTGGCAAATTATACCCACAGGTTACATATGATGTGCAGCACAGATTAGTCCAAACCTCCAGTCTGTGCGACCTTGTTTTGCCTTTCTGACACATTTTGGTAATTTTACACCTTAAAGATTTGGCCTAAAATTCCACAATTTTATACACAAATGTGAATTGTCCACAGGGATGTATCTACAAACTCTTATATTCGCCACATTAATACTTTCCTCAGAATTGGTCATATTTCGTAACTTCGGTTCCCCTTGCAGCAATTAGTTCTACCAAGTTTTAAGAGATGGCTCCCAAAATTTGATTTAACACTGCCAACTTTTAAATGTCTGCTAATTCTTGCTACAGAAATAAGAGTCTTTAAAGTTCCTTTGTAACATAGTCTCTGGCACCAAAAGGCAGTCCCTGTGTTACTTGGTCCTGTTTTTTCTTTTTCTCTGCTTCAACTGCAAGCAGCTGTCAATTCCTTCCAGGCAAGGGGTTCCCAGTCTTAATTGAAGGTTTTATTGCCCTTTCACACTTGACAGGTGAGTGTCTCAGGACTGCTATTGTCCCAGCCTGGCGCACAGACGAATGTCTGATGAGCATGTGAGCTCTCATTGTCCCAACCCATTCAAAGTTTTTCAAGCTGGCACTTCGCACCTATGTGTCCTGGATTTAGGGTGCATCTCCCTTCCTAGGAAGAGTTTCATAGCTGGCACTGGAATAACAGGTTGTCCTGAGAGCTTGCAACTCCAGGCTATGGGCCTCATTACGAGTTAGGTGGTAAGGGATTACCACACCGGTAAGGACACTGGTGCCGGTAATCCCTTACCACCCTATTCCAAGGTCCCTTAGCGGGTCCCTTCCTTAAAGCCTGGTTTTACCAGGTGTTAAGGACGGGACCCGTTAAGGGACTTCAGAGCTAATAACGGTACCGCAAATTGCCCCCTATGGGGGCTCGAATGGGAATGGGGAATGGTTCCCGGAATGGGGACTTACCTGGTGCTCCAAGGTTGGAATGACCCGGTAAGTCCCTATTTCGGGAACCCGGAATGCGGTAAGGGGGTAGCCATGGTGCTAATAGCACCATGGCTACCTCCTACCTCGTAATGAGGCCCAATGTCTTCATTTGCTGCTATGTCTGCCAATGATGGGCCTAGCATAGGAATGGGAAATAACTTCACTGCCGCACCTGGATGTCAGGCGGCAATAACAGTGTTACAGGGTTTGGCTGCAACTCGCCGGTAGCACTGGTGGGTTACCACCAACCTCGTAATGAGGGTCAATGAGTAGAATAAATGCCTTGATGTGGAGCTGCAGCTCTGTTTAGCTTAGTCCCAAAACAAATCCATTTTCTCTCCCTCAAGAAAGAAGCTGAGGTCAGACACAATCACGGTGCAGAGATAAAACACTAATTGTATCCAGCTTTAGAGCCTAAAAGAGGTGGATATTGGAATGTTAGCTGTGGGGAGGGCCGGTAGGGATAAGCACTTTGAAGGACACATTCATGAGAATAGGGCACATGGTTTTGTGATGTCAATAAGCCAGGTGCAGATTTAGAGCACTACTGCCCTCACCCAAGGAACGGTCACCCCAGTTGAACTACAATTAGGTGCATGGCCAAAGCAAAATAATCTCTGAAGTTCAGACTTAAGAGTGGTGCCCTAGCCACGTCATTACTGGGCATCTGGGGCTCGAAGGAAAAAATGGATGAGCTGTGTCGAGACTGTTCTGTGATTTGGAATAGGAGGAGCAGAGGTGATGCCAGTAAATTCAATACGAGGTTGGAAGGACAGCTTGTGTACCGCAGTGTCTGGCATAATGAGAAGGCCCATTGTCTTATCAAAGCAGAGTTGGCCTCAAGAGTTTGTTTTGAATGTGTCTGGGTCAGAGGGATGCACATCACGTGACGGTCAGAAGGTATTAGTGTATTAGGGTATCTGACGGCCAATCATATACCAGGAGTCAATAGTGATGATGTAGTGGGCCATGTGGAAAGGGGGGTGGATTTAGATAAGGTGTGGGCAATCAGTCTAGGGAATATAGGGGGCATTAGCATGTTCTATAGGTGGTAGGCAATGAGGGTGGTGAGATGACTTCGTAACTTATGTATGCTAATATGCGGTTTTCCGCTGGATTACCTGTAACTTCTTGGGGCGCGACAAGGTCTATGTCAGTTCGGTTCTACGGGACCATCTGAGACCTTTTTGCATGTAATAAAACCTTGTTTTCCCTTGCAAAGCATTGCAATGGGTATTACCCAAACTGACTGAATACAATTGACCGAATGACCTAATTGGTCGAATTTTAATGGTCCTAATTGACCTTTTGCACAATTGAACTTTTATTTTTTTATATATATAGTGGGTTGGTTTCATATTATAAATAATACAAGGTGTTTGGGTGGGGGTTGCGGGGGGGTTGGATTGGGTGGGGATTGCAGGGGGTTTCCACCCCACATATATGTACTAATTGACCTTTAAAATTCGGTCAATAGTGCAAAAGGTCAATTGTCATTCGGACAATTGTAACTCGGTCAATTCGTATACAACCGTGCAGTGGTTCATTAGTCTCTTGGATAATTTCTATCGTACATGTTTTGTGCCATATCTTTCTTTACTTATGCATTAACACCCCACTGGGAAAACTGCCACTGAACTCTGGCCCTGCTGCATTACCTATAAATAATGGAATCTTACCCTCCTGCATTAACTTCGTATAACATGATCTTGTCGTCCTCCATTTTTGGGAATAATGGCATTGTGCCGTGCTGCATGAACTGGTAATAACATGATGTTGCCCTCCAGTTTTAAATGGAATAACAGGATCTTGCCCTGGTGCATTAATTGAGAAGAATGAGGACTTGCCCTGCTGCGTTAAATTGGCAAAATTAGTAGTGCCCCCCTAATGGCCTGTAAAAGTGTTTGTAAATACTATCAAAGTCTCGCAAATATTTCTAGCTGAAGGTTCTATCAAATCCATCATTCGCCTCCAGACCCTGGCAGACTGCTCTCTGGAGACTTGGCACAGAGACTGTCTAGTCTTTTCTGAAAGAAGTCTGCTCGTTACATTGCAGCAGAGTTAAGCTTTCAGAGACTCCGCACTGCAGGCAGAAATTACACGAGACTCGCAATATATGTCCTGAAATTTACTGACATCTCTTTATTAGGGTGAATAATGTGACCAATAAAAACAGAAGAGTCTATTATTCATTAAAAGGGCTTCTTACTAAATCACTATAAGACATGTTTAAGAATCAAAATCGTGTCCCTCATTGTCTCTCCGCTGAACCCCCTTTACCTTGTAGCTGCAGCAGGAAGCACTTGAGTTTCCTTTCCCGCTCTTCAGGCCTAAAAAACAGGCCTATCAGGCCTATTGTGCCCATGTAGACAGTGTATTCTACCGCCTCCTCCGGGGTGATGTGGGACAGGTCCAGGCTCCCGTCAGGGAGGAGTCGGCAGTCTGGCATGAACCTGCACGGAGTGATGCTGCTACGGCGGAGTGATGCTGCTACGGTTCCGTGCGCCAGCCACAGTCCTGGAGTTATTCTTCCTCCTCCACGGAAAGTGACACCCCCGAGGGCAGAAGGCTCGGTCCTGGTCTGTGATCTGCAGCACTGCCCTGCCCCCAGGGGCCGCATATACAGCTGTGGTTCCATTACACTCCTATTCTGCAGAGGAGGGACCTTCAGGAGACACAGAGAGGGAAAGACAAGGAGAAACACATCAGACGTTACGTGATTACAATACATATCTCTGAAATGTGTCTATCCTTGGGCAGCAGTAGAGGAAGACTTCAGGGCTGAACAGAGAATGTTATCATGAATAGCCTCAGAACTGTAGCCGGACACACGTGCACACATGCCACTATGTACATGTCACTGGAAGGGTGCTGTGGTAATGGGGGCCCTGAGAGGCTGAGGTACCCCCATTGCCTGAGCAGCCACAGCTTCCCTCCCTGGCTTCCATCCATGGCTTCCATCCATGCCTCTGTGCATGGAGCGGCAGCACCTAAAAGATGCAATTATTAGCTTAATGCCTTGGGTGGCACAGCACCCCCTGAGGCAGTAGGGTGTATGGCCAGGAGGGGAGAGCAAACAAGAGCGACTCTAGCACAATATCCCAAAATCATGAGCATTCATAGCATCAGCGCTAACTGGCATCTACTTGTAATGCTCCCCCTTGAGGCCAGTGGTGGAAGTGCAGAAAAGGAGCTATTGGTACTCTGCATCAATGAAGCAGGGACTGGGATGACGGGCGCGTGGGGTGAGGTGGCGTAGGGGCAGTGCGGGGCTTATCCTATGGTTTGCTATCTTCATTCACACATCAGTGCTACTTGGCATCTACCTGTAATACCCTCCCTTGAGGCCAGTGCTGGAAGCGCAGGAAAGGAACTAGTGGTACTCTGCAGCCAAGAAGCAGGGAGTGGGATGACTGGAGTGATGGGGGGAAGGTAGGGCAGCGTGAGGGCAGGACGGGGCTAAACCTATGGTTTGACATCTTCATTGGCTCTTCTTGCATACTGTATACTAAACGTTGCCTGGAATGATAACACCAGCATTGACAAAGCCAACAGTTTTGGCATTTGTAGCTGTTTATTGCATTTTATATTTAGCATGGAGGGACGGAATGGGGAATGACAGCACAGGGAGTAAAAAAGTACTGTATGGGAGAATGAAGGGCAGTGCCGGGGTATGAGAGAAGCATTGCGGGGGAGAAATAAAAAATAAATGTCAACACAGGCATAATTAAATAAAATAATACATGAAAGGGAGGCCAGCAACAGTACAAAGGAACATTGTACAACATTTGAAGGAAAGATTGACAGCGCACATGGGAAGAAGGAGTGACAGGGCAAAGGAGTTGGAGCAACAGCCCGCACAAAGGAGGGCTGATCGACAGCACAAAGGAGGGCGGAGTGACAGCGATTTGGTGGCAGTTGTCCTATATTGTAGTTTTGATCTCTATGTGATTTCTCACAAAGACTCCTGTATGTTATCAGTGGTACTGTACCTATCCAATGAACTACAACCTGAAGATGTCCTCACCATTTATTTATTCATTTAGCGCTTTTCTTGATATGATATTATATGATATGGCATTTATAACATATAATTTATTTGACAGACAAGCATAGTGAGTTGCAAAGGTTACACGGTTGCAAGAGTCTTCTCGTCATTAATGCAGTCCAATATAATACTTAGTGATCATGACAAGTCCATTTCTTCGAGTCATTAAATGCAGTACAATACAATACTTGGTGATCGTGACAAGTCAAGTTACAAGTTACAGGTTACTATGGTGATAACGGTAAATACAACAGATATATTGTTACGCAGGAGCCTCAAGGGATACGCTCTTGTTTGTGGAACAGAGTGCAGTGAGAGTGTGTGGGATGAGCGTTGAGTTTATTTGAGTAATTCCTGAGTAAGGAGCCATGTTTTGAGGGGCTTGCGGAAGGTCCAATAGGAACTTTCAGACCTTAATGTTACTGGTAGTTTGTGCCATTGCTTAGCAGCCACCACAGGAAGCTACTGCCACTGGCGTTCTGAAGCTTGAATCCTGGAATGGAAAGGCAATGCGGCGCGTAGGCTGAGCGCGTGGGCCTGATGGCGTGATTGGGGGTGAATTTATCTGTGAGATATTTAGGTGCTAGCTTGTGTAGCCATTTGTGTGTCATGCCGAGTGTTTTAAATAGGATGCGCTCATGGATGGGTAGCCAGTGAGTGTTCCTTCTGGGCGCTGAGATGTGGCACTTTTTAGGTATATTCAGTGCTGCTCTCAGTGCGTTGTTTTGGATCACCTATAGTTTATTGATATTCTGGAGCTTTTTGCCCGCATACATAGCATTGCAATAGTCTAGTCTAGCCAATATGAGGGCTCTAGCTAGGGTAATGCAGCTGTCAGGTGATAAGAATGGTCTACAGGCATTAATGAGCTTAGATGTGTAAGCTGCGGCTGATGCAGTGGCGTTACCTTGTCGAGTTAAGGTTAAGGTGGAGTCCAAGTAAAAACCGAGGGTTTTCACTTCTTTCGACAGCTTGATAGTGTTGCCATCTATGTTAAATGATTCAAAGGAGTTAGATAGTTTATTGAGACAGTGTTGGGATACTATGAGAAGGAGTTCCGTTTTATCATCGTTGAGGCACAACCCATTTAGGGCCATCCAGGCCTGGATGGTTTGATAGATTTTGTTCAGAGATTCAGAGTCAATGTCGTGAGAGCCGGTGATGAATAGGAGGATCTGGGTGTCATCTGCATAATTAGTGTAGATGACACCCAGTTCGTCAAGCTGGTCAAATAAAGGCTTCAAGATGTTGTTGTATAGCGTTGTGGAGACACACAAACTATGGGGAACTCCACACGTGACCGGGCAGGTATAGCCGCACAGAGCGGTGAGAAAACTCTCATAGTTCTATCTTTAAGGAAGGATTGTATCCATTGAATAGCTTTGGGTGAGAAGTGGGCTGCTAAAGCTAGGTGATTGCATAGTATATTGTGGTTGACTAGGTCGAACGCTGCAGAGAGGTCTAACAAGAGGAGGAGCGCTAGGTTCCCATTATCTTTCAACTCATCCATTTGTATTTTAAGGTCAAGTAGTGCAGTTTCCGTCCCGTGTCTTGGGTGGAAGCCAGATTGTCGAGCGCCGTGGAGATTATTAGTTTCCAGATGGTTTTGCATTTGGAGACAAGCTGCTCTATCCAGAATTCTTAAGAGAAATGGTACTGTAGTTATGGGTCGGTAGTTGGTCGGTGTATTGGGGTCTAGTGTAGGTTAATTTAAGAGCGGAAGGACCAAAGCATCTTTGAGATTCGACGGGACAGTGCCACTTTCGAAGGATGCTTTGATTAATCTAGTGATGTAGGGGGTCAGTTCAGACGCACAGTCTTTAATCAGTGAGGCCGGACAGATATCGCCCTGACATCTTGATGGTTTAAGGCTGGCGATGATTTTTTCAGTTTCAATGTTAGAGACGGGTGAGAATTGGAATAGCACGTCTAATTTGTGAGAGATGGGGCTAGGTATCGGTTGGGAAGGTTTGAGGCTGATTTTTTTAGTTTAAATTTTAGTTTGCAGGAGGACGATTTTGTCCATTAGGGCTTTTTGAAAACCAGAGCACCAGCTCTAGTCTTTGATGCAGAATTCTCGTGGTGTGACTGGGGACTCAAGTTCTCTCAGGATGGCGAAGAGTTCCTTGGACTCTGATTTAACGTTTGAAATTCTCCCGTTGTATGTGGCACTTTTAGTGTGAAGGATTGCCTGTTTGTAGTTTTTTGAAGCTTCGGAAAAAGCTCCTTTGTTACGTAACATCAGGAATTTTTACCAATGGGATTCCCCTGCTCTTTTTGTATTGGGGCCTGGGGCCTCAATACCTTCAACTCTCTCTTCCTAAATATCTTCCTTCTTGAGCTCTTCGCTCATTCGCTTCCAACTCCCTCAGGCTCAGTCACTTCTCCAAGCAATGAGTTAGTGGTAGATCTCTTTCTTCGGCTGGGGCCTCCCTCTGGAACGGCCTCCCTGCCTCCCTGAAACTTGAGGAGAATTATCTCTGGTTCCGGAAGCACCTCAAAACCTTTTTTCTTTGCTTCTGCTTTTTCTCCTCCTCTGCCCTGCTGACTTCCTGGCTGAAACCAAAACTGCATTGGTTACCTGGCCACCCTCTGATCTCGGGCCCAGGTCCCCGCCCCCACCAGTCGCATACCTGCACTGCCTTCCTGGCAATCCCCGCACTTGGGGACTGTTTCTGTATCCATACAGTCCCACTACCAGCACTTGACACATGTTGTCTGCACTTACCCATGCCACTGGCTGGTCATACCTCTACTTATTGTTATTTTTTCTTTTATCCCATGTACTGCACTGTCCCCTCCCCCTTCCCCAGCACTCTCCCCCTTCCCCTTTCCCATGCACTTGCGCGATCTGAATGACACTTGACCTAGTAGGATCGCTGTCTGTCTTCCCTCTGTTCCCTATCCCTTGCCTCATCGCCCTTAGAAACACTTGTGTATAGGCGCGTTATAAATGCCATATCATATCTTATCATAGCATTGCGCAAGACTTTCAATTTAGGTGTATACCAAGTGTTGAGGTGGGCTAGTGGTTTAGCTTTACACAGAGCAAGAGGCGCTACTTTGTCAATAGCTGTTTGGAGAGTTTGATTGTAAAGGTCCACCAAGTCCAAAGGGTCTTTAGTTTGCAGGTTATGGATTGCTGTGATGGGGTGAAGCAGAGGGAGGATATTGTTTACTGTAATACTATGTCAGTTTCTGGATAGTGCAGCGGGAGCCTGAGGCGGAGTGGAATTCACTCCTGAGTTCTTGGCTACGTTGAAAGTGATTATATGATGGTCAGACTGTTAGGCAGAATTGCATGCAGTACCCTCTGGGACCACCACACACAATTAGGACTAAATGTGTATGCAAGACCAACCTTTGGTATAAGTCTGTACCACACAGTTTGTTGGTAGCGAGCTGAGCAGCCAGGCTTATCTCAAGAGTGAATGTGAGCAGTACAAGTAGTTACACAAAGGACTTTGAATCACAGTGGTTCAAGTAGACACGTATAATCAAGGTTTCTTGGTAAAACACTTATTAATTTATTTACACAATCATTTCTAAAACAGTTCACTAGAAGAAGGCAACTTAATATTATAGACCAATACACTTCAATACAAAACTCCATATGGCAGTTCAGTTACTTAGTAGTGAGCAAAAAGGACAAAAGGAAATAGAATAGATTATATATACTTTCTAGACAGTGCAAATAGTTTCAGTTCACCAGAATAGTTCAATTCAAGTCAATAGGCGAGGCAAAGTCAATGGGCTAGTGTTCTGGATAGGAAAGAGCAGTTCTGCAATCAAACGGTAAAGTCTTTGCAAAAGTTCTCAGAAGTAGTTTAGGCGAAAAAGAATCATTTGTGGTGTCACAAGCTGATTAGGCCTGTAAGTTGGGAAAGTTTCACCAACTTTCACTGCGGGAGTGGCGTTCTCCCAATCCGGTTGGCACAGTACCTTTGTATGAAGAAAACAAATGTTGCCGAAGCCTTGGTTCCTGGCAGTTCCTGCAGATCTTGCTGTTCCTGAGCCTCAGTCGTGGGGACAAGAGTGAGGTCGTCAGGGGACTCCTGCACTGCACAGTATCGTTGAAGAAAGCAAACAAAATGGAGTCACTTCAGTTTCCAGTAGCTGTAGATTCAAGAACACAAACTGGTGTCCCTCTCCCTGGTTAATCCTAACCAGCCTTGAGAATGGTATCCAGGTGTCTTATGAGATGATTGGTCCCACCAACTCAAAGGAAGAAGCCGTCCTTGAAGGAGCTTCTCTGTCGAATGGAGTTTGGCAATTTGGACTGGCAGCAGGGCTTCACCGGGCAAACCAACGGTCCAGTGGTTGCAGCAGCCGTCCTCTTCCAGCTTGTCTTCGTTTCTTTCGTTCCAGTGGTCGACTCTGCCTTCCAGGCCTGGAGACTCCCCTTTTAAAAAGTTTTCGCCCTTTCATTCCAGCCTAGCTGTCACTCACCCAGCAGGGTGGCTGTCCTTGCAGGACAGTCAGCCAGCCAATCACGAGTGCATTTGGGTCTCCTAGGAGACTAAGCACAGGGAGTTTTGGGCACCTCCCTCACTTCCTGCCCAGTCCAGACACTCAGACGCGAAGGGTGGACTTCAGTCCTGAAGCCTGCCTAAGGCACACAAACAAAGGGACCAAACCTGGTTTAGCGCTTAGGGACAAACACTAGAAGTACCTTTCCAAAAAGAAATGGGGAAAAAAGAAGACCAGGACCCGTTTAAACAAAGGGGCTTAAGGCGCCATCTTGAAAAACATGGCTCCCGTTATTTTTAGCTACCGGTGTTCACGGTCGGGAAAAATCATGGTAGTTCATTGTAAAACCACTGCCACAAGCCTTTTCAATAGGAAAGGGTAGCATTTGACTGCTACATGAGTTTTTAGACACAGGGGATACTATGTAACCCCTCCAGCACTCCATTGTAAGATGGTGTGTGCTGGGTCTATGAATTTGGAAAAAAGACTAGTAAAGTCATTTTCACTTTACATTCTCTGGGAACAGTAGTTTATCCCAGAGAAGGTTTCTAAACCTTTGGGAAGTCTAAAAGACATCCCTGTGTCACTGCACTGAGGGTGCTGTGTAACAAACATGAAAAGATGATGCCTATGGAGTTATCTAAAACTCCATAATCAGACAACACAAATATAAAACACATATCAAAACACATGAAAGAGTGGGATAAAAGGCTCACACTCTTTCCAGATTAAAAAATCAAGTCCTCAAAATCCAGCAAAGTTGCAGTGGGTCTCTAAGGTGAAGGGAATTAGCACATTTCTGAGAATTCTCCCTAACACTCGTCCCCCCCAGACTAAGGGACAGGAGGATTTAATCCACCCCTGGATGAATCTCCTTACTCCAGTCGGTCAAACATTCTGGAGAGACCATCAGCATTTTGGTGATTACACCCTGACCTGTGTTCAATGGTAAAATCAAACCCCTGTAGGCTGATTGACCATCTTAACAATTTAGGATATCCCCCCTTCATCTGTATTAACCATCTGAAGGGTTGGTGGTCAGTCTGAATCACAAAAGTAGATTCATACAAGTATGGTCTAAACTTCTTCAGTGACCACACAATAGCAAAACATTCTCTTTCAATGTTTGCCCACCTTGTTTCTGGTTACTTCAGCTTTCAGCTGATTAAGCAGATGGGGTGCTCCCTACCTCTCTAATCCAGCTGACTCAGAACTGCAGCGATACCTGTAAGCATCGCTTTGGATTAAAACAATATATAAAAACAATAAATACAAATACAAATCTGTTTGCACAATGAAGGTTTGACTGTAGTCAGGAGCTCTTAAAACTGGAGCTTGACAAAGGGCTTTCTTAAGTCCTTCAAATGCCTTGGTGCACTCCTCATTCCATCTGACATTTTTAGGAAATTTGGGTGAGGAGATCACATTCAAGTGAGAAGCTATGGACCCATAGTTCTCAATTAAGTTCTTATAATAACCAGTGAGACCTAAGAAGGCTCTCACTTGGGTTTGAGTAGTAGGGGTGGCCCATTCTTGTACAGCTTGTACTTCGCTGTGCAATGGCCTTATCTCACCTCCTCTTACCTCATGTCTAAGGTAGACCACTTTGCTCTGACCAAATTGACATTTACTTGTCTTTATGGTTAGATCCTGCTCAAGAACCTGCAAAGCATATCCTAAGTGGTCAACATGTTCTTTCCAAGTACAGCTGAACACTGCTATGTCATCCAAGTATGCCATGCAGAAGTCCTCCATCCCATTCAGAACTTGATTAACCATCATTTGGAATGTAGCAGGTGCATTCCTTAATCCAAAAGGTATTACCTTAAACTGATAGAGATCTGCTGGGGTTTAAAATGCAGTTTCCTCCTTGGTATGGTCTGTGTGGGCTATTTTCCAATAGCCTGACGTTAGGTCAAATGTACTGAGGTACTTGGCTGAACCAAGTTTGTCCACCAGATCATCTGTCCTAGGTAAAGGATGGGCATCAGTCTTGGTAACTACATTTAGAGGTCTATAGTCCACCCAGAATCTCAACTCCTTGGATCCTGCCTTTGGTACTAGCACAACTGGAGTAGACCATGGGCTGATAGACGGTTCTATTACCCCGAGATCAATCGTCTTGTTGACCTCCTCCTTTATGTGGGTTCTGACATTATCTGACATTATGTAACTTCTGCTTCTAATAGGTAAACAATCACCAGTGAGAATATCATGCTGGCCCCAAGGGGTCAAGCCTGGTGATAGTGAAAATAGGGAGGCAAACTGATTTAACAGAAACTTGCACTCCTCCTGTTGTTCCAGTGTCAGATTAGAAGAGATATTAACTCCTTCTATTTTGTCATCTAAAGGTTGTCCCCTGAGGAGGTCAGGTAGAGGTTCACTCTCTTCCTCCTCTTGAGCTGAAGCTAGAAGCAAAGCTCCCACTTCTGGTCTTGTGACATACGCTTTTAGACGGTTGCTGTGAAAGACCCAGGGGCCTCCTTAGGATTGTCTAAGTCCACCAGATAGTTGACCCCTCCAAGTTTTCCTACAACCTTGAAGGGTCCTATCCATTTATCCTGTACGGCCCTCTGCCTTGTAGGCACCATAACTAAAACTTGCTGGTCTTGAGTAAACTCAACCATGTTGGCCTTCTGGTCATGCCAATGCTTTACCAGAGCCTGACCTGCTTTCAAGTTATCTGATGCTTCTGTCATCATGTATGTCATTCTCCTCCGGAGACCTAACACATAGTCAGTGACTCTCACTGGCTTGGGAGAAGGAACACTCTCTAACCCCTCCTTAATTAGGGCCAATGGACCTCTAACTGGATGACCATAGAGAAGCTAAAAGGGACTAAATCCAACTCCCTCCTAAGGGACTTCTCTATAAGCAAATAGAAGGCATGGCAGTAGAAGGTCCCACTTTCTTCTAAGGGGTTCCACTAAAGCACCTATCATGCTCTTCATAGTACGGTTAAACCTCTCTACAAATCCATTTGTCTGTGGATGGTAGGCAGTTGAGAACTTGTAAGTCACTCTACAGTTCTTCCACATGGCCTGCATGTAGTGGGACATAAAGTTTGATCCCCTGTCAGAGATGACTTCCTTAGGAAAATCTACCCTGGTAAAAATACCAAGTAGGGCCTTAGCAACAGCCTGAGCTGTAACAGTCCTCATAGATATGGCTTCAGGATACCTAGTAGCATGGTCTACTACAACCAATATAAATCGATTGCCTGAAGAGGTTGCAGGGTCTAAGGGACCAACAATGTTGATTCCTACCCTCTCAAAAGGGACTACCACCACTGGGAGGGGCACCAAGGGTGCCACAGTCTTGGCTCCACTATTGCCAGAGGTCTGACAAGTATGACAGCTCCTACAGAATTTATCTACATCAGACCCCAACTTAGGCCAGTAGAAATACAGAGAAGGTCTTTCCTTGGTCTTCTTGAAGCTCAAGTGACCAGCCAAAGGAATCTCATGGGCTAACTGTAGGGACTGGTGTCTTGAATCTAGAGGCACTACAAGTCTTCTGTAGTCCCCTGGGATAGACTCAGTTGGTTCACTGTAGAAGAGGCCATCTTCCCTGTATAACCTATGCTTCCCTGGCTCTTGCCCGTCCAGCTGGGAAGCTGCCTGTTGACAAAGACCCTCAAGAATAGGACATTCTCTCTGACATCTGCTGAAGTCTGCCCTACAGGAGCCACCTTCTTCCAGTAAAGACTGCAGCTCAGAATGGTCTTTAGGATCCAGATCTCCAACAGGGGTCACGTCTTCTTCCAGCAATGAATCCTCAGCAGCTGATTCAACCTTTCCTGGTTGCTCCTCACACTCAGCCTCAGCTGGTGGAGTAGTCACAGGTGTGACTTTGGATAGTCTTCTCGGGGATGTCCTTCTTGCTAGAACAGGAGTGTGTTCTGGCTTTTTCTTGGAGATCTTGGGTTTCCTGTTTGTCTCAATCTTCTTTGAAATAGCAGTCAGTAGCTCCTGTGGGCTAGGTGTTATAGATCCTTCTGTAACATCCTCTGGAGAGCCATCTAAGGTACTCTCCCTGGCCCTCCTTGTCTGCTCCTGTTTCCTTTTGCTGGGAGGCTTGGGGGTGCTTGATACAACTCCAAGAGTTATTAAGTCATTCCCCAACAGGACTCTCCCAGGCACCTCACTTTGTACACTAACAGGTATCTTGACAGTCATGTTGTTGCACTGTATGAGAGCTGGTAGTCTAGGAAGCATTTGGAGAGGGCCTCCAGCAAGTTTAGTGAGGCTTTTGGGTGCCTTAGCAACATCCTCAGCCTTGAAAAAAGATTCATCCACTACAGTAATGCTGGCCCCAGTGTCTCTAATGGCAGGGGTCTTCTGACCATTCACAAGTACACTGGGCCTCATTACACGGAAGGCGGTAATCCAGGGTGCTATTAGCACCCTGGACCATGCCGGTAAATTACCGGCACCGCCTTGGCGGAAAGGGGATTTACCGCCCCATTCCAAGGTTGGAGGGGCGGTAAATCCCCTTTCCGCCATTGCCCTTCCCCATTCCCATTTCTGCCCCATAGGGCTCTATGGGAATGGGGAAGGCGCTAATTACGGCACCGCAATTTTGCGGTGCCGTAATTAGCTCCGAGGTCCCTTAGCGGGTTGGTACTTAACGCCTGCAAGAAGCAGGCGTTAATTCCTCCAACCCGCAAAGGGACCTCGTAGTACGGCGGTAAGGGTTAACGGTCACCGTTGCCATTAACGGTGACCGTTAACCCTTACCGCCGTCCGTGTAATGAGGCCCACTGTCCTTGTAATATTCTTTTGTGCTATCTGGAATTGAATTATAGACATCTAAATTCTGCTGTTCCCACAGACCCAGGGACACTAAAGAAACACTGGCAGATACTCCAATGGGGTCTTCAGCCCGTACTTGAAAGCTACCACTTGTCAGATGTACTTCTTCCTCTGGGGAGAAGGCTAAGGAGACAGTGTGGATCCCTGAAGGTTTACCTTTACATCTGGGATCCCCTTTCACATGGTCAGTACACCCACAAGCATAACATTTTCCAAATGTTTTGACATCTGGGGGTCTCTGCTGACCTCCCTCTGGTTTGGCACCATAGGTTTCCCTAGCCCGATTCGGTTTCCCATGTGGCTTACCCTTTTTATGGTTGGGGCCCTCTTTTGGATTGGAGGTATTAGAATTCTCTTTGCCATCTTTCTTTTGCTGCTTCCCATCATCCTTCTTCTGAGTTTCCCCAGAATCCTTGCGAGTAGCCCTGTTGGCAACCCGCAAGTCAGCAGCCTTTGCTAACTTCTTTGGATCAAGTTCCTTAGAATCAGCCAAGTGCTGTCTCAGCTCAGGGGAGCAGGCATCAAAAATATATTCCAACAAAAATCGATTCCCCATTCCTTCAAAAGTGTTAACTCTGAAACCCTTTACCCAACCATCTAAGTTTTTCAAACATTCACACACCCAGGTAGCCCAAGGGGTACGATCATGCTTTTTGAGGGTCCTAAACCTCTTAAGGTACTGGGAAGGAGTTTTCCCAAATCTAGCTATCAAAGCTAGCTTCACATTTTCATACTCCAATCTTTCAAGTTCCCCCACCTCCATTACAGCATCAGTTGCAACCTGGGGGACCTAGACAAAGGAATCCACGGATTCCCTGTGAAACCCTGAATCCCATAGTTATATTCAAAAGCAGCCAACCATTCTAAAATATCAAGTCTCACCTCATACATATTCACAGCTTCTTTAGGCATGCAAGGCCTCTTAGAACTGGAAGACCTAGAAGACTCTGGGAGAGAACCATTTTCAAGAGACAATTTCTTCTTTTAAAGTTCATGATTTAACTCCATTTCTCTGAGCCTGAGTTCTTGATGTTTGCATTCAGTTTGCATTCGGAGCCTTTTAAATTCTAACTCAAGTCTCAACTTTTCAAGAGAGACAAATTCTGGACTCAGTACAGGACCTGGTAGGGTCTCTTGGCTATAGGTTTAGGGCCTAGAGCTGGTTGAGGTAAAGAGGGCCTCTCTTCCTGAGACTCCTCTGACTCTTCTAACTCATCAATAACATCTGAGCCTGACTCAGAAACATTACCATCCTCATCAACATTATCCACATTTGCTGGGGGGATAGGGCTTATAGCTCTACCTCCCAGTCTTTGATAATTCAACACATTCTCAATCAATTCATTTCTCTTGCCTTTAACAGAGAGAGACATAACTTTACACATATCTTTCAGTTGATCTACTGTAAGAATGATCATGGCTTCCTGTTTGAAGTTATCCATATTTGGCATTATAAGACAACTGCTTTTCTAGTGATGCTTAGCCTTGTGAAGGTTATTTGAACAAAAGTGATAGCAGTACTCTCAATGTAATAACTATACTTTATCCTCACCGCTGTACACCACTGTTAGGCAGAATTGCATGCAGTACCCTCTGGGACCACCACACACAATTAGGACTACAGGTGTAAGCAAGACCAACCTTTGGTATAAGTCTGTACCACACAGTTTGTTGGTTGCGAGCTGAGCAGCCAGGCTTATCTCAAGAGTGAATGTGAGCAGTACAAGTAGTTACACAAAGGACTTTCAATCACTGGTTCAAGTAGACACTTATAATCAAGGTTTCTTGGTAAAACACTTATTAATTTATTTACACAATCATTTATAAAACATTTCACTAGAAGAAGATAACTTAATATCATAGACCAATACACTTCAATACAAAACTCTAAGTTTTTGAGACAGTTTGAGGTCACTTCAAAAAGGAGCCAAATGGCAGTTCAGTTACTTAGCAGTGAGCAAAAAGGACAAAAGTAAGTAGAATAGATTATATATACTTTCTACGCAGTGCAAATAGTTTCAGTCAACCAGAATAGTTAAATTCAAGTCAATAGGCCAGGCCAAAATCAATGGGCTAGTGTTCTGGATAGGAAAGAGCAGTTCTGGTATCAAACGGTAAAGTCTTCGCAAAGGTTCTCAGAAGTAGTTTAGGCGAAAAAGAATCATTTGTGGGGTCACAAGCTGATTAGGCCTGTAAATTGGGAAAGTTTCATGAACCTTCACCGCGGGAGTGGTGTTCTCCCAATTGGGTTGGCAGAGTACCTTTGTATGAAGAAAACAAGTGTTGCTGAAGTCTTGGTTCCTGGAAGTTCCTGCAGATCTCGCTGTTCCTGAGCCTCAGCCATGGGGACAAGAGGGAGGACATCGGGGGACTCCTGCACTGCACAGGATCATTGAAGAAAGCAAACAAAATGGAGTCACTTCAGTTTCCAGTAGCTGTAGATTCAAGAACAAACTGGTGTCCCTCTCCCTGGTTAATCCTAACGAGCCTTCAGAAAGGTATCCAGGTGTCTTATGAATTGATTGGTCCCACCAACTCAAAGGAACTAGCCGTCCTTGAAGGAGCGTCTCTGTCGAATGGAGTTTGGCAATTCGGACTTGCAGCAGTGCTTCACCGGGCAAACCAACGGTCCAGTGGTTGCAGCAGCCGTCCTCTTCCAGCTCATCTTCGGTTAATTCGTTCCAGTGGTCGACTCTGCCTTCCAGTCCTGGAGACTCGCCTTTTAAACAGTTTTCTCCCTTTCATTCCAGCCTAGCTGTCACTCACCCAGCAGGGTGGCTGTCCTTGCCGGACAGTCAGCCAGCCAATCACATCAGAGTGCATTTGGGTCTCCTAGGAGACTAAGCAAAGGGAGTTTCGGGCACCTCCCTCACTTCCTGCCCACCCCAGACACTCAGATGCCAAGGGCAGACTTCAGTCCTGAAGCCCGCCAAAGGCACACGAACAAAGGGACCAAACCTGGTTTGGCGCGCAGGGACAAACACTAGAAGGACCTTTCCAAAAAGAAACGGCGAAAAAAGAAGACCGGGACCCGTTTAAACAAAGGTGCTTAAGGCGCCATCTTGAAAAACATGGCTCCCATGATTTTCTAGCTACCGGTGTTCGCGGTCGGGAAAAATCATGGTAGTTCATTGTAAAACCACTGCCACCAGCCTTTTCAATAGGAAAGGGTAGCATTTGCCTGCTGCGTGTGTTTTTAGATGCAGGGGCTACCATGTAACCCCTCTAGTACTCCATTGTAAAATGGTGTGTGTGGAGTCTATGAATTTGGAAAAAAGACTAGTAAAGTCAATTTCACTTTACATTCTCTGGGAAACAGTACTTTATCTCAGAGAATGTTTCTAAATCTTTGGGAAGTCTAAAAGACATCCCTGTGTCACTGCACTGAGGGTACTGTGTAACACACATGAAAAGATGATGCCTATGGAGTTATCTAAAACTCCATAAACAGAGAACACAAATGTAAAACACACATCAAAACACATACACATAAAAGAGTGGGAAATAAGGCTCACACTCTTTCCAGGTTAAAAAATCAAGTCTTCAAAATCCAGCAAAGTTGCTGGGGGTCTCTAAGGTGAAGGTATTTAGCACATTTCTGAGAATTCTCCCTAACACAGACCAAGGGCAATGGGAGTTGGTATGTTGGTGTTACAGTTGAGGTCTGCTAGCCAGTCGACGATGCAGCCTTTTGTGTGGGTGGGGTTGTCTATCCATTGAGAGTAGCCTTATGCTGAGATGGTGTTGGTTAGGACGAGGGCGTGGTTGTCATTAGGGTAATTGGAACCCAGATTGAAATCTCCGAGCAGTAGGGTATGTGTGCTGATCTTGGCATTGGTGGAAAGGAGATGTGCTATGTTGTCCTCAAATGACGCGATAGGGCCAGGAGGTCTATAGATGAGATGAATGTTCAGCATAGTTGCTGGGGACATGGTCATTTTGACCGATAGTAATTCGCATGTGTGGAGGTTGAGATTAGGTTTTTCCCAGGTGTTAATATTGTTATTAGCGATGATTGATGGGCCTCATCAGTGAGGTGGAGCTGTGCCTCTCTGAGCATAGTGAGCAAGGGGTGCACGTCTGGAAGACCCTGGGAAAGTTACGGTGACTACACCTAAGGCCCTTGAAATAATCAGAATTTAGTCATAGGCGCCCCTCTGCGAGACCGAACACGGCCCATTGACCTGTTCTTTGGGAAGGTACCCACTCGAGAGTCTGCAGCCACACTTGATTGTTGTTTTTTGTCTGAGGAGCTCTATCTCGATATTAAACCAATGAAGATGGAACTAACAGACGCTAGGGACCATCTCCCTCTGCGGGTGAAGTGGAATGTGAAACTGCATAATCTCGGGCGTAAAGCCTACTGTAATGCGTTGGAGGTAAATCTAGGTGACATGAAACTGGCATAACACAGAACTTTTTAACAATATTCTGTCAGCTATGTACCCGGATATGACCCTATTTGAGTGGATAAAACATTGCCCTTATCAGATGGTGCTTGAGGAAGTATATGAGCAAATGCCAAAACCAAACAAGCCCAGGATTCAACATAACATTCTTATGACCCTTGAATGCACACCCCTAAATGCTCATACCAGATACAATGCACCCCAAAAGGCCCAAGAAACTCTTGCAAAGATAACAAGTTTTAATTCTACAAAAATAGGTGTGCCACCAAAGAACGTTCTGCTGAAAAAAAGGGTACAAGCAGAAGCTTAAAAGGAGCCACAGCGTCATAGATGACATCATTACATATAGTGGAAACCCACGTGGCTGGTTGGTGCAAACCTATACATGGTCACCTACTCCATAGGGGATGCCAGGCCATTGGCCCCAGCCCAGTCCGTCCGTCTTCCATCACGTGGGGTCTGCTGGACTCATCATCTCCAGAGAGCCAAGGCCAAAGAAGCAATTAGCTACATTTGCAAACAGTGCCACACTATTACCTGGCATGCTCAAAGACTGGCACGGGGGGAGTCTCAAGGTCAGACTAACCCACACATCCTTCACTCATCCCGATCGCTTCTCTTGGCTTCCAAGGCTCCCACCCTCGCTTTTGAATTATAATGTATCCCTCCCTGTACCTCGCATTACAAATCATGTCTTTATGAAATAAAGGTGGGACGACCATGATCTTAGATCTTTTATGGTTGCTTGGTTTATGGTCAGTGGTCTGGGGTCAACTGGAATCTTGGAATTCAGGGGTCTTAGGACTGGGGAAGAGGCAGGGGCTATAACTCGTAGTTGGCTGGGTGGGGCTCGGAGGCCTGCTTTGGCCTGTTTGTGACAAACATGTTCACCAAAGGGCCCAATACTGTCTTGTGGCCTTGCAGGGTACATTCCTTCTAAAAACAAACATATTGGAAACGCTTTTAGAACAAAAAAGGGGTTCTGTGGAAGTTAGCAGCGTGGGCCTCTCTCATCAGCGCTTGGGCCTGTTCAGTTTTCCCCTTCAGGCTTGCAGCCTGTGTCTCACACACTAAATATTGCATGGCCGTGCAGGCCCTATATTTCGAACAAGGCTGTTTAATAATTACAAAATGGCGTCTGCTTATATGCGCACACTATGTTTGACCGTCTAAATCGTGTATAATACTATGATCGTGTGGGGACCCTTAGGCCACCCCCCCTGGGATATTATAGATCTTCCAGTGGGGCTCGCCTCACCCTAAAGCACCTAGGGGAATGGGAGGTGGGATAGGTTTGCTTCTGTGAAGTTCAGCTAAAAAAAGAGAGCTGCGAAGAGCATTGAAACATGCACGCCCGGATGACTTTCCGCAGATACAGCACTCAAGGAACGTTTATAAAAATAGGTTGCACCAGCATAAACATCAGTCCCTTTTAACAGATGCCCAAATTATACTTATGATACTGGCAGAAAAGAATACCCGGGAATTCCGGTCCATAATAAAATTTGATAAGGGGTATCAAACAAGTGTACAGATCAATCGGATTGCCAAAGAGAAATGGATCTCCCATTTTAATACCAATACATAGAGCAGTGGTATTCAAACTCCTGCAGTTCAGAACACTGATCTGCCTTGGTCCTTGGAATGGGATCTGAAGGTTTTGGTGAACTTGATTTCTAAAAGTGAGAACTCAAGGGCCCAGTGCCTTAATAGTTTGGCAATGATAGTCCTTAAGGCAAATATGCAGTTCTGGAATAATATTTTCCGAGATATAATCGAGAAAGTAATTCTATCAAATATAAATGCCAGACTCGTGGCTCTGCTCTATTATAGTGCTGATTCATAAAAAAGGGCCACGTATTGATCGGCAAATGGCAGGCCAATTTCACTGCTATACATCCCCTCAAAAATGTTTGCGGGCCTGGTGTTGCGAGATCTTCAAAACTCGGCTACTGTGACTCCCAGATTGGATGTCTTCCAGAAAGGCTTTTGTAGGGGAGTAAGGACAGCAGTGAATGATTTCATTCTTGCCCTGCTTCACATTTATCAACATCTTAGTGGCTTTCGATAGTGTAACCAGGAGTAAATTGTGGGCCCAGTTGGAATCATGGGGCTGTGCAGCACCACTGCTTGAGATACCTATTGCCCTCCATACAAATACTTGTGTTTGAGTAAGATTAAAGAGGCAGGGGCGGCTTTCTGTCCCAATCAAAAGTGAACGCGCCCTGAAACAAGGATGCCTCTTGACGCACCTCTTATTTTCCTGCTCCAGCAAGGTGAGTGCAGCGCCCATCCTCGACCCATTTGGGGCAATATTGTTAATTTAAAGATCCATGAAAATGGAAAATGTTCCCCTGGCCCCTGAATCCCCTCGAGTCTCTTCCGTTGCTTCCCCACATCCTGCCTCCCTTTCCGGCCTCTGCCGCCCGTGATTGGCTTAGGCCCACTTGTGTTTGGATCTAGCAACCCGTCGCAGCATGCACACCACCATTTCCTGCTCCAGCAAGGTGAATGCAGCGCCCATCCTCGACCCATTTGTGCCAATATTGTTAATTTAAAGATCCATGAAAATGGAAAAATGTTCTCCCGGCCCCTGAATCCCCTCGAGTCTCTTCCGTTGCTTCCCCAGTCCTGCCTTCCCTCCCGCCCTCGCCGCCCGTGATTGGCTCTCGACCTAGGTCATTACAAACCTCTCCAGGGCAGACCTCTGCCCGGCAGCCCCAGCGGCTAAGGGCCCCAAGGCCAAGGGCGGCTCTGACATTGGTGGCTCCAAGATGTGTCTGCAGGTGTCCGTAGGGGAAGCCAAAGCCAGTGAAGCCAGCAGTCAACAGACACCAACAAAAACTGTGAGTGTGGCATGGGTGGGGAGTAGAGCAATCACTCTACTCCAGAAAAACCTTGCCACTCTATCTTACCTCTCCATAAATTACACAGCCATAGACTCACACCAGGCATACTCAGAAAGATTTGGGACCACCAGACTGAACCTATTCATGACAGGATTGTAGAAGTTGCCTTGCATTACATACTAACATACTTGTCAAGGTCAACATGGATGAAACTTGAATGTTAGCATGCCCGCACCTAGGTATGATTGTGAACATTAACCTGCGTCGCATCTGGATAAGATTGTGAATGTTAGCATGCCCACACCTAGATAGAATTCTAAACATTAGCCTTTTCCACATCTAGATAAGATTCTGAATGTTAGCATGCCCACACCTAGATAGAATTCTAAACATTATCCTGCGCCGCATCTAGATAGGATTGTGAAGGTCAGCAATTGCTACACTTAGACAAAACTGTGAATGTTAGCATGCTAAAGGTCAGGTAACCCACTAACCAATATAAGCTTGAACTCTCTGCATACTTATCTCACTCAAAAAACTCACACAACCATCTCTCGTACAACAAGCCGCACGCACTTCACAACAATGCAGCACCACATAAGCCGGACCAACAGCACACGCGGACACCGACCCAATACCCGCACCAATGCTCAGCACCCGGTGTATACCGAGCTGAAGCTGCCAACAGAACACCACTCCTCTCACTATCCTACTCCCTCTTCACCTTACTAACCCATCCCACCTTATTGTTTACAGATCCGCCAGAGCGCCTGGGGACCAATTCCGTTGGTGACGGTGCGCGGTACAAATACCTTTAACATTTAACATTTAACATATCGCTACTGCCTTTGCCAGTACCTGTTGCCTCCTACCCACTATTGACAGAACTCCAGTGAACTACTTGCTATATGTGGACAATATGGTCTTGATGGACCGTACAACGATAGGCCGCCAATGCCAACTGGCAGACCTGGAAATCTATACAAAGGCTAATGACCGAAGCATCAATGTAGTTAAAACAAAGTTTCTCATCTTGAGTAGGAAAAGCCTTATGTCAACTCTAACTGGTACCTGGGTAAAAATGCACTAGGAAGACGGAATAATTTGACTTATTTGGGTTTTTATTTATTTGAATCTAAAAGGGAAACCAAACTTTTTAAACATAAAAATGAATAAGAAATGACTGCACTGGCAGCACAAGCTACACAGATTAACAGGAAACATGGATATTGTTCCTTCGTCCCAGCAGCGTATATTATAATAGGAAAGTAGTCCCCGTTGTCACCTATGGGGCGAATGCTGGTTTTTGACTTTGATGGAAACTGGATCAAACTTGGGGGACTTTGTTGGAGAAGAGTTGTAATGCTTCCACAGGGGGTCCTGGCGCAAGTAGTAAGGTATGAATTGGGGTTGCATTCACTTGCAGCAGTGGTGCAGGGGGTCCCGGCGCACGTAATAAGGTATGAATTGGGGTTGCATTCACTTGCAGCAGTGGTGCAGGGGGTCCCGGCGCACGTAATAAGGTATGAACCAGGGTTGCATTCACTTGCAGCAGTGTTGCAGGGGGTCCTGGCGCACGTAATAAGGTATGAATTGGGGTTGCATTCACTTGCAGCAGTGGTGCAGGGGGTCCCGGCGCACGTAATAAGGTATGAATTGGGGTTGCATTCACTTGCAGCAGTGGTGCAGGGGGTCCCGGCGCACGTAATAAGGTATGAACCAGGGTTGCATTCACTTGCAGCAGTGGTGCAGGGGGTCCTGGCGCACGTAATAAGGTATGAATTGGGGTTGCATTCACTTGCAGCAGTGGTGCAGGGGGTCCTGGCGCACGTAATAAGGTATGAATTGGTTTTGCATTCCCTTGCAGCTGTGGTGCAAGGGGTCCCGGCGCACGTAATAAGGTATGAATTGGGATTGCATTCCCTTGCAGCAGTGGTACAGGGGGTCCCGGCGCACGTAATAAGGTATGCATTGGGGTTGCATTCACTTGCAGCAGCGGTGCAGGCAGTCCCGGAGCAAGTAATAAGGTATGAATTGGGGTTGCATTAACTTGCAGCAGTGGTGCAGGGGGTCCCGGCGCACGGAATAAGGTGTGCATTGGGGTTGCATTCACTTGCAGCAGTGGTGCAGGGGGTCCCGGCGCAAGTAATAAGGTATGAATTGGGGTTGCATTCATTTGCAGCAGTGGTGCAGGGGGACCTGGCGCAGGTAATAAGGTATGAATTGGGGTTGCATTCACTTGCAGCAGTGGTGATATGGAGGAATCTGATGTTGCTTGCAGCAGTGGTGATATGGAAGAATCTGACATTGTTTTCAGCAGTTGTGATATAGAAGAATCTGATGTTGCTTGCAGCAGTGGTGATATGGAAGAATCTGACGTTGCTTGCAGCAGTGGTGATATGGAAGAATCTGATGTTGCTTGCAGCAGTGGTGATATGGAAGAATCTGACGTTGCTTGCACCAGTGGTGATATGGAAGAATCTGACAATGTTTGCAGCAGTGGTGATATGGAAGAATCTGATGCTGCTTGCAGCAGTGGTGATAGGGAAGAATCTGAGTCTGCTTGCAGCAGTGGTGATATGGAGGAATCTGATGTTGCTTGCAGCAGTGGTGATATGGAGGAATCTGATGTTGCTTGCAGCAGTGGTGAGATGGAAGAATCTGATGTTGCTTCCAGCAGTGGTGATATGGAGGAATCTGATGTTGCTTGCAGCAGTGGTGAGATGGAAGAATCCAATGTTGCTTGCAGCAGTGGTGATATGGAGGAATCTGATGTTGCTTGCAGCAGTGGTGGTATGGAAGAATCCGGTGTTGCTTGCAGCAGTGGTGATATGGAGGAATCTGATGTTGCTTGCAGCAGTGGTGGTATGGAGGAATCTGATGCTGCTTGCAGCAGTGGTGATATGGAGGAATCTGATGTTGCTTGCAGCAGTGGTGATATGGAAGAATCTGGTGTTGCTTGCAGCAGTGGTGATATGGAAGAATCTGATGTTGCTTGCAGCAGTGGTGATATGGATGAATCTGGTGTTGCTTGCAGCAGTGGTGATATGGAGGAATCTGATGTTGCTTGCAGCAGTGGTGATATGGAGGAATCCGATGTTGCTTGCAGCAGGGGTGATATGAGGAATCTGATGTTGCTTGCAGCAGTGGTGATATGGAAGAATCTGATGTTGCTTGCAGCAGGGGTGATATGGAAGAATCTGATGGCGCTTGCAGCAGTGGTGATATGGAGGAATCTGACGTTGCTTGCAGCAGTGGTGATATGTAGGAATCTGACGTTGCTTGCAGCAGTGGTGATATGGAGGAATCTGATGTTGCTTGCAGCAGTGGTGATATGGAGGAATCTGATGTTGCTTGCAGCAGTGGTGATATGGAGGAATCCGATGTTGCTTGCAGCAGGGGTGATATGAGGAATCTGATGTTGCTTGCAGCAGTGGTGATATGGAAGAATCTGATGTTGCTTGCAGCAGGGGTGATATGGAAGAATCTGATGGCGCTTGCAGCAGTGGTGATATGGAGGAATCTGACGTTGCTTGCAGCAGTGGTGATATGTAGGAATCTGACGTTGCTTGCAGCAGTGGTGATATGGAGGAATCTGATGTTGCTTGCAGCAGGGGTGATATGGAGGAATCTGATGTTGCTTGCAGCAGGGGTGATATGGAAGAATCTGGTGTTGCTTGCAGCAGTGGTGATACGGAAGAATCTGGTGTTGCTTGCAGCAGTGGTGATATGGAAGAATCTGATGTTGCTTGCAGCAGTGGTGATATGGATGAATCTGGTGTTGCTTGCAGCAGTGGTGATATGGAGGAATCTGATGTTGCTTGCAGCAGTGGTGATATGGAGGAATCCGATGTTGCTTGCAGCAGGGGTGATATGAGGAATCTGATGTTGCTTGCAGCAGTGGTGATATGGAAGAATCTGATGTTGCTTGCAGCAGGGGTGATATGGAAGAATCTGATGGTGCTTGCAGCAGTGGTGATATGGAGGAATCTGACGTTGCTTGCAGCAGGGGTGATATGGAGGAATCTGATGTTGCTTGCAGCAGGGGTGATATGGAAGAATCTGGTGTTGCTTGCAGCAGTGGTGATACGGAAGAATCTGGTGTTGCTGACTAACATTGCTTCTGCAGATGAGGGCTCTTTCTGGTGGCATCTGAGGCAATTCATGGATACACAGCTCAGTGGGCCATTGAATATGTGGGTTTCAAAGTGCCAAGAGCATATTATACATTATGACTTGAACCTTGACTTGCTGCTGATGACGCCAGGTAGAGCAAAACAAAACTGTGGGAGACGGATTGGATAAACACAATTGAGGCGGTGCGAGGGTATCGCCTATATTCAGGAATTTCCTTAGACATTTGACCCTATGGTGTCCTACATTACCTGCAAAGATTCCCAGGTCAGTATTGGTGTATGCAATGTTTACGCCCGCGTCTTAACCTCTCTCCTACCAAAGAGATCAGAGGGGGAAGGGAGGGGATGGAACGCACCCTGAGGACATGTAGATACTGTAACGAAGAGGGAATTATCCCAACAATCGACCACCTGCTGCTAGAATTCCCTGTATTAGCCGCTAACCACCTGCTGCTAGAATTCCCTGTATTAGCCGCTAACCACCTGCTGCTAGAATGCCCTGTATTAGCCCCTCGTCGAGAACTGTACTTTAATGATCTACTCCAGGATTCTAAAGGCTTATCATGTGGTTTAGTCTTGCAATACATTTTATTTCGAAAATCGAATTAATTGAGATTTGCGGTGCTAGGTTTTTTAAAAGAGCTGTTCCCAGATGATGCTAATGTAATTTCCCGAAAGGTGTCATAGGGGGTGTCTGGAGCACTCATAAGTGCACTTTATGGCATGACACTATTAGGAAAGAGCTCTGATGAAATTGGGTTTTAACATGTAGGCTTGTTAATTAATGTTTCCTTCTTGTGATATTTCTGTTCGCACAAATTTAATACTGCTGATAGTAATGATTCTGCTTTTATCTTGTTTGTATGTATGTGCATTTTATTTAATGTATTTATTGTTATAATGCGCTGCACACCCGTAGGCCTCTCTTTCTTTTCAATTATCTATGATTGATTTTTGTCAAGTGAAAGGTTCCTGGTTGATCTAAAACACTAAAAAAAAAAAAAATATCAAAGTTGACTACAGGGCTCCAAGTGACACAGACAGGTGACATGGCACAGTACTCCTCATTGGGCAAAAATGTGTTTAAAAAGTCACTATTGGATTACATCAGTGTAATGAAACAAGAAATAACATTTAGTGTGTTGGCTGATTATGCCACAGCATTTCCAGTTGTCATGCCAACCACACAGTTAGCTTTGTGGCAACCCTTTACTCTCTCTCTCCTGTGTGTAGCAATGGTGTTGGTGATATTTTCGTTGTGCAGACATTCTGGAAAACAAACAAGGCCCTAAGGCCTTAAGGCCTTCCTAAGGCCTTTCCAGTTTGCTGACCCCCTACTGCCTCCTGGCCTCATCACATTCACACTCACATATCTCATACCTCCTGAGTCTCTCTGCACGGTGATCCTCCTGCTTCCACCACCCACTTCTACCCCTACGGACTATCTGCTACCTTCTACTGGATTCCTCATCTCCCACTGTCTGCTTACTACCACCTGGAACTTTCTGACCTGTGGACCCCCTGTTACTGCCTATCCTGTGGACCCCCTTGTTACTACGGACCATCTGCTACCACCTACTGGATTCCTCTTCTCCCACGGGCCACTTGCTACCACCAGGAACTTTCTGATCTGTGACCCCTTGTTACTTCTTCATCACACCACTCTCTCCTCCCCTCGGTTATGCGTATTGCAAGACTCATCTCCCCTCGTCCTCATTACTCTTCCCCCTCCTCCTCCCCTCTCCCCCTATCCCCCTCCATCCCTTGCTCTCTATTCCCCTTTTCCTTATGTCCATTCCCTTCCTCAACCCCCTCCCCCACTCTTCCAACCCCATACCTACCCTCCATCTCCGTTCTAACCTTATCTACCCCCCTATTTTTCAACCCTCCAGCCTCATCAACATCGCCCTCTGGAACGCCAGATCCCTCTGCATAAGACTGCAGCTGTCTTGGATATGTTCTTTCGTCTTAACCTTCATTTCCTATGTCTAAGCGAAACCTGGATCCCCCTTTAACAACTCTACTGTCCCTGCTTCCCTCACCACCTCCTCTTCCTCCTTCTCTCATATCTCTCGCTCTTCTGGTCGTGGCGGTGGCATTGGCCTCCTCTTACATCCTAAATACCTTTCATCTACCTCCTCACTTCCTCTTCCTTCGAATACCTATTCAAATCCTTTACTTCCCCTCACCCTATCTCCTTTCTAATTATCTACCAGCCTCCTGGCCCCCTTTCCTCCTCTTATGATGACCTCGACCACCTCCTCTCTCTTTTCTCTCCCTCCCCCTCTCCTCTCACTGTATTTGGCGATTTTAATCTTCATCTCCCTACTCCTCCTCAATCCTTCCCTCTTCTCTCAATCCTTGACTCCTATCTCCTTTCTCCTCTCCCTTCTTCCCCTACTCACTGTTCTGGCTCCACTCTTGACCTTATCTTTAACTCAACCTACCCCTCCTCCACCGTCTTTACACTACCCATCTATCTCACTGACCATGCTTTACTCTCCTTCTCCCTTACTCCCCTTCCCCATTCATCTACTCCTGTACCCTCCCCTACCTTCTTCTCTCGATGTGACCTTCGTGACTTTAGTCCATCTCTCTTTTTTGACACTTGCTCCTCCTCTCTTCCCTCCCGGCCAATGATGCTCTATCCACTCTTTCCTCTTCTATCACCCCCACTCTTGACCTACTTTACCCCCTCTCTTCCTTCCGTCCTACTCGCAAACCCTCTCAACCATGGCTCTCCCCTCAGCTTCTCTCCATGCGTCGTCTCCTTCGTCGCCTTGAGCGACTTTGGCTCAAATTTCACTCGCTATCCCACCAAATCTCCTATTTCTCCTACCATTCTCTTTATGACTCCTGCCTCAGCTCTGCTAAACTTTCCTACTATTCTAACCTTCTTCACTTCCAAGCATCTCACCCTCGCCGCATCTTTCAAACCCTCTCTCGTCTTCTCTCCCGCCCACCCCTGACCCTTCAGCCTCATCCACCCTCTCCCCTAGATGAACTGCTCCTCCTACTCCCCCCTTCCCCTCCTCCCCATGTCCCTTCAGCTTGCATGTCTGACTTCTCGCCTGTCTCCGCTTCTGATGTATCCCTCGTCCTGTCCAAAACCCACCCCACGTCCGACCCTACTGACCCTCTCCCCACCCTCCTTATCCCTAAGATCTACCCTCTTCTTATTCTTTACCTAACCTCCTTCTTCAACATATGTCTCTCCTCAGCTACCTTCCCCTCCGCATTCAAGCATGCCACTATCATATCTATTCTGAAGAAACCTTCTGCTGATCCCCTTCTTACCTCTAACTTCCGCCCAATCGCTCTTCTCCCATTCCTCTCTAAACTACTTGAGCGTCTAGCCTACTCCCAGCTCTCAGCCTTTATCACTAACCTTCCCCCCCCTCTCAATCTGGCTTCCAACCTAAACACTCCCCTGAAACTGCCCTTACTTATATTCTCAACTCCCTCCTCTACGCTTGATACTCTAAACAATCCTCTGTCCTTGTTAGGGAGAATTCTCCAGAATGGCTAATTTCCCTTACCTACTGAGTCCCTCAGCAGCTTTTCTGGATTTCTAGGATTTATTTTTTTCACCTGGTAAGAGTGTGAGACTTTTCTCCCACTCTTACATGTGTTTTGCTCTGTGTGTTTAACATTTTCTTGTGTTCATAGAATGTGGAGCTTCACCTACTCCATGAGCATCATATTTTGACTGTGTGTTACACAGCACCTTCAGTGCAGTGACACAGGGTTGTCTTTTAGACTTCCCAACTCAGACACCATTTGCTGGGACTGACTACTGTCTCCCAGGACATATAAAGTTGCCATTAACTTTATTAGCCTTTGTAAAACCACAGACCCAGTGCAAACTATTTTACATAGAGTTCTGGAAAGGATTAATACTTATCCCTTTTTGTCTGTTTTTCTTGGAGCATTGTTTTGCTCCCTTTTCATGAAGACTTGGCTGGTGGCAGTGGTAACTACCCTATTTTTCCTACCGCGGTTATCTTAAATAACATTGGTATTTTTTTAGGCTATCTTGGTAGCCTCGAACTTAAACCCCCTAGACCACATATGTTTTATTTCGGTTCCGGCTGGGTTTATTCACCATTTCTTTTTGTAAAAGTCTTTCTCATGTTTTACTCCGCGCGCCAAACCATGTTTGATTCCTTTGTTCACCATCTTTTCGCGGGCTTCTACACAGAAGCCCTCCTTAGGTGCCTGTATGTCTGGGGGGGACAGGATGTGAGGGAGGGTTTAGTACTCCCTGCACAGGATCTCCTTGGAGACCCATGTCGCACTCTGAAATTATTGGCTGTGGTGACTGTCTCGGCGGGACAGCCACCCTGCTGTGTGATTGACAGCCAGGCTGTGTGAATGGGGGAAAACTGCATAAAAAGCAGGTCTCTGGGTCTGGAAAGGCAGAGTCGCCACTGGAACGAAAGGACCGACGAGGAGCTGACAGAAGAGGACCCCTACAACAACTGACCCGCCCGGTGAAGCCCTCCTGCAGGTCCAAATCTTCAGACTCCAACAACAGAGAAGATCCTCCAGGAATCTTCTTCCCCTGAGCTGGTGGGGCCAACCAGTTCGCCCAAACTGCAAACCAGGACTCCCTCCTCTGGTCGAATTCGCTGTACAGAGCTACAGTGGGCTGGATAGACAGGAAGGTCAGACCCTGCTTGGGTTTTAAGGAGCGCACCTTTTATTTGTTGCTTTGCTCTGCTGCTGGTTTCTTCCCTGGGCAGTGCAGGACCCTCCAGTCTTCCTACTTTGTGTCAGTCCAACAGTCTCTTCAGGAACCTTGAGTCTGCAGGAACTGCCAGAAACGTCCCCCTCAGCTACAGCTTCTTCTCCATTTAAAGTTACTTGCAAATCCGGTTGTTCGTTTCGTTCAGCCGTGGTGTAAGTGTGTGAAATCTTTCTCCAATCCGAGGGCTTGTCCTTCTCTACTCTTTAAACTAACTTTTCTGCCGACTGACATTCGTCCGGAACTCTTGGCAAAGACTTAACCGCAAACTACCCTGAACTGTGTGATCTTGAGCAAAAGACTTTTGTCCTATTGACTTTGGCCCTAAGCCTTTTTGATTTGATTCTATCACTGTAGTTCCTCTTTCTAGATTGCCTTGCTACTTACCTGTTGGTGCTGCTCAATTTCTGCCTAACGTTGTCTTTCCCTCCCTTTTAAATTGCTGGAGTGCCATTTTGCTCACACTTCATTTATGAGCTTAACTTGTCTGGAATCTATTGGGAGTGGTGTGGTGTATTAAGAGTGTGATTTTTAACCTGCTTTACTTTAGTGAAATGTTATGCAACTGATGTGTAAATAAATGTATATTCTTTTACTCAGAAACATTGAGTCAGTGTTTGTTTGAATCATAGTAATTGCTGTCCTTTGTCTAACTATTGATACTGCTCACTTACTCTTGAGATAAGTCTGGCTGCTCAGCCATCGCTACCACTTTACTATGTAGTACAGGCTTGTACCAAAGGTGAATTTGTACTGTCACTTGTAGTCTTAATTGTGTGTGGTGTTCTCAAAGGGTACTGCATATAATTCTGCCTTACAGTCCTCATCCTCCTCGACCTCTCTGCTACCTCGACACCGTTGATCACCCTTTACTTCTCAGCACTCTTTCTTCCTTTGGTTTCAAAGGCTCTGTTCTCAACTGGCTCTCCTCTTACCTCTCCTCTCGCTCGTTTGCTGTCTCCTGGGGAGGTCGTACCTCACCTACCCTCCACTTGGACTACGGCGTACCTCAAGGTTCAGTTCTCGGGCCTTTCCTATTCTCTCTCTACACCTCTCTCCTGGCCCCCTTTATTTCTCACCATTTCTATGCCGATGACAGGCAACTCTTCCTTTCCTTCTCTTCCTTCTCTCCTGATCTCCACCTTAAACTCTCTTCCTGTCTCACAGCCATTCAAAACTGGATGTCATCCCTCTTTCTTTCCCTCAATAGTGATAAGACTGAAGTCTTATTCTTTCCCTCCAACACTCTTCCCCCTCCCTCTCCTCCACCTTTTATCCACTTCCCCCCCTCTAATCTTCCCATCTCTGCCCACGCTCGCAATCTAGGCATTCACTTTGATTCGTCCTTCTCCTTTTCCCATCATATTTCTCTTACCTCTCGCGCCTGTCGCTACCACCTTTTCAACATTCTCAAAGTTTGTTCCTCTCTCACCTTCCATGCCACTAAACTTTCAATCTCCTCCCTTATCTTCTCTCGCCTCTTCTATTGCTCCTCTTTACTCTTTGAACTGCCTGCGTCTCATCTCACCCCCCTCAAATCCCTCTATCACTCAGCTATCCGTACCCTCTGTCTCCTTGCCCCTCACAACTGCATTTCCTCTTCGCTTTCCTACCTCGGTTGGCTTCCCTTTCACTCCCAACTTAAATTTCATTTCCTCTGTCTTGTCTTTAAATCTCTACATGATCTTGCTCCCCCTTATCTCTCATCTCTCCTTTCTTTCTACACCCCCTCCCGTTCACTTCGTTCTGCTGATCTTTTCCTTCTCTGCGTCCCCCTTTCCCCATGTGAATACTCCCATTTCTGCTCTTTTCAGCTTCTAGCCCGCCTGCATTGAAACTCCCTACCTCTCTGCATCCGCTCCATACCTACCTTTCCCTCCTTCCGTACTTCCCTGAAATCTCTCCTTCTCCATCCCCCACCCTGACACCCTTACCTTCTCCCATTTCTCTCTCCGTTCCCTCACACCTTCCCCCAGGCACCTCTCCTCACCCCCTCTCCCCCTCTCACCCTAACAGATTAATTGCTCTACTTACTGTTTTTGTATTGGTTTTATTCATGTTTGTAAATTGCTTCTACTGTTATAAACGTTATGTACCTTGTTGTTATAATGTAAAGCGCTTTGGATTAAAGCACTATATAAACACAATAAATACAAATACAAATACAAACAAAGACAAATGGAAGGGAAAGAGATGAAGAGAGACAGAATGCAAAAAACAAACATACCAAGAAATTATTATCGTAAGGGAAGGGATGACGAGAAGGACTACGTGGAGAAAGAAAATTCATAAAAAGATGAGGCAGAAGTTTTGGAGGTTGCCACGTCGACACCTGTATAATTAAGAAACAACTGAATCCGTATATGCTTGAATTCATGAGGAAGAGGCACCTCCTCGAGCTATCCTCAGTAAGGCTGGAAATGCAATGCATAAATTAGTTTTAAAAAATGGATTACCAGAGTTTGCTAATTGACATGTTCTTGATTAGCAAACAAGCTTCTTTGTTTAGCAATTCTGGACTAATATTTGTAATGTCACCAGAAGATATTTGTTCCCAAGACATAAAATGTGCGACAATAAAGCATTTTTTTGACCTGTGAGGTAAAACATTAGTGAGGTTGAGTGTCTGTAAAATGTTAGCTGCATGAATGGACCCAAATACATAGGATACAAAAACTCTATAAACAGTTTTTGGGGCAAAGCTCTTTGCAGCTGGATGCAGTCTGTGTTGCACAGTGCAGTGTCCTGTATACACTTTGCTTGTCCAATCATGCGCAGTGTAATGAGAAGATCAGATGTTTTATAAATCAAAAAGTTAAAATGTTAAAGGAAGGTCATAGATGGAGTAGTGTGGTGTTGAGGCATGCAGGGTAATTGTCAATTTCCGGTAGACAAGGTGGCCCTTGCCCATCATTGACATCTACTGTTTTCAATGTAGCATTAAATGGCACTTTGGGGGGGGAGGGCAGGGTGGTAACTGCTCTCAAGCCTGAGCCAGGTTGGACCAATCGGAACATTCCAGCCCTGCCTTCCAGCAAAAGAAGTATTTATCACTATTAGCTACCATGTAGGTTCTGATACTTTTGTTTTTGTTTGTTTTTAAGGGAACCACAGGATTTGAGAAATTCATGCTCCCCTTATTTATTTATTTATTTTGTACCACGCTGGCAGACGAGCCCGGAGACATAATAGCGCACTACATGAACAAACAAACAAGCAACAAAAATAACCGCACAGAAAAGACGTCGAAGAGGATAAATTCAAGGACAAGAGTGCAGAGTCAGATTATTGGCGGACGTTATTCAAAAAGATATGTTTTCAATCTGCTCTTAAAATGTTGCAGATTGGTACATGACCTCACATCTAGCAGAAGCATGTTCCACAACCGTGGAGCTGCATGTGGAAAAGATCTACGCTCCACGTAGGTCAAGTGTGCTCTCTGCGTTTCCAGGAGGCTACTAGAGTTAGACCGTAGTACTCTATGTGCTAGTAGGTGTGAGATACGACTGGCCAGATACTTGGGAGCTTGCGAGATGCGTAATACGGATCTCACGGTAGATGATCCGACTACGAATAGGGAGCCAGTGTAGAGCTCTCCTAGCGGATGTAACGTAGTCTCTCCTTTGAAGCCCTGCCACAATGCGCACAGCCTTATTTTGGAGATACCCAGCAGCAGACTTGAGCAATAATCAATCTTGGCACCTATAATGGCGCGAGCCACTGTAGCACAATTTTCTGAAGACAGGAAGGGCCGTAACTGTGCTAGAAGTTTGAGATGATAACATGTGCTGGACACAAGGAAATTGACCTGATTTTTCATGTTCAATTCCTGATCCAAGATCACACCAAGTGTCTTGACCTTATTCTGGGTATGAAAATACAGTCTGCAATTTTAAATGATGTAAAGTCAACAGAACTTTTTTTAGGTGCGTTGCCGTACCCAGAATCAAAGGTTCAGTCTTTGAACTGTTTAAGGCTAGTTTGTTTACTTGCATCCATACCTGAAAAAATGCATAGATGGAGTTAAGAGAAGCGTTGTCGTATTTATAATCGCCAGTTAGGGGCAGAAGACACTGAGTGTCCTCCGTATAGTTTGTGTACACCACACCCAATCTATCTAGTTGTTCAAATAGCAGAATCATAAAAATATTAAAGAGTGTAGGTGCCACGCATGAGCCCCGAGGAACCCCGCATAAAACAGAGAACTCCTCCGCCCAGATGTTATCAGAAAAACCCTAGACATACGATCCGCGAGAAAAGATTTTACCCATTCCAACACTGGCTCAGAAAAGTGCGCCGATATCCGTAGTCTCTCTGCCAGCACAGTGTGATCCACAAGATCAAGCACGGCAGAGAGATCTAACAGCATAAGCTTAAGCATCGTGGTGTTGCCCTCTGCCAAATATTGCATTAAATTAGTCTTAAGCTCAAGTAGGGTGGATTCAGTACTTTGGGCTTTCCTAAGGCCTGATTGTTTAACTCCCAAGATGTCATGAGCGTCCAGGAACGCTTCAATCTGTAGATGCGCAACCTTATCTAAAATCTTCAACAGATAAGGCACGTTCATGATAGGGCGGTAATTACCCGCTATACCAGGGTCAAGAGGTGAGTGGAAAAATCCATGCTTGCTTTATATTTTTTGGAACAACATTTTCCCTAAACAAATCATTAATAAACTTGGTAATCAAAAGGTACCAGATGTGAGGCACAAGCCTTGATGGTAATTGCCGGGCAAATATCACCCCTACAATTTGTAGGCTTGAGTTTGGCCAAGATCTCAGACAAATACTGCTCAGAGATAGGCTTAAAAGAAAACTCTGGGAAGAATTTGAGGGCTGCTTGTTCTAGAATACTTACCCCCTTTAATGGGTAGTCGATATTTTTCTGCCTGATATTTTCCTGTATTTTTTCAAGCTTATCCAGGAAAGCTTCCTGGATATTATTGCACCAGGCGGCATCCTTTACCACATGACTACGTGGTGATACAGGAGTTTCCAGCTCCTTAAGGATCCGAAAGAGTTCCTTAGAGCTGGATGCTGCGCCAGAGATGCGAAGATCGTAATAGTTTCTTTTGGCACGAACAATGGCCAATTTAAAGGCTTTGGCGGCCTGCACATAGATAAGTCTGTCCTCATCAGTCTTGTTTTTATCCCATTGTTTTAGTGCCATCCGCGCATTTTTTCTAAGGAGTCACATTTCTGGCGTAAACCAACTACATACTAGTACATATTTTATAAGCATGCCTCACAAGGGTTTGTTGACACATCCCTGGATTGAGTAATGCGGCATAAGCATCAATGGCAGTATTAGGTGGTAGACTGATCCTTCACCCTCTCCCTTCCCCATATTCCAGTTGTACGATTAGGTGATTTAAAGGACAGAGATGTAGTTCCTTTCACTAAGGCACCTGAACTGAGTCACTTATAAGTAAATGACACACCATTTGAGCACACTAAGCATGAATATAGATAGTGCGCTTGGTCAGGGGGATATTTATTTACCCACTGTCTCCCTACCTTTTGTCTCTTCCCCCGTAGGACACGGAAGCACTGCAGGGGCCTGAATTAACGGCCCATGAAGGGAGAAAACCCCCTGTTTTCTAATATTTTGTCTTGACGAAGATGACCACAGCCATCAAGGTCAACGAAACCGGTCGACTACATTGTGCATGAGTTGGACTCATGCAATCGACGACCTGTTAAGCTAAGCAATTGTTACAGACGTCAGCAATTTAATGTGTTTGGCTCGATAACAGTTCAATGTCTAGCTTTTGGTTTTAAGGCTGGTGGTGGAAGGAGCTGATAGTTTTTAGTACCAGAACAAGTCAATTGAGTCAACAGGAAGACTACACTTTACTGGTGTTTAAAGTAGTGAGAAATTCCAGAAAGCAGTATGCGCCATGATACTCATGGTGTAGACATTACCTAATGTAGAATGTCTCAATGTAGGTATTTGTGACTTGGGTCTGTGTTTCTTAATTGTATTATAGATGTTGGATAGGAACAGTTCTTTGTTCTATCCCTTTTAGATAGGTGGTGCACCATCGGACTCCTAGGGAGAGATTCTCTGGGATAGGGACAGGGTGTTCTTCCTGTCGGGACAACCTGTTTTAGTGTGTTTGTGGAAAGAAGTAAGAAGTTCATAAACCATTTTTTGTCAGGTGGTTTCATAGTTACGCGCAATTTTTCTGGCGCTAAACTTGCCACAGCTAATTCTAGTGTTTTGCAATAAGTGTTGGAGAGTTCTTCTGCTGAATTAAGAACAGTTAAGTAATTTGCCATAGATGCAAAGAAGGGGACCCTGGCTGTCGGGGTAAGCTTACGGATATTTCTAAAAGTTGCCCTGTGCCCTTCCTTGGGGATTTTTTGGACTGGAGAGATGGTCAAGTTCCAATCCAAAAGATGGTGATCCGACCAAGGGCATTGACATTTATACAGATCCTCAATGCAAATGTGTTGCGATAGGTCCCAATCCAGGGCTCTACCTTTTTCATGCGTAGATGAAGTAACATGCTGTTCAAACCCTAGGTCAGATAGCAGAGATTTCAGTAACATAGCTGGATCGTCCAATAGATTAAAATAACCAAAGTTAAAATCCCCCAAAAGAGAAATTACACTTGTGTCTGCGCTTGGGAATATCTATTTCCAGGTCCTGCGGGTGGGGCAGGGGAGGCTGGCTGGGGGACTCTGGTGGAGCTGGGTTTCAAGGTGAGGCACTGCAGTAGAGGCTCAGCCTGGGGCACCACCTCCAAGGACAAGGTGAAAGTCGGGCAGAGGCGCCACACGGCTACTTGCGGATTCCACTTGCATTCCCAGCCTCCTGACTGGCCTGCTGTCTCCCCCAGTTGCGAATATATAATGCAATCATAATTGTAGGTCAAAGCAAACTCTGCAGACTAACGACAGTGTATGGTATTGCAGTAGGTATGTCAACCCCCCCGACACGCCCCCACGCAAAGCCAAAACAGCCACATTCACCTACATCTGCGGCCACCCAGGTGCGAACACATGTACCCTGAAAACAGTGCATGGGGTCACCCCCAAGAGAGCCAGCACCTCAGCTCCACTGCGCAGGGTCCCCCTGAACTGTAACCAGCACCCCAAGAAGATGCATATAATTTCCCACAATTCATGTCATTTTCTGGTCAAACTGCATGCAAAACCTTGTAAACCGTCCCTGCACTCTGCTACGCTGCGTACGCGCCCCCCTAAGTACCATCGGAACCCCATCTGTGTGCACGCACACCGAAATCCGACATGCAAATTCAATTCCAAAGTTGCGAATCCTCTGCACAAGTCTGTATGCCCGCTACTAGGTGGCAGAAAGATGGAGGGCTTTGCGAGGTCATTTTGCATTTCAGGGGTTGCGCGGTCATGTCCATGAATACGATTTGTTGTGCGCATTTGTGGGCGTGCTATGGACTGCCTGCGGCCCGTCCCTCGTAATGCCCACATTTTCCTTTGTTCTTTCTCATTATGCACGGATCATGGCTAATATGCATGTTCTGCCCGTATTTAAAACTCTGCAAAGGCCCAGACCACACTCTGCGTGGAGACTCGCGCAGGGTGCTCTACTGCTGGCAGATGCGGGCCGGTCCTGCGTGAAGTCCCCGCAAATTTCAAAAGGGTCCAGCGCAGTCGATTCCCTGAATCTAGTTGACAATATGAGATTTAGATAAACTAAACTTTGGAGAAAAACATTGAGGCAGTGCAGTGTTTTACCGTAGAAATACTGTGATTATGCATCATGTAACAACAGAATATAGTTGGACTAATAAAAGTATCATCGTGATTCATTTGTGGTTTTCCAATTATTTGAACATATATTTTCTTGGCTAGCACTCCCACACAGGCCTTTGGAACTTGTAAGAGGGGAGGAGATGATTACTGCTGCACTCTCTCTCCAGTGGCCGCCCTGAACTTGCAGTGAACACAAAAAAGAGGGGAGTCAGAGCCCTGAGGGCAAGAGAGGAATGCAAGGTGAGCTGTGTTTTCATTAAACAGGATAATTTAAATCACCAGCTGTGCTACAACGGTGTTAATTTAATTAGCAAACCTTCAGAATTGCATGCAACACTGCCTAGTGTATGCCTTGAAATCTGAGTCATGCACAGAGCATGACGTTGCATGTGCCAACAGCCTTGGATAAGTAGAGCAATGTGTTCTACTTATCCAGTTTCTGTGTGATTGGAAATGCCTGTGTAACGCCTCAGCTGAAAACAGCCGTGTTCATTAATGCATTCCATGCATCCCTGACAGGATGGTCACTCAGTCCACGCTGGAGGAGCACTGCAACCTAATGACGTAGGCAGCATGTGTCAGGGCATGTGTGTAACCAATAGTAACATGTGTATCTCCCACAGTCCCACTAATGGTAGATGAACAAAAGATGCCCCACCACAGGTAGTCCCTTGCTCCCCAACCCATACACATGCCCATATGGTGACGCCCCGCGCCAATTCTCCAAGGTGCAGCCAATGATTGCAATTCATTCTGTGACACGGATTTCCCTTCCCTGAATTGCACACGATTGATTTAGGAAAGTTTACTCCAATGCATTTCCACATGTCCATCAGTGCTTTGCTCGATGGCAAGCAAGACACGTTGATTACCTGCAATTGTTTTATAGTCAAGCCTCCATCCCCTGGACAGAGACACGAGCAGTGATGACATGTGTAGTTACTGAAGCAGTATTGCTCAGCCAGAAGAAATACAGGCACCTTTCAGAGTGAAATTCCTGCATGAAATGGTGTTCTGATGGAATGACTGTGCTCTGCTCTTCAGCCCATCCATGTCATGGCTCAGCAACCTTCCAGGCACGTGGCACCGGTCTCCTCCAATAAGGGCGCTTTGCAAAAACACATGTGAAAAAGTATAAATAGGCAAAACATGTTGTCATTTGAAATGTTTGTCTACAAAAAAAGTGTTATTAATCTTTGAATAACCATTTCAACAAAAATATTACAAAATATGGTGTGAAAATGTCACTGGATGTAGATGCATTAACATTCTACATTTTATACTATATATATTGTATGTGTTTTACAGATGTCCTTTTAAGGAATAACATTCACATTGAAGAAGTGCAGTACCACTGACAACCTACAGATGCCCTCATAAGAAATCTCAGACCGCTCCAAAAAAGAATAGCTTGTATCATTGTATTTGGCAAATACCATTGGGTTTATCAATACCTTCCAAATCATATTCACTCCCAAAGTCTCTTGGACATGTCCACTGACTTCAATGGGTTACTCCATCCTTTGGAATCATATTCAGGATCAAAATCTCTTGTACATGTCCATTGACTTCAATGGGATACTCCACCCTTTGGAATGTGCTGGAGTACTGCCCACACCATTCTAATGAAGTAATGGGGAGACTTGGCCCTTTGAGACTGCGTTAATGGATTCAGGGTAGGAGAAATTCCAAATGGGATAGAGTTTAGGGATGTGCTCTCCACAGTTTGAGATTCAGAGGATGGTATTATCTGATATTTTGGGAGGTTGATCCCATTGAGATCAATGGAGCTAAAAATAACATGTAGCTGTTAAGACGGATTTCTGAACTCTGTCCTGGCAGCGCAGAAGTTCAGAAGGCCAACCTAATTACTTGGAACAGGGTAACCTCTGGACAAGCCAGACCCATTAGGGTAGCGATCGCGGCAGTCAAGACTAGGTCTCAAGAGCGATGAGGGTGACTGAAAGCTCGCAATGAGCACACGAAGCAAGGACACCTACAAACTACTCCAAACAGGTGTTATATTAAAAAATATATACACATTTATTCCAAGGCCTTTAAAACAATGACCGTAGCGAGAAATCACAATACAACTCTAGTAAACCAACACATGCCAAACCAATACAATATATAGACAAATACAAACGAGTCTAAAGCGTTAGATGCACGAAATGTGTAGTCCACCTAGAAGGGAAGGAAAACAGGCAGTACGAAATAATGCTTAGACCCAGTCCGCCTTCAGAGGCACCTAACTAAAAGGAAGTCCGAGCCCTACGAAGAGTGGAGCCTTGTGCTCAAAAGTACCTGCACACGCTGGTGCCAACGGGCAAAAAGGGGAGTCTCTTCGAGGGAATCAGGCAGTTCAGTTTAGTGCACAAATGAAGAAGAACAGAGTTCCGCGACTCAAGCGCAGCCTCCACTGTGGGCAGAAGCAGAGCGCGAGTACGGAAAGGCGTGCTGTTTTGACACAGCGGGGAAAAGCTATGGGCTCCTGCAGGAGGGCGACCAGTTCCTAGCTATTCTACTCACCGGTCCCCGATGCAAGCAGACCCAGGCTTTTCCGCGTCAGTTTCAGTGCTGGCAGGTTCAGGAGAGCAGGGGACGTCTCGTCGTCGTGTAGATTCTGCAGCAGCAGAGTTGAGTTAAAGATGTCCCAAACGAAGTGAACCCGCACAGTTTGTTACCACAGCAGGGCAACGGAGCGGCCGTGTGTATCTCAGCCAAATGTACACTACTCACTTCAGACCTGGGAACGCCAAGTGTACGAATCGTGTGAGAGTGACAAGGACTAGAAATACAACACAACCTGGCGGCGGTTACAGAGCAAGACTCCTGGGTAGGCTGGTCAGTCTGCTGGATGGCCCAGAGACACTTCCGAAGGCTTACGTGCAGGAGATGGTGAAGATGCCGAGAATAGCTGTCCCTGCTATTCCAAGGGTCGAAGTACCAGTACAGGCCTTCTGGTTCGATCAGAGGTAGAAAGGGTTTCACAAGGCGACAGCAGTGCAGAGGAGCAGTCCTTCAGCGGGTCACCAGCGATTCCTCGGTTCAGCCTCGTGGTTGCAGGATACTTGGCTCCTGTATTCCTTCGTTCGTGAGAACTCAGGGGATCGAAATGGTAGTGGCGTTTCCAGCCCCCTCTTATCCACGGTTCCCTTCGCGCCAAAACAGAGGGGACCCAATGGGAGATCCGCTCATCAACACTCACACCATACGTGGACCTATCACGGACCACGGTGGTCCCAGGCATTCACACCACCCTAGACTCTCTGGCACCCAGGATGTGTATTGGGACCAGACATCCCAGCCCACATCCTGGAGGCACACACAAGGCCTGTAGAAGCCCGCGAAAGCATCCGTGTTTCGCGGGAAAGTACATGCCCAAATAAGGAAGGCCCCGGGTCGGCTCGACCTGGGGAAGGTGAAGGGAGCAAGACGGTCAGCGGACAGGACAAAGGAGCCTCGTGGTCTGGCCATTTTGGGAGCCAGGCCACCATTTTGGGCTAAGTGTGATAAACACGCTTAAAACGCCAAAAGGAGCTCAAAAACACAAGAAACGATCGCTGCCACCATTCCCGTCCGTGATTCACCTGCACTGATCATTTACAATCCAAAAAGAGTATCTAGGACCTGTAGAAGACTAGAGACCCAAGAGAGCAGTAACTTAGCTTACAGTGGCCTCTTGTGTCATGTTGCACGAAAGCCGCAACATGATAAAGAAACTACGGAAAACAGTGTTTCCCGGTACTGACTGTCTTAAGGGCATGTCAGTTTCCCCGTAAGAATGGAGCGAAAGCCCAGAGGAGTGCGGCAGAAGGCTGCACTTCTCTGGCAAAGTCTAGATCATGGTGAAAACAACAGCAAAATGTTTAGGGGTTGCCACATGGAAGGAAAATTACCCACAATTAAGAAATCTTTCCTAACACTCGCCCCTCCCAGACTATGGACAGGGGGAACTAATCCACCCCTGGATGAGTCTCTTATTCAGGTCGGTTAAACATTCTGGACAACCCATCAGCATTGCTATGTTGGACACCTGGCCTATGCTCAATAGTGAAGTCGAAGCCTTGTAGACTTATGGACCACCTAAGCAACTTTGGATTCTCTCCCTTCATGTTCATTAGCCACTTTAAGGGCTTATGGTCAGTTTGCACAGTGAAGTGGGTCCCATAGAGGTAGGGCCTCAGCTTCCGTAGGGCCCACACAACAGAGAAACATTCTTTCTCCACTGTGGACCATCTGAGCTCTCTGTCCTTAAGATGGCGACTAATAAAACCAATAGGGTGTTCCTTACCCTTCTCATCTACTTGAGATAGTACAGCTCCTATCCCAGTGTCAGAGGCGTCCGTCTGCACAATAAAAGGTCTTTGATAATCAGGGGCCCTGAGGACAGGGACCTGGCACTGTGGAAACAGAGAAATTGATATGAGGCCGGGAAGCCCAAAAGGAAACACACCAACACAGGTTACAAAGGACATACAAAGCGCTTTATTTCAAAGTTACAAAGTTACCAAAGTCAATTGACATGCGAATAGCTATTCGGCTCTCTGACTAACACACAAACCTTCAACGTTAGGTTCGCACTGAAAGTGGGAGAGACCGACCATCAGGATGCTTGGGTTTTTATACATTTTGTCCTGCATTGGCCAGCCCTCTTGCAAGTTAACCATTCTTGGAACCATGGCTAGGGTTCGTAGCCAGGTCGAACACACAATTTACATATATTAGATCAGTTCCGCCGATACGGTTACATATTTACAAATAGGTTAAAGAGAGGACAGGGTCTTAGTTCATGACCCTAACAAGTAGCCTGCGGACATATTATTCATTCACGGGTGCGGAGGTCACCATGGCCGAAGTCTTACTCGAAATGTCATTCGGCCTCCATTTTGTGATTCGGGGTGACTTCCACACTGCAAGAGTACCTAAAATGGCGGCTAGATCCAAGATGGCGGCTTACACGATACATTAAGGTCAAGACCTTGCCGCGGAACCTATGTACATAGTATTCTTTTAGACAGCTTGGCGTAGGCCAACATACATTTAAACAACGCGATTGGGGTCACAATATTATATCGATTTCCACAGACCCTCCTTTTGGCCTATGCCAAGTGCTAAAACATCATTTCCTAATACTTTTGAAAATACTTGAAGGCATTATCATTCATAGGTTCCGCATCATTGTCTGAAATGTCGATAGCCATAAAGTCGTTCATAAGAACCTCTTGCAACACGAATTCTTTAGATGCTGTCTTCGGGGTGTATATTTTACGCCCTACTGCGCTCATAACCTGGGCACAACATCCCCCCATCATTCCGCATAAACTCGGGAGGCATTGAAAACAACAGCAAAGAAATAACAAAGTCCCTAAAATACCTAAAATAACAGAAAGCACCTTCCACCCCCAAGATCGCAGAGAATCCCAAAACCAAGTACTAAGGCTCCAGTCTCCTACAGGGATATGGACTTCAGAACTAAGAGTGTGTAAATTCTGAATTGCTTTAAATATTGTTGGTGAAGAATCTGGTACGAAAACACAGCAAGCGGACCACTCTAATTTACATACTCCTCCTCGTTCAGCTAAAATGACATCTAATGCCATTCGATTTTGAAGTGCTACCAATCTTATCGCCTTTTGCTCTAAGGTCATATTGTAAAGTATGTCCGTGGTCCGGTTGATCGTTTTCTCCAACACCCTCGCTAATCCCCTAATGTTTTCTGAATTTTCTATTTGTCCCCAGAAGGGGACTACTGATTTGGCTATATCCCCGAACACTTGTCCAGGGGTATCTCCATTACTATCCCGTCGCGGGCGAGCCTTAGATACCTCTAAGGTACTGGCTATAAACACACCTGGTAACAATATCCCTAAATAACAAGTTCCCTGCCAATACTTGGGCAACCAGGGAAAAGCTAAACTACCACAAACGAAATAAACGGGTCCCCCTACATACAAAGGCCTATTTTCCCCAGTCAAATTTACAATATTTACACAAGGCTCGAAATCTCCCATTGGCCTAGTGCCATTTCGTTGTACACAGAAAGGGATAGAATCAGGACTGTGATTTACAGAATAAGAAGGAGGCATGGCATCCTTATTGCCTATCGGAGCCATCTTGAAAGAAACTAGATTTTGAAAAGGAAAAGAAAGTTTATCAGACGGCCTAATAGAAGCGATATTAGGTCTACTCCTATTTGCGAAAAGCGAGCATCCCAGGGGAGTCAATTCACGTTTTTCAAATTCATTCAAATTAGTCCCATCGAAGTTCCCTGAGATGCTATCATTCCATCGGCCAAAGAAGAGTGCTCTGAGAGAGGCATAGCAGGAAGTCGTTAGAGGTAAGGGATGTATATACCATCCCAGTCCCTTGTTCCCATGTTGTGGTAAGTGAGTGCAAATCCAACAGTTACTCCTATTAAAAATAGCATGCGTAGCATTCATCACTATCATCAAAGTGTTATTATGATATTTCTGTCTATGCCGAGAGTCCCTAGGGGACAGAGTGTGAAGGTGTACAGAGGGAGTCAAAACAGTTGGTACAATTTTGGTCGGTAACAGAGGCTTCAAAGGATAGATTTCTTCAAAGTACCAAAGTCCTACGGCAGCAGTTGCAAAACTAACAATAATCAAAACGAGAACACAACAGTACGTTTTCAGGGCCCAGGCACATTGTCCATTGTTCGATTTGGTCACCTCCTTATCTAATAGTTCAATACGAGGAGCAGCGGTGAAGGCGGCAGGCATCATGGTCATCCCGATCGACGGCCCCAATGTTCGTTGCTGGCGGCACTTCGGCCGCGTGACTTCTTAGTCCTTCCCAACCCTAGCCAACAGAACCCTCCTTTTCTTTGTTCGAAAAAAGAAAGACAATAGTATTTCAATCACTCCGTTTTCTTCCAAATGCACGACACTCGTGCGGCGATTCTATTTTCGTGGTCGAAGGTTGTACCTGATGGTACCCAGGTTTGCTGAATCCAAAAGCAAAGTATCGTCGCTCCCTGAGGAGAGCGTCGCGTCGGTGGCGACGGAAGTCGCAGAGCTCAAAACAAGATTTTCCAGAAGTGATTGATCAAGAGAGTGCGGAGACAAGATGGACGGCTCCCCGAGCTCCTCGGGCTCAGAGAACTTCTCCGACGCACTCACAACGCTGCCTGCTACTCCGAGATCAGAGATTGTAGCATCAGCGAGGGGTTCTGTTTCTTCTGTAACGTGTGGCATCGGGTGAGGGATCTTCTTCACATGCGTTGCATGTATCCAATTCTTTTTCCCTGCCACCCGCACTGCCGTCCTGGTGACCAGTAAAACCTGGTAGGGTCCCCGCCACCGAGGCGCGAGACAGGAAGACCTTTCGTAGGCCTTTACCAGGACCCAGCTGCCGGGCAATATATCGTGTCCTGGGCCCGTAAACCGTACAGGTAAGGCGGCATTCACCTGGTGGTAAATGAAATACAGGTTTTTAGTCAATTGATTACAATAATATATGAGCAATACATTCTCCACATCCCTCAGGGCTTTAGGTTTAGGGAGACCCCAAATATTAGCAGGCCTTCCCATTACTACCTCGAATGGAGAGAGCCCAGTTCTAGTCTGGGGTGTGGTGCGCATAGCTAACAACACAATAGGTAAAGCATCTGGCCATTTTAATTTAGTGTCGGCACATGTTTTTGCAAGTTTGTTTTTCAAAATACCGTTGTGTCTTTCTACCAACCCCGCACTTTGAGGGTGCCTAGCTGAATGAAAACGTTTCTCAATCCCTAAGGCAACACATATTTGCAACATTACGGCTGCGATGAAGTGGGGGCCATTGTCCGACCAGATTATCCTCGGGAGCCCAAATCGAGGAAAATAGTCTTTTACCAAGATCTTTGCGGTAGTCATGGCGGTAGCATCTTTGACGGGGAAAGCCTCAACCCATTTGCTAAAAGCACAAATGATAACAAGAACATATTTCAAGTTATTACATCGCTCCATTTCAATAAAATCAAGGTGAATGGTTTCAAAGGGGACAGAGGGGGGCCCGAAACTTCCCCTTGGAGTCACTGTCCCTTTACCCACATTGTGCTGCAGGCAAATCATACAATTCTGAACATATCTTTTTGCAGTTTCCAAAATTTTATCATTCACCCAAACCTGCTGTAATATCTTCTCAATTTGCTGGGCACACACATGTGTTGGACCGTGTGCCATCGTGACCATTGCTAATACATAAGAATCAGGAAGCAACCATTTCCCGTCAGATGCGTCCACCCAACACCCTTCGTCATCCAATTTCCCCATGCCTTCAGCCCATTTCCTAGATTCTCCAACAGAGGCATCAGTCTGAATATCTCGCACAGACCCAATGCCTTCATCTATTATACAACCATCTCTCACTTCCCTCAAGGTATACATGTCTGTGCTAAGGTCTGTGGCTGTTTGTCTAGCTATCGAATCTGCAAAAGCATTTCCTCTGCCCACATCGTCTATGACCTTGCGATGTGCTGCACATTTCATAATCGCTAATTGTTCAGGGAGTGAGAGCGCTGAAAGTAGTTGTACTATTAAGGGACCATGCTGAATCTTGGTCCCGTGTGAGGTCAGAAACCCTCTTTCCGACCACAGTTTTCCGAAGTTGTGAGCCACCCCAAAGGCGTACTGACTATCCGTATAAAAGTTAACTCTATGCCCTTGGGAGAGCTCACAAGCGCGGGTTAACGCTATAATCTCCGCGGCCTGCGCAGAGTTATGCGGAATCCTTTTAGTTTCTACAACTTTGTTCAAAGTAGTAACTGCATAAGCAGCTGTAGATGTGCCATTCGGAAGTTTAAAACAGGAGCCATCACAAAACAGCTCCCCTTCCGCATTCTCCAAAGGTGTATCTGAGAGTTCTATTCTGCCCTTTGTTTCTTGTTCGGTGGCATACAGGCAGTCATGTGATCCGTCATCACCGCAAGCAGTAGTTTGCGGGAGAGGCAAAAGTTCAGCCGGATTGAGAACACAACACCTTTTAATTTGGATATGAGGAGCAAATAGAACTAATTCGTACCTGGTCAACCGGGCAGAAGTAAGGTGTTGTGTTTGAGTTTTATTCAATAGAATATCGACAGAGTGAGGCACCATCAAAATTAAATCGTGGCCTAGGACCATCCCCTCACTCTGTTTTACAGACGCAGCGGCAGCAGCAACAGCGCGCAGACATCGTGGCAAAGCGCATGCAACAGGATCGAGGGCGGAGGAATAATAGCCGCATGGCCTATTCTTCCCTCCATGTTCCTGCGTTAACACAGACAAAGCACATCCATTACATTCATGCACAAACAACACAAAGGCCTTATCGTAATTTGGTGTACCCAGAACCGGTGCTGAACACAGCGCGGCTTTGAGAAGCTCAAATGATCGTTGATGTTCCGATTCCCATGGCAGTGGCAGAGAAATGCCCTTCTTCGTCAAAGCCAACATCGGTTTTACCACTAGTGCAAAGTTCGGGATCCACAGTCTACAGTAGGACGCCATCCCTATCAGGGCTCTGACTTCCTTCTGTGTTTTTGGGACAGACATGCCAGAAATGTGTTTTATTCGTTCAGGTGTCAATCTTCTCCCCTCCTTTGACAGGAGGTAGCCTAAATAGGCAACCTCCTGGCAACAATATTGAAATTTCTTAAGTGAAGCTTTGTGACCATTTTCAGCTAAATGAACAAGCAACAATATAGTGCCTTCTTTACAAGCTTTCTCAGAGTCTGCAGCCAGGAGCAAATCGTCTACATATTGAAGCAGCGTGCAAGTAGGTGGCAATTCAAGGGTGTCGAGCTGCTCTTTTAAGGCTCTACTATAGATACTAGGACTTTCAGTATACCCTTGGGGTGCCCTTGTGAATGTCAACGAGCGTCCCCCCAAGGTGAACGCGAACAAATACCTGCTCTCCTCATGTATCGGAATACTAAAGAAGGCGTTTTTCAAATCTACTACACTAAAGTGTGTAGCCGTAGCAGGGATCATAGTTAAGATTGTTGTTACATCAGGCACGATTGGAAATTGTGGGGCCACTACCCGGTTAATAGCACGAAGATCTATTATAAACCGGTACGGAATTGCATTGTTGCCTTTCTTATATACCGGCAAGATCGGACTATTACATAAGCTACCTGTAATCTCTTCGATCACTCCACGATGTACAAAATCGGAGACAATGCATTTCAGAGCGCGCTCACCTTCAATTGAAATTTTATATTGCGGAATGCGCGGTAGCTTAACCCCATGTTTCAATACTATCTTAACAGGGTCGATGTGCAATATCCCGACATCATTGTCGTCTATTGCCCACAAACATTCTGGGACAATGTCAAATTCGGGAGGTAGAGGTCGGGTCAAGTATTGGGAGTTAAAGGGTTGCTGTGGTGAAACTGTTAATCTTATTCCGTCAGGGGAACAATGAATCACTGCATTCAGTTTCTTTAACAAATTCAACCCTAGCAAATTTTCTCCACAGTTTGAAGTAAGAAGAAAAGGGCACTGGTCTGTGAAAGGACCCAAAGAAACGGATACCGGCGCAGAAACTGGACAAACAGTTGGTATACCAGAGAACCCTATAGAAACGTTTGTTTGCCCTGACAGTGGAATGTTTGGAACCCGAGAATGGTCGATGGAGCACTTCTGTGCTCCAGTGTCGGTCAAAAACTGATGTTTCCTATTCCCCACCAATAATTCAACGTAGGGGCCCTTCCGAATAACGGGAATAGGTAGAGGTTCCAAACGCTGCTTCGGGCAATCCTAATAAGGCAGAACTTCATCAAAGGGAAGTTCCTCAGAAAGATAGGCGGCGGAAGGGTGATCAAATATATTTCTCGAGTCCATACTCGGAGTCTGATTTTAACCCGTGAAAAAGGTTGCTGGGGATCTTGTAGAAGCTGACCCCTATCAGGGCCCCCTGCTCCAGGGCGGCCCCGTGGTCGCCTACCCATACCTCCGAATGTGCCTCCTGACCTCTGACGGAGGGCAGGGCACTGTGCTCGCCAGTGACCTTCCTGGCGGCAATAAGCACACTGATTAATATTTATAGAATTTGGAGGAGTATTTCCTCTTGGAATGTACTGACCTCTAGTTTGTGTGGTACCTCCTCTGGGGTTTCTGACAATTTGCTGCAACAATACCTTAGTCTTTAGGTCACCCCTTCTTTTTTCGATTTTCTCTTTTTCATTATTAACCCGATTCTCGTAATACTGAGCCATATGCAAAACCTCTGACTGAGATTTTGCCTGCCAAGCGCTCTCTGAGGACATAATTTGCGACTGGATGTCGGGCAACAATCCACGCACTAATTTGTCCACAAACAACCTCTTCCCCGACTCTGTACCCAAATCCTGTCCACTGAAGTCGGAGAACACCTGTTCGAATCTATTAAAGAATTCAGTAGTACCTTCAGTTTTTCCTTGGACGCAGGCCGTAAGCTTGTCCCAAATAATCCTTTTTTCTGGAATTATAGTTTTTAATTTGGCAACTATTCTATCGGGTAAAGTGAGTATTACCTGGGGTGGTTTCTCACCAGCTGGTCGTTCCCCATCTATTCTAGTCAGATTTACCCATGTATCCCCTAACCCCGGCACATCATCTACTGTTCGTACCTGTTTCCATACATCAACAGGCAAAAGCACTGGAAACAATAAATCCATGTCACTTAAGGTGAACACAGAAGATTGCAAAACGGATTCTATTTCTTTATAAAATCCTGTCGGGTTCTTCCTAATATCAGGGACTGATTGTCTAATCGTGTTCACTTCCTGTCGAGAGAACGGGACGTGAACAAACTGTGATACGTAATGTGCGGGGATATCCACCGCGGGAGTACCAGCCGCCGCGTTGGCGGGGATTTCTACTTTTGGGACAAGGGTCGGAGGGACCTCTCTCATAGGCAACTGAGATATAGGGACCTCCGACCGCTTACTAAGTAATAAGGCCAAATCGAGCGCTAAAGCAGCTGTAGAAGTGTCGGGCGAAAAAGCTCTTTTACAAATACCTAATAACTCTGTGGGGCAACCAACCTTCTTCCTTATACATTCCTCCTGTAAGTGCTGTACCATCACTTGGATTACCTTTCTTTGCATCTCTACCGTGTATTGACTATATGTGTCATATACCTCATCTGGCGGTATCGATGAATCCGAGATCGACCGAACCGCATCTCTTGTACAAATCCGTACTTCCTCGGGTGCTGATCTTCGGCACGAAAGGAACCGTTTCTGTACATATATCCTATCGTCCTCATCATCCTCATTTTGTAACCTTTCAAAATCCCTTCTAAACTCAAACAACCTATCAACATGTCCATATACTTTCTGCTCTGTATCCCTCGAGAGTGCCAAAGCGTTCAGATGTCTCACCCCTTGTGGGAGATCCGAAGTCTGCAATCTACCCCACATTACACCTAAGTGAATCCCCAGTCCTTCAATAAAAACGTTTTTCTCGGGAAAATCGTGCAAATTAGATAATGTTGAAAGTACATCAGTTTGATCACCTTTTTCCATGCAATGTTTAGCCCAAGCAAATAGTTCCTGTTTCCTGCCCGCAGGAACAGTACTACGAGTCACAATTTTCGACCCTGCACCGGGATCTGATTTAGTGAACACGGGACTCCCCGGAATCGGAGGTGTAGGTGAACCTAACAAGGGTGCAGGGGAAAGCGGTAATGTAATAGACGAAATAGACGGAGGAGCGACAACCAAAGAACTAGGGGCAGTAGGCGGCACAAGAGGAGTAGGAATAGCGATGGGAGCAATAGCAGGAATGGGCATAGCGCCCACATCGGGAGCATACGGAGGTGGCGCTGAAGAATCAGGTCTCCGTTCGTTCAGTATTTTCTCAATAAACTCCTCGGAAACATGGAAATCTTTAGAGGGGTAAATTTTCTGGACTCCGAGCGAGAAAGCTCTGTCCATTTTCTGGGTTTCTTCTAATCGCTTTTCCTTGTCGTACAACAATGCCTTTTCGGCATTCGTTTTATGACGTCGTGCATGTTTATCCCTACTTTTAAGCTGCTGTAATGCTTCCTTTTTCCAATTTTGTAACACATCAAAGGCTGCTGGCCTAGCCTTTTTCTTAAGCAAGATCGACTCTAAGTATTCAATACGGGGGATCTCAAAACTACCATTGATTGGCCAGTGAAATTCGGAGGCATTTCTGGTCTGTCTGTGCCAAATGTCATCAAATACAATACTACCAATGCCATACTTACAGTACATAGTACACGCCGGCGACCCCTCCTGTGGTGCCGGGCGGCTAAATTCAAAAGATTGTCGATCGCTGCGGAACAGAGCCCTAAAGCAGCTAGACAATTTCCCAGGCATTTCTCAAAGAATTGGTGTTACCTGGTCCAATAATTGTGTCTGCAGATACAATACGCCAAATTCAAATTGTCAGGGTTAAATTAAGAGCCGGGTCACGGCTGCACCTGACCAAACCTAAGGAGGACCGTACGGTTTACAAAGGACTTCAACTAACGAATTTTACCTGCGTTCAGTGGTTTCGGCAAATCTGCCCGCCTCGGAATTGGACCCTCGTCAAGATGCCGTGTCAGACCGCACGACTATCGCCCAGGATCGGATCGTGCAGCGCTGCCGAGGTATCGCGTCTCGATCTGTCGGGCCCGCAGAATCACACCGTCCGATCCCGATTCGATAGTCTGCGTCAACCTTCAATGATCCGGCATCAATCTTGAGGGTCCCTATTCGGGCGCCCACTGTGGAAACAGAGAAATTGATATGAGGCCGGGAAGCCCAAAAGGAAACACACCAACACAGGTTACAAAGGACATACAAAGCGCTTTATTTCAAAGTTACAAAGTTACCAAAGTCAATTGACATGCGAATAGCTATTCGGCTCTCTGACTAACACACGAACCTTCAACGTTAGGTTCGCACTGAAAGTGGGAGAGACCGACCATCGGGATGCTTGGGTTTTTATACATTTTGTCCTGCATTGGCCAGCCCTCTTGCAAGTTAACTATTCTTGGAACTATGGCTAGGGTTCGTAGCCAGGTCGAACACACAATTTACATATATTAGATCAGTTCCGCCGATACGGTTACATATTTATACATAGGTTAAAGAGAGGACAGGGTCTTAGTTCATGACCCTAACAAGTAGCCTGCGGACATATTATTCATTCACGGGTGCGGAGGTCACCATGGCCGAAGTCTTACTCGAAATGTCATTCGGCCTCCATTTTGTGATTCGGGGTGACTTCCACACTGCAAGAGTACCTAAAATGGCGGCTAGATCCAAGATGGCGGCTTACACGATACATTAAGGTCAAGACCTTGCCGCGGAACCTATGTACATAGTATTCTTTTAGACAGCTTGGCGTAGGCCAACATACATTTAAACAACGCGATTGGGGTCACAATATTATATCGATTTCCACAGCACAAGGAGTCTTTTAAGCCATTGAAGGCCTTCTCACACTCGTCGGTCCAAGTTACCTTCTTGGGTTTTTTCAGAGTGGTGAGGGAAGTCAGAGGGGCAGCTATGGTGCCATAGTCCGCCACGAAGTTGCGGTAATACCCCATGAGTCCTAAGAAGGCTCTCACTTGGGTTTGTGTAGTGGGGGTAGGCCAGTCTTGCACTGCTTGTACTTTACTGGGAAGAGGCTGTATCCTCCCTCCACCTACTTCATGTCCAAGGTAAACCACTGAGCCTTGTCCAATCTGGCATTTACTAGCCTTTATGGTCAAGTGTGCTTTCTGAAGAGCCTGGAGCACAATCCCGAGGTGTTTCACATGGTCTTCCCAGGTGGCACTGAAAACTGCTATATCGTCCAGATATGCAAGACAGAATTCGTCCAACCCATTCAACACATGATTCACAAGCCTCTGGAAAGTGGCAGGTGCATTCTTCCACCCGAACGGCATTACCCTAAATTGGTAAAGGCCTTCTGGAGTAGAAAACGCTGTCTTCTCCTTGGCATGTTTTGCTAAAGCTATTTGCCAATAGCCAGCAGTGAGGTCAAACGTGCTGAGGTACTTGGAGGCACCCAAAGTATCCACCAGCTCATCTGTTCGAGGCAAGGGGTGTGCATCTGTCTTGTTGACAGCATTTAGAGCCCTGTAATCCATGCAGAATCTCAATTCAGAAGTGCCTGCCTTTGGAACCAAAACCACAGGGCTGGACCAAGGACTACTAGAGGGTTCAATCACCCCAAGGTCTAACATCTTGTTGACCTCGGTCTTAATATAAGACCGTACTTTGTCTGACATCCTGTATCCCCTACTTTTGGTAGGTACATTGTCTCCTGTGTCTATGTTATGTTTGCACCAAGGTGTCAAACCAGGCGACTGTGAAAACAGGGGGGAAAACTGCCTAAGCAAACCTTTCACCTCAGCCTGCTGATCAGAAGTCAGGTGAGGGGCCACTTGGACACCCTCAAAGGAGCTATCTGAAGGACCGCTTTGGAACAGGTCGGGGAGAGGTTCAGACTCCTCTTCCTCAAAATCTGAAGCCAGTAGCAGTGCTGCGATTTCGACTCTTGGGACGAAAGCCTTCAGCCTATTTACGTGAAACACTTTTGGAGCCTGTCCAGGCCTTCCAAGGTCCACTAAATAGTTAACCTCACCCAGGGGCTCCACCACTGTGTAAAGGCCTGACCATTTGTCCTGTAACGCGCGAGGCCTTATAGGATTCATGATCAGGACTTGCTGACCAGGTGTAAAGTTGATGAGGGAAGCTTTCTGGTCGTACCAATGTTTCACCAGCGCTTGTCTTGCCTTCAATTTATCACTAGCCAAGCCCATCAGAAGGACCATCTGTTTTCTGAGCCCCAGCACATAATCTACTACGTTGGTAGTAACAGGGGGAGTGGGCATCTCCCATCCCTCTTTGACTATGGCTAAGGGTCCCTGTACAGGATGACCGAACAGAAGTTCGAAGGGGCTGAAGCCAACACCCTCCTGTGGTACCTCTCGGTAGGCAAACAGTAAGCATGGTAAAAGAAGATCCCATTTTCTTCTCTGAGGTTCTTCCAGAGCCCCAATCATGCTCTTTAACGTTCTGTTGAAACGTTCCACCAGACCATTGGTCTGGGGGTGGTATGCAGAAGAGAACTTGTAGGTGACCCCACATTCTTTCCACATAGCCTGCATATACTTCGACATAAAGTTGCTGCCACGATCCGACACAACTTCTTTAGGGAAGCCAACTCTAGTAAATATGCCAAGTAATGCTTTTGCAACTGACTTGGCAGTTACAGTTTTCAATGGGATGGCCTCAGCTTATCTGGTTGCATGGTTGACCAGCACCAGGATAAACCTATTGCCTGAGGATGTTTGCGGGTCAAGGGGACCAACGATGTCGATCCCTACCCTTTCGAATGGTATTCCCACAACTGGGAGTGGTACCAATGGAGCTTGGATTGTCGAGCCAACCTTACCAGATAACTGGCAGGAGGCACAACTCCTGCAGTGACTTTCTACTTGCACCCCCATCTTGGGCCAGTAGAAGTGCATGGATAACCTTTGCTTGATCCTCTTAATACCAAGGTGACCAGCAAGGGGGACTTCATGCGCCAACTGCAGACTGCAGGAGGAAGGGTCTTACAGCAAGGGGAACCACCAACCTCCTATGGTCTCCTTCTGTAGACTCTGTGGGCTCACTATACAGGAGTCCACCTTCCCAATAAATCTGATGCGTCCCAGGAGGTTCACCCTCAAGCTGGGAGCAGGCCTGTCTCCTTAGGCCTTCCAGAGATGGGCACTCACGTTGGCCTTTACTGAATTCGTCCCTATCAGGACCACCTTCTACTAACAAGTCTTTTAGTTCAGGATGGTCGTTGGGGTCAAATACTTCAGGCATCGCCACCTCCTCATCAGGCCCGGGCGATTGACCAACTTCCTCCACCGCAGTGGTAGGCGAGCTCGGGGGAATATTCTCTTTCCCTCGACTTGACTTGTTTACTCCTTTCACCTTGGGTTTCCCCTTCGGCTGGGGCATCGTATTGGTCTTGGCCAATGCTGCCCGTGCTTGAGACCGTGTGTAGGGTCTGTCGGCAGTGTCTCCTACGAGCCCTAAAGCTCTGAGATCATTACCTAACAAGACCTTTCCTGGGACGTTTCTCTGAATGCTCACTGGAATCCTGACTGCTGTACCATTTAAAGTAAGATTTACAGGTATTACTGGGAACATACGGAGTGGGCCGTCAGCCAACTTAGTGGGCATCAGAGTAGCTCTGGCAACTTCTTCTGAGTCTACCAAGGTAGAATCCACTACAGTTCGACTGCACCCACTATCCCTAAGAGCTGGAGTATCTACTCCATTGATCAGCACACTGTCTTTAAAGTAGTGCTTGGTATTATCTGTAATGCCTGCATAAGCCTTAGCGACTTTAGGCTCCCAGGAACCCAGGGAAACTAAAACTACCTCAGCTTCTATCCCGCTGGGAAATGAGTCTGAGGAGAAGGATGCTCCTGTAATCTCTTCTTCCTCGTAGGAGGAGAAGGCCAGATTAGCGGAGTGGACCCCCAAAGGTCTAACCTTACACCGGGGATCCCCCTTCACGTGGTCAGTTGCTCCACAAGCAAAACAAGATCCATTGGGTCTGTTTACATAGGGAGGCTTATTGTAACCAGAGTTCTGTTTCGGAGGCTGACCTCCACTACCCTGTGAGTTCTCTTGTGTCTTACCCTTATTTTTCTTTTTGTGGCCCTTTTGAGAAGAAGATTTATCAGATTCTCCACCCTCCTTATCTTTGGACTTTTTCCCTTCCTCCTGCTTACCAGGATGAGTTTTGTCCTTATGGGACACTCGATGTGACACCCATAAGTCTGCTGCAATGGCCAGCCTCTTAGGATCTATCTCCTTCGAATCGGCCAAATGCTGCTTGAGCTCCGGGGAAGAAGATGCAAAAATGTGTTCCAGCATGACAAGATTTATCATGCCTTCAAAGGTAGAAACCTTATAACCTTCGACCCAGCCAGTCAAGTTTTTTAAGGATTCAGTGACATAAGATACCCAAGTACCACCTTCTTTTTTCTTGTACTCTCGGAATCATTTTAAATATTGGGCAGGAGTCTTTCCAAACTTTAAAATGAGAGTTTGCTTTAACATTGCGAAATCAGCGCGCTCAGCCTTCAACATTTCCATAATGGCACTACAGCTAGAATGGGGCAGTCTGCTGAGTAACCAGGCAATCTTATCAGCATTGTCAACTTGTTGAACTTCACATGCATACTCAAACGCATTCAGCCAGTCCATAATGTCATTCCTTTCCTCATACACACTGAGCAGATCTTTCGGAAACCGTGGATGAGAGGAGGCCCCAGACCCATGTCCAGGACCCTTGGATCCATTTGCAACCTGAAGCTTGGCCAGTTCCAACTGGTGATCCCTGTCTTTCTGTTTTTCTGCCTGTTCGATTTGTAGTTTGGCTATGCTGAATTCAAGCTCCTTCTGCCTAAACCGCAGCTCTTGCTTCTTGAATTCAAGCATAGTCTCCCCATCGACACTGGCAGAGGAAACATTAGACATCTCATCCTCCCTGTCCTCGTGGTCGCGGTGGATCAGTGCAGCGGCAGAACCATCGGTTCTACCAGTGAGAGCAGCCCCACCTCCTTCCGCACTGTCCTCAGAAGTTATAGCGTCAAGCTGCGCTTCTTGCCACGCCACGATTCTTTGGATCATATTCAATTTGTTGTCTTGAGAGGAAACACCTCTCTCCGCACACATCTTTTTCAATGTTTCTGATTTGGAAGCATTTAAAGTTAACAAGGTATTTGTTTCCATACTGTTAGATAGGACTATGGCCTTTTTAAAGTTATACTATAACAATTCACTACGTGTCCTGGTAGGAATAACTTGAAATGCCTTAGTTCGTGCGCAACACTGGATACCTTCAGTCATATCCCACCGCTGTACACCAATTTGTTAAAACGGATTTCTGAACTCTGTCCTGGCGGCGCAGAAGTTCAGAAGGCCAACCTAATTACTTGGAACAGGGTAACCTCTGGACAAGCCAGACCAATCAGGGTAGCGATCGTGGCGGTCAAGACTAGGTCTCAAGAGGGATGAGGGTGACTGAAAGCCCGCAATGAGCACACGAAGCAAGGACACCTACAAACTACTCCAAACAGGTGTTATATTAAAAATATATACACATTTATTCCAAGGCCTTTAAATCAATGACCGTAGCGAGAAATCACAATACAACTCTAGTAAACCAACACATGCCAAACCAATACAATATATATACAAATACAAACGAGTCTAAAGTGTAAGATGCACGAAATGTGTAGTCCACCTAGAATTGAAGGAAAACAGGCAGTGCGAAATAATGCTTAGACCCAGTCCGCCTTCAGAGGCACCTAACTAAAAGGAAGTCCGAGCCCTACGAAGAGTGGAGCCTTGTGCTCAAAAGTACCTGCACACGCTGGTGCCAACGGGCAAAAAGGGGAGTCTCTTCGAGGGAATCAGGCAGTTCAGTTTAGTGCACAAATGAAGAAGAACAGAGTTCCGCGACTCAAGCGCAGCCTCCACTGTGGGCAGAAGCAGAGCGCGAGTACGGAAAGGCGTGCTGTTTTGACACAGCGGGGAAAAGCTATGGGCTCCTGCAGGAGGGCGACCAGTTCCTAGCTATGCTACTCACCGGTCCCCGATGCAAGCAGACCTAGGCTTCTCCGCGTCAGTTTCAGTGCTGGCAGGTTGAGGAGAGCAGGGGACGTCTCGTCGTCGTGTAGATTCTGCAGCAGCAGAGTTGAGTTAAAGATGTCCCAAACGAAGTGAACCCGCACAGTTTGTTACCACAGCAGGGCAACGGAGCGGCCGTGTGTATCTCAGCCAAATGTACACTACTCACTTCAGACCTGGGAACACCAAGTGTACGAATCATGTGAGAGTGACAAGGACTAGAAATACAACACAACCTGGCGGCGGTTACAGAGCAAGACTCCTGGGTAGGCTGGTCAGTCTGCTGGATGGCCCAGAGACACTTCCGAAGGCTTACGTGCAGGAGATGGTGAAGATGCCGAGAATAGCTGTCCCCGCTATTCCAAGGGTCGAAGTACCAGTACAGGCCTTCTGGTTCGATCAGAGGTAGAAAGGGTTTCACAAGGCAACAGTAGTGCAGAGGAGCAGTCCTTCAGCAAGTCACCAGCGATTCCTCGGTTCAGCCTCGTGGTTTCAGGATACTTGGCTCCTGTATTCCTTTGTTCGTGAGAACTCAGGAGATCGACATGGTAGTGGCGTTTCCAGCCCCCTCTTATCCACGGTTCCCTTCGCGCCAAAACGGAGGGGACCCAATGGGAGATCCGCTCATCAACACTCACACCATACGTGGACCTATCACGGACCACGGTGGTCCCAGGCATTCACACCACCCTAGACTCTCTGGCACCCAGGATGTGTATTGGGACCACACATCCCAGCCCACATCCTGGAGGCACACACAAGGCCTGTAGAAGCCCGCGAAAGCATCCGTGTTTCACGGGAAAGTACATGCCCAAATAAGGAAGGCCCCGGGTCGGCTCGACCTGGGGAAGGTGAAGGGAGCAAGACGGTCAGCGGACAGGACAAAGGAGCCTCGTGGTCTGGCCATTTTGGGAGCCAGGCCACCATTTTGGGCTAAGCGCGAGAAACGCGCTTAAAACGCCAAAAGGAGCTCAAAAACACAAGAAACGATCGATGCCACCATTCCCGTCCGTGATTCACTTGCACCAATCATTTACAATCCAAAAAGAGTATCTAGGGCCTGTAGAAGACTAGAGACCCAAGAGAGCAGTAACTTAGCTTACAGTGCCCTCTTGTGTCATGTTGCACGAAAGCCGCAACATGATAAAGAAACTACGGAAAACAGTGTTTCCCGGTACTGACTGTCTTAAGGGCATGTCAGTTTCCCGGTAAGAATGGAGCGAAAGCCCAGAGGAGTGCGGCAGAAGGCTGCACTTCTCTGGCAAAGTCTAGATCATGGTGAAAACAACAGCAAAAAGTTTAGGGGTTGCCACATGAAAGGAAAATTACCCACAATTAAGAAATCTTTCCTAACAGTAGCGGATGATGAAAGTGTGCTGGTAGAGTGATATATGATATGATATATTTTGTTTATATTGCGCTCATACACAAGTGTTTCAGAGCGCGACCGAGCGAAGGGAGGGGAACAAGAGAAAACTAAAATACGATCTTACTAGGCCCAGTGAAATTAAGAACGCACAAGTGCATGGAAAAGGTAAAAGGAGGGAAAGTGGGGAACAGAGGAGAGAACAGAATAAATATTCCATGGAATAAATAAATAAATAAATAAACAAAGCTGTGGAAATTGTAGTGCAGCCAGACAAGTGGCAAGTGCGTGATTAGTGAGATAGGATTTATCTTTTAAGTGCAGAAGGAGAGTGGGGGAATGTATGGGTACAGATACAGATCCCAGTGCTGGAGGTGGCCCGGAGGCAGTGCAGGAGGGAGGCAGGGTGAGAAGGTACCTGTGCCGAAGGACAGAGGGTGGCCAGGTGCACGGTGCCGAGGGAGAGAAACAGATCAGCAGAGGAGAGGAGTTGCAAAGGCAGAAGCGAAGAGGAAGGTCTTGAGGTGCTTCCAGAACCTGAGAGGTTCTCCTCAAGTTTCAGGGTGGACGGGAGGCTGTTCCAAAGGGAGGCCCCAGCCGAAGACAGAGATCTGCGCCCAGCTCGTTTCTTTAAAAAACGACCGACCCTGAGGGAATTAGAAGTAGAGGAGCGAGGGGCTGGAAAAGGGAGGTATTTACGGAGAGATAGTTGAGGGTATTTCGGACCCAGGCCCCAGAAAGCCTTGTGGACAATGCAGAGGGTTTTGGATTTAATCCTTGCATCCACTGGGAGCCAATGAAGGGATGTCAGAGCTGGAGAGATACGATCCCAGGGCTTGAGACCGAGGACAAGTCTTCCAATCCTGTTCTGGATTAGTTGTAAAGGGCAAAGAGTGGAGGCAGGTAGATTTAAAAAGAGGCTGTTACAATAGTCCAACCTGGAGAGAACCAGAGCTTTGGAGACAGTGAGCTTCTGGGGGAAGGAGAGGAAAGGCAGAGTAACTCTAAGGAGGTGCAGTAAGAAGTTTGACTTTTTGGAAACTTCATAGATGTGTGCAGAGAAGGAAAGTGTGGAGTAAGATGACCCTTAGGTTCTTAGTCTAGCAGGTAGGGGCAGGAGGGGGGCCAAGGGAGGCCGGCCAGAGAGTGAGGGGAAAAGATGGCAAAGGTGTCCCAATGAGCAGTATCTCAGTTTTGTTGGCATTTAAAGAAAGATCGTTGGCAGCACATCAGTTTTGAATGGCAGATAGGCAATCAGAGATGAGGGAAGGCGAGGATTTGGCTTAAGGAAGCCTGAAAATGAGTGGAGTGTCATCAGCATAGCACTGGAAGTTTGAGCAGAAAATGGAAATGCAGTAGGCAAGAGTTGCCAGGTATTGGTTGAAAAGCCAGGGCAAGAGGTTTGACCCGGGGGAACACCACAGGTAGAGAGGGAGATAGCGGATAGGAAGGACCCAAGTGTTCCCTGGGAGGGTCGATCAGAAAGGAAAGAGGTCAGCCAGGCCAGTGATGACATTGAGATCCACGGAGGTTAATACAATATATGGAGGGCGATGATGTGGGCTGGGAGGCTGATGGCATAACATGTTATAGGGGCCATTTGGCTTCTTGTGTGAGGAGTGTGCTGTAGGTGACTCCCTGCAAACGCTGTTAAGATAGCTCAATGTACTGAGCGCCGGCTGAACATCAGTGTGCAGCCCGCAGGGCAGGGACACCTACATGATCATCCTTCACATACTGTGACAGCAATCCACATTACACTGGGTAATAGCGCCTGCTATTGCAGCGCTTTGAGCAGAAAGGAGCACACCTTAAGTGCTCTGTGGAGGCGTGACAGTATTAAATGATTGTGACTTCATACACATTGCCTTTGCAGGAATGCACACTGCCATAGTGACTTAACAACTACCTCCAAGAGGCAGGGATGGCGCCACAGCCTTTCAGCACTTTCAGATTCAATGGGCCTCTGGCCTAAGGAGGCCCTGGGCTGCTGCTTCCATGTTGGCAGGCTTATCAAACAGCAAAAAACCTCTTTAATTCAGTACATTAAACATTTGCTCTCTTCAGCGTGCATGTTACAGGCTGTCCTTGCTGACACCCTCAGATCATCCTCTCCCTCTGGCCTTGCAGTATCCAGCAGCATTCTTAACACATGTTTGCCTTTCTACTACAGGCTTCGACTACATTAGCACCTCACTGGCTGGTCGTTTTCAGTTTCAACTCCTACCTGGCCCACTTTCTTTATTCTGTCATGCAGAGGCCAATAATCTTGTCCTGTGAAAATCTGCAGCCACCTCACCACCTCTCTCCATTGCTTTATCTAGTATTTTGCATTTGAATGAAGCTGCAAGGCAGAGTTGATGGCATGAACATATTTCCTTTATAATCTATTCACCCCACAGGCTCCTCAGAAGGATTTTCCCAACTGCAGGTAAGGGGGTCTCCAAACATTTTTAAATGGGTCTCAACAAGCTCCTACACATTTGCTCCTGACCCTGCCATGAGGTGTGAGAGAGAGGATGGACACGGTGTTAGATAATTTAAAAATATGTGATTACGGTTAATGAAAGCATGATGTTTTGAGTGGATTGGGCGCCTCACTTCATGCAATGGGGGCAAAGTATGGAGCTGCTTGCCCTACATAGATGCTTAAGGATGTGGAAGCATTAGGGTTCCCACTCTAGCACGCAAGGAACCAGATGGAGGAAGTGATGTAGCCTAGCACACAACTGCTGTCTCTGGTGTTGGCAGAAAGACTTGGCACAGGGCGGCTCATATTCTGAATTGAAAAGAAGTGATGGGGCTGGGTTTGCGTGCAGTAGGTCTGCACCAATCGATGGGAAGGGAGCTGGGTGAGATGTGCAGTAGGTCTGCACCAAGCGATGGGAGGGGAGCTGGGTTTGTGTGCTGTAGGTCAGCACGAAGCGATGGGGTGGGAGCTGGGTGAGATGTGCAGTAAGTCGGCACCAAGGGATGGGAGGGTAGCTGGGTGAGATGTGCAGTAGGTCAGCACCAAGCGATGGGAGGGGAACTGGGTGAGATGTGCAGTAGGTCAGCACCAAGCGATGGAACGGAAGCTGGGTGAGATGTGCAGTAGGTCAGCACCAAGCGATGGGAGGGAAGCTGGGTGAGATGTGCAGTAGGTCAGCACCAAGCGATGGGAGGGGAGCTGGGTGAGATGTGCAGTAGGTCAGCACCAAGCGATGGGAGGGGGGCTGGATGAGATGTGAAGTAGTTCAGCACCAAGCGATGGGAGGGGAGCTGGGTGAGATGTGCAGTGGGTCAGCACCAAGCGATGCAACGGGAGCTGGGTGAGATGTGGAGTAGATCAGCACCACGTGATGGGAGGTTAGGTAGGTGAGATGGCCAGTAGGTCAGCACCAAGCGATGGGACGGGAGGTGGGTGAGATGTGCAGTAGGTCAGCATCAAGCGATGGGAGGGGAACTGGGTGAGATGTGCAGTAGGTCAGCACCAAGTGATGGGAGGGGAGCTGGGTGAGATGTGCAGTAGGTCAGCACCAAGCGATGGGAGGGAAGCTGGGTGAGATGTGCAGTAGGTCAGCATCAAGTGATGGGAGGGGAGCGGGGTGAGATGTTCAGTAGGTCAGCACCAAGCGATGGGAGGGGAGCTGGGTGAGATGTGCACTACTGGATGAGATGTGCAGTAGGTTAGGAGGGGAGCTGGGTGAAATGTGCAGTAGGTCAGCACCAAGTGATGGGAGGGAAGCTGGGGGAGATGTGCAGTAGGCCAGCACCAAGTGATGGGAGGGAAGCTGGGTGAGATGTGCAGTAGGTCAGCACCAAGCAATGGGAGTGGAGCTGGGTGAGATGTGCAGTAGGTCAGCACCAAGCAATGGTAGGGGAGCTGGGTGAGATGTGCAGAAGGTCAGCACCAAGCCATGTTAGGGGAGAAGGGTTTGCTTGCAGTAGGTCAGCACCAAGCGATGGGAGGGGAGCTGGGTGAGATGTGCAGTAGGTCAGCACCAAGCGATGGGAGGGGAGCTGGATGAGATGTGCAGTAGATCTGCACCAAGCAATGGGAGGGAAGTTGGGTCAGATATGCAGTAGGTCTGCACCAAGCGATGGGAGGGGAGCTGGGTGAGATGTGCAGTAGGTCAGCACCAAGCGATGGGAGGGAAGCTGGGTAAGATATGTAGTAGGTCTGCACCAAGCGATGGGATGCGAGCTGGGTGAGATGTGCAGTAGGTCGGCACCAAGCGATGGGAGTGGAGCTGGGTGAGATGTGCAGTAGGTCAGTACCAAGCGATGGAAGGGGAGCCTGGTGAGATGTGCAGTAGGTCAGCCCCAAACGATGGGAAGGGAGCCGGGTGAGATGTGCAGTAGGTCAATTCCAAGGAATGGGAGGGGAGCTGGGTGAGATGTGCAGTAGGCCGGCACCAAGCGATGGGAGGGGAGCCGGGTGAGATGTACAGTAGAAAAGCCCCAAGCGATGGGAGGGGAGCCTGGTGAGATATGCAGTAGGACAGCACCAAGCGACGGGAGGGGAGCTGGGTGAGATGTGCAGTAGGTCAGCACCAAGCGATGGGAGGGGAGCTGGGTGAGATGTGCAGTAGATCAGTACCAAGCGATGGGAGGGGAACCTGGTGAGATGTGCAGTAGGTCAGCACCAAACAATGGGAGGGGAGCCGGGTGAGATGTGCAGTAGGCCAGTTCCAAGTGATGGGAGGGGAGCTAGGTGAGATGTGCAGTAGGTCGGCAGCAAGTGATGGGAGGGAAGCTGGGTGAGATGTGAAGTAGGTCAGCACCAAGCGATGGGAGGGGAACTGGGTGAGATGTGCAATAGGTCAGCACTAAGCGATGGGAGGGAGCCTATGAGATGTGCAGTAGGTCGGCACCAAGTGATGGGAGGGAAGCTGAGTGAGATGTGCAGTTGGTCAGCACCAAGCGATGGGAGGGGAGCAGGGTTAGATGTGCAGTAGGTCAGCACCAAGCGATGGGAGGGGAGCTGGGTTAGATGTGCAGTAGGTCAGCACCAAGCGATGGGAGGGAAGCTGGGTGAGATGTGCAGTAGGTCGGCACCAAGCGATGGGAGGGAGCTGGTTGAGATGTGCAGTAGGTCAGCACCAAGTGATGGGAGGGGAGCTGGGTGAGATGTTCAGTAGGTCAGCACCAAGCGATGGGAGGGGAGCTGGGTGAGATGTGCAGTAGGTCAGCACCAAGCAATGGGAGGGGAGCTGGGTGAGATGCGCAGTAGGTCAGCACCAAGCGATGGGAGGGGAGCTGGGTGAGATGTGCAGTAGGTCAGCACCAAGAAATGGGAGGGGAGCTGGGTGAGATGCGCAGTAGTTCAGCACCAAGCGATGGGAGGGGAGCTGGGTGAGATGAGCAGGAGGTCAGTACCAAGCAATGGGAGGGAAGCTGGGTGAGATGTGCAGTAGGTCAGCACCAAGCGATGGGAGTGGAGCTGGGTGAGATATGCAGTAGGTCAGCACCAAGCAATGGAAGGGGAGCTGGGTGAGATGTGCAGAAGTTCAGCACCAAGCGATGGGAGGGGAGCTGGGTGAGATGAGCAGTAGGTCAGTACCAAGCAATGGGAGGGAAGCTGGGTGAGATGTGCAGTAGGTCAGCACCAAGCGATGGAAGGGGAGTTGGGTTTGTGTGCAGTAGGTCAGCACCAAGCGATGGGAGGAGAGCTGGATGAGATGTGCAGTAGGTCAGCACCAAGTAATGGGAGGGGTGCTGGGTGAGATGTGCAGTAGGTCACCACCAGGCGATGGGAGGGGAGCTGGGTGAGATGTGCAGTAGATCAGCACCAAGCGATGGGAGGCGAGCTGGGTGAGATATGCAGTAGGTCAGCACCAAGCGATGGGAGGGGAGCCTATGAGATGTGCAGTAGGTCAGCACCAAATGATGGGAGGGGAGCTGGGTGAGATATGCAGGAGGTCAGTACCAAGCAATGGGAGGGGAGATGGGAGAGATCTGAAAGACATCTGTAATTTACAGGAGCTGGGTGAGATGTGCAGCAGGTCAGTACCAAGCAATGGGAGGGGAGCTGGGAGAGATCTGAAAGACATCTGTAATGTACAGGAGCTGGCTGAGATATGCAGTAGGTCAGCACCAAGCGATGGGAGGGGAGCTGGGTGAGATATGCAGTAGGTCAGCACCAAGTGATGGGAGGGGAGCTGGGTTTGTGTGCTGTAGGTCAGCACGAAGCGATGGGATGGGAGCTGGGTGAGATGTGCAGTAAGTCGGCACCAAGGGATGGGAGGGGAGCTGGGTGAGATGTGCAGTAGGTCAGCACCAAGCGATGGGAGGGGAACTGGGTGAGATGTGCAGTAGGTCAGCACCAAGCGATGGAACGGGAGCTGGGTGAGATGTGCAGTAGGTCAGCACCAAGCGATGGGAGGGAAGCTGGGTGAGATGTGCAGTAGGTCAGCACCAAGCGATGGGAGGGGAGCTGGGTGAGATGTGCAGTAGGTCAGCACCAAGCGATGGGAGGGGGGCTGGATGAGATGTGAAGTAGGTCAGCACCAAGCGAAGGGAGGGGAGCTGGGTGAGATGTGCAGTGGGTCAGCACCAAGCGATGCAACGGGAGCTGGGTGAGATGTGGAGTAGATCAGCACCACGTGATGGGAGGTTAGGTAGGTGAGATGGCCAGTAGGTCAGCACCAAGCGATGGGAGGGGAGGTGGGTGAGATGTGCAGTAGGTCAGCATCAAGCGATGGGAGGGGAACTGGGTGAGATGTGCAGTAGGTCAGCACCAAGTGATGGGAGGGGAGCTGGGTGAGATGTGCAGTAGGTCAGCATCAAGCGATGGGAGGGGAGCTCGATGGGATGTGCAGTAGGTCAGCACCAAGTGATGGGAGGGAAGCTGGGTGAGATGTGCAGTAGGTCGGCACCAAGCGATGGGAGGGAGCTGGTTGAGATGTGCAGTAGGTCAGCACCAAGTGATGGGAGGGGAGCTGGGTGAGATGTTCAGTAGGTCAGCACCAAGCGATGGGAGGGGAGCTGGGTGAGATGTGCAGTAGGTCAGCACCAAGCGATGGGAGGGGAGCTGGGTGAGATGCGCAGTAGGTCAGCACCAAGCGATGGGAGGGGAGCTGGGTGAGATGTGCAGTAGGTCAGCACCAAGCAATGGGAGGGGAGCTGGGTGAGATGCGCAGTAGTTCAGCACCAAGCGATGGGAGGGGAGCTGGGTGAGATGAGCAGGAGGTCAGTACCAAGCAATGGGAGGGAAGCTGGGTGAGATGTGCAGTAGGTCAGCACCAAGCGATGGGAGGGGAGCTGGGTGAGATGTGCAGTAGGTCAGCACCAAGCAATGGAAGGGGAGCTGGGTGAGATGTGCAGAAGTTCAGCACCAAGCGATGGGAGGGGAGCTGGGTGAGATGAGCAGTAGGTCAGTACCAAGCAATGGGAGGGAAGCTGGGTGAGATGTGCAGTAGGTCAGCACCAAGCGATGGAAGGGGAGTTGGGTTTGTGTGCAGTAGGTCAACACCAAGCGATGGGAGGAGAGCTGGATGAGATGTGCAGTAGGTCAGCACCAAGTAATGGGAGGGGTGCTGGGTGAGATGTGCAGTAGGTCACCACCAGGCGATGGGAGGGGAGCTGGGTGAGATGTGCAGTAGGTCAGCACCAAGCGATGGGAGGCGAGCTGGGTGAGATATGCAGTAGGTCAGCACCAAGCGATGGGAGGGGAGCCTATGAGATGTGCAGTAGGTCAGCACCAAATGATGGGAGGGGAGCTGGGTGAGATATGCAGTAGGTCAGTACCAAGCAATGGGAGGGGAGATGGGAGAGATCTGAAAGACATCTGTAATTTACAGGAGCTGGGTGAGATGTGCAGCAGGTCAGTACCAAGCAATGGGAGGGGAGCTGGGAGAGATCTGAAAGACATCTGTAATGTACAGGAGCTGGGTGAGATATGCAGTAGGTCAGCACCAAGCGATGGGAGGGGAGCTGGGTGAGATATGCAGTAGGTCAGCACCAAGTGATGGGAGGGGAGCTGGGTTTGTGTGCTGTAGGTCAGCACGAAGCGATGGGATGGGAGCTGGGTGAGATGTGCAGTAAGTCGGCACCAAGGGATGGGAGGGGAGCTGGGTGAGATGTGCAGTAGGTCAGCACCAAGCGATGGGAGGGGAACTGGGTGAGATGTGCAGTAGGTCAGCACCAAGCGATGGAACGGGAGCTGGGTGAGATGTGCAGTAGGTCAGCACCAAGCGATGGGAGGGAAGCTGGGTGAGATGTGCAGTAGGTCAGCACCAAGCGATGGGAGGGGAGCTGGGTGAGATGTGCAGTAGGTCAGCACCAAGCGATGGGAGGGGGGCTGGATGAGATGTGAAGTAGGTCAGCACCAAGCGATGGGAGGGGAGCTGGGTGAGATGTGCAGTGGGTCAGCACCAAGCGATGCAACGGGAGCTGGGTGAGATGTGGAGTAGATCAGCACCACGTGATGGGAGGTTAGGTAGGTGAGATGGCCAGTAGGTCAGCACCAAGCGATGGGAGGGGAGGCGGGTGAGATGTGCAGTAGGTCAGCATCAAGCGATGGGAGGGGAACTGGGTGAGATGTGCAGTAGGTCAGCACCAAGTGATGGGAGGGGAGCTGGGTGAGATGTGCAGTAGGTCAGCATCAAGTGATGGGAGGGGAGCTCGATGGGATGTGCAGTAGGTCAGCACCAAGTGATGGGAGGGAAGCTGGGTGAGATGTGCAGTAGGTCAGCATCAAGTGATGGGAGGGGAGCGGGGTGAGATGTTCAGTAGGTCAGCACCAAGCGATGGGAGGGGAGCTGGGTGAGATGTGCACTACTGGGTGAGATGTGCAGTAGGTTAGGAGGGGAGCTGGGTGAAATGTGCAGTAGGTCAGCACCAAGTGATGGGAGGGAAGCTGGGGGAGATGTGCAGTAGGCCAGCACCAAGTGATGGGAGGGAAGCTGGGTGAGATGTGCAATAGGTCAGCACCAAGCAATGGGAGTGGAGCTGGGTGAGATGTGCAGTAGGTCAGCACCAAGCAATGGTAGGGGAGCTGGGTGAGATGTGCAGAAGGTCAGCACCAAGCCATGTTAGGGGAGAAGGGTTTGCTTGCAGTAGGTCAGCACCAAGCGATGGGAGGGGAGCTGGGTGAGATGTGCAGTAGGTCAGCACCAAGCAATGGGAGGGGAGCTGGGTGAGATGTGCAGTAGATCTGCACCAAGCAATGGGAGGGAAGTTGGGTCAGATATGCAATAGGTCTGCACCAAGCGATGGGAGGGGAGCTGGGTGAGATGTGCAGTAGGTCAGCACCAAGCGATGGGAGGGAAGCTGGGTAAGATATGTAGTAGGTCTGCACCAAGCGATGGGATGCGAGCTGGGTGAGATGTGCAGTAGGTCGGCACCAAGCGATGGGAGTGGAGCTGGGTGAGATGTGCAGTAGGTCAGTACCAAGCGATGGAAGGGGAGCCTGGTGAGATGTGCAGTAGGTCAGCCCCAAACGATGGGAAGGGAGCCGGGTGAGATGTGCAGTAGGTCAATTCCAAGGAATGGGAGGGGAGCTGGGTGAGATGTGCAGTAGGCCGGCACCAAGCGATGTGCAGTAGGTCTACACCAAGAGATGGGAGGGGAGCCGGGTGAGATGTGCAGTAGAAAAGCCCCAAGCGATGGGAGGGGAGCCTGGTGAGATATGCAGTAGGTCAGCACCAAGCGACGGGAGGGGGGCTGGGTGAGATGTGCAGTAGGTCAGCACCAAGCGATGGGAGGGGAGCTGGGTGAGATGTGCAGTAGATCAGTACCAAGCGATGGGAGGGGAACCTGGTGAGATGTGCAGTATGTCAGCACCAAACAATGGGAGGGGAGCCGGGTGAGATGTGCAGTAGGTCAGTTCCAAGTGATGGGAGGGAAGCTAGGTGAGATGTGCAGTAGGTTGGCAGCAAGTGATGGGAGGGAAGCTGGGTGAGATGTGAAGTAGGTCAGCACCAAGCGATGGGAGGGGAACTGGGTGAGATGTGCAATAGGTCAGCACTAAGCGATGGGACGGAGCCTATGAGATGTGCAGTAGGTCGGCACCAAGTGATGGGAGGGAAGCTGAGTGAGATGTGCAGTTGGTCAGCACCAAGCGATGGGAGGGGAGCTGGGTGAGATGTGCAGTAGATCAGTACCAAGCGATGGGAGGGGAACCTGGTGAGATGTGCAGTAGGTCAGCACCAAACAATGGGAGGGGAGCCGGGTGAGATGTGCAGTAGGCCAGTTCCAAGTGATGGGAGGGGAGCTAGGTGAGATGTGCAGTAGGTCGGCAGCAAGTGATGGGAGGGAAGCTGGGTGAGATGTGAAGTAGGTCAGCACCAAGCGATGGGAGGGGAACTGGGTGAGATGTGCAATAGGTCAGCACTAAGCGATGGGAGGGAGCCTATGAGATGTGCAGTAGGTCGGCACCAAGTGATGGGAGGGAAGCTGAGTGAGATGTGCAGTTGGTCAGCACCAAGCGATGGGAGGGGAGCTGGGTTAGATGTGCAGTAGGTCAGCACCAAGCGATGGGAGGGGAGCTGGGTTAGATGTGCAGTAGGTCAGCTCCAAGCGATGGGAGGGAAGCTGGGTGAGATGTGCAGTAGGTCGGCACCAAGCGATGGGAGGGAGCTGGTTGAGATGTGCAGTAGGTCAGCACCAAGTGATGGGAGGGGAGCTGGGTGAGATGTTCAGTAGGTCAGCACCAAGCGATGGGAGGGGAGCTGGGTGAGATGTGCAGTAGGTCAGCACCAAGCGATGGGAGGGGAGCTGGGTGAGATGCGCAGTAGGTCAGCACCAAGCGATGGGAGGGGAGCTGGGTGAGATGTGCAGTAGGTCAGCACCAAGAAATGGGAGGGGAGCTGGGTGAGATGCGCAGTAGTTCAGCACCAAGCGATGGGAGGGGAGCTGGGTGAGATGAGCAGGAGGTCAGTACCAAGCAATGGGAGGGAAGCTGGGTGAGATGTGCAGTAGGTCAGCACCAAGCGATGGGAGTGGAGCTGGGTGAGATATGCAGTAGGTCAGCACCAAGCAATGGAAGGGGAGCTGGGTGAGATGTGCAGAAGTTCAGCACCAAGCGATGGGAGGGGAGCTGGGTGAGATGAGCAGTAGGTCAGTACCAAGCAATGGGAGGGAAGCTGGGTGAGATGTGCAGTAGGTCAGCACCAAGCGATGGAAGGGGAGTTGGGTTTGTGTGCAGTAGGTCAGCACCAAGCGATGGGAGGAGAGCTGGATGAGATGTGCAGTAGGTCAGCACCAAGTAATGGGAGGGGTGCTGGGTGAGATGTGCAGTAGGTCACCACCAGGCGATGGGAGGGGAGCCTATGAGATGTGCAGTAGATCAGCACCAAGCGATGGGAGGCGAGCTGGGTGAGATATGCAGTAGGTCAGCACCAAGCAATGGGAGGGGAGATGGGAGAGATCTGAAAGACATCTGTAATTTACAGGAGCTGGGTGAGATGTGCAGCAGGTCAGTACCAAGCAATGGGAGGGGAGCTGGGAGAGATCTGAAAGACATCTGTAATGTACAGGAGCTGGGTGAGATATGCAGTAGGTCAGCACCAAGCGATGGGAGGGGAGCTGGGTGAGATATGCAGTAGGTCAGCACCAAGTGATGGGAGGGGAGCTGGGTTTGTGTGCTGTAGGTCAGCACGAAGCGATGGGATGGGAGCTGGGTGAGATGTGCAGTAAGTCGGCACCAAGGGATGGGAGGGGAGCTGGGTGAGATGTGCAGTAGGTCAGCACCAAGCGATGGGAGGGGAACTGGGTGAGATGTGCAGTAGGTCAGCACCAAGCGATGGAACGGGAGCTGGGTGAGATGTGCAGTAGGTCAGCACCAAGCGATGGGAGGGAAGCTGGGTGAGATGTGCAGTAAGTCAGCACCAAGCGATGGGAGGGGAGCTGGGTGAGATGTGCAGTAGGTCAGCACCAAGCGATGGGAGGGGGGCTGGATGAGATGTGAAGTAGGTCAGCACCAAGCGATGGGAGGGGAGCTGGGTGAGATGTGCAGTGGGTCAGCACCAAGCAATGCAACGGGAGCTGGGTGAGATGTGGAGTAGATCAGCACCACGTGATGGGAGGTTAGGTAGCTGAGATGGCCAGTAGGTCAGCACCAAGCGATGGGAGGGGAGGTGGGTGAGATGTGCAGTAGGTCAGCATCAAGCGATGGGAGGGGAACTGGGTGAGATGTGCAGTAGGTCAGCACCAAGTGATGGGAGGGGAGCTGGGTGAGATGTGCAGTAGGTCAGCATCAAGCGATGGGAGGGGAGCTCGATGGGATGTGCAGTAGGTCAGCACCAAGTGATGGGAGGGAAGCTGGGTGAGATGTGCAGTAGGTCGGCACCAAGCGATGGGAGGGAGCTGGTTGAGATGTGCAGTAGGTCAGCACCAAGTGATGGGAGGGGAGCTGGGTGAGATGTTCAGTAGGTCAGCACCAAGCGATGGGAGGGGAGCTGGGTGAGATGTGCAGTAGGTCAGCACCAAGCGATGGGAGGGGAGCTGGGTGAGATGCGCAGTAGGTCAGCACCAAGCGATGGGAGGGGAGCTGGGTGAGATGTGCAGTAGGTCAGCACCAAGCAATGGGAGGGGAGCTGGGTGAGATGCGCAGTAGTTCAGCACCAAGCGATGGGAGGGGAGCTGGGTGAGATGGGCAGGAGGTCAGTACCAAGCAATGGGAGGGAAGCTGGGTGAGATGTGCAGTAGGTCAGCACCAAGCGATGGGAGGGGAGCTCGGTGAGATGTGCAGTAGGTCAGCACCAAGCAATGGAAGGGGAGCTGGGTGAGATGTGCAGAAGTTCAGCACCAAGCGATGGGAGGGGAGCTGGGTGAGATGAGCAGTAGGTCAGTACCAAGCAATGGGAGGGAAGCTGGGTGAGATGTGCAGTAGGTCAGCACCAAGCGATGGAAGGGGAGTTGGGTTTGTGTGCAGTAGGTCAGCACCAAGCGATGGGAGGAGAGCTGGATGAGATGTGCAGTAGGTCAGCACCAAGTAATGGGAGGGGTGCTGGGTGAGATGTGCAGTAGGTCAGCACCAAGCGATGGGAGGCGAGCTGGGTGAGATATGCAGTAGGTCAGCACCAAGCGATGGGAGGGGAGCCTATGAGATGTGCAGTAGGTCAGCACCAAATGATGGGAGGGGAGCTGGGTGAGATATGCAGTAGGTCAGCACCAAGCGATGGGAGGGGAGCCTATGAGATGTGCAGTAGGTCAGCACCAAATGATGGGAGGGGAGCTGGGTGAGATATGCAGTAGGTCAGTACCAAGCAATGGGAGGGGAGATGGGAGAGATCTGAAAGACATCTGTAATTTACAGGAGCTGGGTGAGATGTGCAGCAGGTCAGTACCAAGCAATGGGAGGGGAGCTGGGAGAGATCTGAAAGACATCTGTAATGTACAGGAGCTGGGTGAGATATGCAGTAGGTCAGCACCAAGCGATGGGAGGGGAGCTGGGTGAGATATGCAGTAGGTCAGCACCAAGTGATGGGAGGGGAGCTGGGTTTGTGTGCTGTAGGTCAGCACGAAGCGATGGGATGGGAGCTGGGTGAGATGTGCAGTAAGTCGGCACCAAGGGATGGGAGGGGAGCTGGGTGAGATGTGCAGTAGGTCAGCACCAAGCGATGGGAGGGGAACTGGGTGAGATGTGCAGTAGGTCAGCACCAAGCGATGGAACGGGAGCTGGGTGAGATGTGCAGTAGGTCAGCACCAAGCGATGGGAGGGAAGCTGGGTGAGATGTGCAGTAGGTCAGCACCAAGCGATGGGAGGGGAGCTGGGTGAGATGTGCAGTAGGTCAGCACCAAGCGATGGGAGGGGGGCTGGATGAGATGTGAAGTAGGTCAGCACCAAGCGATGGGAGGGGAGCTGGGTGAGATGTGCAGTGGGTCAGCACCAAGCGATGCAACGGGAGCTGGGTGAGATGTGGAGTAGATCAGCACCACGTGATGGGAGGTTAGGTAGGTGAGATGGCCAGTAGGTCAGCACCAAGCGATGGGAGGGGAGGCGGGTGAGATGTGCAGTAGGTCAGCATCAAGCGATGGGAGGGGAACTGGGTGAGATGTGCAGTAGGTCAGCACCAAGTGATGGGAGGGGAGCTGGGTGAGATGTGCAGTAGGTCAGCATCAAGCGATGGGAGGGGAGGTCGATGGGATGTGCAGTTGGTCAGCACCAAGTGATGGGAGGGAAGCTGGGTGTGATGTGCAGTAGGTCAGCATCAAGTGATGGGAGGGGAGCGGGGTGAGATGTTCAGTAGGTCAGCACCAAGCGATGGGAGGGGAGCTGGGTGAGATGTGCACTACTGGGTGAGATGTGCAGTAGGTTAGGAGGGGAGCTGGGTGAAATGTGCAGTAGGTCAGCACCAAGTGATGGGAGGGAAGCTGGGGGAGATGTGCAGTAGGCCAGCACCAAGTGATGGGAGGGAAGCTGGGTGAGATGTGCAATAGGTCAGCACCAAGCAATGGGAGTGGAGCTGGGTGAGATGTGCAGTAGGTCAGCACCAAGCAATGGTAGGGGATCTGGGTGAGATGTGCAGAAGGTCAGCACCAAGCCATGTTAGGGGAGAAGGGTTTGCTTGCAGTAGGTCAGCACCAAGCGATGGGAGGGGAGCTGGGTGAGATGTGCAGTAGGTCAGCACCAAGCAATGGGAGGGGAGCTGGGTGAGATGTGCAGTAGATCTGCACCAAGCAATGGGAGGGAAGTTGGGTCAGATATGCAATAGGTCTGCACCAAGCGATGGGAGGGGAGCTGGGTGAGATGTGCAGTAGGTCAGCACCAAGCGATGGGAGGGAAGCTGGGTAAGATATGTAGTAGGTCTGCACCAAGCGATGGGATGCGAGCTGGGTGAGATGTGCAGTAGGTCGGCACCAAGCGATGGGAGTGGAGCTGGGTGAGATGTGCAGTAGGTCAGTACCAAGTTATGGAAGGGGAGCCTGGTGAGATGTGCAGTAGGTCAGCCCCAAACGATGGGAAGGGAGCCGGGTGAGATGTGCAGTAGGTCAATTCCAAGGAATGGGAGGGGAGCTGGGTGAGATGTGCAGTAGGCCGGCACCAAGCGATGTGCAGTAGGTCTACACCAAGAGATGGGAGGGGAGCCGGGTGAGATGTGCAGTAGAAAAGCCCCAAGCGATGGGAGGGGAGCCTGGTGAGATATGCAGTAGGTCAGCACCAAGCGACGGGAGGGGAGCTGGGTGAGATGTGCAGTAGGTCAGCACCAAGCGATGGGAGGGGAGCTGGGTGAGATGTGCAGTAGATCAGTACCAAGCGATGGGAGGGGAACCTGGTGAGATGTGCTGTAGGTCAGCACCAAACAATGGGAGGGGAGCCGGGTGAGATGTGCAGTAGGTCAGTTCCAAGGATGGGAGGGAAGCTAGGTGAGATGTGCAGTAGGTCGGCAGCAAGTGATGGGAGGGAAGCTGGGTGAGATGTGAAGTAGGTCAGCACCAAGCGATGGGAGGGGAACTGGGTGAGATGTGCAATAGGTCAGCACTAAGCGATGGGAGGGAGCCTATGAGATGTGCAGTAGGTCGGCACCAAGTGATGGGAGGGAAGCTGAGTGAGATGTGCAGTTGGTCAGCACCAAGCGATGGGAGGGGAGCTGGGTTAGATGTGCAGTAGGTCAGCACCAAGCGATGGGAGGGGAGCTGGGTTAGATGTGCAGTAGGTCAGCACCAAGCGATGGGAGGGAAGCTGGGTGAGATGTGCAGTAGGTCGGCACCAAGCGATGGGAGGGAGCTGGTTGAGATGTGCAGTAGGTCAGCACCAAGTGATGGGAGGGGAGCTGGGTGAGATGTTCAGTAGGTCAGCACCAAGCGATGGGAGGGGAGCTGGGTGAGATGTGCAGTAGGTCAGCACCAAGCGATGGGAGGGGAGCTGGGTGAGATGCGCAGTAGGTCAGCACCAAGCGATGGGAGGGGAGCTGGGTGAGATGTGCAGCAGGTCAGCACCAAGCAATGGGAGGGGAGCTGGGTGAGATGTGCAGTAGTTCAGCACCAAGCGATGGGAGGGGAGCTGGGTGAGATGAGCAGGAGGTCAGTACCAAGCAATAGGAGGGAAGCTGGGTGAGATGTGCAGTAGGTCAGCACCAAGCGATGGGAGGGGAGCTGGGTGAGATGTGCAGTAGGTCAGCACCAAGCAATGGAAGGGGAGCTGGGTGAGATGTGCAGAAGTTCAGCACCAAGTGATGGGAGGGGAGCTGGGTGAGATGAGCAGTAGGTCAGTACCAAGCAATGGGAGGGAAGCTGGGTGAGATGTGCAGTAGGTCAGCACCAAGCGATGGAAGGGGAGTTGGGATTGTGTGCAGTAAGTCAGCACCAAGCGATGGGAGGAGAGCTGGATGAGATGTGCAGTAGGTCAGCACCAAGTAATGGGAGGGGTGCTGGGTGAGATGTGCAGTAGGTCACCACCAAGCGATGGGAGAGGAGCTGGGTGAGATGTGCAGTAGATCAGCACCAAGCGATGGGAGGCGAGCTGGGTGAGATATGCAGTAGGTCAGCACCAAGCGATGGGAGGGGAGCCTATGAGATGTGCAGTAGGTCAGCACCAAATGATGGGAGGGGAGATGGGTGAGATATGCAGTAGGTCAGTACCAAGCAATGGGAGGGGAGATGGGAGAGATCTGAAAGACATCTGTAATGTACAGGAGCTGGGTGAGATGTGCAACAGGTCAGTACCAAGCAATGGGAGGGGAGCTGGGAGAGATCTGAAAGACATCTGTAATGTACAGGAGCTGGGTGAGATATGCAGTAGGTCAGCACCAAGTGATGGGAGGGGAGCTGGGTGAGATATGCAGTAGGTCAGCACCAAGTGATGGGAGGGGAGCTCGGTGAAAAGTGCAGAAGGTCAGCACCAAGCAATGGGAGGGGAGCTGGGTGAGATGTGCAGTAGGTCAGCACCAAGTGATGGGAGGGAAGCTGGGTGAGATGTGCAGTAGGACAGCACCAAGTGATGTGAGGGAATCTGGGTGAGATGTGCAGTAGGTCAGCACCAAGCAATGGGAGGGGAGATGGGTGAGATGTGCAGTAGGTCAGCACCAAGCAATGGGAGGGGAGCTGGGTGAGATGTGCAGTAGGTCAGCACCAAGCCATGTTAGGGGAGAAGGGTTTGCTTGTAGTACGTCAGCACCAAGCGATGGGAGGGGAGCTGGGTGAGATGTGCAGTAGGTCAGCACCAAGCAACGGGAGGGGAGCTGGATGAGATGTGCAGTAGATCTGCACCAAGCAATGGGAGGGAAGCTGGGTCAGATATGCAGTAGGTCTACACCAAGCGCTGGGAGGGGAGCTGGGTGAGATGTGCAGTAGGTCAGCACCAAGCAATGGGAGTGAAGCTGGGTAAGATATTTAGTAGGTCTGCACCAAGCGATGGGATGCGAGCTGGGTGAGATGTGCAGTAGGTCGGCACCAAGCGATGGGAGTGGAGCTGGGTGAGATGTGCAGTAGGTCAGTACCAAGTGATGGAAGGGGAGCCTGGTGAGATGTGCAGTAGGTCTGCCCCAAGCGATGGGAAGGGAGCTGGGTGAGATGTGCAGTAGGTCAGTTCCAAGCGATGGGAGGGGAGCTGGATGAGATGTGAAGTAGATCGGCACCAAGCGATGTGCAGTAGGTCTGCACCAAGCGATGGGAGGGGAGCTGGGTGAGATGTGCAGCCATGGTACAAGAGAAGGGTTTGCTTGTAGTAGGTCAGCACCAAGCGATGGGAGGGGAGCTGGGTGAGATGTGCAGTAGGTCAGCACCAATCGATGGGAGGGGAGCTGGGTGAGATGTGCAGTAGATCTGCACCAAGCAATGGGAGGGAACCTGGGTCAGATATGCAGTAGGTCTGCACCAAGCGATGAGATGCGAGCTGGGTGAGATGTGCAGTAGGTCAGCACCAAACAGTGGGAGGGGAGCTGGGTGAGATGTGCACTAGAAAAGCACCAAGCGATGGGAGGGGAGCCTGGTGAGATGTGCAGTAGATCAGCACCAAGCAGTGGGAGGGGAGCTGGGTGAGATGTGCAGTAGGTCGACACCAAGCGATGGGAGGGCAGCTGGGTGAGATGTGCAGTAGGTCAGTACCAAGTGATGGGAGGGGAGCCTGGTGAGATGTGCAGTAGGTCAGCACCAAACGATGGGAGGGGAGCCTGGTGAGATGTCCAGTAGGTCAGTTCCAAGTGATGGGAGGGGAGCTGGGTGAGATGTGCAGTAGGTCAGCACCAAGCGATGTGCAGTAGGACAGCACCAAGTGATGGGAGGGAAGCTGGGTGAGATGTGCAGTAGGTCAGCACCAAGCGATGGGAGGGGAGCTGGGTGAGATGTGCAGTAGGTTAGCACCAAGCGATGGGAGGGGAGCCTATGAGATGTGCAGTAGGTCAGCACCAAGTGATGGAAGGAAACCTGGGTGAGATGTGCAGAAGATGAGCACGAAGCGATGGGAGGGAGCTGGGTGAGATGTGCAGTAGGTCAGCACCAAGCGATGGGAGGGGAGCTGGGTGAGATGTGCAATAGGTCAGCACCAAGCGATGGGAGGGGAGCTGGGTGAGATGCGCAGTAGGTCAGCACCAAGCAATGGGAGGGGCGCTTGGTGAGATGCACAGTAGGTCAGCACCAAGCGATGGTAGGGGAGCTGGGTGAGATGTGCAGTAGTTCAACACCAAGCGATGGGAGGGGAGCTGGGTGAGATGTGCAGTAGTTCAACACCAAGCGATGGGAGGGGAGCTGGGTGAGATGTGCAGTAGGTCAGCACCAAGCAATGGGAGGGAAGCTGGGTTTGTGTGCAGTAGGTCAGCACCAAGCGATGGGAGGGGAGCTGGGTTTGTGTCCAGTAGGTCAGCACCAAGCGATGGGAGGGGAGCTTGGTGGGATGTGCAGTAGGTCAGCACCAAGTGATGGGAGGAGAGCTGGATGAGATGTGCAGTAGGTTAGCACCAAGCAATGGGAGGGGAGCTGGGTGAGATATGCAGTAGGTCAGCACCAAGTGATGGGAGGGGAGCTGGTTGAGATGTGCAGTAGGTCAGTACCAAGCAATGGGAGGGAAGCTGGGTGAGATGTGCAGTAGGTCAGCACCAAGCGATGGGAGGGGAGCTGGGTGAGATGTGCAGTAGGTCAGCACCAAGCAACGGGAGGGGAGCTGGGTGAGATGTGCAGTAGGTCAGTACCAAGTGATGGAAGGGGAGCCTGGTGAGATGTGCAGTAGGTCTGCCCCAAGCGATGGGAAGGGAGCTGGGTGAGATGTGCAGTAGGTCAGTTCCAAGCGATGGGAGGGGAGCTGGATGAGATGTGAAGTAGATCGGCACCAAGCGATGTGCAGTAGGTCTGCACCAAGCGATGGGAGGGGAGCTGGGTGAGATGTGCAGCCATGGTACAAGAGAAGGGTTTGCTTGTAGTAGGTCAGCACCAAGCGATGGGAAGGGAGCTGGGTGAGATGTGCAGTAGGTCAGTTCCAAGCGATGGGAGGGGAGCTGGGTGAGATGAGCAGTAGGTCAGTACCAAACAATGGGAGGGAAGCTGGGTGAGATGTGCAGTAGGTCAGCACCAAGCGATGGGAGGGGAGTTGGGTTTGTGTGCAGTAGGTCAGCACCAAGCGATGGGAGGAGAGCTGGATGAGATGTGCAGTAGGTCAGCACCAAGTAATGGGAGGGGTGCTGGGTGAGATGTGCAGTAGGTCACCACCAAGCGATGGGAGGGGAGCTGGGTGAGATGTGCAGTAGGTCAGCACCAAGCGATGGGAAGGGAGCGGGTGAGATGTGCAGTAGATCAGCACCAAGCGATGGGAGGCGAGCTGGGTGAGATATGCAGTAGGTCAGCACCAAGCGATGGGAGGGGAGCCTATGAGAAGTGCAGTAGGTCAGCACCAAACGATGGGAGGGGAGCTGGGTGAGATATGCAGTAGGTCAGTACCAAGCAATGGGAGGGGACCTGGGAGAGATCTGAAAGACATCTGTAATGTACAGGAGCTGGTTGAGATGTGCAGCAGGTCAGTACCAAGCAATGGGAGGGGAGCTGGGAGAGATCTGAAAGACATCTGTAATGTACAGGAGCTGGGTGAGATATGCAGTAGGTCAGCACCAAGAGATGGGAGGGGAGCTGGGTGAAATATGCAGTAGGTCAGCACCAAGTGATGGGAGGGGAGCTGGGTGAAATGTGCAGAAGGTCAGCACCAATCAATGGGAGGGGAGCTGGGTGAGATGTGCAGTAGGTCAGCACCAAGTGATGGGAGGGAAGCTGGGTGAGATGTGCAGTAGGCCAGCACCAAGTGATGGGAGGGAATCTGGGTGAGATGTGCAGTAGGTCAGCACCAAGCAATGGGAGGGGAGATGGGTGAGATGTGCAGTAGGTCAGCACCAAGCAATGGGAGGGGAGCTGGGTGAGATGTGCAGTAGGTCAGCACCAAGCCATGTTAGGGGAGAAGGGTTTGCTTGTAGTAGGTCAGCACCAAGCGATGGGAGGGGAGCTTGGTGAGATGTGCAGTAGGTCAGCACCAAGCAACGGGAGGGGAGCTGGATGAGATGTGCAGTAGATCTGCACCAAGCAATGGGAGGGAAGCTGGGTAAGATATTCAGTAGGTCTGCACCAAGCGATGGGATGCGAGCTGGGTGAGATGTGCAGTAGGTCGGCACCAAGCGATGGGAGTGGAGCTGCGTGAGATGTGCAGTAGGTCAGTACCAAGTGATGGAAGGGGAGCCTGGTGAGATGTGCAGTAGGTCAGCCCCAAACGATGGGAAGGGAGCTGGGTGAGATGTGCAGTAGGTCAGTTCCAAGCGATGCGAGGGGAGCTGGATGAGATGTGCAGTAGATCGGCACCAAGAGATGTGCAGTAGGTCTGCACCAAGCGATGGGAGGGGAGCTGGGTGAGATGTGCACTAGAAAAGCACCAAGCGATAGGAGAGGAGCCTGGTGAGATGTGCAGTAGGTCAGCACCAAGCGGTGGGAGGGGAGCTGGGTGAGATGTGCAGTAGGTCGACACCAAGCGATGGGAGGGCAGCTGGGTGAGATGTGCAGTAGGTCAGTACCAAGCGATGGGAGGGGAGCCTGGTGAGATGTGCAGTAGGTCAGCACCAAACGATGGGAGGGGAGCCTGGTGAGATGTGCAGTAGGTCAGCACCAAGTGATGGGAGGAGAGCTGGGTGAGATATGCAGTAGGTCAGCACCAAGTGATGGGAGGGGAGCTGGTTGAGATGTGCAGTAGGTCAGTATCAAGCAATGGGAGGGGAGCTGGGAGAGATCTGAAAGACATCTGTAATGTACATGTAGGGAGACCATGTACGAACGGGACATATAGAAGAGGTTGGAGGGTCAGTGAGTCAGCAGCTGGGTAAGGGGCAAGCTGGAATCTCTGGGTAAGTGAGGGAGCACAGGTTATTACAAGAGATAGAGGAATGTGGCATGGAGATGTGCCCTCAACCGGTTGGCTGCCATTAATTGACCGAGGTGCCAAGCAGGTTTCCAGCATTTCTCTTCCTCTGGCCACTTTGTGTGCCTGGTCCTCCACCAACGCTGACTGGCTCTCCGTGATGTCTGTCAAGAGACTGCCAGCCACAGGGGCAGGTGGAATGGGGACAGGACACGGGCTGGAGATGCTTTATGTCTGTTCCCCACTGGGACGATATCCTAGAGCCCCTGGAGGAGGTGCAGCACACTTTCTACCTGTCCTTGAAAGGGATGGCTCCATATGGGTGGCAGTGATCTTCCTCACCACCACCAGACCTCAGCTGTGGGATGTCACATGGGGCTGCAGTGATGGTGTCCACGCTGGCCACAGTGGTGGCGGTCTACTGGTCACTGTGGCCATGCAGCTGTACAGTGCTGCTGGAAGAGGGCTCGGGCTTGATGATGTCAACTGGTGGTGGGACAGTGTCCTGTGGGGATGCACTCATGAGGGTCCCATGTGAAGTGGTGGGATGTGGGCAAAGGCACGCGCACATTGGCATCAGGGCATGTCTTGGGGTGCATGTGTGGCTGAAGTCAGATGTCAGTATTGATGGTCACAGAGGGGGGTGACTTGGGGACATGTGGCCATCATTGGGGTTATTTGTTGGTCTGTACAGTCATACACTTTCCCCAGGAGGTATTGCATTACTATGTCCCATGCATGCAATTGACCCTCAGCCCCGGGATCCAATCTGCCTCTCCCCTCAAGGACACTAGTATCAATGACGTCCAGCGCCTGCTCCTCCCATGGTCTCAGATCCAGGGGTGGTGGTGGTGGTGAGCCACTTCCTCTGGCCAGGCACTCCCTGCTGTGTTGAGTGACCAGCTTCTGAACACATCTCTTTAGGTCCTGCCTGTGTCCCCGATCTGGGTAACTCAGTGAGTTGTTGCCACAGCATTTACATTTTACAAGATGACCTCCCAGATTTTGTTGCGCTGGGGTGGCGAGATCTTCAAATGGCTGGGATCAAGAGTCAGTCACTTTCCTTCAGCTCCTCATATGTGAACTTGGTGCAGCGTTGTTGCAGTATGTTCCCGGTGTGTGTCTGGTGTTGAGTGTGGAAGGAGGCATACTGGTCAAGCAGGAAGTTTTCCAGTGGTGGTGGCCCCAGAAGCTGTGAATTGCCTAAAGGACTGGGGATTGTGAGGAAGACGCAGGATGTGGTGACTCTGGGGCCAGCAACAGAGATTAGAGGTGGCAGTAGGTGGGTGGAGGTGGCAGTTGCAGGGAGTGGGGTGTGTGAAGGGATTTCAGGGTACAGCAGTCAGAGTTTCACAGGGTTATCGGAGCAATGCAGGGGTGTCACTTATTCAGGGAGCAGCTGTAGGCAGAGGATCCAAGGGGCAACTGTGGTTAGGGGCATCTGGAGTCAGGGGATCCAGGGGGCATCTGTGGTCAAGGGGTCCTTGGGGCATCTGGAGTCAAGGGTCCCAGGTGACATCTGGGGTCAGGGAATCCAGGGGGCAGCTAGAGTCAGGGTATCCAGTGGGCAGCTGTGGTCAGGAGGTCGAGGGGCAGCTGGAGCCATGGGGTCCAGGGGGCAGCTAGAGTAGGGGGGAATGGGGGGAGGTGATATCAGGGAGTCTCAGGGACAGCTGGTGTCAGGGAGTCCTGGGGGCAGCTGGAGTCAGGCGTTCCATGGGGCAGCTGAGTCAAGGGGTTCAAGGGCAGCTGTGATTAGGAATTCCAGGAAGCAGCTGGAATCAGGGGACCCGGGGAGCAGCTCGAGTCAAGGGGGCCCTGGGGCAGCTGTGGTCAGGAGGTCAAGGGGCAGCTGGAGTGATGGGGTGCAGGGGGCCGCTGGAGTCAAGGGTGTCCAGGGGCAGCTGTGGTAAAGAGGTCAAGGGGCAGCTGGAGTGATGGGGTCCAGGGGGCAGCTGGAGTCAAGGGGTCCAGGGGCAGCTGCATTCAGGAATTCCAGGAAGCAGCTGGAATAGGAGACCCAGGGAGAAGCTGGAGTCAAGGGGGTCCAGGGGCATGTGTGGTCAGGAATTGTAGGAGGTAGCTGGAGACAGAGGATCTGGGCGGCAACTGGAGACAGATGGTCCTTGGAACAGCTTCTTTCATGGAGTCCCGAGGGCAACTGGAGTCAGGGATCCAGGGGGCATCTGTGATCAGGAGGACCAGGGGCAGCTCGAGTCATGGGGTCCAGGGAGAAGCTAGAGTCAGGAGAATCAGGGGGCCTCTTTGGTCAGGAGGCCCAGGATACAGTGGGTCCAGGTGGCAGCTAGAGTCAGAAGAATCAGGGGGCATCTTTGGTCAGGAGCTCCAGGAGACAGTGTATCCAGAGGGCAGCTTGAGTCAAGGGGGCCCAGGGACAGCTGAAGTCAGAGGGCCTGGGGGGGCAGCTGGAGTCAGGGGTTCTTGGGAGGGTCAGCTGGAGTCCCGGTGGCAGCTCTAGTTAGAGGGTGCAGGGGACAGCTAGAATCTGGGATTCAGAGGGCAGCTGGAATGAGAGGGTCAGCGGCAGTTGGGAACAAGGGGTCCAGGTGGAATCTGGTGTCATGGGGCTGAGGGGAAGTTGGAATCATGGGATGTAATCGGCAGTTGTGGTTAGGGGGCCAAGGGGGCAGCTGTGGTTTGAAACTCCAGTAGGCATCTGAAATCAGGGCTATAGGGGGCCTCTGTGGTCAGGGCATCCAGGGGTCAGCTACGGTTACACACCAGTGCCCTTTGCTCCTTCGGAACTGTTTGATGGGGAGCCACAAAAGTATGTAGTGTTTCAAAATCAATGTGTGTTGCACTTTATGTGCAGACCATGGGCCTTCCCAAATGATTTCCCTAAAGCGGCCTTCGTCCTTTTTTTCTGGGGTGAAACCCTGCAACATGGTCAATCCCAGTAGTAAAAAAGTTAAGATCCAATCCTATGGGATTATTGGGGCTTTAAGGAAGACATGGAGAAGCTCTTCATCCAGAAAGCCCAGGCCTTTAATATTGAACTTCTGAGTATAAGATAAGGCGGTCAGGACCTTCTCTAATATATATCACCACATTCAATCAGTTGGTAGTTAAAAGAGGCTGACATGAAGAAAAACACACATCCCTGTTTTGATGAGGGTCGTGACCTGAACTCAAGGATGTACTGGTTCAGGTAGTCAATCTAACTTAAACCTGCGCAGAGAATATCAATTGGTGGTTCAACCAGATCATAGATTGATGGAGCACAGACGCGATCATAAAGGAGGTGCTGCCCCCTACTATTCAGACCTTGGCATTCACAGCCAACCAATCGAGTCCAAGAAGCAGCTCCCAACGTCATGCAGATCGGGGAACTAAGGGGCCCTATAACTTAAGGGGAGCGAGAGAAGAGGAGACCCCATCAGCTGTGTCTGCACTGTGGGAAGCCAGGGCATTTTATCGGAGATTTCCCTTCACGACCCAAAGGGGCCATGAAAACCCTGGGAGCCACTGAGGATGGAGCACCTTGTCGCTTGAGGTAAACAAATGCGGTCAGTGGTTTCAGAGGCCAACACACTACAAGAAGGGGCACAAGGAAAGTCCACATCGATGAAGGAGGTGCAGACACATGTGACCTTGCAAGTGAGTCTAACCACCTCCACGGGAACACTGGAAGTGGTAACCAGATATGTAAACTGTGGGGATACAGGCAACTATGTGACAAGCCTTGCAGCGCCTGTTGTTCCAAATGACAGATCTGAGGATGTATGTGCTGTGGATAGAGCCAGTTTATCATTGGGACCAGTGAGGCATTGTATGGACCGGTTATTTCTCTAACGCCTAGATGAACACAAATCTCTCACAAGCTGCCCCCTCTAGTGCCATTTCTCATGTTTTGGCTAAAGTGCCAACAAAAGCTGCTAATTTCTGTGATGTATTCATTTCTAATGATAGTCTGTCTAGAGTGGATCCCCCTAACATCAAAGGCTGGGAGAACAATCCCACTTGCCACTACTCTACTGAAACCTGGGAAAATGTTCAGTTACAAGCTTTTAAAGTTTCTAAAACTGCTAATAGAACTCAAACAACTTTTTAAAAATATTTTGGACCGAGCTTATCCTGCCCCTAATCGAATAGCGAGATTTGCTCCTAATGTGCAGAGCTATCGTTGGTCATGCAAAGATCCGAACTCTGATTTTAAACAGTGAATTTTTCAATGTAGATTTGTGTTTACATTTTGGGGAAAAATGTGGTTGACACTGAAAAGAATGTTTCATTTTAGCGCACCAGTTAACTTAGATGAGTTAATTATCGGGTTCTTTGGGAACTCTGGCATTGCTGACACTCCTGCAACGGAACTGTGTCACTTATGTGTTGTCATTGGTATCCATCTCATCCCATCCAATTAGAAATCCTTGGATCAATTAACATCTACTGCTTGGTGGAATTATATCTGCTATATCCATAGGATTAAAAAAGGTTGTGCAAGCTCCTAAAGTGATGTTAAACTATATAATCGAAAATGGAATGTGTTTATACATTTCTTAAGTACTACTACCTAGATTTGTATCAATTGTTTCATTATTTTGCAATTCCCTGTCCTATTCCCTCATGTGTCTTGTGTAGTTAGTCGTTGTGGTGTGTATTGTTTTGTTTCCTGTTTAGTTTTATTGATTCATTGTTAAATTTACATTCACAGCATTTTTAATTGTATGCGTGTATCCTCGATGAGTATGAACTAGTTTCAATTGTTGTCTCTTTTCATACTTGATACACGGTTTTGTCCTTGTATGAATTACAAGATCAGATAATGTACTTTAATTATTCAAATTGTTTTAACTTATGTTTGTATTTTAAACAAATGCTTACCAAAAATATTTAAACACAGAAAGAAATCATTCTAGGTATTGTTTGGCTGGCGAGACACAATCCACGACTTCCTGGAAGGATGTAACGTTGTGATTTACTTCCCCTGAATGTCCCTGCACCTAATTTCCAATCAGAAAACCCCAGAAACATTTTTTATTGGCACAAAAGATCACAGACAATCCAGGCCTTGGAGCCATGGATGAACTCCCAGCAGAATTCAGGGACTTTCAGGAAATAGTTAGGAAATTAATGTGTAACACCATACCAGTGCACCACCTGTAAGATTGCCACATAGACCTGGTACCAGGGACACAAGGGCCCTGCAGTCAGGTGGTTGACTTGCCTGAGCCTGAAGACAAGCATCTACATGAAAACCTGAAGGAGTACCTGGCAGATGGATTGATCCAGCCTGTTCCCAGATGTGTCACCCCTCTTCTTAGTGCAGAAGAAGGAGGAGGGTCTGCATACCTTTATAGCTCCAAGAACTCAATAATATGCCAATCAAAAACAGGTAATGCTCGCCTCTGATACTGGTGCTCCAAGATCAAGTCACGGCGGCCAAGATATACACTAACCTGGACCTATGGGGCATATCACCTGGCATGTGTAAATGTTGGCAATGAGTAAAGACTGACTTCCACACATAATATGGACTGTATATCATGACTGTGCCATTATAACCCCAATCAGCACCCATTGTGGACTATTTGGGACTCACAATTCTTCACCATAATCCTTCCGGGACAATACTTATTCATATTTCTGTCTTTACTTTTTCCATGCATGTTTTTGGTACTTCGCTATTTCATTTCACAAACTACATATCCCAGAATGCACCTTTTGGCAGTTATCATTACTTAGCTATTCCTATGCAGCAGTCTTAGAAATGTAATCGCCCAAAAAACCTAGAGATCAGTGCTGCTTCCACTTTCCCAGGTCCAGAGAGGGAGGAGGCAGATTACCTTCAGGTCTGTGCTCCATATGCTGCTAGCGAGCCTGCCTCAGCACAGTGTAGTTTAGTATTTAAGGAGCTGTCTACAGGAGTAGAGGGCTCTTGTGTTGAGTTTTTGCAATGTCTGCTGTGTCATGTTGCTGCTGTTTCCAGAACCTGCTCCAGTTCCAGTGCCCTTGCTCCTTCGCCTGCAGCCCTGCGACTCTGTTTGTATTCCCCTGCCCTCTGCCCTGCACCCCTGGGCTTCCTGCCCTACAGCCCTGCTCTGCTCTTTGCAGTCTTCTGTTCCCTGTCTGCAGCCTTTTGTTTTCTACCACCAATTCCTTGTTTCCTGCCCACAGTTCCTTGTTCTGTGCCCATAGTCTGTGTTACCGAACTCATGATTGGCAGTCTAAAAAGTCTAATACGAATAAGGGCATGTGTTGGTTTTGCTCGTCTAGCAATGAACCCAAAACTCTAAAACACCTGGTTATTTTTTGTTCGCATTATGAAACTGACAGAATGGTGATATTTGATCAATTCCACATTGGTGAAACCAAGTTTTCGAGGGAGGTTCTATGGACTCGATGCATGCGGGGTGAGAACACCACATTAGTTTTAGCACTCACTCTCCTCCTGGTTATAATGAATGAGCAATTGTTTCAGTGAAGGAATGCGTAGTGTCTTCAGCATTGTTGGTTCTAATTTCATTTCTTCTATTTTAGTTTTGAATGTAGTCTTTTATTATGCATTAACCTTATAAGCAGGTTTCAACTGCTTTCATATACAAGTTAATTGTGATTTCTTATGTTAGATCTATATATGATGAACACAAGCAACTGCTTTTTATTATTTATCCATATCTAACGCTAGATTCTCACAAGATCAATGTTTTGCAAATAACTTCTAGCAAATCTGCTTTTAACATCTTGCTCATTTTAATGAAGTCCCATTTGTCTGGATTTTATGTTGAAATGTCTATTGCCTATTTTGCACACTTGCGATTTTGCAGAAACCATTTGTGGAACTATTACATCTCTGAATCTGTGTGTTGTTCCCTTTATGGACTTTCTAGTGTAGTGTTTTAATTCTCTGAAAATAATGGATGAAGATATGATTATTTAAATATGTTTGTAAACGTTTATTTTTTGTTTAAACCATATGCAAATAAAGAAAAAATACAGTGTGTGTTACCTGGGTTTATCTTCCTAGATTCCAATCCTGAGTTTCCTTGTTATCTGTCTGTGGTCCTGCCCTTGTTATTCAAGCCCAAAGTTACAGTTCTTTGTATTCCTTGTTACCAGTGTGCAGTTCAGTCTTTGTTATCCTAGTCCAGAGTTTCAGTCCTGAGTTTTCTTGTTCCTGCTCTATAGTTCAGTTTGCAGATCCTTTATTCTGGTCCTAAGTTAACAGTCTGCAGTCCCAGTCTCCTGTAGCCTTGTGCTTAGATTCTTGTCTTCTTGCTTATATCCCTTCTGTACTGAACATTGGTTACTTTGACTTCCCATTCTCTATCTGGATATTTCTGTTACTGTTCTTGTCCTCCCGTGTTTTATGTAATTCCTTCGTACAGATTTTGTCGGCTGGGTTTCCCCGCAGGCAATCTCTGCCCCTTTCCTTTGTCTCGTCTCAGTCTTGTCCATTGTACCGTATTTGTAAACAGTGTGCTGGTTCCTGTTTCAGGGGGCAGTCACTGTTCCATTCCTTCTGGACCCGTACAGGCTTCAGTCTTGTGAGTATTGTTTCATTGTTCATGCCTTAGGGTCCGGTCACAGAGGCCCACTTTTGCTCTGCTGCTCCTTTCCATGAGTATTCAGAGTGGGCCCCTGTAATAACAACTAGCTCAGAAGGCTAAAGTTTCCACTGACCTGTGGGAAACTCTTCCCCTACTATGCGTACAAGTGGGAACCTAAAGTGTTTGTCTTGGTTGTATTCCCTGTCCCTTTTGGTTCACCTCCTTTGTTGCCTGTCTGTAGTTTTGCCTGTCATTCCTTATTTGCAGGACTCCTTACACTCCTATTATCCCCTCAGCTTTGTGGGCCCTCAAACTCTGATACTGTAGGAGTACCCGGAGGTGCAGTTCAGACTTAGAAACGCTCCAGCAGCATTTCAATTTGTTTATCTGTGAAGTGCTCCGGGAACTGCTCGGCGTCTGCACCTTCATATACGAAGCCAAAATGTTGCTGTATTGGAAGACCCAGGAAGAATGCAAGGAACAGGTTTGAGTAGTCCTGGCCAAGCTCTGGAAGTATGAACCTTTCGTCAAACTAGAGAAATGTAGCTTCCACGTACAATGAGTGGCATGCCTTGGCTTCATTTTAACCCCCAAAGGCATAACTGTGGACTCCAGGAAGGTCAGGGCAATGCATCTCACTGACCTAAGAAAAAGAGAACCAAAGCTTTTTAGGGTTTGCAAACTTCTACAGCTGTTTCATCTCCAACTTATTCTGGTGGTGCACCCAATCACGGATCTGATAAAAAAGGGAAGAAGTTTGTTTGGACCTATGAGGCAGAATGAGCCTTTCCAGATTTCAAGCACAACTTCTCATTGGTTCACAATGCTACAACACAGAGATACCACTAAACCATGCATTGTGGAAGAAAATGCCTCTAGCAACACTATACTTGTGATACTCTGACGTCGACACCCAAACACGAACCATCTGCATCCAGTTGCCTACTGGTCCCAGGAATTCATATCAGCAGAACGTAAATACACGACTACTAAGAAGGAAATGTTAGCGATCATGTCAGGCTTCAAGGACTGGAGGCGCTACTTGATTGGGGCACGGCACATAGTGACCATACTCACAGATCACTGGTCTGCGGTCTGCTAGAGCATCTACTGCAATTCAGCTGGTCGGGATCAATGATAAGCCTCCAAAGCTGCTTTGGAAGTGACCTTATCGTGTTCAGACATGAAAGCGCAAGGAAACAGATAAACTACCAGCCTACGTATTGACCAGACTACCAGTAGCCTGTATCTTCTACTGTGCTCACACAAACACGTCTGTCGCAGAAGATCAACAATTGGCCCAGCAGCACAAATAAAAAAAAGAAGGGTCAGATGCCAGGAAGAGCCGTTCTCTTCACATTAGTGTTTCCCCTCAGGATCTTCTTGCGAAGCGCGTTTTCCCTACCCTCGCCCATGTTGAGGTGGGTCCGTTGCTAATGGAATTGTCTGCTGATAGACTTATCTGGATGACCATGCTGGTCTCTCAGGAGATCCTCTTGATCCAGGTGCAGGAGAGGGGCAGCATTCTTCACAAAGGAAGCCGGCCTTCGGCGATCCTTGTAGCTGAAAAGAAGGATGCACGGGAAGCCCCATCGATATTTCACACCTTTGTTTTGTAGCAAACTTGTTACCTCCCGTAAAGCTCTGTGTGTGGACAGGTTGGATGGAGAGAGATCCCGGCACAAGGAGATGAAGCATCCCTAAACTGGATACTCCGAACGCCACTAACTGCCCTCCTTGCTTGAAAAAAATGCCCCTGGGTACATAGGGCACACTGTCCTTGGCCTGAGGGGTAGCTGAGTAAATTGAAAGAGTTCTGCCCAGGATTACCTCAACGTCTTCTTGGAGTTTTAAGATGCTGCAAAACAAATCTTTAACAAATAGCACCAAGTCATGGTCTGGCACATGCTTTGGGATGCTTCTGCCCCTGATGTTGTTCTGCAGAGAGCAGGTCTCTGCATCTTCATGTTTAATATTCATGGTATCGCATAGTGATTCAAAGGCCTCACCACCGGCAGGAACCTGAAACATTGCAACGCGGAGCGAGGCATCCACTCATCCTCTTTATGCTCGTGTCCTTCTGAGTGTTTCACGACCGCTCAGCCAACTTAGGAGGTCTTGATGGGGGCTGACATTCCAAGTATAGCCTAGGCTGCTGCGTGGGGGTTCCATGCATGGGTATACTGAAGCCAGAGACAGACAAAGTACTTTGGGATTGTGACACTGGGATTCTGCTAATCCGATCAGCTTGTTGTTGATCTTCAGCAAGATCCCTTTCTTGTGTTCTGGAATAATAGAGGCTTTGGCATCGCCCAGACAGCAATGTGTCGTCTGTGCTCATTTGTTGATTATATTGGGATCTACAGGTTTCTCTGTGATCTTGGTCTACTCTGCCATGTCCATTATCTCAGAAAGAAGCCCCATAGTGTTAAATAACTGGCCTTCGCAATAGCCCAGGCTTTGCCAAAGCCCTTAGAAATGCCCTTTCCATATTGGGAATGGCTAGCTTAGGACCTACAGGGGTGGCCCCTTGTTTCCTGTCAATAACCGTGGGACATTCTGCCTTCATCTATTCATGGGAATTTATATCGAGCTTCTTCCATAGAAAGTGCTGTGCCAAACATTCCCACATGGGGCAAGACAAACCATTCAGAAGAATTGGGATGAGTGAGATCAATGAGGTTAAACATGGGATCCCTTATTTCGTCTGTTACCCCTGATGTTCTGGGACCCGACATCTCTGCCTCCTCTGTGTCTATAGAAAGATTATCTGGGATATTTAACAAGGGAAGAGGGTCATCCATTGATGTTAGTATAGGGAATTTCAACCACTCAACACCAGGCAATGAGTCTAGACCTGGTTGTAGGCATGCTCTCTTCTACATCTATTGTCTGTACCCTCCTACAGGGGGCCTACATGGTGAACCTAGACCACCTTAAAAACTCTATCCATGGAAGACCTGACTTACCCTTGCATTCCTCAAAGCTACCCCCATCCTCACAGCCTCCATTCTCAGAAAACTACCTACAGAAGCACTCCATTGATTCCTCGTCAATGGATTCCTCACCTAAGGAACATTGCCAACTACCCTCAAAACCAGACAACTACTCACTCCCCTAGCTGTCACCTGGAGAGTCCCACAAGGTTCCATCCTCACACCCTGGATGTTCAACCTCTTCATGGAGCCCCAGAGATTCCGTCTTGCCAGCCCCAACTCATAGATCCACCTCTACACAGAGGATACTCAACCCTACCTTAAAACCTCTCCAATCAAAGACATCCACCAGCTAAAGACCCACCTCCCCCTGATAGAAATCCTAATTTCCAGGGCCAATCTCAAACTCACCCCCACAAAAACCATATTACCCCCCCCTCTTGAATAACACAGAACACACCCACATGCATACCTGGCTGTTCGCCATGAACTTAAACGTATTCATCCAACTGCCAACAGCATGCAACAAGTCACTTCAAAACACACATAGCAAAGATTCCAGGCAGCTTGGTAGCAACTCTTTCTTTTGCAGAAAATCAGGCACGTTTGCTATGTACAGTGCAGGCCCTCATTCTTTCTCACATAGACGATGGAAACAGGCTATCACTCACTACCCTACCCACCTGCACCCTGGCACCAATCAGAAGCATCTTCCACACCCGGCTCACCGAAGGCCTCTGCAAATTTGACCACACTGCACTCCTACTCATGGAGCAACATTGGCTGTCCTTACATGAAAGCATCGCCTTCAAGACCAGCTGCATCATTTATAAATCCATTACTTTGCATGCTTCCTCCTTCCTAGCTGAGGTTCTCCATCTCTGGCAGCCAATGCTCAGCAAGACGTCAGGACCTGGCCAGATGAGAGCAGCAAAAATGTAAAGAAAAGCAAAAACAGGAAAGAGGTCTTCTCGATCTCCCACCATCCCCGAAGCAGTAATAAAGAAATAAAAGCATAATGCTTGCCTCCGTGTCTTTAATAGAATCAAGTCTACCTGCGCTATGCGCTTGGGTAATCTTCATTGTTTTCAATACATTTCTGAAGTACATTTCAGCATCTAATATTTAGTACCAACGCTTTGCTTACACTGGAGTTCACATTTGTCCTGTATATACCTGTACCAGTTGCAGCACTCATCTTTTGCAATGTATCTGTCACTCAGGAGAGAATGGACGATGCTCTTGCGCCACCTGTGTAGTACATGTGATATCCACTAGGGGCAATGTATACTCAATGTAAAGAAGGAAAGACACACAGCTGGCCTCTGTCTCACTAACACAGGGAATGTCATTATCACTGATTCTTTCTCTAACCATTTCTGTGCCTTTTCGGACATGTCTATTCATCGCAAAAATAAAATAAAGACAGTTTAAATGTGCAAGAGAAATCCCAAGAATAACTGCATTTTGAGTGTACGCCACAACCTATGGGGCTAAATATGGTTAGAGGTTCACCCCATACTGATGGCCAGGACCCTAATATGTCCATAATTCCTCCACACTGCCATAGAAACCCCTCCATATCTGCATGCAGTAACCATAGCAAACCAAAGCTTTACTTCCAGTGACTAGTTAGCTGCATTTGGGGAAACGCCTGGAACCGGTTCCTCCACCTCAATTGGATTCTCCTACACTGCACACAACACCAGTTGGCAGGAAGTACTCCTAACACAACTATGGGAACACACATATTATCCCCAACCCAAAGGAACCTCCCTCCCCCGGCCCTACTCATTCTATCATCCCCATCAGTGGACCCTACAGAGAGAAATCCCATTATACAGTCAGCTCTGTCTATGCCATGTATTCCTCTTGGCCTTATGCCTAACCAGAATACTAACAGCATGAGGCCTCTTTCAGCATCAAAACCTTCTGTTGCAACTGCATTACCCCCAATCCAAGAACCCTTTTCTAACTACCCCCAGATTAGCAAGAGTATAAAAGATTCTATGCAAAGATTTCTGCCAGAGTTTTCTTATCTAACTCTCGGGCCATTACCGGTTCCAAATGTTATCGAGGAAAAAGTGCAGTAACAGTCTTTGAGCGGCTCCTATGCCGTGGACACATCACAGGCCTTGGGTGCTTCCGGATACCCGTGTCTTTCCCATATTTATTCATCTCACTAACCCCCTATACCCGGCCCTCGCCCAGATATAGCCTCACATTCCTTCTCGATTCTCCTGATCCCTTACATGACCTAACAAGAGACAATCTAGCAAATAATTCTAGGTTGATCCCTAACAACGCCCACATTTAGCTTCCACCTGCAATGATTACCCTTTCACTATAATCTTCAGCTCATTCCCCCACCCTCACACACTTAGAGGGGGAGAACTCAGTCTCGGTTAGGCGTCTTTGCACATTATCTGATTGACTCATGCCTGCTCTACAGTAGACCATTCTGTGATCACATCAGAGCCTGGCAGGCTTTCCATCATTAGACTCCAGTACTGTGCAGGCAGTTCCAGCAACCTGACCACGATGAGTAGAACTGACCCATTGACTAGTAACTGTACCCCATTCTCACCCTTAGATGTTCCTGACTCATGCCTGCTCTACAGTAGACCATTCTGTGATCACATCAGAGCCTGGCAGGCTTTCCATCATTAGACTCCAGTACTGTGCAGGCAGTTCCTGCAGCCTGACCCTGGTGAGTAGAACTGACCCATCGACTAGTAACTGTACCCCATTCTCACCTTTAGATGTTCCTGACTCATGTCCTTGCTTAACAAGACCATAATTTCCAGTTCTTTCTCATTTTTTTTCCTTCAGATATATAGACCCTGGTGTACGATTCACGTTTGTCATTTGCAGGGTGGAGTGCAAATGTGTAGGGCACAGAGTGACGTGCAGGGCAAAAGGTGGTGTACACGTGTATACAGTGCCTTTAGCCCTGCATTTTAGCACTCTCCTCTGCAAAGTGAGCAAACGCTGCCTTACATGCTCTCATGGCAAGTGGCATGTACAATTACAATTAAATGCAGCCTGACATGCAAGCATTTCTGGCAGCGTTTAATTTTACTTGTGAACTCTGCTTGTCATGCGCGTATGGTAAGCAGCTTTTACAGTTACAAGTAAACGCTGCCCGATATGGGTCAGAAAGGGGAAGCAAGGCTTGGCAACTGCTATCCTAAACAAAATATATGACGTCCCTGCTGTTTATTCCTGTGAGCTATAAATACTACCCAGCACCATTTAAACACACATTATTCTCCCTACAACTAATGGTTGCATCAGGAGGCCAATCTATGGCAAAAGTGCATTAATAGTGTGTTCCTTTCCTACTCCCGCACTTTGTGTTTATCAAGAGTCTTCACCTTTATGCACACTCTACTCTTACATGAGGCAACTGAGGCATGGCAGTTCCAGAATTAGTATTCTGGACTGTGATCCATGCTACCACATGGTACAAATAAGCCACCAAACATCCAGGATTACCTGAGCAGTTTCTTGAGCACCTTGCACATCCCATGTTACACCGTGTACTAACCTATAAGCCTTCAAATCTGCCTTAGTAACAGGATCCAGATGTCTTCATGCATTACGACATGTCCTCCCTCCTTTCTCCCAGGGTGCCGGCATGCACCTATTCTCCCAGAAAATCATCTTCCACGTTTGCACCCACCCCTCCCCCCCAGTGGAGATCAAGCAAGTGTCTAGAGCAGCACGTGTTTCACACATTGTGCATCCCCAGCACGTTTTCCTCAATGCCAATATTTAGCCCTCTTTAGAGAAAGATAACAAAAAAGGATAAGGATAGATGGAAAAAGAGACGTTTTAATATTAATACATTAATATGGCATGTTACATTATAGTATGGTATGTTACAAAATATATTCTTTACTTGTAACAATAAAACACTCCCCTGTTCCCTGCTCAGTGTAAAATACAAGACCGGTTTATAAAGGAAGAGAGTTTGGATCCTATTTACCAAATTAAGTGAAAGTTTGTTCCCAATATGTCTTCCATTACCATCTGTCCATGGTCATTTTAGTGAAGAGATGTGGGCAGAAAGGGTTAACCACCAATGATAATCTTAATGCAGACCTTTGTGGAAAGATCTCTTTTTTACACTTAAAGGTGAAAGCATCTTTTGTGTTTCTACACTAGATGACGCCAATCAATGTAACCAAACATAATGAATACTGAAATATGTCTCCCATCTGTGCACCACACAAGACGACATCAACACATACTTTACTTATAATGAATACAAATTGTTTCCATTTCCATAACATTGAACTGGAGAACTTCCAGGCCTTTAAGACGAGGTAGCAATACTCTGAGATGAATAGGGCTGCAGAGATTACTCAAAACATCAATAATCAAAACGACTCAGAAAGGAGGCAAAAAGGTAACTGTTTTAATGTCAATTATCTAAAAGAGGGAGTGCAACAAACGTCAATCGGACGTATCATGGCAAGGTCTCAATGAACTTCACAAAAAAGCACTCTTTTATACTAGAACCTTGTTATAGGTGACGTGCAACCTGCGTATTACCAATGCCATCCTACGTGGCAAACTTCAAAAACATACTTAAAAGTGTGATTGGGTCTAAGGGAATATCTACGTATATGTTCCATGCTAGTATAATGGACGTGAGCAAGGTGATAGGTTTCTTAACATCAGGTGGGGCAACTAAGCCCTCCCCTCAAAACAGGTCACTACGAACGTCACTAAATACACAACGTCCCATTGGTTACTTTACTACAGGGCTCCTAATCATGAGGCCCTCTATCATTGGCTGATTTCTAACCTCTGTCAGCCCTCTTCCACCCACGCTAGCAGCACGCAGGCCAGACTGCCAGGTGCTTGGTGAGCTGGTCATGACCATAGCTTCTCACCACTTAGAACATCACCCATCATCACCTCAGTGGTCTGGTGTCAATTAGGCCTTTTGAACTTGTCCTTGAAAATGTTCTCTATTCCTGCGGAATACAGGGGAGTACAGATACACTCATCTCTCGTGCGTAGGTGTGACTATCATGCTCGTCCAACTTCCTCCATCCACGTGACTGAAGACCACAAAATCGAGGTAAGGCGTATTAAAAAGACTATTTTCCAGTAAGCCTCTGACATCTTGTGTGTTCACATTCACGCCTCCAGAACAGGTGCTTCATTCCTTCACAGATTGTAACTAATCTCTGTTCCTTCCAGCTGGATATGACCTTGGTCTCTTGGCCCATTCAATCTCGCCTTTCTGAGATTCGCCTGTAATTCACTTATTTTCTTATTGCGACAAACTTGAAAAAGAAGGCCTTTCCTTTTTTTGGTCCGGCTCTGCTATCATACGTGGTGGAAGACTCCATTACTTATATATATATATATATATATACATATATATATATATATATATATATATATATGTACATTGGCGCTTGACGCAATCTATTCACTATAAAGCTAGCCTCATGAAAACTTTATCTGCTTGCGTTACTTTGCATCTGTACACGTGTGAACTATCTTAATCATTTTTATCTTTTCTGTAGCATAAACTTCTTAATATCGAACCCGAAATGTTGCTTATCTTTGACAATTTCTTGATGCCTTATAGAATATCCGCATTCTCTAGTCTCTGCATCTCTTCTACATATGTCAGCTTGACTCTCGCATGACGTAACCAATCCGTTCTCTCGTGCATTGGTCCTTTTCCTTCTGGGTTTTCATTCAAATAGCCATCATACTGTCTTGGCTGCAGGTATGGTTTCCTCAACGGGAATCTTGCCTCCAGGATTCTTCTGGGTATTGGCACTTCCACTGGTACTGATCAATTTTCACTCTCTGATTCCCAACATATAGGTAATATGAGCGAGGTGGTTGAGGCGGGTGTACTTTGCTCTTTCTCCACAACATATAAGGTCACGTAGTGTACAAATCAAACAACCGATCCAAAAACGTTGCTTAGTTTCCTAAACTGCCTCCAGCAAAAGAAGTTAAAACTCTGCAAAACCGTACAACTCTACTCTACACTCATCTACCACCACACTGCATCATTTTTATATAAATCGCCTGACTCACTGAGCCAGTATAGTGAACATTGATGTATACTATACTACTCTACTATACTGTCATCTACCAACAGACTGCATCATTTTTATATAAATCACCTGCTTCACTGTGCCACAATAGTGAACATTGAAGTATACTGTACTACTCTACACTCTACTATGCACTCATCTACCACCACACTGCATAATGTTTATATACATCGCCTGCCTCACTGAGCCAGTAGAGTGAACATTGAGGTACACTATACTACTCTATTATACACTCATCTACCACCACACATAACCCTTTTTTATATAAATCGCCTGCTTCACTGAACCAGTATAGTGAACATTGAGGTATGCTATACTACTCTACTAAACACTCGTCTACCACCACACTGAACCCTTTTTTTTATATAAATCGCCTGCCTCACTGAGCCAGTAGAGTGAACATTGAGGTATACTATACTACTCTACTATACACTCATCTACCACCACACTGCATAATTTGTATTAAAATTGCCTGCCTCCCTGTGCAACTATAGTGAACACTGAGGTATATTATACTACTCTAAACTCTCACTCTACTATACACTCATCTACCACCACACTGCATCATGTTTATATACATCGCCTGCCTCACTGAGCCAGTGTAGTGAACATTGAGGTATACTATACTACTCTACTATATACTCATCTCCCAACAGACAGCACAATTTTTATATAAATCGCCTGCCTCACTGTGCCACTATAGTGAACATTGAGGTATACTATACTACTCTATTATACACTCGTCTACCACCACACAGAACCCTTTTTATATAGATCGCCTGCCTCACTGAGCCAGTATATTTAACATTGAGGTATACTATACTACTCTACTATACACTCATCTACCACCACACTGCATCATTTTTATATAAATCACCTGCCTCACTGAGCCAGTGTAGTGAACATTGAGGTACACTATACTACTCTACTATATACTCATCTACCAACAGACAGCACAATTTTTATATAAATCGCCTGCCTCACTGTGCCACTATAGTGAACATTGAGGTATACTGTACTACTCTACACTCTACTATACACTCATCTACCACCACACTGCATAATGTTTATGAAAATGGCCTGCCTCACTGTGCAACTATAGTGAACATTGAGGTATACTATACTACTCTACACTCTACTATACACTCATCTACCACCACACTGCATCATTTGTATATAAATTGCCTGCCTCAGTGTGCCACTATAGTGAACATTGAGGTATACTATACTACTCTACTCTACACTCATCTATCACCACACTGCATCATTTGTATCTAAATCGCCTGCCGCACTGAGCCAGTAGAGTGAACATTGAGGTATACTATACTACTCTACTATACACTCATCTACCACCACACTGCATCATTTTTATATAAATCGCCTGCCTCACTGAGCCAGTAGAGTGAACATTAAGGTAGACCATACTAGTCTATAATACACTTATCTACCACCACACTGCATCATTTTTATATACATCGCCTGCCTCACCAAGCCAGCAGAGTGCACATTAAGGTACACTATACAACTCTACTATACACTTATCTATCAGTGAAACAGCAGGATAGCTCAGGGGCAACGTGCTTGCCTTGGAAGCAAGACGACACGGAGCAACACAGGTTCGATCACCGGGTCCGTGCTTAGAAACCTCTGGGTATTAAGCGCATTATAAATTACCTATCATATCACATCATCCCACACTGCATCATTTTTATATACATCTCCTGCCTCACTGAGCCAGTAGAGTGAACATTGAGGTATACTATACTACTCTACTATACACTCGTCTACCACCACACTGCATCATTTTTATATAAATCGCCTGCCTCACTGAGCCAGTATAGTGAACATTGAGGTATACTATACTACTCAACTATACACTCATCTACCACCTCACTGCATCATTTTTATATAAATCGCCTGCCTCACTGAGCCAGTAGAGTGAACATTGAGGTATACTACACTACTCTATTATACACTCATCTACCACCACACTGCATCATTTTTATATACATCGCCTGCCTCACCAAGCCAGTAGAGTGCACATTAAGGTACATTATACAACTCTACTATACACTCATCTATGACCACACTGCATCATTTTTATATAAATCACCTGCCTCACTGAGCCTGTATATTTAACATTGAGGTACACTATACTACTCTACTATACACTTATCTACCACCACACTACATCATTTTTATATAAATCACCTGCCTCACTGAGCCTGTATATTTAACATTGAGCTATACTATACTACTCTACTATACACTCATCTACCACCACACTGCATCATTTTTATATAAATCGCCTGCCGCACTGAGCCAGTAGAGTGGACATTGAGGTATACTATACTACTCTACCATATACTCATCTACCACCACACTGAATCATTTATATAACTTGTCTGCCTCACTGAGCCAGTAGAGTGAACATTGAGCTATACTATACTACTCTATTATACACTCATCTACCACCACACTGCATCATTTTTATACAAATCACCTGCCTCACTGAGCCAGTAGAGTGAACATTGAGCTATACTATACTACTCTACTATACACTCATCTATGACCACACTGCATCATTTTTATATAAATCACCTGCCTCACTGAGCCAGTAGAGTGATTATTGAGGTATACTATACTACTCTACTATACACTCATCTATGACCACACTGCATCATTTTTATATAAATCACCTGCCTCACTGAGCCTGTATATTTAACATTGAGGTATACTATACTACTCAACTCTACACTCATCTACCACCACACTGCATCATTTTTTATATAAATCACCTGCCTCACTGAGCCAGTAGAGTGAACATTGAGGTATACTATACTACTCTATTATACACTCGTCTACCACCACACTGCATCATTTTTATACAAATCACCTGCCTCACTGAGCCAGTAGAGTGAACATTGAGGTATACTATACTACTCTACTATACACTCATCTATGACCACACTGCATCATTTTTATATAAATCACCTGCCTCACTGAGCCTGTATATTTAACATTGAGGTACACTATACTACTCTACTATACACTCATCTACCACCACACTGCATCATTTTTATATAAATCGCCTGCCGCACTGAGCCAGTAGAGTGGACATTGAGGTATACTATACTACTCTATTATACACTCATCTATGACCACACTGCATCATTTTTATATAAATCACCTGCCTCACTGAGCCAGTAGAGTGAACATTGAGGTATACTATACTACTCTACTATACACTCATCTCTGACCACACTGCATCATTTTTATATAAATCGCCTGCCTCACTGAGCCAGTAGAGTGAACATTGAGGTATACTATACTACTCTATTATACACTCGTCTACCACCACAGTGCATCATTTTTATATGAATCACCTGCCTCAGTGAGCCAGTAGAGTGAACATTGAGGTACACTATACTACTCTACTACACACTCAACTAGCACCACACTCCATCATTTTATATAAATCACCTGCCTCACTGAGCCTGTATATTTAACATTGAGGTATACTCTACTACTCTACTATACACTCATCTACCACCACACTGCATAATTTTTTATATAAATTGCCTGCCTCACTGAGACAGTAGAGTGAACAATGAGGTATATAAAACTACTCTACTTATCTCTCATCTACCACCACACTGCATCATTTTTATATACATCGCCTGCCTCACCAAGCCAGTAGAGTGCACATTAAGGTACACTATACAACTCTACTATACACTCATCTACACCACACTGCATCATTTTTATATAAATCGCCTGCCTCACTGAGCCAGTAGAGGGAACATTGAGGTATACTATACTACTCTCCTATACACTCATCTACCACCACACCACATACTTATTTTATAAATTGCTGGCCTCACTGAGTCAGTAGAGTGTACACTGAGGCATACTCTATAACTCTACTATACACCCTCCTACCACCACACTGAACCCTTTTTTATATAAATCGCCTGCCTCACTGAGTCCATATAGTGAACATTGAGGCATACTATACTAGTCTACTATACACTCATCTACACCACACTGCATCATTTTTATATAAATCGCCTACCTCACTGAGCCAGTAGAGTGAACATTGAGGTATACTATAATACTCTACTATACACTCATCTACCACCACACTGCATCATTTTTTATATAAATCGCCTGCCTCACTGAGCCAGTAGAGTGAACATTGAGGTACACTATACTACTCTACTATACACTCATCTACCACCACAATGCATCATTTCTATATAAATCCCCTGCCTCACTGAGCCTGTATATTTAACATTGAGGTATACCATACTACTCTACTATACACTCATCTACCACCACACTGCATCATTTCTATATAAATCTCCTGCCTCACTGAGCCTGTATATTTAACATTGAGGTATACTATACTACTCTACTATACACTCATCTACCACCACACTGCATCATTTTTTATATAAATCGCCTGCCTCACTGAGCCAGTAGAGTGAACATTGAGGTATACTATACTACTCTATTATACACTTGTCTACCACCACAGTGCATCATTTTTATATAAATCACCTGCCTCACTGAGCTAGTAGAGTGAACATTGAGGTATACTATACTACTCTACTATACACTCGTCTACCACCACATGCATCATTTTTTATATAAATCGCCTGCCTCACTGAGCCAATAGAGTGAACATTGAGGTATACTATACTACTCTATTATACATTCGTCTACCACCACAGTGCATCATTTTTTTATAAATCACCTGCCTCACTTATTTAGTAGAGTGAACATTGAGGTATACTATACTACTCTATTATACACTCGTCTACCACCACAGTGCATCATTTTTATATAAATCACCTGCCTCACTTAGCTAGTAGAGTGAACATTGAGGTATACTATACTACTCTACTATACACTCGTCTACCACCACATGCATCATTTTTTATATAAATCGCCTGCCTCACTGAGCCAATAGAGTGAACATTGAGGTATACTATACTACTCTATTATACATTCGTCTACCACCACAGTGCATCATTTTTTTATAAATCACCTGCCTCACTTATTTAGTAGAGTGAACATTGAGGTATACTATACTACTCTATTATACACTCGTCTACCACCACACTGCATCATTTTTTATATAAATCGCCTGCCTCACTGAGCCAATAGAGTGAACATTGAGGTATACTATACTACTCTATTATACACTCGTCTACCACCACAGTGCATCATTTTTATATAAATCACCTGCCTCACTGAGCTAGTAGAGTGAACATTGAGGTATACTATACTACTCTACTATACACTCGTCTACCACCACATGCATCATTTTTTATATAAATCGCCTGCCTCACTGAGCCAATAGAGTGAACATTGAGGTATACTATACTACTCTATTATACACTCGTCTACCACCAAAGTGCATCATTTTTATATAAATCACCTGCCTCACTGAGCCAGTAGAGTAAACATTGAGGTATTTTTTCTATTATGATAATTGCCCAAACAGAAAAATAAAACCCCTCAATATAGCTGTTTACTTATTGTCCGTACAGGACTCTGGAGAACCCGAGGATGATATGTTCACCCTCTTTTTCCACCATGGGTACGGAAATAGCAGCCTGCACAAATCTCAACCAGAGGGAAAACACCCATACGACCAGAAAACACAAAGCTCAGTCATAGGAAAAGAATTAATTAGCACCAGCAGCTGCAGCCATCAAGCAACAGAAACAGGACTAGCACCAGCAGCTGCAGCCCTCAAGCAACAGAAACAGGACTAGCACCAGCAGCTGCAGCCCTCAATCAACAGAAACAGGACTAGCACAAGCAGCTGCAGCCCTCAATCAACAGAAACAGGACTAGCACCAGCAGCTGCAGCCCTCAAGCAACAGAAACATGACTAGCACCAGCAGCTGCAGTCCTCAAGCAACAGAAACGGACTAGCACAAGCAGCTGCAGCCCTCAAGCAACAGAAACAGGACTCGCTCAAGCAGCTGCAGCCCTCAAGCAACAGAAACAGGACTAGCACCAGCAGCTGCAGCCCTCAAGCAACAGAAACAGGACTAGCACAAGCAGCGGCAGCCCTAAAGCAACAGAAACAAGACTAGCACCAGCAGCTGCAGCCCTCAAGCAACAGAAACAGGACTAGCACCAGCCGCTGCAGCCCTCAAGCAACAGAAACAGGACTAGCAGCTGCAGCCCTCAAGCAACAGAAACATGACTAGCACAAGCAGCTGCAGCCCTCAAGAAACAGAAACAGGACTAGCACCAGCAGCTGCAGCCCTCAAGAAACAGAAACAGGACTAGCACCAGCAGCTGCAGCCCTCAAGAAACAGAAACAGGACTAGCACAAGCAGGTTCCGATTTTAGTCATAGAAACAGAACCAGCACCAGTACTGACATTCCTTAGCTGTGGAAACACAACTAGTGCCATCTCTCACAACCATTAATCATGGACAAAGGGGTCTAGAAAAGCACACACAGGCCTCATCCACACAGACTGAAGATTATGCACTCAGCCACAAAATCAAAGGCACAAGCACCCGAAGTCATCAGCCTTTGAAAACAAACTAGCTCTGGCACCCACAGTCCACCACCATAGAATCAGAACTACCACCTGCGCCCAAATCTAAAGGCATACAAACAGAGGGCCTTCAGCAGCCACAACCATAGAAAGATGACCTAACACCAGACAGCCCAGGCATCAACTATAGAGACAGATGAAATGTAACTAGTTCCCATCCTACCCAGTCATGGTAACGGCAACTCCCTCCAGCAATCAGATGTATAACAGAAGAACTACCACCTGTGCCTACATCTTAAGGCATACAAACAGAAGGCCGCCATCAGCCACAACCATAGAAAGAGATGACCTAACACCAGACCACAGAGCCATCAGCTATAGAGACAGATGGAATATAACTAGTTCCCACCCTACCCAGTCATGGTAAAAGCAACTCTCTCCAGCAATCAGACGTAGAACAGAAGAACCACCACCTGCGCCCACATCTTATGGCATACAAACAGAGGCCCATCAGCAGCCACAACCATAGAAAGTGATGCGGGCCAATTTCGGCCATTTGGTGGTGCTTACCTCTGCTTTCAGCTGCGGACTGCTGCAGACTGAACTCTGCGCACAAACTCTGCACGCGCTCTGCGCTTGCCTGAGGTATTTGAAGGCAATGGAGCTTGTTTTCCTTAAAAGCACAGGAGGGACAGAAGAATCAGGTTTAAAAGCCAGTAGCCCAGTAGCTGCAGCTCCTCTCAGCAACACCACTGCTGCAGACTGAACTCTGCGCACGAACTCCGCCTATATAAGGGGAACAATATTGACTCGAGGGTGGCAGAGAATAGAAAGATACCGGCAGGATACCCGAGAGATAGAGTGAGATACCGGGACGATACCCGAGAAAGGATGTTACGCCCAGATACCTAGGTTTTAATATAGCACTAGAAGAAGCCTGCATTTAAAGTCCTGAATAATAGGACGACGTAGACGAGCAGAATCGATTAAAAAGGCGATCTGAAAGAAATGGGCTTACATTCCATGTCAGAATAATAATAGGGGCAGAAATGCATCTGAGGAAGCAGATGGCATGAGATTTATGCAGCCGGCCGGAGTCTGTCTAGTCTGTCGTGTCTGTGTTGTCTTTTTTCTTTTTTCTGACGTCACGAGGTAAGAACATTTTGGGGGGAAATAGCCTGAAAATTGTGCAATTGAAGAGATAAAATGTTGTATGACATGAATTGATGGTTTTTGTTTGAAAAAGGAAAAGTAAAATTTTTTGGTGAAAAAACGGGATTGGAGCTTGCGACGATTGGTGCTCGCTCATATTGTTGATTTTGTTTGAGAAACGTAAAGCATAACAAAGTGTATTATGAGGATAAGATAAACAGATTTAAGCATGGAAGACGTTGCACCATTAATAAACTTGTGCAAACAGTTGCCAAAACATGCACCTAAGCTGAAGAAGTACAGTGCAGAATGGGTTAAAGGAACCACCCACAAAATGTTTATGCCATTGCCCCAGGGCCGATCGCTATCTAAAACGGTGCTGCAACACATGACAACATATTTGCACACCACGTATATTGGCAAAAAATTAGATAAACGCCAACTAGTTTAGAGCTTTGGAAGATGTACCAAGAGGAAAAGGAGGAGGAGCCACCGTTAGATTGGATACTTAACATATGCACAGAGGGGGGTGAAACGCCTTCTGCGCCACCTGCCCCGTCTGACACAAAAAGCGAAGCCAGTAAGGACTAATGATTGTATCCATTGAGAGAGCTTAAAGCAGCCACAGGATATAGCACCCCGGCATATGAGTCACCTACGCAAAGTAGTGATGAAAGCCCAGAGAAAGATAGAGATAGAGATATCACATCCAAAGTCCCGAGGGATAAGGAGAGGCGCCAGAAAGAAAAAGGAGACCAAGCACAAGAAAGTGCATCTCTAGATACGAGTAGAGAGGGAAAGAGATGGAAAGGAGATGAGGACAGAACTGATGAGATGGCATTCGCACAGAACAAATGGATGGGAGGTCAGATTTTATTGAAACTCGATGGTAAAGGCATTGAGGATGTGAGACAAAAGGGAGAGTCAGACGGTTCAAAAAGGAAAGATAAGGAAAGGGAAAAACGAATGAGAGACGAAGGTATGAGAAAAAACAACAGACAGAGATGAGAGCAGTTGTATCGCGAAGAGCAAGAAAGGAAACACAATCATAAGCCAAGAGCAGCTAATGATCAGGACAGGCAGGAACAAAGGAGAATAGATGAAGAAGAACAAAAAATTCGGGAGAAGAGAATAAAAAGTCAAAGGGATGAGGAAATACGAAGGGAAAATGAACATAGAGATTCAAAGAAACAAGAAGAAGATAGGACCATAGAGGAAGCGAGGAAGTGCAGAGAGTTCAATGATGACATAGAACGCAAGCGAAGACTGAGAGCACGGGATCTTGAATATCTGAAAAGAGAGGTTAAAAAACCTGATCCAGTAGTAGACTGGGAAGACATAGAAGAATACTTTCCTGAGTACGATTTAGTACCAGGCATGTCTAGGGCAAATATTGAAGATAACTTCAACACTAGAAGCATCAGAGAGACGATCAATAGAATATATGATTAAATGGGGCTAGAACAGGTCCCCCAAGGGAGAGGAGAGGACGAGCGTCTTGAGAGCACTCAGTTGTATGACACTGAGGATGCCTCCCGAAGTAGCAGAAATAGAGAACTGTCCCTAGATAGGTTTACGCTAAACAGGAACGAGGAAGATGAGAGGAGTTGCATGAGTTGGGCACAGACAATATCAGACGCAGAAAGAGAGGAATATGAGGAAAAAGAAGATGAGAGAAGACGCAAAAAATGCTTCTCTAGAGGAAAGGGAATAATATGGTCAGATTCTAGAGGATCTGCACCTAAGGCATCAGAGTCATTCACACAGTCAGACCGACACGAAGAAGCATCTTACGGTCGGAGGGGGTTGTCTCCACCACCCTATGTGAGCAGTCTAAAGACATTGCCAGGTAGACGGTGATGCAGGAATATTACCCCTGCAGTGGATAGAAAAATTATGATAGAGGAAGGAGTGCCATGTGTTAAAATTCCTGTTACTCGAAAAAGGAGGAATGAGGCCACAGTATATACCTTGGCCACACATGGATCGAGCAAATCTGAAAAATAAGCTTCGAATGTTGACATTGGGAGCTGGAAAATGGATACATGAACTAGAAAAGATGACGGGAGGGAACACGTTGGCTATCGGGATATTAAGGGTCTTTTAATCGCCATACTTGGTGATAGAGCTGACGATGTGTGGACACGTGTAGGTTACCCTGGCGTAACTACAGTTAATACCGCGCATGATGGAGCTCCATTTAACAATTGCAGGGCTGCGGTATGGAAAGCATTACGAATGCTAAACCCGGATACTTCTGACATGGGAGCTATAATGACAAGTAAAATGAAGGAGTCAGAGGATCCATTGCTTTACATTCAGAATTTCCAAGACGCATGGGTGCTGGAAACTCACGAATCTTGGGGGAAGTCCATACCTGTGTTCTACCATATATTATGCCAAGGGCTGCCAGATCAGGTACAGAAGCAGCTCAAGAAATTGGTAGGAATTGAGGCCAAACCGTGGTCTGAAATACAGTTGACCATAGCTCACTATTGCAGGCTGCTGCAAGAGAAAAATCGCAAAAAGAGGCTTCACAAAAAGCTGAAGAGGCTAAATTAGTACAGAAGAAATTGTCGAAATATGCCATTGAAGGGGCAATGATAACTTGCACAGATGGATCAAACATGCAGCAGGTCAATAATCAAGGGCAGGGTGATCAAGGCAATAACAGGTTTTACCCAAGAGGGAAAGGCTTTCGAGGAAGAGGAGGGCAGAGTAATCAGGGAGGTTTCCAGAGTAATCAGTGAGGTTTTCAAAACATGCAAAACAGCAATCAGGATATGTCAAATGGGCAAATAATCAGACAATCACCAATATGTTGGGCGTGTGGGATTATAGGGCATCTAGCACGCACATGCAGAAGCCAAGACATGGTGCAAAGTGACCAAGGAACAAGAGTAGGGATTGTGAATCCACCTGTGTTTTTACAGCATGGTGGAAATGGAGTTGCCCAAAATCACACAGTGCAACAGCTGGCGCCGGGAGCACAGCAAAGCTTGAAACCTCAGAATATGACACATTTTCTGCAAGGGCAGTCTCAACAGTCGCCGATGCAACTGTTACAGACAACAAGTACAGGACAGGTACTGAATTCTGGAATGAGAAATAACACTGGTGATGGAGGAAGTCCATTCACTCAGCATGGGACAAAGTTATAGATGGACTAGGACAGCTCACTGGGAAACCTAATGTGTTCTATGCTATCATTGACAACAAACCCTCATGAGGAACCTAGGGTAGATGTCTGTATAGGGGATAAAGAATATTCTTTCTTAGTTGACACAGGTGCAACAAGCTTGTGTATATGTGAAGGCAAGTTTTCTTTGTCTGGCGATGCCATAAATACTCAGGGCTTCACAGGAGCAACACGTCGTGTTCCTTTTACAAAAGAACTTCCAGTTTCCATAGGAGAATGTGACATGAATGTGCCACTGCTGTATTCAAGGCAAACCCCAGAAAATATATTGGGATGAGACCTAATGACGAAGCTAAACATGACAATCTCGTTCACGGAGAAGGGAATATTATGTTCAACTCCAGGAATGCATTATTTGAACGTATGCGAAATGAATAGAGCATACGCAGGACAAACAGCTATGAGAGCTGTTCCATTGGAACCAGAAATATTAGCGTATGGAGTGCGTATATTAATGTCATGGCTACCAGGCATTACAGACAAACCAATGATAACCCCAGATGAGTTTTTATTTAGTCCAAGAATACCTATGCATGAGGAAAAGGGACAAGTATTTCCCTTGGCAATACACACAGCCATAGTGCAAGGAAAGATGGCACTGATCGACGGTTGTGATAACAAAGGCAGACAACGGTGCATAGTAATCGCCATTGAGGAAGGGTACAGATTGACTGACGTCACTGATGACGATTTGTTTGAAGAGCAAACAGGTATAGAGGAAACAACAGTTGAGGTTAGTCTCATTTATTGGGTGAAACACACACGAATGGCAGTGTTATGACTGCAGTACTCACACAAAGAACCACGTTGGGGTACAAGCCCCTGGCATACTACAGTGGGAATTTGGAGCCAGTGATGAGAGGTCACTTCCCATGCGAACAAAGTTTAGCTGCTGCAGCGTTCGCCATAGAGAAAGCTACAACCATTGTGATGGGATGCTCAATGACGTTGTTCGTCGAGCAAGAACTATTTGCCATTCTAGAGAAAACGAAATGCACATTGACATCTCAGAGAGCTTCTGCTTATGAAGTGATCATATCAAATCCATCGATTAAGATAATTCAATGTAAGATAGTGAACCTGGCTATGTTTATAGCAGAGCCAGTCACTGAAGGAGAGTCAATCCATGACTGCGCAAACTATGAAGAATTTTATGATGAGATTCCCAGAGTGAAAGAAAATGAATTGGCAGAAGGAGAAATCGTCTTTGTTGATGGTTCTTCGAGAATCGATCAAAATGATGGGCAGAGATATACAGGCGCCGATGTGATGAAGCAAACGGCAAATGGAGAATTTCGAGCACTCATTAGTGTGCGGTTAACATCTCATTATTCAGCACAAGCTGCAGAATTATTGACGCTGATACTCGCACTCGAGAATCACATAGACCAGGAAGTGACGATGTACAGTGACTCCGCCTATGTGACATCAACAGTGCACGCAGGCCTAGCGCGCTGGAAAAGGAAGGGATACTTCTGAGCGGACGGCACACCAGTGCAGCACGCAGCCTTATTGGACAGACTGATTAAGGCACTACAGCTCCCAGTGGGCATAGCGGTTGTGAAATGCGCCGCCCACACGAAAGGGACAGATTTTATCTCACGAGGAAATGAAGCAGCAGACACAGAAGCCAAGCGTGTGTCGACCAAAGACGAAATAATAATGAATGCGGAAATAACTGATGTGCAGGAGAGAATGATAGTTGCACGAAATGAGCCTGAAGGTTATAGTAATATAGAGAAAACCCAATTAATGGAGCTCGAAGGGGAGGCACCACAGGAAGAAAAGAACCTCTAGAAGCGACAAGAGTGTTCTTTAAACCCCTGCGAGAGTTTGTGACAACAAGACAGCACTGGTAAATGGGTGATGCCTATAGCCTTATTGAAAATAGCACTGGAAAAAATAACACTATCCAGCGCACATTACAAAATAGAATCTAGCAGCGACGATTGCTGAAGACTGGTTTATACCGAACTTGGCAGAGCACGTTGCATTTTTTATGGTGAACTGTATAATCTGCCAACAGTTCATGGCTTGGCATACACTACGAGTAATTAGAGGAGTCATCCCAAGGCCTAACAGACCTTTTCAGCACTTGCATGTCGATTATGTTGATATGATTCAAGTATGTAACAGGTACAGGTACCTAATTGTTGTGGTGTGTCCATTCTCTAGATGGGTAGAAGAAGGTCCATGTACACACCCAGACTCTACCTGTGCGGCCAAATTTCTGGTGAGGGAGGTATTTCCCAGATGGGGAATATGTGAGGTCATGAGGTCAGACAATAGACCTCACTTTGTTAACACAGTATTTGAACAGATCAACTTGTTGCTTGGTATAAAGCACAAGTTTTCTTCAGCGTATCATCCTCAAGGTAACAGGATATGCAAGAATCTCAATGGCTTGTTAAGGGAAAGGATAGCCAAGTTGAAGCTTACTGGCACTGTATACGCTCAGAAACCGGCCTGGTTCTGACCACCATCACATGCCGCATGACATAGTGACAGGCAGAAGGATGCACAAGCCACTTACACCCAGAGATAGAGCTAGATGTGATGCTCAGCCAACAGGGGAAGTTTTAGGATCAGAAATGCAAAATTACTTGAATTGCATGACTTCTTGTCTTACTGGTATTTCAGGACAGCTGCAGCGACATCAAAAAGGGAGCAAGGCAGCACAGAACACAGAAGGATATACTACAACAGACCAGAAACCACACGAGAAAAAAGTGGGACGAGCCAAGGTTCAACGGTCCCTTCAGAGTAGAGGGCGTCACTCCCTCTGCAGTCAAGTTACAGGGAAGGAGAGCCTGGATCTTTTTGGGTGACATCAAGCCATACATCGGGGAAGACCCTCTGCCCTCACCCCAATGCCGTAGAGACTACAGACGATGGGGAAGAAATACAGCAAATGCAGACGAGATCCATGACGAGGAAGAAGGATGCATGACCAGCAAGGCAAAGGCAAAGAACTTTTGTGCAAAGTTGTGGCTTCATTTTGGACATTTCCTCTGAACCAAAAAGGGGATAAGGACATAAACACGGACACTCTGTGCATCCTAGTTGCAGAATGAAGAAGAAAATTGCACGTATAAGCCACAACATAGTCTGTTGACTTTGAGCTTTGTACTGAGGCATACTGAAGCCTTGATAAGAAAAGGATAGGCCAAATTTTGATCGAGGACACAAAAATTGGAAGAAAATACAGTATGCAGACTCTTTTCATACAGAAGCCTTATTTGGACTCACTTATTGTGTCACGCAGTAGTGACATCACTAAAGACGTTTTGATCTACTTCGAGTTAGTATTGAGATCATACCCGTCGTTGGTAGGAAGGCTCACTAACATCAACGAATTTCTTCAAGATCCTGAAAACGAAAAGACAATAAGGAGGCTGCTCATCGTGATTGCTGAGCAGTTCCCTTTGCTTCAGGAATACAGTGAGGACAAGACAAATGTCTGCAGCAGAAGAAGCATCAAATAGACTTGTCAGCGTGCTATTCTATCGCTTAATTGAAAACTGTCCAGATGTTGTCGGGAGACACACCGATGCCTTGACATTTCTTCGAGATCTAGCAAACACAGAACGTTTGAGTATAATCCTGAACAGAATCATAATTCATGTTGCTCTTCAAGCTCATCAAAATCACAGAAGATTGTAAACTTTCTGCCGAGGGACAGATCGAGAAAGTGTTGCCAGAGAACTTCACTCCTGCTCATGCTGACAACGAAATTACATGTCTTCTGGAGGGAAACAGATAAGAAGCATTGACTGGGAGCTTGTTTATTTTGAACACACAAACTAAGAGACTTGCTGAAATTATTACCTTACCAGCACGCGGCCCTTGGGCCCGGAAATAGTGGGAAGGCACTAACAGGAGGACATCACAAGTCAGGCGGACATGCAAATATCAGCATCATGAAGGCGGTAATAAGGGATACCGGGATGCCAGCAATACCGGCATCGCAAACCACTCGCAAACAGCAATGTGCTGTGTTCCCAACTGCCACAGGTGCACACAATCAGCACAGGTGGTGACAATGGAGTCTGGCCCAGCACAAAAGGAGCACACCCACACACCACACCCCTTACCACACCAAAATGATTCCACTTGTAGTAGCAATACTGGGGCTGGAGGACATGCTTGCATTGCTACACCAGCATCAACAACAGGCACCACAGAGGAGACGCAGGAGGAGAAGGAAGGTGAGACAGGGCCAGCAAACCCCACCAGTTCAGCCAGTGGTACCACGCAGGCAGCCCCCAATCCCTCGCATCAGAGCCCGTCCATTCAACTTGACCGCTGAGCAGATCCACACCCTGTACCGTCTGGCCCGGGACACCATCACCACCATTGTGGACATGATACACAATGACATTGTCAGCCTGATTGAAATACGCACCGCCATCCCACCTCTACTGAAGGTAGTGTCTGTGCTCCACTTCCTGGCCACAGGCACCTACCAGCACACAGTGGGGCACATACATGGCATTTCACAACCCTTATTTTCCCACATGCTGATCCAAGTGCTGGATTCCCTCCTGAAGCACTCAAGGAACTACATATCCCTACCACGGACTGCCCAGGAGATCTTTGACACGAAAGTTGGCTTCCATGCACTGGCAGGCATACCAAATTGTATTAGTGCACTTGACTGCACCCATGTGGAATTGGTGGTTCTGTATGCAACGGAGGTGGTGTACCGCAATCGTATGCTATATCACTCAATTAATGTACAGATGGTATGTGTCTACAGCAAGATCATCACACATTGTTGTGCTGATTTCCCGGATCAACTCATGACTCAATGGTCCTGCGGAACTCCACGCTACCACTCTACATGGAGCAACATGCAGGACGATGTGCCCGGCTGCTTGGTAAGTTGCATGACAGGCACATGGCAGTGAAATGGGGGAGAGATGCACACACCATCATGGTGTCATTGTTGTGGTGACTGCACTATGTCCACATCCCACAATACTGTGCCGCAAAGCATCCAAAACTGAACATGACAACCAATACCCATAGCAATGAATGAAGCTGCACACCAATCACAACATGCCAAACTTTCAACCACCCCACATCCCACAACACGTGCACCACCCATCATCAGACCTCACCCTCCGTAACAAAATCCAGCAACATGCTGTGAGTATACACAATGTAAATGTCAGCAGCAAATCACACACAGGACAAGCATCCATGAGAGTGCACAAAACAAAACCACCAAGGGAATCCACTGCTTGTCACAGGGCCACCACCACAGTAGTGCAGCATGTCACCATGGGAAAAATTATCGCTGAATGCTAAATAATGCTGAGAATACTGCCAACGCTGCCAGTAAGAAAATCATACAGAACACTACACATCACATATATAACACAAACAAAGCGGTATACGTCCACAATGCATGAGCAACATCAAGGCAGTGTACACCGTGTATCATCTTGAAGACGCAATCCACACCATAAGACAATGGCACAGCACACATTGAGGCAAGGTGAAATGTATGCATACAACCAGGGACATGTGCATGTGACCAACAAATATCTGCAGGCATGTGTGATAACTACAGCTGTCCATCATGAATTGACTAACACATACCTTATTTTGCACCCATGCAGGTGATAGTGGCTTTCCCTTGAAGCCGTGGCTCCTCAACGCTGTCCGGAACCCGCAGAACAGGCACGAAGAGGACTACAATCGTTTCCATACCCGTACCTGTGTGGTCATCAAGCAGAACTTTGGCCTGTTGAAGGCACGTTTTCGCTGCCTCAGCCGGTCGGGTGGAGCACTCCTCTGCAGGCATGAGAAGGTGGCCCAGATCATCATGGCATGTGTCATGCTGCACAACATGTGTATCTGACGGAATGTGCCCCTGCCCCCTGACATTGAACTGCAACCACCAGGTGATGATGAAGAGGATGAAGAAGATGTGGGCGCACATCATCGCGGTACAGATGCACAGGAGGGACGTTCTGTGTGCGAGTCTGTGATTGGCCAATATTTCTAAAACATATTGGTGCAGAGGGTGCCATGAAAGTGGGACTGAGGGTGCTGGGTGTGGGAGTACATGTACACTATGCACTATAGACCAATAAATGACACATATACAATAAGGAATGTCCACTCAAGTATTTTTTCAGGTACACAACGGGTGTATTAAACAGTAAAATATTTAAAAGTGCTCATACCCTCCACTTCAAACACACCCTCTCCCCCTCCCACCACAACTCCCCCACACACCCTCTACCCCCTCCCCCTACAACCCCTCCACACAACCTCTCCCCTCCCCTCCCCCCACAACTCCCCCACACACCCTCTCCGCCTCCCCCCACAACTCCCCCACACACACTCTTCCCCCTCCCCTCACAACTCCCACACACATGGTCTCCAAGCAAATGCTGCAGGTTTCTGCATCATTGCCATTATCAGGCTGCCCCATCTACTTTTTACAATTTCCCGCATCTGGTGGCGGCATGTCTGAGCGCTGCAAGGTGCGCACAGACCTGCGAAGGGGCTGGTCTGAGTGGAGCTCGATGAAGATGCTGTACCAGCTTGCTCCAGTCTCAGGGCAGGACGCTCTGCCTCCAAGGCATCCGCTATACGGCAAAGGACCTGCCTCAGAGCAGACACCTCCTCGCAGATACGATTTGTGCTGGCCTCAATGGCCTGTCTCAGGGATGCAGTGTTGTCCCGGCCCTCCTGCCTTGCCTGGGCACCGTCCGCTACAAACTATCTGACCAGCCCTGTCAGCTCCTCCTGGCGCAGCTCTGTCTGTGCCATTTGCTGCACCCCATCCCGGACACCAATGGAGGTGAATGCTGCATGTGGCAGATGTCCCAAATCATGTGGCTCCTCTGTGGGGCTCAAGCTCCCTTGCCCTGGCTCCCGTCCAGACTGCTCCTGTGTGCTGTCATTGGTGGTGCTGAATCGAGTGATCTGGGGCGATGGCGGGGGACTGGGTGTGGCAGGTAAGTCTGATGACTCATCCTCCACAGGAACACACACCTGGCCTTCGCTCTGTACATCCTTGTTGCTATGGGGTGCCGTGGCTGCCGCCTCCCCGACAGAGCTGTTGCCAGCTAAAAGGGCCCCATCGGCCACTGGCTCCTGTGCAGTGGACACTGCTGTTGTGGGGACTGTTGCTGTGGCAGTGGCCCTTTGCCGCCCCAGTGACGTAGCATCCAGTGGTGCCTTCCCCTTCTGTGGCAGTTGTGGCTTGCCTGGGCCTTTTGATGTATAAGGCATGTTGCCTTCTTCCCTGCCCCTGGCCTTCTTCCTGGGAGTTGTTGCCTGCGCCGCTGAGTCCCGGGCCTCGCTGTCAGGATCTGAGCCTGTGAGGGACCGAGAGAGGGACGGCATCAGTGATGGTTCTACACGCATCATGCATACATTGGTATTATTGCTGTTCTACACATTAGACGGGATTAGGTGTTGGAGTTTTGACATTCAGGTTGCTTGCTATATGGGGGGAGCATGCAGGCATACGTCAGGGTCACACATGTTTGAGGTGGTGTATGCTGTGTGACATGCATTTCTGTTGTGGACTGCGTGCAGTGTGACTTATGCCGTTTCCATGTTTGTGGGGTGTCTCTCAGGTAAGGCATTGGATGCATGCATGTGGATGTGTCAGTGCTGAGGACGGCATCTAGGCAGGGATGGGTCCATGCTTCTGTAATGGGCCATGCATTGCCTCATGGCACGGTCACATTGGTGGTCTATCATCATACTTTGCATTACAGTATTTTCTTAGGACACTCACCTCCATCTGTGGATGACGTGGCGCCAACTTCCATCTTGCTCACACCTTCGATACACTCAATGCTGATAGTGCTGGTACACGTTTCCTCCCACTGGCTGTGTTTAATTGGCGAGCTAGGGCCACCGCCAGTAGCCAGGCCCTGTCTCCGGTTGGCCGACATGATGTTTCGCACTCTGAGGCGCAGGTCGCCCCACTGTTTACGCACGTCCTTCACTGTGTGGGGGGTGTTGCCAACTGCATTCACTTTGTGGGCTACTTGTTCCCAGATCTCTTTTTTCTTGAGCTGGGCTGCTCTCTTGAGGTCATTTGCAAAGACCACCTCAGCATTTTCAGCCAGCATGTCTGCTAGCACTCTGAGCTCGTCCTCCGAAAACTGCTCTTTACGCTGCCGGGATGCCCCTTTCTTCACTGCCTTTGTCATCATCCTGGTTGAGTGGAAATGAGTCTCCAGGTGCTGTGTTGTGAGGATGGCAATGGATTTTGTTTTTAAAGATGGCCGCCGTGCCCTTTCCCGTTCCGGCGCGATGACTTTACTTCCGGTTCTGCTTATTAGCGGTGACCGCTATTAGCGGTACCCACTAATAGCGGTGCCCGCTAATGCTGTATCCGTTGATTCCGGGCCCGTTATTTAGAGGTGGATGGCAGCAGTAGTGCTATCTGCGCTTCCGATGATGCCGCTAAGGGGCATTTTTTTGGGACTTTAGCAGCATGCGGGTACTGTCGATACCCACATGCCACTACGCTTGTGCACGCGAACTCGTAATAGGCCTCTATTAGCAGCCTCTTTCCTACACGGACACAGTATTTGCTCATGCCGGTAAAAACAGTTTTTTACCTCCAACCTCGTAATGACCCCAATATATTATTCGTTCCAGTATCTGCAACCTATAAGCAGAAACAGCAGAACCCGAATATAACGACATTGCCTAGAATGTATTAAAGAGTTAGTTTTCTTTCCTTAGATGATCGAGATGGGCAACCAAAATAATAATCTGGTTCTCCCTCAGGAGGAGAGACGCTCGTATTGTCCCGAAAATAAGTGTTGTAGGTGAACCTATAGAGCGTTCCGATTCCAGTGCACCCACCTTATGATGTAAGCATTAAACCCACAAAGGTGCCCAGACCTTACATAGTCATTGAGCGCCTAGAAGGTCTGATAGCGGAATGAGTGAACTTGAAATGGATGTGATGAGCAATAATACACACACACTTGTGGTAACAAATAGATTGAACCACCGGAGACAGGGTCGGCAGAGCAAACATGAGAGGGGACTAATGAAAAACACACACACACAAATGATGAGTGCACATACACCTGGTCTAGTGTCAATAACTGCAGAACCACAAGCCAAAGAATGGGAGAAGGTTGGACAACCAACGATAAGAAATTCCACGATAAGTGAAGTCAAAAGACAAATGGAAAAAGCTGAACTTTTAAAGAGACAAAAGGAGTTGGAGAATAAACAAACAGAGACAGCATTGACAAGCACCCTCAATCCAACAATGAAAGGTACAAGTACATGTCCTACAAAACTATCACGTGCAGAGATGATAGCAGAATCCATTTGGCCAAAGCCAGGAAAAGGAAAGAGATAAGGAAGGAATGACAGAGCTCTATACCATGCAAAATGCCTGAGAATCCACCCGCAAGAAGAAGCTATATGGATGCAATTAAGGATGTGATGATAGCAAACTGCAGGAAAACCTTAAGAATCAGGAGAAGCACAGAAGAAGATAATAACAAACTAAATGACTACCTGGACAGCACAGCACACTTGGGAAATAACATCTGGTACCAACATATGAAAGAAGTTGGAAGATGACTTTCAGAGGAAGAATGCTTTGTTTGTGCACTCCTACCTTACAGCATGGGGAAGTCAAAGATCTTCGTAACTATTGAAATAGATGTACAGCCATCACATTGTCTGTCACATATAGCAATGTGCAAGACCAGGGGCCAGTTCATGGGAAGTGATGATTCACTGAAATGGGCAACTGAAGCAACTGATCCAAATGAAGACGATTATGTACAGGACATAAAGAAAAGAAACAATGGTAAAACAAAGAACATTGTGATCAGATATGAGAAGCCGGAAGTTAAAGGAGCAGAGATCAGAAGAGCGGCAAACCAAAGACTGAATGTTCAAGGAAAAACTCCAGAAGAAGCTTGGAGTTGGAAGAACAGAGGCCAAATGCGAATTTGTGGAACAGTGCTTTCACCAGACGGATGGGAGAAAGAAGTAGTGATCTGCAGAGCATGGGTAGTGATTGGACGTTACCAGGCTATCATTGACAGAGTACAAAATGGATGCAAGTAATTATGGCCAAGACTAAACTATTGACATGGGTCGAAGACAGAGGAGGACCTTTGCAGATAGTGCCATTGGAGAGTCCAAAATTCTGCCTCAGGAATAACGGCACAAGGAAAATGGGAGAGAATCAGAACTGTGGACGAGTATTCAACGCTCCAGGAATGGTACATGGTACTTCAGTGATCATGGATCATTATTGGGCATGTGGATCCAAACCATATATCATATTTCTGAAGAATTGGGGAGGTATATGCACACTGGTGAATGTCCATGTTCCAGCGTTGGTGATTCCAAAAAGTGATTTGAATATTGACAGTTTTCTGAAAGCAGATGCTCACCTGAGAAAGATGAGATCTGTGGAACTGATGAGCCGAATGAAGAGAGAGAATTACTTTTCTGTTAAATCAGAAGAAGCCTTTCATGCGATCCCGTATTAACACAGGTTGTTCAGCCTCACCTCATCAGTGTTCACGACAATTCTGATGCCAAGAGTTCAGGTTGGAGCAAATACTAAATGGTGGCAGATAACCAGATGTGAGTTACTGCAGACCATCAACACGGCCATGAAAGGATTCAATGCAATCAAGGAAGAGTTCAGGGCGAGTCGACTAATGACTCTCCAGAACAGATATGTCCTTGACATGATCACAGCTATGGATGGAGGTGTTTGTGCAAAAATCGGAGAATCATGTTGTACATTTATACCATCTCACGATGACGAAAATGGAACCTTAACAGAGGCCATAGGTATGCTGACAAAACTACAGAATCAGATGATTGATGAAGCTGACGAAGTTGACGATGACAGCTGGTTTGGATCACTATTTCCATGGGTTCCGCAATGGATGGCAGATGCATTCAAATTCCTAGGAGCCCTGCTGGTGATGATATTGCTTGAATTCTGTGTTATCAAGATAATAATATCTCAGTGCAAGAAAACTGCAAATAAGGCCACAGGGATGAAGATCATGATTGATGTTGAGCCAGGAAGGAAACCCAAGGACCTGACTGATGAAGAAATAAGAGACTTTGTGAAAGCCAGCATTTATGCACCAGAAGGAACGAAGTTTCGGTATCCAAGGAAACACAGAAATTATGTGGGAAGATGGATCTATTGCAATCCAAGTGGACAATGTCAATTTATGACATGGAACAAAGGGTTCAAGGTCAAAGATTCGAGTACAAAGTTTCGAAATGCAATACTTTCGAAACAAAAGGACCAAAAAAAAAAATCAAATGCACTTTTTTTTGGAGGGGGGATCCCCCCAAACTCCTGTTTTTTGGCGAAAACCCACTCATTTTACCTATACCAAAACCAAAAATAAAAAAATACATTAAAAAAAAGACATTCAGACTTTTTATTTCGGTCCTTTTGATTGGTATGTATTGCATTCGATCCTTTTCAATTCAAAATGATGACCTGACACCGGAACAAAGATGAGCACGTAACAACAGCAGGAAACTTGAAGGGAGTCATAAAAATATGGACCCCAAAGAGACATTTCGTCAGACCTCTATGCCTGGATCCAGAGGATGAAATAAAAGTGGATACAAAATAAGAAGAGAAAGTGGTTGATGAATCGCCAAGAGGGGGGAGTGAAGAGGAAGTGCCAAGCACGATTCACACTCCTGCTGCCCATTTTGAAGTACCAGGAACGTTCACACGGAAATATGTGACGTACGATGAACAAATAAACCAGCAGCGAGTGCGGTGGGGCTCCGTCCAGTACCTATCAGAATAATTCAAAAAAGGTAGCTGGCGCTCCTCTCCAGAAAGAACAACCTTTGTTGAAACCTATCAGAATAACAGCACCTATTGAGGTACCGACACCTAAGAAAACCTGGACAGTAAGGTACCCATTGAGAAATCCATATCGACAAGTGAGACAGAATGACGATTGTCAGAATGTAATTCCCGAAGAAGCTAAGAAGATGCTGAAGGAAGACGAATGATGATGTCATAAGAACCCGGACTGACTCACAAATAGAATATATAACGACCTGAGAATGATGAAAAGAGACGCAACACCATGGATAAGTGACATCCTAAGCCTCAAGTGAAACAATTGAATTCAAAATATTAGGAAATCACACCATAAGCACGATGAAGATGTTCAGTTAGTTTAACCATGTACATATGTACAGGAACTGCAAGAAGCACAGCAATCGTGAGGCTTGCTTATGGTTAGTAGTAAGATAGATTGCGGCAAGCGCCACATTTACATATCTACCTCAAGAGAGCACATTATATAAGTATACTTCCACTATGCACAAGAGCAGAATCAACCAAAGGTTACTAAAGGTCTCGAGAAGAGAGTTTTGCAGCAAACAAATCAAGAATTAAAGACTAAGAGAAACTCAGACAAAGATAACCATGCCAAGAAGCCAAGGGCGTATCGTCTGAAATAGGCCAACAGTGGATACAATTAAGAGAAAGAAGAACATAGTATCCTGTTCAGAAAGGTCAAGATAAGCCACAGATGCAGACGACTGGCAGAATTAAATCAAATACACAAAATTGCATGAAGAATAAGATGATTTCACGTGTCGGAATCATGTGACCAGACCAGCAGGAAGGGATGAAACTTTCACACCTATGCATGGACCTTTGCCATGCACAGACGCCTTAAATTTCCCAGGCCAAGAAGCAGACTCGAGGCCAACCACAAAGAAATAATTGACACATGACCACTGAGGTGATGATTGATTGTAACAATAATTGGAGGGAAGCTGGGGGTGCAGATGAACTCCCTGCACCTGTCCGGCTATTGTGCATGCGGCTAAGCAAGTGGAAAAGTATGAGTGGGCTTGATGCCACCCCAATCATAGTGGACCGTGTAATCTAGGGTCCTATAGTTAGTAGAACCAATGAGATGTCGTACTTTTAGTGACGTCTACAGTAGCCATTTTGAAGGAAGGGCTTAGATGCCCCACCTGACATTGTGTATCCAATCCCCTTTCCCCGTTACCATATACAGATATAATACCTATATTAAAGTTACCTTCCTAGAACCAATCAAGTTGAATGCTGAGTTACACGTCAGTGATGGTGTGTTTTTGGTATAAATGTTATGTTTTTTCCTGAAATTATTTGGAGTTGAAGCAAGAAGGAATATCGAGCGTTTGCTGATATTCATGAACTCCCTGTTTTTTGTACTTGTCATTAAACAGACTCCCTTTGACAAACTATTGAGTTGCCATTATTGATTTGATGCGAGAGTATTAATGTGCATTCCCATCCATCTCAAGGGTGCTGCTACTCATCTTAAGGTGCTGTTTGGAAACCCCCGGTACTATGGGCCGGCTGGGGTCCCTACTGCACAAACTTGCAGCAGCAATCATCGGAGGTGGCTTCCAGCAAAGGTTTCTTCATGGATTCTCGCGGCTCTGTGGATTCGGCACCTTTTTACTGCAGTCAGATGATGAACGAATATTGCCAATCGGACTCTCTTCACTCTCTTGGTCCTACACTCTGGTGAGGGGACTTCAAGGATTTGATTTGTGTCCCTGCAGAGCCAGGTGGAGGCCACCAAAGTTTCAGACAGACTCGGACTTCAAAAGACCATGTTCTGCACAATGGCTCGAGGTCCCAGTGTATTGCAGCTCAGCAAGGTCGCAGCATGTCATGGGATGGCTCAAAATGCAGGTTTTCTTGAGATTAGTGGGTCTTACTAGCCTCTTGGTAGGAGTAAACACATTCGGGACTCACAGGTCGATTGGAAGGAAGGGTTACATGAGGCTCCAATTACACAGCAGGCTCTCTGGTCACTGGCAATCGCTAGAGATGTCTTTTCTTCATCTTCCTCTTTGGATTGGGCTCCAGTGCTCGACTTGTCAGCAGCTGCCAGGATCGGAATATTTATCAGGAACGACAGTACAACTTCTGCAAACTCTCCCTGTAGTTTACAGAAAGGGGCGGTCTGGCTGTCCAGTCAGGACAGCCAGCTCCCCACTAGGAACGGATTCCCGTCAGGCAAGGTGAAAGACAAAGAGCTACAGAGTTTTGGACTCCACCCTCGCTCCCTGCCTTCTCAGACACTCTGGAGCCTCGGCGGGGAATACCAGGTATTGCCGCCAAAGACTAAACTTCGACTGAGATTTTTCTCACCTAGAATGGCAGGGGAAGGCCTCAGAAATTACAAGGATACTTAAAAATTGCAAAAAAGATGGAGCCCATCCTTCTAGGAGAATGGTGCCCGTTCTGTGCATTATTGAGGCTGAATTAACAGCCTGCAAGTAATAATGTCTAAAATTCATAAAAGTAGTTACACTGCCACCAGCTGTTCAAGTAAACTTGCAATTGCAACAGAAATGTTACAGGTAAGTGAGAAAGGGGATAGATTGTATCCCCCCAGCACTCCACATAAGGTGGGGTGTGCTGGCTCACTATATAAAATGTAAAATCCCTCTTTACTACTTGGGAACAGTAGTTCACGAGGTACATGAACGAGATATTAACAAGGAAGCCCAAAGGGGCAACCCAGCCTAAACCCAAAAGATGCAGGAAACTATAGCTTCAACCATACACTATGGAGAGAAACACAACGGTCACCTGTAAAAAGAGTAAAAGGCTAAGGGAGAGGGGATAAAGATTCCTGGAAAAACCAGCCGTTAAGGTCGGGTCCCGCAAAGGGACCTCATAATTAGGCACTAAGTGTTTAACTGCGCCGCAGCCTTTTACGGCGCTGTTAAACACTTAGCGCCAGGGTCGTAATGAGGCCCAATGAATTGCCAAAGGTAATCAGTTATCTCTATATTATAGCACTGCAATAGATCATGCTGATATTTTGATACAGAAAAGTCTTTGAATCCCATTATTTTTTCTTTCCAGGGAGACATAGTGGGTTAGTCCTTTATTACAGATGGCTGCACATTCAGGTACCTTTTCGTAAAGTAACTTATATTGGGGAATAGGGGTGTGCTATGATTCTTTTCCTGAACCATACTATTAAAGCTGTTATTTTTCCTTTCTGAGCCATTGATGCTCCTGACGAAGGTCTGAGGACCGAAACGCATTAAGCTCTAATAAATCAATCGTTTAGTTTGGTTGAAATTGCTAATATTAAAGGCACTCAACAGAATTTATGTTTATTGCACATCATACAATTGACAACATATTTGTTATTAAAATAATTTTCAATAATAAAATGTTTTGATAGTGACTGATCATTTAATGTATAATCCATTTAGGAAAAGTCTATATTGAATATTTTGGGTGAGTTGAGCAAGGATGGTCTGCCCAAAATAACAGGATAGCCCTGTGTTTTGTTTTACTTTCACACACCTGGCCAGGGTGTGTACATCTTTTGCTCCTCAAAAATCTTGTGTTAACAATTCCAACAACCTTTGTTAAATTTGAACTCTTTCTAAGTTTCTTGAACAAGGTGTGCACTCCACTCAGAAATGATATTCAAGGTTCCCACTAAGTCACTTGACAAAGTAAATACAGAACAAGAGCAGGCAATTGTGGCTCCCAGTCTAAGAGGGGTCCCTGTGCACATTTCACTCAATCTTGAAGAGGGTTCCCACCTCCCTAGCCCACTCTTCCAACCCCCAAGTGCCTTGCCACAATGCAGGTAAACTACATCCAGGGTACCTCTACTATTTATGCTGTCCCTAGCTCAGGGGAGGCCTAAAGTCTGTAGCATTATCTTTCTGAATCCCTCTGGGACTTCCTAGCTGACCCAAACATGATAGCCTTATCTCCAGGCATACCATTTACCCCTGATGACAGTCTTTCAATATTTAACCTCGTTCTCCTCTACTCTCCTCAGTCTATACTCTTCCCCACCCTCCTTCTGCATTCTTCTCTTTCTCTCTTTCTCTGTCTGTTGCTAGCTCTCTCCGCCTCTCTACCCTCCACCTTCTGGTCTTATTGCTGTTCTCCCTTAGACTGTCTCTACTCTACACCTCCCTCCTGATCGTATCTGCTTCCCTTTAGCTCTTACTCTTCCCCTCACTGCCTGTACTCTCCTCCACCCTCTTGTCTCTCTCTTTGCCTCTCTCTCTTTCTCCACCTCTCTACTCTATTTTCCCCTCCTAATCTACCTTCTCCACTTCCTAGCTCACTCCATCTTAATTCTCCTGATCTTACCCATCCCCCTCGCTCTCTTGTCCTCTCTCACTCTTGCTTTCCCCACTCACATACATACCATTAGCAACATTGGTAGCATGTTCCCAATCCCAAACCCCCATCTTTACTCTCTCCAAACACGTCAAACTCTGATGCAAGTCCTCAGCTATAGGCTTCACATCCCCCAACCTCACCCAAATACATTTCACTGCAGACTACTCTCTCCTTCCTTGTGCATCCAAACCTGGCCACTAGCCAGCCCTTAACCTCCCTTGGTTTGGTGATTCACAAATGTCCTTCATGTCCAGCCTCTGATAGTCTTGGCCTAACTCCTTGTGATGGAACTACACGCCCTGCTTTGCACAATAAATATCCCGCTTTGCTTAGCTTATCCTTGATGTGAAATGGACCCAAACCTTCTGCATCTGACCATTCGTCCCAATTCATCCTAACATACTCTATGGTGCAGTTTGACTCACTATCCTGCCTGGTGGCCTCATCCCACTCTCCTTTACTAACCATCCTATCACAAACCACAAAGCTTGATCCACATCTTCTAAGTCATACTCCTCTGGGGTGGTGTTGCCAGCACCTAGGCTCACTCTAGGCTACTATCCTACGAGAAACTCCATCCAGACCCTTACTCATGAAAATCCCAATTAAAGGCTCATGATCAGAATGAACCATGAAATCTCTTCCCCATAGAAAAGCTCTGAACATCTTCATCGTTCCCACCACAATGACGCTTCCTTTTCTATGACCAACTAGCGCGTTTCTGCTCCCCTCAACACTCATGATGCAAATGCTATTACCCTGTCCACTCCAGATTACCTTTGCATGAGGGCAGCCCCTAGATTTGTGTCACTGGCATTCGTGTGCTCAAGCAGGTGATACGTATCATCACACATCCAATCAACCTGTCACTAAATGCACAACACCTCCAACAATTCTTCTGGCACCCCCACATTGTTCTCTTCCCCCAAAACAATGCAACTGCTTGTTTTGTGTGTGAGTACACCCATTCAATCTAGCTGGGCCCAGCGCAAATTCTTCCTCCGGCCTAATGCTCAGTTAGCTCAAGCAGGTGATGTGTTGCATCACACAGCCAGCCAACATGCCACACGAATGCCTACCGCCTGTGATTGCCAACTCTTTACTGGACCCGCAAATTATTTTCAACGTCAGTGGTGCTGTAACTACAGGTGCTGGGGTTGTTGCAGTGTCCTCTGCCCCCCAGGAAGAGGTTCTGCAGGACAATGAGCAATCATGCTGCCTGTGAGGTGTTTATTCTTTTTAATTTGCAGTGTGGGCAAAGACAATCACATTTCAAAGTGTCATCCATGGAACAATTCTTGCAAAATAGGATTATTTGCCTGGCTTCAGAGTGAGGTCATTTGGTGAAAGGAACATGTGACGTTGTTATAGAGACATGCTTCAGCAAGTAGGTAAAAGGCATTTTGTGTGAAGAATGTGAAAAGGCTGAAGTCCCTTGATGGTCCAGTACTGACTGGCCATGCAGTCTGGCCTCCCTTTTTATTAATCCTGAAAGCTCTCTTGAGGTAAGTGCTTGCACAACTATAGTTTTATTGGCCCTCTATCAGCATCTGCTGAAATATCTTCTTTTAATGGTACAGCAGCATAACCTGTCAGCAGGTCTGCCACACCTGTACAGTAGCGCAGCCCCTGCACTTCTCAGAGAATCTGCAGTACTTGCTGACAGCCCCAGGAGAGTGTGGGCATAGTGGCTTCATTCACTGCTTACCCCTGAAAGGAGGCAAGGAGGGCACTCGGGGGAACTGTGAGAAGTTGCATTCTCTCGCTATCCTTTGCAATGACTGGCAAATGAACAACACTGCCCGAAATCCAAAAGCCATGTAAAGACATTGCTCTTTCTATGAACTTCCTGCAGTTTCGTCAGGGCAGTCCTTACAGGTAATAGTACAGATGGAGGACAAAGAGTCATTCATCAGGTATGCCAAAGTTGTGACTGGCACTATGTCTGCACTAATGCCATTGCAGAGACACTGTCCAGAAGCCAATGATAGCTATGTTGTCTGCTGCAGAGATCGATTTTTAAATTCCAGGTCCGAGGTGCTACTCTTGGTAAATTGCTCAGTGGGTCAATGCGCTTGCTGAAGAGATGTGTGTGTGTATCCAACAGGTCACAAGAAAAATTCCAGTTAAACTAACATAGCCTCCTACTTTTCAAAAGTACTGTAATATTTTTAATGAGACAATCTCAGCACCTTGCATAGGGCTGATATGCCTTTGTTTGGAATTGTATTAGATTTTCAAAGAAAACTAAATTTTCCCATTCATTCGCAGCCTAGCTTTCACTCACACAGCAGGGTGGCTGTCCTGCAAGGACAGCCAGCCAGCCAATCACCTTTGGGTGCATTCCTGTAACGAAACGGATTAAGCACAGGGTGTTTCGGGCACCTCCCTTACTCCCTGCCCCTGTCAGACACGCTGGAGCCAGAGGTGGACTTCACCAGTGAATCCCGCCAAAGGCAAAATGAACAAAGTGACCAAACTTGGTTTGGCGTGCAGAGTAAATCTCAAGTAGGACCTTTCCAACAAGAAATGGCAAAAAAAGAAGACCGGGCCATTTTGACAAAATGGGCACCCATGGGTGCTTTACCAAGGCTGCAATTGCAGCCCGCGGTAGAAACATTCAATGGTAGTAAAAAGTAAACCACTGCCACCAGCCATTAATAGTAGAAAGGGTAACATAAAAATGTTACATGAGAAGCTAGACAAAGGGGATACTAAGTAACCCCTCCAACACCCTATTGTAAGATAGTGTGTGCTGGGTCTAGAAAGTTACAAATATAAGTAAAGACAATTTCTCTTCACTGCTCTTGGAAACAGTAGTTTAACCAAGAGAAGCTATTTAAACCTTTGGGAAATCTGGAAGACTTCCCGGTGCCACTGCACTGAAGGTGCTGTGTGAAACAATGTAAAAAGATGATGCCTACAGAGTTTGTCAGACTCCAAAACCAAAAGAAACACAGAGTTCAAATCAGAGAAAAATATATGAGAGAGTGAGAACAAGTTTTCACTCTCTCCAAGATTAAAATTAAAAGTCCTATAGTACAGCAAAAGAGCTGGGGTCTCTAAGGTAGAAGGGAATTAGCACATTTTTGAGAATTCTCACTCGTCCCCCCCCAGACTAATGGACAGGAGGATTTAATCCACACCTGGATGAATCTCCTTACTCCAGTTGGCCTTACTTTCTGGAGTGACCATCAGCATTTTGGTGATTACACCCTGACCTGTGTTTGATGGTGAAATCAAACCCCTGAAGTCTGATTGACCATCTTAACAATTTAGGATTCTCCCCCTTCATCTACATTAACCATCTCAAGTGTTGGTGGTCTGTTTGAAATACAAAAGTAGATCCATACAAGTATGGTCTAAACTTCTTCAAAGACCCCATAATGGCAAAACATTCACATTCAATAGTTGCCCACCTTGTCTCACGGTCCTTCAGTTGCCTACTGATGCAGCAGATAGGGTGTTCCTTGCCTTTCTCATCGGCTGTGTTAGAACACCACCTATTCTTGTATTTGAAGCATCAGTTTATACAATAAAGGATTGGTTGTACTCAGGAGCTATCAAGACTGGAGCTTGAGAACGAGCTTTCTTAAGTCCTTCAAATGCCTTGGTGCACTACTCATTCCACCTGACCATCTTGGGGAATTTGGGTGAGGAGATCACATTCAAGGGTGAGGCTATGGTCCCATAGTTCTCAATGAAGTTCCTATGGTAACCTGTGAGACCTAAAAAGGCCCTCACCTGGGTTTGAGTAGTAGAGGTGGCCCATTCTTGTATAGCTTGTACTTTGCTAGGCGATGAATGGCCTTATTTCACCTTCTCCTACCTCATATCCAAGGCAGACTACTTTACTCTGACCAATTTGACATTTGCTTGCCTTTATGGTCAGATAATCCTGTTCAAGAGCCTGCAAAACATATCCAAGGTGGTCAAGATGTTCTTCCCAAGTAGGGCTGAACACTGCAATGTCATCCAAGTATGGCATGCAGAAGTCCTCCATCCCATTCAGAACATGATTCACCGTCCTTTGGAATGTAGCAGGTGCATTCGTTAGTCCAAAAGGCATAACCTTAAACTGGTAGAGACCTCCTGAGGTGGGAAATGCAGTTTTCTCCTTGGCATGGTCTGTCAGAGCTATTTGCCAATAGCCTGATTTTAGGTCAAATGTACTGAGGAACCTGGCTGAACCAAGTTTATCTACCAGCTCAATTGCCCTAGGTAAAGGATGGGCATCAGTCGTGGTGATTACATTAAGAGCTTTATAGTCCACACAGAATCTCAGCTCCTTGGATCCTGCCTTTGGCACTAGCACAACTGGACTAGCCCATGGAATTGTAGATGGCTCCATTACCCCAAGATCAAGCATCTTCTTGACCTCTTCATTTATATGGGTTTGTACGTGGTCTGACATTCTGTAACCCCTGCTTTTGACAGGGAGACAGTCACTAGTGAGTATATCATGCTGGCCCCAAGGGGTCAAGCCTGGTGTCAGTGAAAACAGGGAGGCAAACTGATTCAACAGAACTTTGCACTCCTCCTGATGTTGCAGAGTCAGATCAGAAGAGAGATTAACTCCTTGTATCTTTCCATCTAAAGGTTGTCCCCTGAGGAGGTCAGGTAGAGGCTCACTCACCTCCTCCTCTTGATCAGATGCTAAAAGTAAAGCTCCTAGTTATGGTCTAGACACACATGCCTTTTGGTGGTTGGTGTGAAAGACCCTGGGGCCTCCTTGGGATTACCCAAGTCCACCAAATAATTGACCTCTCCAAGTTTGCCCACAACCTTGATGGGTCCAATCCATTTGTCCTGTAAAACCCTCAGCCTTGTAGGTACCATAACTAGAACTAGCTGGTCTGGAGTAAACTCTACCATGTTAGCATTCTGGTCATACCAATGGTTTACCAGAGCCTGCCCTGCTTTCAAGCTATCAGAAGCTTCTGTCATCATTTGTGTCATTCTGCTTCTGAGACCTAACATATAATCAGTGAATGTCACTGGCTTGAGGGAAGGAGCACTCTCCAACCCTTCCTTGATTAGGGCCAATGGACCTCTAACCAAATGACCATAGAGGAGCTCAAAGGGGCTGAAAGCAACTCCTTCCTGAGGGACTTCTCTATAAGCAAAGAGAAGGCATGGCAGTAGAAGGCCCCACTTTCTTCTAAGGGGTTCCTCTAAAGCACCAATCATGTTCTTCATAGTTCCATTAAACCTCTCCACCAAACCGTTGGTTTGGGGATGGTAGGCTATTGAGAACTTGTAGGTCACTCCACAGTTTTTCCACATGGCTTGCATATAGTGGGGCATAACATTGGCCCCCCTGTCTGAGATAACCTCCTTAGGAAAACCAACCCTGCTAAAAATACCAAGGAGGGCCTTAGCTACTGCTGAGCAGTAACAGTCCTCATAGGTATGACTTCAGGATACCTGGTAGCATGGCCTACCACAACCAATAGAAATCGGTTGCCTGGAGATGTGGGAGGGTCTATGTGACCAACAATGTCAATCCCTACCCTCTCAAAACGAACTCCCACCACTGGGAGGGGCACCAAGGATGCCACGTTCTTGGCTCTACTCTTGCCAGAAGTCTGACAAGTGTGACTGCTTCTACAGAATGTATCTACATCAGACCCCATCTTAGGCCAGTAGAAATATAGAGAAATCCTCTCCTTGCTCTTCTTAAAACTTAAGTGACCAGCCAGAGGAATCTCATGGGCTAATGTAGAAACTGGGGTCTCACAACCTGAGGCACTACAACTCTTCTGTAGTCCCCTGGGGTAGACTCAATAGGCTCACTGTAAAGGACGCCATCCTCCCACTACAGCCTGTGCTTCCCTAGCTCTAGCCCATCCATCTGTGAAGCTGCCTGTTGGCGAAGTCCTTCAAGAGTAGGACACTATTTGACCTCTGCTGAAGTCTGCCGTACAGGGGCCACCTTCTGCAAGCAAAGTCTGCAGCTCATGATGGTCTTTTGGATCCAGATCTCCAACAGGGGGAAGGTCTTCTTCCAGTTCTGTTTCACCAGTAGCTGATTCACCATTCTCTGGTTGTTCCTCACACTCAGCCTCAGCTGGTAGAGGGGTCACAGGTGTGACCTTGGACTGTCCTTTCGGGGATGTCCTTGTCCTTTGAACAGAGGTGACACCTTTCTTCTTTCTTTAGACCTTGGGTTTCCCCTTTGTCTCCTTCTTTGTCCTAGAAGTAGAAGGGTGTTCTTCCAGAGGACTAGAAGTTATAGGTTCCTCCGTACCTTCCCACATAGAGTCATCTAAAGTTGCCTCTCTGGCCAATCTCGTCTGCTCCTGTGATGGCATGGTTCTCCTTTCCATTCACAGGTACACTGTCCTTGTAATATTCTTTGGTATTATCTGGAATAGAGTTATACACATCTATAGTCTGCTGTTCCCACAGACCCAGGGAAATTAAAGAAGCACTGGCTGAGACGCCAGTGGGGTCTTCAGCCAATACTTGAAAGTTGCCACTTGCCATTTGAACTTCTTCCTCATGGATGAAGGCTAAGGTGGCAGTGTGGTCCCCTGAGGGTTTACCCTTGGATCTGGGATCCCCTTTCACATGGTCAGTTGACCCACAAGCATAACATTTACCAAAATGTTCTGTTGAATGGGGCTTCTGCTGGCCTATCTCTGGTTTAACGCCAGAGGTTTCACTAGACTGACCTGGTTTCCCATGGTGTTTACCCTTTTTCTGTTTGTGGCACTCTTTTGGATGGTTGGAATTTGAATTCTCTTTTCCATCTTTCTTGTGATGTTTCCCCTCATCCTTTTTGTGTGTGGCCCCAGAATCCTTGTGAGTGGCCCTGTTGGCAACCCACAAGTCAGCAGCCTTTGCTAACTTCTTGGGATCCATCTCTTTTGAGTCAGCCAAGTGTTGTCTCAGCTCAGGAGAGCAGACATCAAAAAAGACTCTAACAAAAATAGATTTATCATTCCTTCAAAGGAGTTCACTCTGTAACCCTTAACCCAACCATCTACGTTTTTCAAACATTCACACACCCAGGTCGCCCAAGAGGTACCATCAGTCTTTATGAGGGTCCTACACCTCTTTAGGTACTGGGAAGGAGTTTTCCCAAATCTGGCTATCAAATCCAGCTTCACATTTTCATACTCCAATCTTTCAAGTCCCCCCACCTCCTTTACTGCATCAGTTGCAACCTGGGGGAGCCTAGACAAAAGTCAAAGAATCAACTGATTCCCTGTGAGACCCTGAATCCCATGATTGTATTCACAGGCACCCAACAAACCCAAAATATCAAGTTTCATGTCATACATAGCCACTGCTTCTTTAGGCAGGTGAGGCCTCTTGGGACTGGAAGACCTAGAGGACTGTGGGAGGGAAATATTTTCAAGAGACAATCTTTTCATTTCAAGAGCATGTTGCATTTCCAATTCCCTGAGTTTGATGTCCTGATGTTTGGCTTCAACTTGAGCTTGCAACCTTTTAAATTCCAATTCAAGTCTCATTTTCTCAAGAGACACATATTCTGGACTCAGTTATGGACCTTGTGGGGTCCCAGTGGACATGGTTTGAGGCAAAACAGCAAGCTGTGGCAAAGAGGGGCTCCAATCCTGGGACTCCTCTTGCTCTCCTTACTCTTCTAAAACATTAGAGTGAAACTCTGAACTATCATCCTCATTATCAATTTCCACATTTCCGTGGTTAGTAGGTGTGACAGGCCTACTACCCAAACTTTGGTGATTCAACAACCTTGTAATCAATTCATTTTTCTTTCCTTTTACAAGTAGATTCTTGACCTTACACATGTCTTTCAGTTGATCTACTGTTAAAATGATCAGGGCTTTCTGACTGAAATTATCCATATTTGGCATGTTACAATTGCTGTTCTAGTGGAGCTTAGCCTTGTGAATATTTTAGTTGAACAAAAGCAAAGCAAATACTCAATGTAACAACTCTACAATAGATCCTCACTTCTTGTCACCAGTGTTAGGCAAGATTGTATGCAGTACACTGTTGGAGACTACACCAACCTTGTCCTCCTGGCAATAGGTAACCCAACCTTTGGTATAAGTCTGTACTACACAGGTTGGTAGTGTGGTTGAGCAGCCAGGCGTATCCCAAGAGGGGTCAATGTGAGCTGTAGGGTTATAACATAGAGATTCACAGTGACAATGATCCAAATAAACTCTTACACTCAAGGATTCTTGATTAAACAATGATTTATTTATTTAACAGTCAGTTTGAATATGCCTTCTTCAGAAGGGAGCAATATATGTAACACACAAATATACTTAAAAAATACACACTCTTCAGTTTCATTAAATCAGTAGATACCCATTTGGGATGGCACACAGACTCTTCTGACACACTGATGTGACTTAAATAACTAGGACACTGTGGACATTGATATATCACTGGCACATTTAGAGCAATACCAAGACTGGTGTCAAGAGGTAAAGGTTTGGGAATAAAACAATGGTTAACAAATATTCTTAAGCAGGTAAATACTTTTGAACCCCCAATGCAAAGTAATGTAACCCTTTCCCAGCTAAACAAGTTATGGAATGTTTGACTTTTGTAGAGGGATAGTTAAAGCACAGAGTCAGAGGACAGAAGAGTATTTCAGGGAGCTAAGCCAGCCAATGTTAATTGAGCAAATTCAAGAGGAGCTAAGCACTTCTTGAAGGAAAGTAAAAAGTCTTGCACAATAATTTAGAAGTCTTTGTAGAAAATGAAATCACTGTAGTGGACGGAGAGTGGCAGTCCTGCAGGAGAGTCTGTTGCCCGTTTCTACTGTTTTCAGTGTGGGGGAGGACCCTTACATAAACCCCTTCCATCCGCGGAGCAGACGCGGAGTGGACGGAGAGTGGCAGTCCTGCAGGAGAGTCTGTTGCCCGTTTCTACTGTTTTCAGTGTGGGGGAGGACCCTTACATAAACCCCTTCCATCCGCGGAGCGGACGCGGAGTGGACGGAGAGTGGCATTCCTGCAGGAGAGTCTGTTGCCCGTTTCTACTGTTTTCAGTTTGGGGGAGGACCCTTGCATAAACCCCTTCCATCCGCCGAGCGGACGCGGAGTGGACGGAGAGTGGCAGTCCTGCAGGAGAGTCTGTTGCCCGTTTCTACTGTTTTCAGTGTGGGGGAGGACCCTTACATAAACCCCTTCCATCCGCGGAGCGGACGGAGAGTGGACGGAGAGTGGCAGTCCTGCAGTCATGACTGTCAGGGCTGTAAGGGCAAACAGAGAAATGCGGGAAATTGATATGAACTCGGAGCAGAATGTCCCCCCGAGAGAGGAAGAAATGGAAGAAGAGGGTAGACGCCTGAGGAGCGCCAAACTAAACCAGAAACAGCAGGGTCAAAAACAACAACAAACATTAACATCCAAGGATCATCTGGTGGCAAACATGGGATTGCTTCAAATGGGCTCCCCAAAACCGACGATCCAGCAAGAGCAAGCGATCACCACAAAGGTACAACCAACCAAAAGCAAAGTCTTCCGGCCACCAGTCTTAGAAGACTCCAAATCTGCCCAACACGCCCCCCAGCAACGACCATCCTTACCTGGAGGGGCAACTGATGTGTTGTGGGCAAAGAGCCTGGAAGTCAGGACAGTCGAGGCTTCGGCCGGCCGGAAAGATGCCCTGTCGCCACTCCGAGCCGCCGCGGTTGAGCGGGACCCCGCGGAGGCGGCCCTCGAGGGGGGACCGCGGCCCGCGTGGGACTGCGAGGAGGGGCTGACAGAGAGGGAATACATGGCTGAGGAGGTTGGAGCCGCCGGGAGAGCGAGCCTCGGAGTGGGAGCCAGGCTCTCCGGTCCGGCGCAGCCCTCCGTACCTCCCTCCCCCCTCAGAGCGCCGCAGGGCGCTCCCCGCCCCACAGTGGGAGCTCTCGGAGGAGGGCTGCCGGGCGTGGAAGTTGCTGAGGGAGGGAGGGGAAAAGAGGTGGACGGTGCGACAGCCTCAGGAGAGGCAGAGCCGGAGGCGGTGGCGGGCACCCCACCTGAGGAGAACGGGCAGGGGGAGCCCGACAGAGAGCTGCACACTACAGGGGCATCACCGCCGTGTTCACTAGCGGAAGAGAAAGTGAAAGTGGTGGCTCTCATTCACAAAGAGGCGGAGGAAAGTGCAGAGACCAGTCTGGTCTCAGAAAAAATCAACGAACAAGGGCCATCCAACCCTAACAAAAGAAAAGACAGAGAACAAGTTCTTTGCCTCTCAAGAAACTCAAGAACCGCAAAACAACGAAAAACAAGATCAGCATCAGAACGAAAAAAATGCCCCAGAAGCTCGAACAGCAACAAAAAACACCAGAACAATTGATGGACAAAATAAATGAAAACGAGCCACAGAGAGGAGAAGGAGGGGCACTTAAAAACTCTATAAAGGATTACTTTTATGCAAACATAAGGCAAAAAGCAACAAAAGAGTACTCACAGAGGGAACTTACAGATCTCGAAATACTGGAAGCTTTAAATGATTGCTTACCGGTAGCAAAACTACGCAGAATTGAGCACTATGTTAGTGACAACCTGTCATACAGTAAAAGACGGGCCTCAGAAGGCAGTAATAAGGCACAAGGACAGCCGAGTGTCAAAGAGAGGGCTGAGGGGGAATCACCGAGCTCGATGCTACCCCAAAAGAGTCCCATGAATTCACCAAGAGGCCAGTTAAATCCAAAGCCGACTAAAGACACAGAGAAGGGGGAACTGAAGAGAAATCCGGGCAAAGAGTCAGAAATGGGGACTGTCATGTCCCAGCGCAAAGGAAACCCCCATACCATCCAAGAGGAGAGCCTCATTATAGTTGACAAGGAAGGCTCCTGCAAGCTAAATCCGGCAACACCCTCACTCCTTGAGGGTACAGCCCCGAACGTAGACAACTTCAAAGGAACAGACAGAGACAAAGTCCACAAAACCCCAAATAAAATGCTGGTGCCTAAAAAACTCAACCAAGTAGGGCTCTCCAAAGCCCAAAAAGAGAGCATGACAATAGAAAGGCCATCCACAGCAGGCATAGACGAGCTAAATCAAGAAAATCTTACGAGACCCCAAATCAACCAAAACTTGAATATGGGGGGAAATGACAATCGAAGTTCCCATATCGACAAAAATCGAAAAGGAAGAGCCTCATCAGAAACAACAAGGCCAACTCGAGGCAGCTGGACAAATCAGACAACAATGTTAACCGAATCACCCTTAAGAAGAACCTCTCCACATCAATTGACCAGCCCGACGGATTCCTCAAATAAAAAAAAAATGGACTTATTGTCAATTATGTCATCAGTGAACATTGCATTGGCACCATTCATGAAGCTTTGCGAAACTATTGCTGACTCCTTGAAAGACCATACAAGCATCCAAGCGATGATTCACAGCAAAGTTATCTTCCTAGAAGCATATGTCATGGCTTTGGAAGCCAGAAAATCAAGCACAGTTATAACAAACGACGAGGGTTCGTCTTCCCGACAAAAAGAGCAGTATGGAGAAAAAGAACAAAGACCGGTGAGCAAAACCATGGGGACTCAAACTATAGCTACAATAGACCTCACAACAAATAACTTACCAACAGAGGGTGCAAATAAAGAGGCGAATTTAAAACAAACTGGGAACCAACCAACAAAGAGACCACCACCTAGACAACCCTCAATTGGAAACCAAACCGCAGAAGGTATTTTTCAACTTTTCACACAACCAGTAAAACACAAGGAAACACCACTAATGAAAGTCAAAGAACCAGAGTCGAGGCAAACAAAAAACCCTGAAGCATCAGAAAAAAGAACCTTCAGCCTATCACCATCAATAATTGAAGCATCAGAAAAAATAACCTTCAGCCTATCACCATCAATAATTGATGGCATTGAAAACGAAGAATTGATGAACCTGAGCCAACACCTGGCAGAAAACTCACCTATGAGTCTAAAGGCACATAGCCCCAGCGAAGCTTCAACTTCACAATCACACAAAGAAAAGGAAAACACAGAATTCGCAGGAAGACACGAAGAAGTGACTGGAGAAAAAGCAGCAAAAAATTCTAGGGAAAACGCGAAGAACACAAAGAACAAGGGCGTCAATTCAACTGAAACAGACAGACAGACAAAGCTAAAAAGGATGATGAAAGAAACAAAAAAAGAAAACGAAAGGACGAAATCGAGACCCAGAGACAATCAGACCCCAAGAAATCGGAAAAAAGAACAAAGACATAACTCCTTCAAACAGGAAGATGGTGAACACGGTAAATCAAGAAGGAGATCAGAAGGTAGATCGGACGAACAAAAACACAAAAGAAAGCGTACAGAAATATATCACCAGGCAGACCTCGTTCTCAATCCAGGAATGCCCACAATAAAACCAACGCTGAAAAGCGACTCAGCCCATCACAAGATAAAGGAGAAACGATCTTTCGGTATAGATCCAGAACACAGAAATATAACTTAAAACCGAGAAAAGTGGACAAAGCTAAATGGCGCATAAAGCTGACACAAGTGAAAGAAAACAGAGATGAAATAACCTTGAACCGAAATTCGGTGTTAAAACTTTTTAAACACATTCAAAGGCTGAATCAAATAAAATCAGAAGATCTGCTTGTGGTAGAGCCAAGCCATGTAAACGCAAAAGCAAAAACGGTACTCTACGTAATATCAACAACGTTGAAAAACCGGATTCTCGACTGTAGTGAAGAGCTGGACGAAATGGGCTACGAAGTCAAAGTGCAATCAACCAAAAGCGAAGAAGACAATAAAAGGGAGGCTGAAAACAAAGGGCGCAATACGCCCAGCAGAAAGCAAGTAGGCAGACACCTAAAAAGTGCCATAGAAACAACCGGCCGTAAGAAATCGCCTGAAAAAAACAAGGAAAGAGCAAGAGCCCTGGAACCTGAAGAGAAACTGAGGGAAAACCGACAAGCCTCCAAAGAAAACAAAAACTATGAAAGTTCCACAAAAACCAAAGATACAAAAAAACTTAATAAAGCCAGGGCAATCCCAGAAACAGCGGTCAAACTTTCAACAGAAAAAGTCCCACAAAAAAGATGTGAACCCATGAAAGTCATATGGTCCTGGCTGCCTAAAACTCTGAGGGAAAAAAAGCAAATATAGCAACTCGCGAGAGATGGGCACATTTTTCAAGACAGACATCGCTCGACCCCCCAAAAGTGCGAACTAAAAATGTGCTCATGGAACACGAGAGGACACATCCACCTACTGTCTCCAAATGACATGGATCTGGGGTCATATGACCTATTATGCCTCCAAGAGACCTGGCTGACTGAACCCCCTGCAATAAGGGGGTTTGAAGTCATCCTTGCACCAGCCAAACAAGGACGTCGAGGAAGACCTTCGTCGGGTTTATTGATTGCATCTAAAAAAGACTCAGGGATCAAATTAGAAGAAACATTGATCAGCAACCAAATGATTCTGATGGTCAAGGCGGCCTGGACCCGTTGGAATACTGACAAAAATGCCTACGAGAAAGTCACCTTAATCGTAGCAAACACCTACTGGAACCCCGCAAGCATAGAGCCTACCGCCTACATAGAAAAAATGGAGGACGCAATAGATGAGGCACTATCTGAACATCTGGTAAAATACTTCCTCATTTGCGGAGACCTGAACGCTACGTGCATGAGCTCGGACGAAAGAGAGGCGGACCTAGGTCACAACTCAACAGGCAAACAACGTGGCAAGCTATGGGTCAAATTGATGAATTCAAGAAACCTTCACAATTTGCACGAAGCATTCCCAGACTTAAATCGCCCGCCATCATGGGAAAGAAATGAATCGACAGGTATCATAGACTACATCTTCGTCACCGAACCATTACTGGCAATAACGAAAGACTTTGAAATTACACGAGTAACAGTAAGTGACCACAACCCCCTGTCAACAACTTGGATGTCAATAAGGCCCCGGAATGATTACGCTGAGCACCAAGTCATAGTCAACACGAAGGGAAACCGTCTACATCTTACAACAGATGCCATTGTGGAAATAGAAAAAGGATTCAGCTCAATGTCAAATCATTTGGGCAAAAATAAAACAGACTATACGCCACTTCTGACAAAGTTCAAGAAGACCCGTAAAATAAAAACAAACAGTGGAAATCCCCCAAGACACGTGTACGACCTAACACTGGTGGAGAAACGCCGGGCACTGCGTAAAATACAACGCAAAGCAAAATCTTCAGGATCTCCAGGGGCTGTGAGAGCAGCAGAAGCAGAAACCAAACTCTACAAAGCATGGGTAAAAGGCCACAGACTGTCCCTCTATCAACAAGATGCCGAAAATATCCTAAAAGCGATAAGTGGCAAAAACATAAAAGAATTTTGGAAAATCTTGAGAGCGGTTAATGAAACCCAAGAAAACACAATCATAACCGAGATTGGAGAAACTACGTGGACAAAACATTACACTACTATGTACCTGGCACCAAGTACCAACTTAAAATTACAGGGCGAAATGTCTCCAGAGCCATGGATAAACATAGATGACCCACAGGAAATCCGATTAAAAATCAGAGGCTTAAAAAACTCTCATGCCCCAGGACCCGATGGGATTACGAACACTGATTTAAAAACAAATCAAAATGAGTGGGCAAGTCTGCTAAGTAAAATCTTTGGCAGATGCTGAAACTTGAAAACGATACCACCCTCATGGAAACAAGCAACAATGGTACCAATATTCAAGAAAGGAGACAAAAAGGACCCGATAAATTACAGACCCATTGCGCTCCTGGATGTTATAGGTAAAGTGTTTGGCTCAATGCTTCTTGACCGCTTTAAGATCTGGGCGGAGGAATCACCTTGCAACAACCCACTCCAAACTGGATTCAAAAAAAATCTGGGCACGACAGCTAACATTCTAATGCTAAACGTGCTGAAAAACAGAGTACTGGAAGGGGGAACGAGAATTTTCGTGGCGTTCATCGATCTGACCCAAGCATTCGACTGGATTGACAGGGCCCGCCTATGGTCCAAACTTAAAGCCTGGGACTGTCCACCTTCTATACTAAATCCGATTAAGGCACTGTACACCGACACTTCAATAGGCATTCGACTTGACCAAAACGGCCTCTTATCATCACCCATTCCAACAGCGCGGGGAGTGAAGCAGGGGTGCCCGTTGGACCCGGCCTTATTTCTGGCATTCATTGGCGACATCCAAGACGAGGATCCAGAAATTCGAGCATTTCCTCCAAAAATCTGCAAAATGCCGATAACACGATTGCTCTACGCAGACGACTTGGTCCTAATGGATCACACACCAATAGGTCTGCAGCGCCAATTGACAAAGCTCCAAGGGTATATGCAAGAAAACAAACTGGAAATAAATGCAAAGAAAACAAAATTCCTAGTACTAGAAAAAGCAACCAGGAAAACAGAAAAACTGAAACTAAAACTGGAAGGATCACTGATCGAGCGAGTGTTCGATTTCAAATACCTAGGACTAACCCTGGACTCCTCTTCGCAAGACAAAGCCACGCAATTGGCCCTGATGACTAAAGTCAATAAATTGGCAGCTCAAGCTAGGGCCATAGATAAAAAGTTCGGGAGATTCTCGCTGATCCCTGTGCTAGAACACTACAAAAAAAAAAAGGTGATGCCGACATTAACATATGGGGGGACGCAATGTTGAACCTACCACCATCCATCTGGACAAAAATTGAGGCAAAGTTTTGGCGAAAAGTACTTAGACTCCCAAACTCGACCCCAATAGCCTCAATTCGACGAGAGCTCAGCTTACCATCTCTCAGAAGGTCATTCTCACAATCGTCTCTAAGGCTGTTCAGGAAATGCCGGATGGCCGAGCCACCGTCAATATACTTTCTCATCAACCTCGAAATAGAAAGGAACACAAGCAAATCCCTTAATAAATAGAAAGAAGAAAACATCAGCTTGCTAGAACAGGTCAAGGCAGATGAAGAACAACTAATAAAGTACCCAAAGAGAACCTTCACCAAAATCAAAGAACTCAACTGGATAAACACCCTGGAGACAGCAGGAAAAAATAAACTAACCTTACACCTGCCTCCAAACACGAAAAAACTCAATGAACTCCAGGAGTATATAAAGAAGTTCCCATCCAGGAAAGGGAGAGACATGCTGGTGAGGGCCCGTTTAAATGTACTGCAGACAAACGAGATCTTGTCAATTAGAGGCCAGTCGGAAAATAATTGTTGTCGATTTTGTGAGATACAAGAAAAGGAAACAATCCGCCATTTGCTCCTAAAATGTGCCTCTAACCAACATATAAGAAGCCGATATTTAAAATCAACCTTCACAGACTTCATCATAGAGGACGAAGAAATATGTTGGTCTCGTCTGATTGGAGGCGACAAAACACCATGGCAAATAGCTACTTATAAAATCTTGGAAGCCATAAACTGGCCGACAAAGGCACATTTTTAGAGAGCTGTTCTCTTTTTCTTTTTCTTCTTCACGACCGCAGACAAAAGATAGAAACCTCAAATTTTGTAAAAATCTTTTGATTAAACACAAATAAAAAAAATAAATAAATAAAAAAATCAATATAGGGCCACAAGCTGGGAGGCTTGTGAGGGGCAAAACTGCAAGCAACTCTGCAAAAGCAACCTAGACAAGTCTCAACTGAGAGCTAGCAAGTCTACAACAAGAGGTAAGCAATCCCTTAGTTATACAGTACATTTGGTTGGAAGAAATTGGTTCCAGCTGGCTTCTGTTCCTGTGTAGGTCTGCAGATCCTGTGTCCCTGGGTCCCAGTCATGGGGACAAGAGAGAGGACGTCTGGGGACTCCTGGGCTACAAATGGAAGGTCGGCGGCAGCAATGGGAAAACTTCAGATCAGCTGCACTTCGCGGTTTCAGCCTCTCGCTCCTCTAGCAAACAGCACCACAGCGGTTCTCGGATACCACTATGGAATTTCCTCACATCTGGGTTCCAGCACTCTGTTGAGGTGCCTCAGGCTTGGTCAGTCCTGCTTCCTGGAAGTCCGGAGAATCTTCCTGGAGCTTGGGGTCTGACTTAAAGACGCTCACTTGATTCTGGTGTTCCTTTCCCTGGCAATCGGTTCCTGCAGCAGCAATGGAAGTAGAGCCAGCTCCGAGAGGATTTCCAGATGAGCTTGTCTTGGGGTCGATTGGTCCCACCAACCCAAGGGGAGAAGTTGTCCTTTGCAGGGCTTCTCTAGTCGAGGCAAATTCAGAGCTTCAGCATTGCAGTAGGGCTTCACCGGGCAAACCAACAGCCTAGGAGTTGCAGCAGGCATCCTTCTTCGGATTGCTTCATCCAGTGGTCGACTCTGCCTACAAAGCAAAATACCTTTCCTTTTATGAAGGTTTGTCCTATTCATTTGCATGCCTAGCTCTCACTCACACAGCTGGGTGGCTGTTCTCTAAGGACAGCCAGCCGGCCAATCAACTTTGGGTGCATTCCTGCAACCAAGGGGATTAAGCACAGGGAGTGTCGGGCATCTCCCTTACTTCCTGCCCCTGCCAGACACGCTGGAGCCAGAGGCGAGCTTCACCAGTGAACCCCACCAAAGGCAAAACAAACAAAGGGACCAAACCTGGTTTGGCGCACAGATTAAATATCAAGAAGGAACTTTCCAACAAGAAATGCCAACAAAAAAAAAGAAGACCGGGGCCATTTTGGCAAAACGGGCACCCATGGGTAGAAACACTCAATGGCAGTAAAAAAGTAAACTACTGCCATGAGCCATTAATTGTACAAAAGAATAACATAAAAATATTCCATGAGAAACTAGACAGAGGGGGATACTAAGTAACCTCTCCAGAACCCTATTCTAAGACAGTGTGTGCTGGGTCTAGAAGGTTACAAATGTAAGTAAAGTCAATTTCACTTCACTGCTCTTGGAAACAGTAGTTTATCCACGAGAAGCTATTTAAACCGTTGGGAGATCTGTAAGACTTCCCAGTGCCACTGCACTGAAGGGGCTGTGTGACACAATGTAAAAAGATGATGCCTATGGAGTTTGTCAGACTCCAAAACCAAAAGAAACACAGAGTTCAAATCACAGAAAAATACATGAGAGAGTGAGAAAAGTGTTTCACTCTCTCCAGGATTAAAATTGAAAGTCCTAAAGTCCAGCAAAAGTTCTGGGGGTCTCTAAGGTAGAAGGGAATTAGCATGTTTCTGAGAATTCTCCCTAACAGGGAGCAACACCAAACAGAGACTATCCCACCAGTAAACTCCAGAAAGAAATACACGATTGATCCAAACCGCGTGCCTACACCTTTGAAGCTAATGCAAGAACTTTTAGGCTTTCAGGAGACTGCTGAAGAGGCCATCCTCTTAAAAGCGATCTGGCTTTTATCATTTCAGCCACAAAAGCAGAACTTGCGACACCACAAAAAGGAGGAAGAACTCGGCCATGAACTTAAATAGACCACAGGCACCATGTGAAAAGGGGTATGTGACGCCTGAGGGGGCTGTTTGTGGTCAGAACCGAGAGGCGATGATGTTTCACTGTGAACTTCAGGAAAGATCATTAAGTTTATGAACACAGCCCCAAAAACCTGAACTGTGAAGGGTATTTAGATGTTTTAAAGCAGTTTAATCTGCAATAAAAAAAAGTTCAGAGTGGATACCTTTTTTTTTAGGTCACTTGTAGTTTTGGCCTCCTCTCAGCCAATCAGAATGTTCGGAATTGAGTCAATAACTATGGGTATTGACTGCATTAAGAGACACAGAAAACATGTCCCAGTATGACAAAACCAGCAGGGAAAATTTCCAAAACGATTTCCATCAATAGGACACCGCAACATCTAATCTATGAAAGTGAAAGCTAAAACAACAAAAAATAAAAGGATGACCCTCTTAAATGATACCAGAAATACTGCGGTACGACTTATTACAGAACTGCAGGAAGGCACTGTTCTGGACTGGAAAGACAGCCCATATTCAGTAGCCTCCAGGATTACAATATCACCCATACAATAAGGTAGGCATGGAGTGAGATCATGTTCTCTCAGCGAGGGTCTTCAGAAGAATCTCAATTGGACCATCCCATTAGGCAATGCTCGGCTGAAACACTGTCCTCTGACTCCAATCCTGACTGGCATGCACAGATTTAAAACCCAACACTATTAAACGCGAGTATGTGCCCCTCAACAAGACACCCTGCAAAGACCCACACAATTATCATAATCTTAAATTACTTTGGAAGGATGCACATCACTAAGCTTCACCATTGATTCTGACGACACCCCAGCTGCATTAAAAATCACATTGCATATAAGTCCCACAAGGCATCGTAAGAACTGACAATGCTGCAGAAAACAAAACCTTTCTTACCCCCTTCTGACTTGAGGATAGCCTTGCAATTGTCACACCAGGATGAGGGTACTCAGTTCACCCGGCCATGCCCTTCATGGCACTGTTCACAGCTCAACTATTGGCTGGCATCAGAAATTCAAACACATCTCCCCTACTCTAAGGTAGCTGCACTGGCTACCGGTATCAGCCCGTTATACAACAAACAAGTCTGTGCCAACACATGCACTGCCTTACGTAGCTGAGGACCGAGACATCTCCACAGGCCAGCATCATTCCACAAGCCACAACATCACGAGAGTGAAAAGAACAGGAAGCATACCACCAAACACGTGCATGGTGACATCCCATTTACAGTTGTGGAAGAACTGAATACCTTGGTTTTGGAAGGAATAGATGTGTGTACCATAGAGCCCCTGCTAGGTGTGCCTCCTTCGGTGTAATCTTCCTCTGCTGCACAGCGCTCTCTTTCTTACTAGGTAGGTTTACGCTTTATGAAAACGATGCCGCACTCCTTCCTCCTGTGAGAAGCCAAATGCATGATCTGTCTTTAAAAAATGATCTTTAATTTGGATAATGGAAGATATCAAACTACATCATGTACAAATTAACATGGCATGCATCTACATAATACAGTATCATATACATGATCATTGCTGCATGAACTTTCTTAGTCTGCAATTCTTCTGCTGTGACTAAATAACATATTTAACATCACCTGTTTAGGAAAGTAGTATTAACTAAATCATATGTAATAAGTGTGCATTGAAATGAAGAAGAAAACATTCATCTATACAAGGTGTTCAGACTCAAGCAAAAGGAAGGGGAAAGGGGCAGGAGACAAAAGTGGAAAGGTCCTCTCTGGACCAAAAAGAAGTATCGCTGTTGTTCACAAAGAAGTGTTGCTCTTGATCAGAAAGAAGTATCCGCTCTTGACCAGAAAGAAGTATCCGCTCTTGACCACAAATAAGAATCAGCTCTTGATCAGAAAGAAGTATCCACTCTTGACTACAAAGAAGTATCAGCTCTTGACCACAAAGAAGTATCAGCTCTTGACCAGAATTGTTGCTTGTGATCATAAAGAAGCATCAGCTCTTGACTCCAAAGAAGTATCAGCTATTGACCACAAAAAAATGTCAGCTCTTGACCACAAAGAAGTGTCAGCTCTTGACCGCAAAGAAGTATCAGCTCTTGACCGCAAAGAAGTATCAGCTATGGGCCAGAATGAAGTGTCAGTCATGACCAGAAAGAATTATCAGCTCTTGACCAGAAAGAAATATCAGTTCTTGACCAGAAAGAAGTATCAGCTCTTGACCACAAAGAAGTATCATCTCTTGACCACAAAGAAGTATCAGCTCTAGACCAGAAAGAAGTATCAGATCTTGACCATAGTAAAGAATATAGGGCACCTGGCGGAGTCCTGATTTGCCCAGGTGGGTATATGTACACAAAAAGAAATAATCAGGATGAAGAAGATCCTACAGATAAGCCAGTTTGTGCCGTGCATGTATATTTATTTTACATTAACACAGTCCTTTTTTGGTTGATTAAACAATTTATTTTACAGATCTTTCGATAAGCACGAAAGTTTTTTAGCATCAAACGGACAAAAGTTATTGTGAACGGTGGTAACACGGGTTAAGTGTCAACCTCTGATGTATTGAGGTTGAAGCTCCACACTGAAATACATTCCCTGTATAGATGTGATAGAGAAAGAACTATCAAGCAGGGAAAGTATACCTGAGGCTTGAAAATGGCCCCAGGGTTAGTTCACATAAGGTGTACACAACAAATATTTACATAACATACACAAGGGGGAAGATACAGTTGTGTCACAGGGATCGACACAGGTGTGGACACAGTTGTGTTTCGGCCAAAAACGTGGCTTGATTGAAGCCGGTCTATATGCTGGCCTTCATCAGGAAAGGCACCATTGGTGGTGCTGTCCGTTGATTCTGCTGCACCAGTGGCAGTGGCAAGCTGAGAACTATCCTCACGTAGTTAAAGGATAGTATGTGCGTGATTGCACTTAGGAATCTGCCTGAGAATGCTTCAGGTCGACATCTCTCGGGTTCCTACTGACTGTGAAATACCACAGCGGGTCCCGGACCGTAGTGTGTCCGGCGTACCTCTGTATACGGGGTCCTCAGCTCGAAATGATGACCACAGCAGGTCCCGGACCGTAGTGTGTCCGGCGTACCTCTGTATACGGGGTCCTCAGCTCGAAATGAAGTTTCATTTTGAGCTGAGGACCCCGTATACAGAGGTACGCCGGACACACTACGGTCCGGGACCCGCTGTGGTCTTTCACAGTCAGTAGGAACCCGAGAGATGTCGACCTGAAGCATTCTCAGGCAGATTCCTAAGTGCAATCACGCACATACTATCCTTTAACTACGTGAGGATAGTTCTCAGCTTGCCACTGCCACTGGTGCAGCAGAATCAACGGACAACACCACCAATGGTGCCTTTCCTGATGAAGGCCAGCATATAGACCGGCTTCAATCAAGCCACGTTTTTGGCCGAAACACAACTGTGTCCACACCTGTGTCGATCCCTGTGACACAACTGTATCTTCCCCCTTGTGTATGTTATGTAAATATTTGTTGTGTACACCTTATGTGAACTAACCCTGGGGCCATTTTCAAGCCTCAGGTATACTTTCCCTGCTTGATAGTTCTTTCTCTATCACATCTATACAGGGAATGTATTTCAGTGTGGAGCTTCAACCTCAATACATCAGAGGTTGACACTTAACCCTTGTTACCACCGTTCACAATAACTTTTGTCCGTTTGATGCTAAAAAACTTTCGTGCTTATCGAAAGATCTGTAAAAATCAACCAAAAAGGACTGTGTTAATGTAAAATAAATATACATGCACGGCACAAACTGGCTTATCTGTAGGATCTTCTTCATCCTGATCAGATCTTGACCAGAAAGAAGTATCAGATCTTGACCAGAATGAAGTATCTGCTCTTGACCAGAAAGAAGTATCAGCTCTTGACCAGGAAGAAGTATCAGATCTTGACCAGAAAGAAGTATCAGCTCGTTACCGGAAAGAAGTATCAGCTCTTGACCAGAAAGAAGTATCAGCTCTTGACCAGAAAGAAGTATCCGCTCTTGACTACAAAGAAGTATCAGCTCTTGATCACAAGGAAGTATCGCTCGTGACCACAAAGAAGTATCAGCTCTTGACCACAAGGAAGTGTCACTCGTGACCACAAAGTAATACCAGCTCTTGACCACAAAGACGTATCAGCTCTTGACCACAAAGACGTATCAGCTCTTGACTACAAAGAAGTATCAGCTCTTGACTACAAAGACGTATCAGCTCTTGACAACAAAGAAGGATCAGCTCTTGACCGCAAAGAAGTATCGCTGTTGACCATGTAGCCTCATATGCTCCCAGAACTCCCTGTATCACAAGCAAGACATTCTCAGTAGCTGCTAGAAGTGACATTTCACAGACCATTGCTCTATTGATGTCTCTTTGTTCGACTTCCATATGTGCTAAAACACTTTCTTTGCACTAAATGGTTGTGTGGGCCTACTCATGAGAATGGAGAGCAACGTTTCCCATTCCCAAGACAAGATTTAATAAAGTTGCTGGTGAGCCTGCATTATAGTTCAAACGATAACTAGATCTAAGGGGTCAAAGGCCAAGACACAAGGGCTTTCCAACACTTGTACAATAAATGACCCAAGAAGCCATCGTCCACAGACATTGGTCAGAGTGTTTTAAGCCAAGTTTACTTGGTAACCTGTAGGTACACAAGATGACCGGCTACTTCATTCATTTGGTTTCTTCATAAAACATCTTTTATTTTGCTGATGTGCACCCCCACATCCTGGCCCCATTTCTATAACAAGTCCACATCTTCTTGTACCTCATTGGCTTTTTAGAGCAGTTTGTATCAATCCCTTTCAGACACTCAAGTGGATTTATATATTTGGGGAAGATTTTGAAATCCTGACATTATTATACTGTTCACTCCCTCCATAATGTTGCTAAGTAACTTATATCTGTAGCTCAAAGGCTCGCAGCTTATATTTGAACCTCAAGTATCCAAAGTCTTTCTTTGAGCCATTTGCCCGTTCATTATTTATAAAATGGTCCACAGCAAGATCCATTAACGCTGATGGAGAATTTTGCTATTATATGTGACAGTCTGATTCTTGCATATTAATACTCACCATGAACATGAAGTCAAGGATTACAAGACAGAAATGGAGCACAGTCCCTCTAGGTCTTAACAGTGAATGCTGTCGAGGGCTGGGTAGACAGAGCTCCTGTACCCCTTTCCATTGATAAGAGCCTCAAAGGAAGCGTTCTCGCACATGTCTCTGCCACAGTCACCCAGGCCATCTTTGTTTTGGGGACTTGCACACGTGCTCTGCTGTGTGGCTGTCACCTTTAACTTTGGCAAATGGGCCCCAGATTTGGTGCAAGTCTACATTTACTGCAAGTGGCCTCTTGGGAAATGTGAAAGATCGAGAAGTGAGATGGATGGGGAAAGAGAGAGGGTGTTGGATTTTGAGTCTCTGGGGTATCTTCCTATTAGTATTGGGGTGAGATCAGGAGATTGGCTGTTACAGGTGGTGAGCGGGATTGTGATTCCACGTGCATCAGAAATATCGTGTGGGGATGCCATCTCCACGCACAACTGCTTCAGATATATCTGCAGCTGCCAAGAGCAGACACTGAGGGCTCCCAGCAGTGCCAGGATAGAGTTTCATGATTGCTGTTACCTGCAATGATTTGGCTGAGAGCAGGAAAGTGGTATTTCCTAACTGTGCAGAGCATTTGACAAGTCTCTCATGTGCACTGTGTATATGTCTTTGCCTTGTGCAGATCCTGGCATTGGAAGACTACAGTTTTCAATGCTTTGTCGGGAACCACGCAGTACATACTCAGACCTAGGGGCACCACATGGGTGAGATGAGGTAGAGAATTGTGGATCAAGCTGTCAGGGCATTGTGCGGGAAGACTAATGCATCGAGCAGGCAGTGGTGTGTGTTCATTAGATTAAGGAAACACAACGGTTACTGCAACTGGCATTTGTAGAGCATAAAACTGTATGGCGTCATAGTTCTCTTGGCCATCTGGAAGTCGGGCAAGTGTCAGAAACCAAAGGGCGTCTCACTATTTAGTCCTCAGGGATCTCTTGCTCAGGTGGCCAGGGCACGGCCATATCCTTTGGATCCAGACCCTGGTGGTGGACAAGTGCCAGAGGATCACCTGGGTGAGGGGTCCTCGGGCAGTGGGGGCAGACATCTGATGGCGAGACATGGTATGCCGCTTTCCCACTAGCCCTATCCCATCCTATTTTATAGGACATTCCACCTTCCCAGCTTCCCCCTTCCTAAACAAACACTGAGCCAAGGATGAGGCGGTCTGAGTGGAAAAGGACTAACACCCAAACATTACATTGGACATCTCCAGAGCGGCTGGTTCCGACGGGGTTTCTAATAGTGAAATAAAGGTAACCCGGAAGCATGGGCAAGCTTCACTTTCTCACTATTTACACAGACAATGTTAAATTGAAAAGATCTCTAAATCTTGGTGAGAAGGATGAGTTATCCCCATATTTAAGAAGGGCGATAGGACAGATCCGAAGAACTATCGTCCTATCGCCCTTCTAGACTCTCTAGGAAAGCTTTTTGCTTCTCTAATACTTCGGGATCTTAATAAATGTGCCATTGACAAGGGAATTTTAGACCCCACACAGGCAAGCTTTCTAAAGGGGTTTGGGACCCCTTTAAATCTCTTCATCCTGTATCTACTCAAACAGAGATCACTTTCAAATAATACCACGATTTTTGTGGCCTTTTTAGACCTACACCAACCATTCGACGGAGTTGATCGAAACGGTCTGTGGGAGAAACTGAAAGCATGGGACTGTCCAGCTGATATTTTAGAGGCAACACAAGTGCTATAATCTGGGACATCTATTTGGGTCAGACTTGGATCCGATGGTTGGCTGCCAGGAAAGTCCGGACCTTTCAGGGTCTGAAACAGGCTTCTGCGCTTGTTCCAATTCTATTCTGCATATACTTATCTGATCTGGGTATCTCTCAAAACACCATTCGTGCTTTTTCACCTAAAATGAATGGAAGTGAGCTAGCATGGCTGCTATATGCAGACGATATTGTCTTTTTAGATTTAACTGAAATTGGCCTGCAAAGGCGAATAGTAGCCTTTAATGATTACCTAACCATCAATGGTATGAAAATGATTGTAGGGAAATCCCAGATTATGATTATGTCAGCAGCCAGGAAAAGGAAGAAAACAGCGTTTTCCTGGAAGGTCGGTAACATGCGTATGGAGGTTATTGATGCAATTACATCCCTGGGTGTGAAAATTAACAGAAATATCAATGACAGCACTCATGTATCCTGGCTGAAATTAAAACTCCAAGCCCTTACGAATCAAGGAATTGCCACCCACAGACATTATGGGCCCTTCTTTATACTACCGACCTTAACGTTCTATCGACAAAAGGTCATACAAGTTCTGACCTATGGCGCTGAGACTTTACCGAAACTAAACAAAAGAATATGGCCACAAATGGAAGGCCATCTCTGGCGGAAAATGTTAAGGTTACCAACCTGTCTATCGACAACTAAAATGCGCCATCCTAAGGAGAAATTGTTATCAGACTGTTATGTGGCTACGGTAGAAGTATTACAATCCTTGGAGGTAGATTTGGCCTTGTTAAAGGAAAACCCGATGAAGGTGAAATCCCGTCTGGAAAGAGCTGACTGGATTAAAACCATAGAAGCAAGGCCTGTTTTGCCAAATACATTTAAATGGTGGATAGAGAGAAAAAGTTTGAATGAACCCCCATCCTACCTATGTAAATTCCTGTCTCCATTCTATAGAGACCTACTACTCCGTTGTAGAATGAACAATATGCCAACAAAGGAAATTTGGTTTAAGCACCAACAAAAGGGGATTGGAAATAAGTGTAGATTCTGCAACAAAATCGAAGTGTTATAATCCCTCTATCATAAAGCTATGGTCTGTGAAAACCTTAACCTGGAACGAGCAAACTACATGGGTGCGTATAGGAGGGGAACCTTAAGTCCAGAGGGATACTGGGATTGGATCCTGATCGGTCATCAGAAAGGTCCTACCCTGGCAATGGTGACATTTATAAATGCTATGATAGACCAAAAAAAGAAGAAGGTGAAATAGGTGTATAATCCTGGTGTTTGTTGTGTACGGAATTCAGCATCTGGAAAGGGAATTGTGGCTGAAAGCTGTGAATGACGGAAGTTTGATCCCTGGATTCCTATTTTTAAAAGAAAAACTGTTAAAGGTTTCGTTCATACTAGAAATTGTATTTGTTGTTTTTAGTTGGAAACCAATAAAACATTTTAAAATGAAATGACATTGGACATGTCCCACCAATACGGTCAGGCATTGTCAGGCACTTAACCCCAATTACAAACACCTTGTACCTATTAGCTCTCCCCACATTGTTAAAATGTGGAGCACTGAGACACACTCTGAGTAAGGTGAGGCATGAGAAGGAGCAGTTCTCCCTGGGCGAAGGTGAACCAGGTGGAACCGAATGTCATAACACGAAGCGGTTGGAAATTATGGCATGTCTGGAGACACCGAAATTAATGTGCCTTCGCGTTTCTTCCCGCAATCGTGTTACCATTCTAGTTGTTGTTCCAAGATGGCGTCTATACGTTCTGGATCTATATCAGGCAGAAACACTTGCTTACGCGTTGCAACCGTATTCTTTCCACTTTAGGTAAGATGCTAGTGCTACTCTCCGCTCTGCCATCTGTTTACCTGCCTTCTTCTTTTGCTTTCTGCCCTTCTAGTGCTGTGCCCTTGTGTTAACACATACTGTGTTTTCTTCGCTCTGTGCTTCCCAGTCACCGTTCCCTGTGTTCATTCTTGGGTTCTCAGAGGAGTTCATGGTTTGACTTTCCGTTCTCGGATTGTGTACCCTTCCTTCATTACATCTATCTCTGGTGATTCTGGATCTGCCAGAGGACCCAGTGTTTTTTTGTGCCTTTTGGCTTATCCCCCCCATTTAGGGCTGCACACAGGGAACCACTCTCCCCAGCTGTATACTTAGACGGACAGAGTGGCTTCCTCCAGGGGCAGACCTTACCTCTTCTAGGGTTGGCTGTTAGACAGAATTGCATGGAGTACCGTTTGGGAACACTACACACAATTAAGACTACAGTTGTAATCACAATCTCACCTTTGGTACAAGCCTGTACTACACAGTTATGTTGTAGCAGTAGCCGAGCAGCCAGACCTCAAGAGGGATGTGAGCAATACAAGATGTTACACAAAGGACTTGCAATCAGAGTAGTTCAAATAAACACTTACTCATGGTTTCTTGGTAAAGGAATATACATTTATTTACACATTTATTTAGAAAACATTCCACTAGTAATAAGCAGTGCAATATCACACTATCATACACTACAGTACTCAACCAATATGTTTCTGAACAAGTTAGGCTCCCCTGAAGTGGGAGCAAAATGGCACTTCAGTAACTTTCCAAAGGGTGGAAAGACAAAGGTTATAAGAATCGAAACACAGTTACTTTCATAGGCAGGGCAAATAATTTCAGTTCACTACAAGAGGCAATTCAATTCAATAGGCCTGGGCCAAAGTCAATGGTTCAGCGTCTTGGATAGGATAGCACAGTTCTGGTAGTAAACGGTTAAGCCTTTGCCAATGTTCTTAGAAGTAGTTTGCTCGAAAAGGAGTTATAGGTTGGTTTAGGAGTGAACAAGACTCCAAAGTTGGGAAAGTTTCACAAACTTTCACCACGGCAAAGAGGATTTCTCTACAGCATTTGTACAGTACCTTATGGATGAAGAAAAGCTGTAGCTGAGGCAGTTCTTCCTGGCAGTTCCCGTAGATCTCCCTGTTCCTGAGCTTCAGTCATGGGGACAAGAGGGAGGACGTCAGGAGGTTCCTGCACTGCCCAGGGAAGAAGCCACAAGCTTGGAAAAATGTCGGTGTAAGGTGTGAGTGACTTAAAGTCCACAATCTGGTATCCTTCTCACTGGCTATCTGGTTTTCAACAGCCCTCTGATGAAAATTTGACCAGTATGGAGATGGTTTCCAGGTGGCTTGCGAGTTGGTTGTTCCCTCCAGCTCAATGGAAGAAGTCGTCCTTGAAGGGTTTCTCTGTCGAGGGAGTTTCTGGCAATTTGGACCTGCAGCAGGGCTTCACCGGGCAAACCAATGGTCAGGAGTTGCAGCAGTCATCTTCCTTCAGCTCTTCTTCAGTTCTTTCGTTCCAGTGGTCAACTCTGCCTTCCAAGTCCCAGAGACCTGCTTTTAAACAGTTTTCTCCCATTCATTCCAGCCTAGCTGTCACTCACCCAACAGGGTGTCCTTGCCGGACAGTCAGCCTGCCAATCACGCCAGAGTGCATTCAGGTCTCCTAGGAGACTAAGCACAGGGAGTTTCGGCACCTCCCTCACATCCTGTCCACCCAGACACTCAGGCGCCAAAGGGGGGCTTCAGCACTGAATCCCGCCAAAGGCAAACAACCAATGGGACCAAACCTTGTTTAGCGCAGAGAGACAAACACTAGAAGGACCTTTCCAAAAAGAAATGGCGAAAAAAGTCGATCGGAACCTGTTTTTACAGAGGGGGCTCAGACGCCATCTTGAAAAACATGGCTCTGGTGGATTATAGCGACTGGATCATTTAAACGGGTTGCAGTCGGGGAAATCATGGTAATACCACTGTCACCAGCCATTCTGAGAGGAAAGGGTAGCTTTTGAGGGCTACATAGGTTTCCTAGGCATACGGAACACTAGGTAATCCCTCAAGCACTCTGCTGTAAGGCAGTATGTGCTGGGTCTAGCAATTTAAAAAGATTAGCAAAGTCAATTTAACTTTACATTCACTGGGAAACAGTGTCAGTCCCAGAGAAGGTATTTAAACCTTGGGAAGTCTAAAAGACTTGAGGGTGCTGTGTGACACACAATAAAAAGATTATGCCTATGGAGTTGTCTAAAACTCCATATCCAAAGAAACAAACACAGAAAACACATTGAAAATGAAAAGTCAAAGTCCCAAAATAAAGCAAAAGAGCTGGAGTGCTCTAAGGTAGATGGAAAGGGACGAAGAGTCTGACACCGAACAACAGGCCGAGGGGCTGACTCAAGGAGTGGAGAAACTTTAGGCATCCCGGCGAAAGATTGTTACTTCCGAAGAATCATGAGAGTTATGCCAAGAAACCCAATCAAATGAAAAGACAAAACATGCTGTTTATATGTGATCTTACAGACCAAAAAAAAAACAGAGTGGTACATAATAGAGTGGACAAAACATCGAAAAACACTGATTTATTTTTTTATTTTTTATTTGGAGGGTCCCCTCCCAAAGCCCCATTTTTTTCCAGTCTGTTAAAGCCACCCAAACCCCATCCCAACCCATTTTAACCCCTTACCCCACGACCCTTCATATGTTTATTTAATCTTTTCAGTGTTTTCCGATGCTATTTTCCTCTCTGTCATGTACCACTCTGTTGTGTTCGCAATAAAATGACTGGATACTGACATGCTTTGTGTTACAAAGACCACAGCCACCCTCCCAGATGAACGAAAGAGTTGGGGAGGCAAAGCAGCAACTGTGATATCAGCCTTGACCTCAAGTTCAAAAACCGCAAAGTAAAAGAAAAGGATTCAACACAGCTGGTGAGTTAATGAGAGCTTTAAAAGACCAGTCTGTGTTGAAAAAGAATCATAGCAGCAACAGTGGGTCCAGCAAATTAAGGTTGTGCGTGTGCCAATAAGATGCGAGAGAAAGCCTGTATTGTTAAACTGTAAAGCAAAAGAAACAGAGTAGCAGAGTGGTCCAATGAAGGGAGATTGCCCAGTCGAAAGTCTCTGTGAAATGTCTGAATGTCGTCGAAGTGTGTAAAGACTGGAGGGGGGATCTGTACTCCTGCCCTCTATATGGAGGTGATGCAGGCTGGTTCTTAAGTACAGTGTATTTCCCAAGCCCCCACAAAGGAATGTCCACACACTATGTTATGTGATGACACAATTCTTTATATAAATAAGGTTCAATATATATACATAATCAATAACACACTTTGTGCTTTGGCAAATATGATATGTTAAATATTTACAATGTCTACGTGGTAACACAGTTCACTCCTGACTCTTAGAATGCACAAACTGCTGACAGTTCCAATGGCATACAAATCAAATAGTAATGTGAATCAACATCAGATATAGGAAGGAAAACAAGTTAGGTTAAACAATGTCCCACTACCAAGACACAGTTCTGTGTGAGGATCCCCCCACCTGGGCAACCTTTAAATAAAGTGTATCAATAAACCCAGTGCATATATGATTAAAATAGACTTGTTTCCTGCTAAAATGTTGTACTACCCCAATGAACCTGAGTTTAGCAGAGTTTCTTCGATGGTTCGTTGATGGATCCCTCAAGGGTGAACTCCCTTTAAAGCACGAGCCACAGGGCGTCGATAGTCCTCGAAGAAAGTGAACACTATTGTTGAGAGTCCTCGATGAAATGAGTTTGAGGCCGCAAAGATGACTCAATGAAGAATGTAGGCCTGGCAGGGGACGTCGGGTGTCGGTGTTGGCGTCGACGATCGGGACTCTACCACAGCTGGCTTTCAGATCTTCTTAGGCAAAGGTGGAGCAGCACGGCACCGGGCATCAAGCAGCACGGCATCAAGCTGTCCCCGCTTCTGGGCACCACAACTCGACTGGCTTCCAGTGGTTATGGCAATCCTCTGAACCCTGGTCGATGGCAATGGACTTCGACGGCCTCGATGTCCGGGTGCTTCACTTCGAGATTCTTCGGCGGACCCCGTCTACGGTCGACAGCCTTTTGAGACTGGCTTTCCAGGTGCCTCTGTGAAGATCAGATATCCTGTTCTGTCTCTCATTCACACTGCTGAGCCAAGCTCAGGCAGCCAATCATTCGGATGGGCATTCATGCAGGCAGACAGGCAGCCAATCAGGCTCACAGTGCATTCAGGCCATTCATTTCCACCCAGGCACTCACAACAAGGAAAGTGGATTGGGGCAGGCACCCAGCGTTTCAGCACACCACACTGCATTCGCACAGTTTCGGGCAGGGCTGTCTCATTCTTTGTGTCACACACACACAGATAGCAGACACCCATAACATGAAGTGCATATTGGTCACACACTACATTCACCCAGTTCCCACCCCAAAGGTGTACCCGCAACATACAGTCACTGGGAAGGCTCCAGCCAGTTTGGCTTGGACTTCCCCACAATAACATATATGCTTCTTCCACCCAACAGCCAGTCAGGGGAAGGGACAGAGTCCAGTGCATCATTGTGTCTGTCTTCACTGTTTGATACCATGCCTTCCTTACAGATGATACTTAAGAATACAGGAACTTTGTTGAATTGTGAAACCAGAAAGAAGTGAGCCTTATTGAATTTTGAAACCAGTAACTTTATCGTGTAAGTCCAAGTAGGCCCTGGTCCACAGTTTGAATTGCATCCTTGTGTCTGAAGCCAGTGTGTGTCACCAGGTCCAATTGCGCCACTGCATGCTGCAGTAAGTGGGTAAGGGAATTTTCTCAGCTATATTGACATGCAATTTGAACATTTTCCAAATACATTTCCCTTTACAAATTTATTGTAAGGGCAGGCATTAGGTTTTTTAGTATAGACCATTTTTATTTGACTGAAAGACTGACTAGGACTGCATTTTCTTTGATTTGATGGAAGAGATTACTCCCATCTTAGTTGTAAGGCAAGATAGGAGTTTTCCAAACGCCTTAAACCAACAAAATACAGGTTTTGAAACGTGCAGCTCTTCTGTCAGTGTCTCCTTGTTGATAGCATGCCTCCCTTACACAAGTCAGTACGATACAACAGCAAATAATATTCTTGTCATGGTAGAAACTTAGCACAGTCTTTGCAGAGGTGCAAAGGGATTGGATAGTGAGTTGTAGGGAGAGATGTAGGGTGCCTTTGATGGAAATTTGGAAGTGAGAGAAGAGTTCTTCTGCACATTGTGAGCTAGTTGTAAGATGTTTTTGTTGTCTGTTCTTTGCTACGACGCGTCATCTAATGAAGTGAATTTTATTGTTGCAGTACTAGTAGATCCGGCTCCGCACCCTCCAGACTCATGATGGCTCCAGATTTAGATCCTTCATTTTAGTGTCTCCATAAACTCACCTAAACAGAGCAGGCACGCAGTGAGTTCTACAAAGAACTAAAAAAGATGGTGGGCTTTCGCAGGGTACAAATCAGGGCAACGCCTTGAGAAGCAATCGCGTTACAAACTTTTAGGACATCGCAAATAGGGGCAGGTAAAATCATACTCAGCAAAGAAATATACTGATCTGCCTGACTGCTGCTTCGACATTGAACCATCTATAAAATGTGCAGGTTCATATGGCAAATATGAATCACACACGTTAAGCAAGCTCCCAATAAGACATTGGCCCTCATTACGAGTGAGCCGGTCTGGAAAATTTAGTTACTGGCACCTTTCCAGACCGGCTCAGTTTGAGTCTGCCGGTGGGGGCCACGAATGCTTTTCACTGAAGCACTGGCACTGTTACACTGTTACCAATGGTCCTCATTACGGGTGTGCTGGTGCGGTAATAGAATGCCGTATTAGCACCTACCTGCAAGTTACTGCACTGACACACTCCAAGTTTGCCGGTAGGGAAGAGGATTTGCCTCCAGCTCTGAGCCGGAGGTATATCCGCCACCCGACCAGCAGAAAACTGACGGTATTACTGGCCCAGTTATCCACCTCACGGAGTCCTAACAGACTCTATGAAATGGGGATTTACCAGTATTTCTGCCACTTGGAATCAGCCGGTAGTTCCACAAGACCAAGTGGCGGAAACTGTATTACAGTTTGCCGGTAACCCACCAGTAATACCGGTAGGATACCAGCAAACCTGAAATGAAGCCCAATGTCTTCACTCTATGCACACTTCTTCAATTGCAAACCACTCTCTCTCAACAACCAAGCAATTCCTTTCACAAAGCGTTATCGCGCAAGAAGCATAAACAATAGAGTGATCATCCTACGAAACGGCAAATAAACAACGCCACGTGCCCTATCCAAGCAGTCATTCCAACATCAAAGTGATTGAAGATTGGTGGACATCTCAAAGCAATCCAGAGGTAAATGCTTTCTTCAAGCAACAAACACTCTCTCAGCTCGGCCATGCCGCAGAAGCCCCCGTGCAAGGTCCACATTTTCAGCAATAGAGAAATCACAGAGGCAGATTGGGAATAATTCTGGATCAATTGACTATAATAATGTACTGATTCCAAACACACAGAGTCTTCCTGTACAGAAGGGAGCGCAGGACATTGAAAGTGAGCGTCCTCCAAAAGGCAGTTTACCCCACACAATAGGAGGCAAGAATGGACACACCCCAGAAGGAAATGAGACCACGACCAAGTACGGGTGAGGTACAAAAGTTTTTTATCTAAATTAGCATAGGGCATGCAAAGGACTCTGTAAACTCAGAGGGCGCTCTGTCTGACAATAGCAAAGACAGGCGTATTTATTACAAAAACATGTCATGCATGAGATACTCCATAGGGGACACATAGTCATAGGGATTGGGTGGCGACAACTAGCTAGCATAAATTCTTTGAGTGCGGTGCTCCAGGATTGGTGGAGATGCACGTGGTAGCATCTCAGAGTGCTTGGATCAGCTGGGCTCATCGGGGGTGGGGTGTCAGGGCGCGAGTTGTCTATGAAGATGTAACACTCTAATGCTAACACTTTGCCCTTGCGGCCATTCATACGTGCTTATTACAGCATTCTATGTCAAGTTACTCTATAAATCTCATAGCACATCGATCTGGTACCTGGGAGGAGACCCAGAAAAACTGTTCGCAACAAGAAACTTCCTGAATATATCACCATAAAGTTGCCAACAAAAAGGGGCCCAATCTCCTGAGTCCAGGTGCCTTAGTTGAGGGCAGGGGTGTAAGCTACATTCATTATTCTGTTCTGTTAGATGTAGTGAATGATAATTTTATGGTATGTTAGTACAAGGATAAATAACAGTCTTCATGGCCTCTTAGGGTTAGGGTAAGCCGGGACATCATTGGGTCAGCGGGGGCACATAGCTGGCACCTCGGAGGCAGTGGGGTTTGGGACTCGGTGGCTCGATATTCACTAGGCCCGGTCATTGCAGCACATTGTATTTTCTTGATGGCTTCTAGCATGTAAATACTTGATGAGGGTCCAGCAGAAATGCGGGGAGGTGAAGCTGTACTGTTCTAACACCAGCAAGCCCCGCCAGGCCTTGGCGGGAGGAGGGGGAGATAGCCTTGTAACTTTGCATGGGTCCTTGTTTACTAAACAGCACAAATACTAGTGGGGTGAGCGGGTTGCTAGGACTGGGTGGGCAGTAGGTGAGTCGCACACCTCTGTCGTTCGCGAGAGTTCACATCTACCAGGTCAATACAGGCATTACATTATATGATGTTAGTTCATATTATACTTGAAACTTATAAGGAATGTGAGCATACAAAAACATGAGGTAGTAACAGGCTGGTCAATGCATGACTAAGCTACCACATTAAGCTTATAGTCAGATGAGTGTATATACTCAAAAGGAAGAGAATCGATGAGTTAACCTAACGTTGCGATTATGGTAAAAGTGGCTTAGTGCTTTAAAGGGTTCATACATTGTTCTATCACATCATACGCAAGTATTGTATAAATTGATTTCTCGCTAACCTTTTTACAATAGCAGCAAACATAGGTCAGTAAGGGGTGGTCTTCACTTTACACCCAATTGATAACATTATTTACAGATTAGCATTACAAGTTTTTACTCCTCTTTTACCAAGTCTATATCAGTATACATGAGACAGAGGGGGGCATGGGGATACATCATTCGTGGTGTGTTACTTCGACACAGGACATGGTTAAGGGTCATGGGCACCATATATTGCAGATGAGTGGGTCTGGGGAGGGTCGAGGTATATTCAATAGGGGCACTTTATCCTTTCCCAGACCCCCACTAAACGTCAGGTCACCGCAAGGGCAATGATGTACTGCGGAAGGTAAATGATACAGTGTTTGTTCTGTTGCTTGTTTGCATCTAGTTGCGCGTGAGAACAGGCCTTCAGCAGAGCTGCCATGGGGAGGAGGCTGGGGGAAGTGCGGTCTCGCTGTGCACAATCAACTGTGAGGGGGTGAGCTTCAGCTTCCACATGCAGGCTGTTCAACATGAGCCAGGGCTTTCAGGCATATTGAAAATGGAATGTAAGTGTACTTTAAAATGGAGTCTAGGTTGTGCTTCAAAATGATTCGTGCGGCTTCATGTGTCGATCAGCAGCCACTCTGCCTCCCGGGCCCAGGTGCATATGTGGCGGCTGACGAGTCATAAGCTTCAAGTAGGAGAGAGATGTTGGGGGGGTCTACCAGACCAGTCCTCCCATATATTTCCCCCCTTTCGTTACTTAAGTAACGAATATTGTAGCTCGCCCAACCTCTGGCGTTCCTTTTCATTTGCTACTGCTTCGTCCCAAGCTGGTGTTCCCTTGATCGGCATCCAAGCTCTACACACCCCCCGAAGGCTTTCTCACATTCTAGCATACTCATCCAGTGTGCAGGTCATGTATATGCATCCCCCATCTCCCTCCAAGTCTACCCAGACCTCTTTATACCATTCTCGTTCCAGGGGTTCTTTTATTGCCGTGTGGTACAATCTATCTACTATATCCCCATCATAGTACAATGCCACCATTCTGTATTTTGGCTCAGGGTCCTCACCTGTTTGCACTTGTGCCTCCTGCATAATATGCGCTGTTCCTCAAGTGTTGCCCATTGTCACCATCATCATTGTGCCATTAGGGACTGCGTTTGCACAGCACCGAAGACCAAGCTGGCACACAAAAAATTAAAAGAAAAAATACGATGACGGGGATCAGAATTTTGACAGTCAGTCCAAGCCCGGACGGAACCCATGAAAAAATGTTGGCAAACCAGGAGCTTGAGTCCACTCCACCTTCATTCTACATTAGCTCGCCCAGGTCGTGCACTGCCATGATGACGTGTGACAGAGTACCGTTGTCAGCATCCGCAGAGGTACGAATGTATAACATGCACTTCCGATTTTTCGGGAAACACCGCCATCCATTGCTGTTAACAGGTCCAGGACGTACCTATTCTGCATTGTCATCAGCCGCAAGGCCCTTCGCTCCACCTTGATCACGTTGAACCCTTCTTCAGTGTCGTTGGCCAGCTGTATCAATTTCCAGCGTGTGATCTGCAGCCATTTTGCATTGGCTCGCGCTTGGATACTGGGAACAAGGGAGGCAAAAAAAGTTTTGGCCGAGTTCAATAGCCGGAACCTGTCGGGAATTATTGTCAAAAGTTCTGTTGATGCTTGGGATATGTAGTTGGAGGACCTTTGTTTCCGTGATGTTGGGTTTTGCGCATTGTCTGCAGATAGTTGTACATTGGCAGCTTATTTGTTGACCGCATGTTTTCTGGATGGTGGATGGCCTGCAGTTCTTCTTCCCCTTCTTTATGACTCTCCGGAACCACCATCACGGCAGAGTGCTTCGTTGCCAAAGAACATGTGCCCTTCCATGATTGTGGGAGGTGCAAGTATGCTTGTTTACCGCAGACCCAGTAAGCGTCCATGAGGGCAGCTGTCCCTTTCTTCATGTCAGGAATGATGAGCATTTTATTGCAGTTCTTATTTGTGCCCATGCTGTTTTTTCCTTCGCCTAGGAAGCAAAGTTCATATGATACTTCTTTTTGTAGTTTGAAGGGTTTTTCCATGGCTGTGACCCAGGTGAGTTTTGTGATGTGCTCGGTCCATACTGGCGCGCTTGTTTTCTCGACCCATTGTAGTTTGTCTGCTGCCGACCCTCGAAGTGCTTCTGCTTTGCCTTCCACTTATTTTCTGAAAACAGTGTTCCTTTAATGACCAAAAATGGTTCCTTTAAACATATCACTCCTTTGGGTTTCGAGTAGCATGTCTTTTCGTTCTGTAGCATTTTAAAAGATACTGTGTGTGCCTGGAAGGTGTTCTTTATTCTACATAAGGTGAGATGAAGGAGACATTGGGCATCTGCAAGAGGTAATTCTTGTGGTAGCAGTACTTTTGGTGTGCCTGAAGCGTGGGGTATCAAAGAGCATACGTAACAGCTCTCATTTGATGTTTGCTTGGCAGCAGAACTCATGTCGGCGTACCATTTATTTGACTGGTGTGGATGCCTGGGGTCTTCTACAGTGTCTAGCCCTAGACCGGAGTACTCATCATATTTTCTCCTCTCAACCTCCTTCTCCGATCGCTTCTAAGATACAATCTTGCCTGTTTTGATGCCTGCTGTGATGCGCCCTGTTCACCTGCCCCCCTTTTCCCATTCGTCATATAGGGTTAGGAATCTTTCAGTTATTTCAGCACCAACTTCTTTTGTACTAGTCTGGGACTCATAACTTATGGATGAGTCAGGTGTTAGTGTAGCTGCAGTGGGGGTAGTGTCATACAACCATGATAGGACGGAAGGATTTCGGTCGTTTAACTCATAGACATCATATGCGGAAAAATTGTGTGTGGAAGTTGGACGTGGCGTCATCATGTTGCTATTTGTGTCATTTGAGCCTTTTGCCTGGGTGCGGACCGCGTCATACCCCCATATGAGCTGGAAACCATCCCATATAAGATAAGCACCTTTTACCATGGTAGTTCCGTTCCCTCCCCCCTCATTTATATCTATTGATATAAATGAAACCGCCCAGTATAAAGCCAGGCAAAACAATAGCGTAAAAAATATTATGGCTGATACAAACAGGCCACACTCATATGAAAATCTAAACATCTCAAAATTAATATGTCTACTCCTCCCTGTTCTAACACTATTCACAGCTGGGGCCCCATCCGTTGCCATGGTTTCTCCTACATTGTGAAACATAAAAAGCACATTTAGAATCCCAAAAATCATGACATTTCTTTTTCTGGCAATATTTTTTACATAGGTCATTTTTTATGCAAGAAACCACTGAGTACTTCAGAGGAGGGGAGGGAAGAGAAAAAGCCAGAGAGGGAGAGGGAGAGACCTGATCGCAACATATTATTCACAATTTATGTACATTTCAGTGATCACTCATGCTATACTTCTCATAATGCATCCCTAACTCTTCGCGGGAACAATGCATACTTTATATTTTTATATTCTTTTTATGTTTGTTTTTCTTCCTCATCCACCCCTTCATCCTGTTCTTGTGCGACTGTATCGTATGCTTTTCGGACGTATGTTAAATGTATCCAGTATCTCAGGCCCTTCACCTTAACGGCTGTTGGGGTGCAATACACTACCTCGTATGGGCCACAAAATCTTGGAGCGTTCCACCTACAAACGAAACTTCTTGCATACACCATTTCCCCTGGCAGCAATTGACCTGTCTCGTGGTTGGTTGTTTTTATTATTGTGTCACCTTCTCCCTCACTTGTGGATGGGGGTGCGAGTTGTCTTGCTATCATCCACGCTGCTTTCGTAAGTTTTGTCAGGTACTCATTGAATTCTTCACCTAATACTGTGGCACTCCTGTGAGCATCAGAGTGGTGCGGAGTGGTGAATATGCCGTGTGCATGCGCCTTCCTGTCACAATTTCGTGTGGTGACAGATGGTGGTCCTTGCTGGGCTGATTTCTCAGCTCTAGCAAGGCCAAAGGCAAACAGTGCACCCAATTTTTCTTTAATGTAAAGCACAATTTTGACAGCCTCTCTTTAAGGAGGCTGTTTATCTTCTCGACTATGCCATTACTTTGAGGGTTATAAATAGAGCATAATTTATGCTTTATTCCTAATAGAGATGTTATTTCCCTGAATAGATTATTAACAAATTGTGTGCCATTGTTTGATCGAATCACATCACAAATTCCCCAGCGCTTGAACACTTCCCGCACTAGTAACTTTGCAGCACACTTTGCATCTGGGTGGGTGCATGGTGCTGCTTCGACCCATCTTGAGAATGGACAGACCACTACTATCATGTAGCGTGACCCGTTGCACCTCTCTCCCATGTCTGCATAATCAATATGCAGTTCTTTAAAGGGACCTGATGATTTATGCAATGTTCCCCTCAATGTCCTCAATGTCATTCTGGAGTTATATATCTGGCATGTTGTGCATTCCATATTAACTTTTGTTATCTGTTCCTGCAGCCCTGGGATAAACCAATTATCTTGTATCTCTACAGCAATGTGCTGTTTTGTGTTATGCGCTGGATAGTGAAGTTGTTGAAACGCTATTTCTAGTAGTTTTCTGGGCAATACTACTTTACCCGTGTTGTTCTGGCGCCATACGAGATCTGTAGGTGACTGACTGCAACCCCTTTTCTCCCACACTTCCTTTTCTTCTATTGTTGCTCCATTTTGTAGTTCCAATTTATGGGATGTGGGCATGGTGTTCTAACCATCTGGGAGGTCCTCTGCCATATTTTTCATACTTATGTACTCACCTGTTTGTTCTTTCGTTAAATAGGATGCTACCTTGGCAGCAGCATCCGCTGCCGCGTTCCCCAAAGAGATAATGTCAGTATTGTTTGTATGGGACTAGCATTTGACTATAGCTACTATTGTAGGATCTTTTAGGGCTTCTATCAATTCCTTCAGTAGCTCTGCATGCTGCACGGGTGACCCGTCTGCTCTGTTGAATCCTCTCCGTCCCCATCTGGCCAGCTCCCCGTGCACTGTGGTGGTCATTTAGGCTGAATCTGTGTAAATTGTAACTGCACAACCTTTTGCGGCATGTAAGGCCTCAATGAGTGCTACCAATTCGGCGTCTTGTGCTGAATAATGTGGAGGTAGGCGCTGCTGTACTAACACCTCATACTCGTCTTCCTCTAGTCTCACAACAGCTATTCCCACGTGTTTTTCTCCTGTTTCAGAATTTATTGAGGCTGACCCAACTATGAAGTATGTTTCTCCGTCAGGCAGTGCGTTTTCACTCACTGTGGGTATGTCTCCTTCCTCGCCTCCGTAAGTTGCACAGTCGTGTACTTGCATGTCTTCCACTGTGCATGGTTCTGTGATGAATCTTGCTGGGTTCACTGTTTTGCATCTCACTAGGTGTATGTTTGCACTGGACAGTATTATCTCATACGATGTGGGTCTCTGAGTTATTCGGGTGCTTTTTGATCTTTCCAAGATGTCGAATAGGGAGTGCTCTACAAACAGTGTCACGGAACATCCCATCACTATTGTTGCACTTTTTCCAATTGCGAACGCTGCGGCTGCAAGAGACTGTTCGCAAGCGAAATGTCCTTGCATTACTGCGTCTAGCGTTCCACTGTAATAGGCCAATGGTTTGTGCCCCAATGATGTTTTTTGTGTCAGTACCGCTGTCATGAGTGTCCCCTTGCAATGTGAGAATAGGTAAAACACGCGCTCATATCTGGGTTTGTGAGTACTGGTGCGCTTGAAATGAGATCTTTGAGTGATGTGAATGCATCAGCAATCTCTGCTGTCCATTGTATTTCTGTGTTTTCTCTTTGTGCTTCCTTGAGTGCCTGTAGAAGTGGTCCTGTGTACACTGCATAGTCTAGTATCCATGCTCGGCAGTAGTTACACATACCGAGTAACTTCTGCATCTCTTTCACTGTTTTTGGTCTGTTTACTCCACCTATGGCATCTACTCTGTCTGGTATGATTATTTTCCCATCTTTTGAATTAGTTGTCCCAGGTACAACACCTCTTTCTGACATTACTGCAATTTTCCTTTGTCCACTTTATATCCTTTGTGGGCCAACAATGTCAAAAGCGTAATTGAATCTTTCCTGCACTCGTCCTCATCTTTTCCACATTAGCAAATCATCTACGTATTGGATAATCGTACTATCTGTGACCACTTTCCCTAAGTCTTCGTGTAGAATCCTGTTAAATATGCTTGGGCTTTTGCAGTACCCCTGGGGCAGTCTACAATGTTCATATTTTTTACCTACTAGTGTAAATGCTGTCAGATATCGGGACTCTTCCACTAGGGGTACTGAGAAGAATGCATTTTTCAAATCAACCACTGTAAAACGGGATGCATCCTTGGGAATACTGCATAGAATTGATACAGGGTTAGGGACCAATGGGAATTCCTTCTGTTCAACGTCATTGAGTGGGTGTAGGTCTTGGATCATCCTCCAAGCCTCTCCCTTCGCTTTCATGATTGGGTAAATACTGGTATTAATTTCTCCAGCTTTCTCTGTGCTATCTCTTTCTCCCTCTCCTTGATCCTCTTGCAGTGGTGCACTATTATGCTTTGAATTTCTGCCCATCCTTTTGCTTCAATTCCTGCTATTTTGTCTAGTGCTTTCTGAACTTCTTTTGGGAGTCCTCTTTTTATTATAAAGTAAAACAGAGATGTTGACTGGTACCAGGCCATACCTGTTTCCGCTCTCCACATCTCCTGCACCCGTAAAATGAACTCAATGGCATCTTCCCCATCATTCATTGTGCACTGCATTACTGACTGCAGGTCAGGCGTGTCTGGAAATGTGTCTCGCAAGGCATCCCAGATGCTTGCACGTACTGTGTTGAAAGAGGCTCCATCATGTCGGTCACAGTCTAGTGTTATCCCCGGAAAACCTGACTTGGCCCACACCCTGTCAGCTTGGTCACCCACTGCAGACACCAGCAAACCTTTGACATCGCTTACTGCTAGGGGAACTCGTGCTGTGTGTTTCTCAAATGCATATATCCACTTGCTGGCCAGCAGGGCAGTGATTTTAACAAATTGGCCTTGTCCATCCGGGCCCATGGTATGTTGGTTGACCTCCCTGCCCCTCTGTGTATCAATGGAAATTCTAACTTACTCTTCATTCCTCTCCCAATACTCACCTTCGACCAGTTCTTTCCCAATACTGCCATCCATCCCATTCGGTTCCTCAACCTCCCAGTCCACTCCTCTTCCATTGCTCTACCCAGAGGTGCCTCATCCAACCTTAGTGATATCACTCCTGTGGCAGCTCTTAACCTTCCCCCCACCTCCAGCTCGTCTTCTTCCAAATCACACCACAATTCTTCCAATCCTCCAGTTGCCGTTTCCCCTTCTCCTGTGTTCCTTCCAGGGGTATTCTCTTCTAGCTCTATTATCCTTGTCGGCTCTTCCTGTATCCTAAACAGTATTTCTCATTTCTTCCACCCCTCCTCTATGGACCTGTCAGGCATCTGTGCCCTCGGTGTCTGATCAATCCTTGAAATGCTTGGCCCACTTTGCTCACATACACTTAGTAGCCTAGAGAGTTCACTCCGGGACATTGAGCGTTGTGGATCTAAATCCTCTGTTAGCTTTTCAATGTCTACTGTGGGCGTACTTACTTGTCCACTTGTCCGGGGGCAGTCATATGGGGGTTGCGCCGTTGGTCGCGGGACAACCGCAGAAGCGGGTGTGGACACATACACGGGATCACGATAACCTTCAGCGGGCACTGGCTTATTTTAAAGGGGGTACAATCATGTGACTTCTATTGCTCCTTCCTTTCCCTTATTTTCTTTTTCACCTTCGTCTGCTGCCAGGGGTAGGGTGGTTTGTTCTAGTGCTATTCCCTTACCTTTCATCAATGGCACTTCTTCAAACAGTCTCCACAGGTCTAGTAATTCTCTTCTATTATGACATTGTTTCCCTTTGTATTTTATGAATAAACATGTGGCCACCATATCCAACACACTCCTATCGAATGATCCTCCTTGCGGCCATACCTGGCGTAGCCCTTCCCCCTTTAACTCTGTGACCCACTGGTCATGATATTTGGCAATACGTTCGGCATAGCCTGGTAAATTCTTACAAATATGGGCCAGGGGTGTTTCTGCTCCCATTTTGTCCCCCTCCCTGTGTTATTTCTGTGAGGACTGTGACAACCTATGTGTATAACTCTAGTGGTAGGGGTCCTTGAAAGGTTAATATATCTATGTTATACTCTAGACACAAGCCTGCACCAAGTCATACTTACAATGACCGTTTTTTCACAAATACCCTGTTACAATTACTTTAACATTTCATATTTCATTATTATTATTATCACAGAAAAAAGACATGATATATTCAGTAAATAACATAAACCTGACAAAACAGTTAACTCACAACACAGAACATAAACTTCCTTCCCCTACCCTTATAATCTTATCTACCAAGACCCACTTTAATTTGCCCTGTCGTCTCTTCTACCCCTTATGTTGGAAGTTCTACTCCTTCTCATAGACTCAGGAAAAGTAAAAAAAGGGAAAAAAGCATTTTTCTAAACTATATTTCCTGTCTCTTCCTTCTCAGAAACTTCTACTTCTGTTCTCCGTTATTTCATTTATTCCCAGTACTAGTCAAGATAGCCCTGTCTTGTACCCGTTTGCAGAGCTAGGTTCCCGTCTTCCTCCTTAAACTTTGCGATCTCCTTAACTTATCCTAATGGCCATATGCGATAGAAAAAGAAAAAAGTATTAAAGCACCAGTCCTTTTACTCCTACAAGAACCCTTCCCTACTTAACTTCACCTCGTACACCCTTGTCTGCCACTCGCACTTAATACTCACGTGCCCGTCTTGATTTGAGACCCTCCGGACCCGGTCCATCCAGTCGGCGCTGCCTCACCCTCAATGGCCACCCCCGGCGAGTGGTACTAAGGGTTTTTTGAAGTGGGACCCGTACCCTCTTGCCCTACTGCGTGCGCATGTCTAAGCGTACCAATTGCAGTAGGCGGGCAGCTCTGTTGAGGGGGCGCACCGTGCGTCTCTGCTGTGGCAGGGGACGTCTTGTGCCAAAAGGAGACAAAAAAGAACGCAATTGCATCGGGGTCACCACTTGAAAGTGAGCGTCCACCAAAAGGCAGTTTACCCCCACACAATAGGAGGCACGAATCGACACACCCCAGAAGGGAATGAGACCACGACCAAAGGCGGGTGAGGTACAGAAGTTTTGTTATCTAAATTGGCATAGCACATGCAAAGGACTCTGCAAACTCAGAGAGCGCTCTGTCTGACAATAGCAAAGACAGGCGTATTTATTACAAAAACACTTCATGCCCGAGATACGCTATAGGGGACACATAGTCAAGGGGATTGGGTGGCGACGACTAGCTGGTATAAATTCTTTGAGTGCGGTGCTCCAGGATTGGCGGATCTATAAATCTCATAGTACATCGATCTGGTACCTGGGAGGAGACACAGAAAAACAGTTTGCAACATGAAACTTCCTGAATATATCACCATAAAGTTACCAACAAAAAGGGGCCCAATCTCCTGAGTCCAGGTGCCTTAGTTGGGGACAGGGGTGTAAGCTACATTCATTATTCTGTTCTGTTAGATGAAGTGAATGATGATTTTATGGTATGTTAGTACAAGGGTAAATAACAGTCTTCATGGCCTCTTAGGGTTAGGGTAAGCCGGAAACATCATTGGGTCAATGGGGGCACATAGCCGGCACCTCAGAGGTGGCAGGGTTTGGGACTAGATGGCTCGTTATTCACTAGGCCCGGTCATTGCAGCACATTGTATTTTCATGATGGCTTCTAGCATGTGGGAGGTAAATACTTGATGCGGGTCCAGCAGAAAGGCGGGGAGGTGAAGCTGTACTGTTCTAACACCAGCAAGCCCCGGCGGGCCTTGGCGGGAGGAGGGGGAGATGGCCTTTTAACTTTTCATGGGTCCTTGTTTACTAAACAGCACAAATACTAGCGGAATGAGCCGGTCGCTAGGACTGTGGGGACATTAGGTGAGTCGCACACCTCTGTCATTTGAGAGAGTTCACATCTACCTGGTCAATACAGTCATTACATTATATGATGTTAGTTCATATTATACTTGAAACTTATAAGGAATGTGAGCATACAAAAACATGAGGTAGTAACAGGCTGGTCAATGCATGACTAAGCTACCACATTAAGCTTATATTCAGATGAGTGTATATACTCAAAAGGAAGAGAATCGATGAGTTAACCTAACGTTGCGATTATGGTAAAAGTGGCTTAGTGCCTTAAAGGGTTCATACATTGTTCTATCACATCATACGCAAGTATTGTATAAATTGATTTCTCGCTAACCTTTTTACAATAGCAGCAAGCATTGGTCAGTAAGGGGTGATCTTCGCTTTACACCCAATTGATAACATTATTTACAGATTAGCATTATAAGTTTTTACTCCTCTTTTACAGAGTCTATATCAGTATACATGAGACAGAGGGGGGCATGGGGATACATCATTTGTGGTTTGTTACTTCGACACGGGCATGGTTAAGGGTCATGGGTGCAATATATTGCAGATGAGGGGGTCTGGGGAGGGTCGAGGTATATTCAATAGGGGCACTTTATCCTTTCCCAGACCCCCACTAAACGTCAGGTCACCGCAAGGGCAATGATGTACTGCGGAAGGTAAATGATACAGTGTTTTTTCTGTTGCTTGTTCGCATCTAGTTGCGCGTGAGAACAGGCCTTCAGCGGAGCTGCCATGGGGAGGAGGCTGGGGGAATTACGATCTCGTTGTGCACAATCAACTGGGAGGGGGTGAGCTTCAGCTTCCACATGCAGGCTGTTCAACATGAGCCAGGGCTTTCAGGCATATTGAAAATGGAATGTAAGTGTACTTTAAAATGGAGTCTAGGTTGCGCTGCAAAATGATGCGTGCGGCTCCATGTGTCGATCAGCAGTCATTCTGCCTCCCGGGCCCAGGTGTATATGTGGCGACTGACGAGTCATAAGCTTCACGTAGGAGAGAGATGTTGGGGAGGGGGTGCGTTTACCAGACCAGTCCTCCCATACAGCATTCCACCATCTGCTTAAGGTTAATTGACAGTCCATCTACTGGCAAAATTAGTCCTTCTGAAGAACCTTTTTGTTTTAGCTTAAGGCAAACCCGCATAGACGCTCACACCAAATAAATACACCCACTAGGGAAAAAGGCCCAATACATCACTTGCAAGGATAACAAGTTTATTTACACACACAAATGGATACGCCAACAAAGAACTCTGCTGCGGCGAACGTTCTGCACGAGCAGAACCTTATGAGAGTACACAGCGTCATCAGTGATGTCATTACATACAGTGAAAATCCATGTGGCTGTTTGGTGAGACCATATACATGGGTGGCCTGCTCCGTAGGGGATGCCAGGCCATTGATCCCAGCCCGTCCATCCATCTCCTTCACAATGTTCCTCCGTCATCGGTGCAAAAGCTGAATAATTAGCAAAACTTAACAATGCATCTCTATCTCGGTCAGGGCACCTGATACGAGCAGACAGGGGAGCGCAGGGAGAACTGAGGTCACACTAACTCATACACTCCACTCGCTCTCAGGCAGGCCAGCTCATCTCCAAGGTCTTCCATCCTCGTTTTTGGCTATAATTTCACCCCTCCCAGCACCTCGCAGCACAAATCATGTGACCTAGGAGTGAAGGCAGGCTATTCCTGCTTTCTGATCTTTTTGATCGATTAGGGGGGTCCAGTAGCTTTATGGTCAGTGATCTGGGACTAGGGGGGGCACCTTGGAATTCAGGGGTTTTATGGATATGGCAGTTGGGTGCTATAACATTTGGACTGGTGGAGGTCGGAGGCTCAGGCCATCCTCTCGTAGGATTGTATCATACAGAGACACGCAGGATCCTTCTGGTGGCCTTGCAGGGCACATTCCTCCCAGGGCACGGCAGCAACATTTTAAAACAATGAAGTGTTTATGGATATGTGTGGCTCTGGCCTTTCTCATCACTCCCCGGGACACAACCTGGTTTCTCCCTCATGTTCGCGGCCTATGCCTGAGAGGCTGACTATCGCACTGCGTTTAGGCCTTTTGTTCGAGCATGGCTGCTACTATCTAAGATGGCTTTTGCCGCTGTGTATGCCCGTCAACTAAAAGCCTTTCCCCTCTCTAAGTGTGCAAATCTACTTTTGTCTGCAGAATGTATCTAAGCAGACCTTAAAGTGGTGAGTTTGTTTCCACTGCGAAAAGAATGCATTGCTCCCTCAGTACTCTTCCAGCACCATCCCATATCCCTGCTTCGGCTAAGATCCTGGAATTCGCAGTCCTTCCCTTGGTTTTTGGGTTTCTTGGTATCCTCTGAGATGCTAGTCTCTGTTCAGGCTGGCTTTTGCCTGGCTACACGGGGGTATCCTCTGAGACGCTAGTCCAGGTTCAGGCTGGCTTTTGCCTGGCTATAGGGGGGTATCCTCTGAGATGCTAGTCCCTTTTCATGCTGGCCTTTGTCTGGCTACAAGGGGGTGTCCTCTGAGATGCTAGTCCCTGTTCAGGATGGCTTTTGTCTGGCTACAGAGAGTGAGCCGTTTCTGGTTCCAGCCTTAGATGATCTTTGCCTAGCATCAGAAGAAGGCAATGTCACAGTGCTGATTAATTAGGCCCATCTGCAGCATTCAACACTGTTGACCATTCAATTCTTTTATCTGGGCTGAAGGTTATGGGAATTGGTGGCTCAGATCTGAGATGGTTACAGTCCTCCTTAGAGGGTAGGACTCAGTATGTTACCATGGCTCTTTTCCTTTCTTGTACTCCTCTCAGCTAGGCGTTGCCCGGGAGTCTGCCCTCATGCCCATTCCACTTAATGTATACCTACCTTCCTGGGCTAAGTATGACTGGGGCTTCCATTCTCTTTCTATGCAGACAACAGCTCGATCCTGGTCCCTTTGGACCCAGGTGTAGGTGTGTCCCAGACCACTCTCACAAACTGCCTTTGGGAATTTGACAGCTAGATGGCCAGGAACTGGGTGAAGTTGGAGGAGATGTGATGGACGGGGTCCCGGGGCTCTTGGTTCTCCAGATGTGGCCCTCCAATGGAGGAAAACCACCAGGCCGATTCGGTTTGCAATCTGGTCTTTCAAAACAATCAGGATTTCTCTCCTCTACCCGAGGTTAACACTTTAACAGCATTTTTTGTGCTAATAACAGCTTTTTCCTTTGTATCTGCATGCGTGTCACTGTCTCAGCTCTTCTGTCATCATGACTAGAATATGGGAATGCCCTATACTTGGACTTCCCAACTAGACAAGATGGCAATGCTTGCCATGGAAGCCTGGTATTGTACATCATCTAAACCTCTGCTTACCAGGAACCACTGGTTGCCTGTTTTAGAAAAAATGTAATTGGAGGTCCTTTGTATAAGTCACTGGATCTAACACATTCTCTGCATCCTCTTTCATTAAATCAAAATCGACGTGCTATAACCCGTCACGTAATTTCTGCTCCTCTCACCACTTTCTCTTGTCTATCCCTGGGTTTCGATGGACTCGGTAGGGAATGTCCTTGCTCCATCGTTGTGGAAGGGCACACTGTTGTTTGCTCCATCTTTGTGGAAGAGCTCACTGTTGGTTGCTCCTTCTTTGTGGAAGAGCACACTGTTGGTTGCTCTGGAGGGTGTGGAAGGTACATTAGGAATCCTAATCTTAGAGTGTTTCTACCCTTGAGAATCCCAGAGATCATCAAGGTGGGTCTACCATCAATATAGCCACTATGGCAGCTTACCACTGTTTTCTTGTCAACCCAGTTGAAGGTCATTAGGTACAGCCTTAGTGGGAGGATGGGAATTATCTACTTTAAACCCCACCAATTTATAGCATTAACCCGAGCCCTGCAATGAATTATGGGGTCAGCGTGAACCATGGCCTTGGATCCATGTATAGACTTTGCTGGCCTTATTGAATCTTTTCCTGTTACCGAGAGGAATCTGTAAAGAAAAGTGACCTTTAAACAAATTAAAAGGGTTGATGGTCGCCATGCAGGAGTCAATATTTATGAGCTGTCTAATGTATATGAAAAATCTAAATGTGTATGAGACACCTGTCAGCCTGGCTGGATAGTGACAGGTGGAAGCACTATGTACTAATACTATGTAGAGGAATTGCTGAACTACACCCCTGTCAGCACTCAGTCTTCAGCATTCAGGCGCTTCTAGAGGGCCCCTCCCATACCACATGTTGGAACTGTTGAGTATCTTTCATTTATTTTATTTTATTTTTTACATTTGTAGAGCGCACTGCAGCCCAAAGGCATTGAGGCGCTTGTTGCAAGAAAGTGTACGTAGGCAAGATTACAAAACAAGAACAGAGAGTGTGGAGTCACAACCAGGGTACCTGTGCGCTATTTATCACTAATAAGTTCATAAGGCATATTATGAAATGAAGAAGAAGTGTGAGCAGCAATCCAATTCCCACCAACAATCCACACAGGCTGGTACTAGGTTAACAGTTATATGGTAAAGAAGGGTAGGATTGCGCTTGACACCATTAGAATACAACAACCAACAATCAAGGTACAGTATTTTAATCAGGTAGATTGAGAAATAGCAGACACGTGTTTCGACACTCAGGTCGTTTTCAAGGCTAGATCACAAACATCAGTGGCATCACATAATCAACATATTCAGTAAATGACCATTTTGAAAAAGGTGTAACTAAAAACATACCAAGAATCAGGTAAGGAGGGTGGTACAGCAGTAGCAGGTCAATGTAGACAAACAATACAAAAAGAAAAAAGACCACAAAAGAAATAAACAGAAATCGAGAAAAAATATATATATAAATTCATCAACTTGAAATTGGTTTAAGGCCTTATTGTCTTCTCTAGGCTAATTGTGACCAGCACCCCGTGGCACGGCCCCCATGCAAGTCCAAGTACCAGCAAAAAACAGGTGGTGACCAAAATTTAGATTAGCGTCATCCAACATAGTGATGTTCAGAGAATAGAACGAAAATAATCACAATAACCAGTAATTGGTGACGGGAAAGGAACAACCAAAGCAATAAGGTGAAGCTATATAAGTCCACAGAGGAAAAGTACTAAGTCAGTCAGAAAATTGCAAGGAATAATGGATCGCTTACCCCTCAAAATTGTAAATAACAGCTCATTATACGCTTACCTGAAATGCTCCGTAATAATGGAGGCCGTCAAGCGCGTCACGGGAGTGACGCCGACGGGTAAGTTCACACGTTACGTCGCTGCGGGGACGTATGATGTCAACAGAGTGACGATCAACAAGGAGATTGGTGAATACAGTCGCAAGCAATGACGTACAATGTAAACATGGCACCGAACAATAATCAAGGTAACGGCAAGTGCCGCGAACAATCCAGCATCATGTTGAGATGCAAATTAGATCAAAATATTTAACCAGGGAGAAGTGGTAAACAATCAATAGTCATTGGAAGCACAGAACGTAATCAGTGGTACAAGGGAGTCAACCCCTAAAGCCCACATTAAAGAAACATATTAGAAGAGGTGGCAAATACCAAAGAATTACTGTGTGATATGATCTTTGTTAAAACAAAAAAGGATAAATATGGGTGTTCGCAGTAACGTTTGATAGAAGATACGGAAAGTGGGTGCTGGCGATTGAACGCGCATCAGTGGTGCGCCACAGTGATGACTGGCCACAAAACCTTAAATGGCAAAATCCATAATGTGAAAACATCAGAATACAAACTAGACATAGAACGTAAAACTGTTCAGCAATAATACATAGAGATTCAGTGAGCTAAGATTCACAAAAAGACGTGCATTTCGTGATCAGAATTTTGTCCACCTGTGGTTCATCGCAGCAGACATATTCATTTTGCTTCCATATGCCGCAGTTTAAGCTGGAGATTCCCGCCCCTTTTCCCTTATGTGCTTTCAACAATCCAATGTAACGTAAATCAGAGGTTGAATCCATTTTTGGATGACGCTAATCTAAATTTTGGTCACCCACCTGTTTTTTGCTGGTACTTGGACTTGCATGGGGGCCGTGCCACGGGGTGCTGGTCACAATTAGCCTAGAGAAGACAATAAGGCCTTAAACCAATTTCAAGTTGATGAATTTATATATATTTTTTTTCTCGATTTCTGTTTATTTCTTTTGTGGTCTTTTGTTCTTTTTGTATTGTTTGTCTACATTGACCTGCTACTGCTGTACCACCCTCCTTACCTGATTCTTGGTATGTTTTTTACTTACACCTTTTTCAAAATTGTCATTTACTGAATATGTTGATTATGTGATGCCACTGATGTTTGTGATCTAGCCTTGAAAACGACCTGAGTGTCGAAACACGTGTCGGCTATTTCTCAATCTACCTGATTAAAATACTGTACCTTGATTGCTGGTTGTTGTATTATAATGGTGTCAAGCGCAATCCTACCCTTCTTTACCATATAACAGATTACAAAACAAGCAGTGGTTACTTAGTTACAGCATATGAGCAAGGTTACAAAGTACAATTTGGGTGTTCATATTTGGTTACAGTAGTGTACAACGTAATGACTTGCTTGGGAGTTGACGAAAGCAGTTAGGCAAATAGCGTTGTTTTGATGGCTTTGCAGAACGCTAGGTGGGAGTCAATTCCCCTGATGTGCGGAGGTAGGGCGTTCCAATGGGCGGCAGCGATGGCTGGGAAGCTGGAGCCGCCTGCACACACTCTGCATGTTATGGGCCTGGTGATCATGTTGGTATAGGCTAGTCTGGACGGCCTAGTGGATGTGGGCATGGCTACGCGCTGAGCCAAGTAGGGGGGTGCCAGATCATGTAGGCATTTGTGTGTGAGGGATAGGATTTTGAAAATGTTTTATCTGTTTTACGGGTAGCCAGTGGACTTGTCTCCTAAGGTCTGATATGTGGTCCTTTCTGGCGAATCCTGTAGCAGCCCTGAGGGCATTGTTCTGGACAAGTTGGAGTTTGACAATGTTTTTGCCTGAAGTCCCTCCGAGGAGAGCATTGCAATAGTCCAGTCTCGAGCCGATAGTAGCCCTGGCAATGGTGAGGCAATTCTGAGTAGTTAGTTAGGGTCTTGCTGCATTGAGCAGTTTAGCGTAATATGCCGATGAGGAGGCAATGGCGTTGACCTGCCTGTTCATGGTGAGGTTAGAGTCTAGGTAGACTCCCAGGGTTTTGACTGTATGGGACACCGCTATGGGTATGTTATCAATTGTGAAGGAGCAGTAGTTCTTGTCAAAGTTACCCAAGATGGTTGGTGAGCCGATCAACAGAAGCTCAGTTTTGTCGCTGTTGAGACACAGCCAGTTTTCTGCCATCCATGCTTGGATGGTGCTATAGATGGAGTTAAGGGTGGTCTTATCTGCTTCGTAATCACCCGTGAGGGGAATGAGCACCTGGGTGTCATAGGAATAGCTAGTGTATGAGATGCCCAGGGAGTCAAGAAGGTTGAAGAGGGGTCTCGTGAATAGGTTGTAGAGGGTAGGCGCGATGCAGGAGCCCTGCGGCACTCCACATGTGATGTGACTTGGTGAGGCACAGGCTGAGCCTGAGAAAACTTTCATGGCCCTTTCCTGTAGAAACGAGGTGATCCACTCACAGGCTTTGGGAGAGAAGTTGGCTGCAATAGAGAGGTGATGGCAGAGGGTATTGTGGTCCACAAGGTCAAATGCGGCCAATAAGTTGAGGAGCAGCGGGAGCGCAGGTTTGCCAGTGTCTCTAATGTCACTCATTTGATTTTTTAAGTTGAGGAGGGCAGTTTCGGTCCCATGTCATGGTCTGAAGCCAGACTGCCGAAGACCAAGAAGGCGGTGGTCCTCGAGGAATTTTTGGACCTGCAGGTAGGCTGCTTTGCCCAGAATTTCGAGCAGGAAGGGGACAGTAGTGATGGGTCTGTAGTTCCCTGGTGCCGATGGGTCAAGGGATTGCTTTTTGAGGATTGGTTGTACCCAGGCTTCTTTGAGGTCGGTAGGGACATGGTCAGACTGAAAAGAAGCATTAATGAATGTTTTAGCCCGTTACAGAGAGGTTACAGGAAGGGAATTGGTATGGTACTGAGCTGCCTGGCCCTGGCCACCTGTAGGTCTCAACCCGGTGGACACAGACTAAGAACATTCTACATGGTGGCTCTGAATCTGACAACAGCCTTTGGCAATGTGAACATAACCACATTATGGAAAAAGCGGACAAGGTGGGGGATAGATCCAGTACTGTTACGTGTGCTTAGTTATTTTATTCCAACAATTTGGCGAGGGTCAGGCTGAACATTGAGGCTGGTTGTTTGAACAGTCTCGTGGACTATGGGCATCATCAGTAGATGGGGCCGAGCGGTTAAAAATGCTGTGATAACGCTATTACCGCCACAATACTGCTCAACCCAATTATGAGTTGGGTGGAAAGTTGGGACATTCACCTCCAGCTTTGAGCTGGATGTAAATCTGCCGACTTTCTGGCCATTAGCGCTGAAAAGGCCCCATTGGGTTCAATAGAACCAATGTAAATGGGGACTTACCACCTCACTGTAACTCGTGATCTGGCGTTAATAGCGCCGGACCGAGTTGCACTAATGCTATTTTCGTTGGGCGGTATCCCAGTGGATTTGCCTCCCCCTTTCTCTCCATCTTGAGCCAGACCTCCTCAAGTGCCACAATCTCCTTAAGGCTTTCCTCTTCTCCTCCTCCTTCCCTCTCTCACCTCTGTGCTAAACCACACAGTAGCTGTCATTGGTAGCCTGAGCCATTATGTGTCCATCTGGGTCCTGGCCTTCTGTCCGATTGCCCGCAGCATCCGCCTTCCCCCTGCACTTGCCTTAGGGCACCACTTGGCCTATGCTGCCTCAAAGGCCTGCACTTATTGTTTGGGCTGGCGACCCCCTTTCCATCTACTGGTCACTGCCTGGCACTTACCTGTTGCCTTCACAACTGGCTTTCACCTACCATTTGCCCTGCAACTGTCTCCCTGTCACTTCAACCCTCTGTGGATCTTCTAGCACTCACCCCTTTCCCCCGTCCCCTTTCTCTCATGCACTTGCACGATCCAAATGTTCACAAGGCCTAGTAGGACCGCTTTTTGTATTTTGCATATTCCATTGTCTTGCTGTTTCCATTGTTCCCTTCCTTTTGCCATGTGGGCACTTTGAAACACAATTTTATTGATGTATAAGCGCCTTACAAATGCCCAATAAAATAAAGATACCACCCAGCTTGTGATGAGGCCCATGGGGTCCAATGTTTCTTATGAATGCATACATGATATGTGTTTTTATGAAAAAGCATTTAAGAGTATAGAGATATTTATTTATTCTGAGGTACGTGTTCCAAGCCTGCTTGGGCCTGTGTTAATAGACAGAATGTGTTACTTTTTGTAGGTGCTTTAATCGTCAGTTCCCTGACGGCAAGAGTTGTGTTTGCCCTGATGAAGGCTGGGCCAACTTTAAAACATGTGGCCGTCTCAACAGCCGAAACTCGAGTTGACACTAGTCATGAAGTGCTGTTACAGCGTTCTTTACTAATAATCAAGCATTTATTGCTTTTGGTGTTTTATAAATGCATTTAAAATTGTTCTGCATATCAATGTCGTGGATGCAGCAACAGATGTAGTTCTCAAACTGTTGCAGGGCAATATTGTTCTAACCTGTGGTCATCAGATTAAGTTTGTTTCTTTAGTTGTTTCACAAGCCAAGCCTTGTGATTTTGTCTGATTTTTCCACAATTGCCACACAGTGGCCCTCATTACAAGTCAGGCGGTGGACCATGGTGCTATTAGCACCATGGTCCATGCCGGAGTCCGGCATGGTGGATGGCGGAATTACCGCCCCATTCCAAGGTGAGTGGGGCGGTAATTCCCCATTCACCATTTGCCCTTCCCCATTCCCATTTTTGCCCCATAGGGCATAATGGGGATGGGGAAGGCGCTAATTACGGCACCGTAAATTACGGTGCCGTAATTAGCACCAAGGTCGCTTAGCGCCTTGGACTTTAACGCCTGCAAAAAGCAGGCGTTAAAGTGTGAATCAGGCGTTAAGGGTTAACGCCGCCGACGGCGCCGTTCAACCCTTAACGCCTGAATTGTAATGAGGGCGCTTGTTTTGTTATAGGGTTGGTTCACTGGTTGTGGGGGTGCACAGGGAAGTGCTACATTGATTGTCTTTTGGCATTTTTGTCTGTGTAAGAGTTGATGTTATCAATTGCATTTTTTAAGGTTGATAAAGTGTTGTCTCACCTAATTTCAGTTGCTAATGTATGCAAAGACATCTTTCATGCTGGTTTGTTCGGTTGAGCAATCAATGTTCAACCCAAGAAATTGTTTTTTACGATTCTTTATGTGCATGTTCATCTTTGTCAACTCAATGGCACGAAGCACTTTAAAAAAAAAACGCTACTGAATAAAAAAATCTTTGTACGCTACTAAGTGATTGAGTCTACCCAAGTGTACAGCCACCTTTGCCTTGCTCGAGTGCTATCGAACACAGAGGGGGACCTGTCAAGCTCTATATCCATGGGGAAGGGAGTCAGGGTTGTGTGATTGCTCTGACCTAATTTGTACATTGCAGACTTTTGGGATGAATGTATTGGGTGGGGTGGATTTCCCCCAAGATGTGGCGGATTGAGCATGAGCTGTATCGCATACGCTGACAATTTGATCTTACTCCTTTAGGATTGTAACGGTCATTGAATGGTGCAACGTCTTATTTAAGTGACAATACATTAGTCATAAAATCAGTGATAATGAGTGGTGGACACAATACAATATAGGCCTTTTCTATGCACCTACTAGTAATGTTAAACCCTATTTGCACACATTTCCCCCAAAGCAGTTTTGCAAATGGTACCTTAGGTTTAGACTCAATTGTTTACATACTCTAGAGGTTACTGGCCCTAAACCTAAAATTCCTAGGGAACCTAGAACATGCAGACTGTGTAAATTTGATTGTCTGGAGTCATATCACACTGTTATCGAATGTCCACAGCCTGTAACATCTAGGATAACATTTGCAGGGCCATTTGCACACTCAACATTGTTAGGGAGAATTCTCCAAAATGGCTAATTTCCCTTACCTACCGAGTCCTTCAGCAGCTTTGCTGGATTTCTGGGATTTATTTTTTTCACCTGGTAAGAGTGTGAGCCTTTTTTTCCCACTCTTACATGTGTTTTGCAATGTGTGTTTAATATTTTCTTGTGTTCCTAGACTGTGGAGCCTCACCTACTCCATAGGCATTATCTTTTTACTGTGTGATGCACAGCACCTTCAGTGCAGTGACACAGGGTTGTCTTTTCGACTTCTTAACTCCGACTCCATTTTCTGGGGCTGACTACTGTTTCCCAGAACATGTAAAGTTGCCATTGACTTTATTAGTCTCTTTTAAAACTCACAGACCCAGTAGAAACTATCTTAAATAGAGTTCTGGAAAGGGTTAATACTTATCCCTTTTTGTCTGTTTCTCTTAGAGCATTGTTTTGCTCCCTTTCATTAAGACTTGGCTGGTGGCAGTGGTAACTACCCTATTTTTCCTACCGCGGTTATCTCAAATAGCCCTGGTATTGTTTTAGGCTATCTTGGTAGCCTCGAACTTAAACCCGGTAGACCATATATGTTTTTATACGGTTCCGGCTGGGTTTATTCGCCATTTCCTTTTGTGAAAGTCTCTCGTGTTTTACTCTGCGCGCCAAACCAGGTTTGGTTCCTTTGTTCGCCGTCCTTTTGCGGGCTTCTGCACAGAAGCCCTCCTTAGGCGCCTGTATGTCAGGGGTGGACAGGATGTGATGGAGGGGTTTAGGACTCTCTGCACAGGGTCTCCTTTGAGACCCATGTCGCACTCTGATCTGATTGGCTGTGGTGACTGTCCCGCCGGGACAGCCACCCTACTGTGTGATTGACAGCCAGGCTGCGTGAATGGGGGAAAACTGCATAAAAAGCAGGTCTCTCTGGCTGGAAAGGCAGAGTCGCCACTGGAACGAGAGAACTGAAGAGGAGCTGATAGAAGAGGACCTCTACCACGACTGAAACGCCCGGTGAAGCCCTGCTGCAGGTTCGAATTTTCATACTCCCAACGACAGGGAAGATCTGCAAAGATTCTTCTCCCATTGAGCTGGTGGGACCAACCAGGCCTCCCTTCTCTGGTTGAATTTGCTGTGCCAAGGTACAGTGAACCGGATAGCCAGGAAGGTTGGACCCTGCTTGGGTTTTAAGGAGCACACCTTTTATTCGTTGCTTTGCTCTGCTGCTGGTTTCTTCCCTGGGCAGTGCAGGACCCTCCAGTCTTCCTACTTTGTGTCAGTCCAACAGTCGCTTCAGGAACCGTGAGCCTGCAGGACCTGCCAGGAACGTCCGCCTCAGCTACAGCATTCTTCTCCATTTAAGGTACTGTTCAAATCCAGTTGTTCGTTTCGTCCAGCCGCGGTGAAAGCATGTGAAACCTTTTTCCAATCCGAGCACTTTTCCTGCTCCATTCTTTAAGCTAACTTTTCTGCCAACCAACTTAGTCCTGAACTCTTGGCAAAGACTTAACCGCGAACTACCCTGAACTGTGTGATCTTGAGCAAAGACTTTGGTCCCTTGACTTTGGGCCAGGCCCCTTTAATCCGATTTCCTCACGGTAGTTCCTTTTTCTAGATTGCCCTGCTTACTTACTTGTTGGTACTGCTGAATTCTTTTCTAACTTTGTCATTCCCTCCCTTTTAAATTGCTGCAGTGCCATTTTGCTCACACTTCATTTTGAGCCTAACTTGTCCAGAATCTATTGGGAGCGGTGTAGTGTATTAAGAGTGTGATTTTTCAACTGCTTTACTTTAGTGAAATGTTGTACAACTGATATGTAAATAAATGTGTATTCTTTTACCCAGAAACCTTGAGTCAGTGTTTGTTTGAGTCATAGTAATTGCAGTCCTTTATTTAACTATTGATACTTCTCAGTTACTCTTGAGATAAGTCTGGCTGCTCAGCCATCGCTACCACTTTACTGTGTAGTACAGGCTTGTACCAAAGGTGAGTTTGTACTGTCACATGTAGTCCTATTTGTGTGTGGTGTTCCCAAAGGGTACTGCATATAATTTTGCCTAACAAACATCTTCTGTGTTATCATCAAGCTTGTGGAACAGATTAATGTCTGGTACGCAAGTATCTTTCATTAGCTTTGGTTAGACTTCTGATGGAAATGTTTGCCGATCTGCAATTGGTAGTACAGCACGGAGAAGCACTATTGCAATGTGTATAGTTAAAATGAAGTTGATGCTGTATTTTGATGCTGTGTTTTAGATATATGCGTTTTTAAATTTTGTAAATGGATCAGGACCATGAATTTGAAATAGGTTTTAAATTTTGATACGTATGGAGATTATGAAATTCTTCCTCGGAGTATGATTTTGGGTTAATGTTCTAACATATCTGGTTTTATAGTAACATACTCCGAAATGGGTAGTGATTTTATGATGTGTGATATTTCTTTGTTTTTGTGTAAGCTATCTTGTATACTATAAATGTAAATAAAATAAAAAATAAGTCTGGTTTGGGCTTAAGACCTCCCATAGACGTTTCATGACCCAGAACCTCAAAGGAATTCTCCCTAAATACACACTATTCTTTTCTCAATGAGATACCCCTGTTTTCCAAAATAATCAAAACAAGCTCACGCGCATCCTCGTAATGCTCCAAGGTTCCCCACACACCAAAACATCGTACTGGAAGCAATGAACTCCTCTTACCTCCCTGACTTTATCCATAACCTTTTGGAAAACCGACAGGCCACTACTAATCCAAACAGCATTGTTTGAAATTGAAAAATCCCATCATGGGTTGTTAATGCTGTGAACTTCTTTGACTCCTGCTCGAAATCTATCTGGTGGTTAGCAGATGTCATATCTAATTTGGAGAAAAACTGCGCCTTCCCTATCACAGGTACCATTTCAGACATATTAGGCAGAGGGTGCCTTTCCACCACCACACACTTGTCTCCATTAGGTTTCTTCACAACTACCAACAGGGAAATCCATTCAACATTTCCTGCAGGCTCTATAACTCCAGACTTTCTCCATTTGTCAAGCTCCCGTTTGACACCTTCGCCCAGCACTAACGGTACTGGGCATAGTTTTGCTGCAACAGGTGTACTCCCCTCTTTAAGAACAACCCTGTGTTTCAATCCTTTCACATGCCCTATTGAATCAACAAACACATCTTTAAAATACTCTTCACATGGCATGCGTTCATGCAAGACAGGTTCCTCCATATTGGAATCTACCCTAATCCCCAGCTTCTTTTGTTCTCTCCAACCTAGCAACGTTTCCGCCTTCTTCGTAACATATTTTCCATCTGCTTCTCTGCCCTTGAAATTTAATTTATATTAACAATATTTGTAAAGTGCATCGGTCGCCCGAGGGCATCATGGCTGCAGAAATGCAAGGATAGTTCAAGGCCCGAATTTAGCAATGTAATAACAGTTCAAATCTATCCAGATTATAACCACCTGGCCTTATATCAGGAGTTTGCAATTCATCAATCTTACCGCTGACTTCTAGTTCGTACACTTCTGTAGACATCAAGGATACTTTTGCACTGAATCAGCCATCATTTTAACCCCTCTACTATTCCCAGACACCTTGGCAAAAGGACTCTCATTCCTCATCATCAAAACTTTGTACCACATGAACAGTTATTACATCCGTTTGATCATCATCCTCCCCCAGGGACTGCTGATCATCATCAGTAACGTAAAATACTTTCCTCGCCCATACTGAATATTTTTATAGCCGTTTGTACAATGACCCAATTTTTTACACTTCGAGCATGGCACTTTTCTCCCTAGACACACTGGACAACTTGCAAGACGGGTTGCAATCGCACATCGAAAGCATAGGGGCTCTTCAACCTAAAAGGTTGAATGCAGCCTTTATTGTCAGAAACCCCTTGGGGCGCGGTGATGCTCCGTTCCGTTTCTTCCTTCCTTTCACTTGGGAAACAACTCTCAGTATCTCTGCACTGGGATCTTTGCTCTCACTCTTGACTAATTTCGCCACATGCCATGAAATGTTCAACACTTTTTGCCACAGTAATTACTTCATCCAGGGTAGTGTAAGTGACTTCAATGCAGCACTCCAACTAAGTCAATGCCTAGTCTGGGATGCCCTTATTGATATATTTTTTTTATGTCAAAGTTATTAAATCTGGATGATGAACCCTTATATAACGCCCCTCTCTTTGAATCCCCCTGACCTCACTGAGCCAAGAAGTAGGTTTGTTTTGCAAATTAAAATATTTATTTGAAACATTAAACAATATAGGTATCACACTTTTATGAACAAAATAATATCTGGTAGCACACTTATGAATATAATAGTGATCAACAATGGGTAATATTACAATAGCACACTCTCTTTAATCACTTAGGAACTGGTATAGAAAGGATAAGGTAGCAGAGAATACTTTGTATGGTTTCAAGAAAATGCAAGATGCGCCCTTACAGACCAAAACCTATAGAACCAAGAAAATTGCAAGAATGGTTCTCTAAAGAACTCACCCAGTTAAAAGGAGCCAAAAGAAAATTGGAAAACATTTGGAGAAAAAACCCAAAGACGAGAACAGGGAAAAATGGAAAATTACTGAAACATGCTACAAGAAAGAAATAATAGAGGCTAAAAAAACAGTACTTTAATAAACAAATCATGGCAGCAGAAAATGTATCAAGCAAACTTTTTAACATCTTGAAGTCTCTAGACAAACCCCTTGTCATCTCGCCACCATTCTCACCCACACAACAAGAATGCGATAAAACCCAGAAAGCTTTTTTCGAGAAGCTAGAAAAGGCTAGAGACAAAATCACAAGAGCCCAATTAAACAAACCTAAAACAATAAAAATGCTGGCTGAAGAGCCCCTCAAGAACATAGAAACTTTTAACTTCTCGTATATCACCACAGAAGAGATGAAAAAAACACTTGCTGCAATGAAACCAACATCTTGCGCGGAAAATATCCTACCTGCCAAAATAATTCTGGAATATCCAGACATCTTTGCCCCCACACTGGCAAAAATTGTTAACGCTTTCTTCAAGGACCAGCTAGCCCCTCAGACCATAAAAAAAGGTCACAGTAACTCCCCTGATAAAAAAACCAGGCCTGGATCCAAGAGACCCAAGAAACCTTAGACCAATAACGAACTGTAACTTCCTGCTTAAAATCATAGACAAGGTAGCCTCCGCTCAATTACAAGCACACATTGAGACCTCCGACTCACTTCACCCTCAACAATCTGGGTTCAGACCATCACACAGCACAGAGTCAGCAATGCTGGACCTACAGACAAAGAGGCTTAGCATCATGGACAAGGGGAAAACAGGACTTCTCATCCTGCTGGAACTCAGCGCCGCTTTTGACCTACTGGATCATAACCTGCTTGAAGTAGCACTAGGCAAAACGGCAAACTGCTCACAAGCAGCAAAAGACATGGATAATGTCTTTTCTAAAAAAACAGGACCTCTCGAGTCCATTGGGGAGATAAATTCTCCATGGAAAGGGAGATTCTCTGCAGGTCCCACTGCTTTTCAACCTCTACATTAGATATCTATGCTACGTCCTAGATCATGCAGATGTATTCTTTACCAACTATGCAGACAATACGCTGCTGGTATTGGAACTTAGTGGAGACCACAAAACTGACAACAACAATCTCCTCAGAATATACAACATCATAGAACAATGGATGGACTCCAATTGGATGTGCCTGAATGGCAGCAAAACCGAGCTGATGGTCTTCGGATCCACCAAAGCCAGAAACTCACTATCCCACGAATATGCAAACTTTAAGATCAAACATCAAAGTACTGGAGAAAGTGAGAACCTTGGGAATGATGATGGAAGCATCCCTAGGAGCAGAAGCTCATACTCAGTACATAAGAAAAACATGTAATTACTATCTGAGGGTCCTCAGAGACATCAGACCCTACCTATCAGAGAATAACTGTGCCACAGTGGCCAGAGCAACTATCCTGTCCCGACTAGACTATGGGAACACACTTATGGTAGGAGCCAACAAAAAACAGGTGTACCAGATTATCCAAAACAACGCAGTTAGGATAATCAAGCGTAAATCTAAATTTGATCACATCAGTAACTTTAGGAAGGAATTACATTGGCTCAAAGTGGAGAGTAGAACCCACTTCAAGGCTCTCACAATAGCCCACAGATGCATCCATGGGAAGGCATCAGGCTACCTAAAAACGATACGACCATATGTTCCAAGCCATGCACTAAGATCCATGGATCAAAACAGAATAGCAGTAACGCCACACAAACGCATGTCCGGACTGGGAAAATCCTTTCCAGTCATCACAGCAGGTATCTGGAACAGCCTGCCAGTCCACATAAGGAAAGAACCAAACTACTTACGCTTTCGTAAGCTAGTGAAAACGCACCTCTTCAACTGAGATCGCTACCCCTGATCCATTGATCTTGAGATTCTATTAGGAACTGTCCTGTCACTTTCTGTTTTGTCCTTGTGTCCATGTTTCTGCGCCCCGAAACACGAGAGTTACCGGCGCATTACAAATAAATAAATACAATTAAAATAAATTAAATGGGAAAGAATGCAACACAGAAATAAACTTGATATGATTTCAATTAGAAGATAATATAATCACTTTTTCCCCTGTGACTACTCTCTCCCCCCACTATGCAATATGAAGAGATGGAAATAAGGGCACACAGGTTTCAAGAATACAATCACTATACAGTTCAATTCCAGTTCCCCCCAGCAAGCTTAGCGAGAACAGGTATGATTTTAAAAACACAGGTCAAATATACTTTGAATGTGATTGCAGTGAAAGTGAAAATATGCTAAAATGTTTTAATTCACTAAAGGAGATTCAGGATGAATGAGATTACTTTGGGTTAGTTCAGGTCAACACTACTAATGATTCATGAGTGATTACCAGGTTGAAAACGAAATTCAGCAGTGATCTGGTCAAGGGTTTAACTTCACTCAACACTGGATGGTCTCAGGCCCTCTGGGTTCTGCGTTCAGCACTGCACGGCGGTCTGCGGCCTCAGGAACTGGATCTGACAGATCTTGGATTACAGCACTGCTTTCTGTGTCTGGACCTCGGTTCTATCTCAGGGTTCTTGGCTAGAATAGAACAGCTCAGCCCGGCTGTTGAATTTCAGGTTGCAAAAGATTCTGAGGCCTGCTGAAAAGGATTCCGCTTGTGGATTATGCCTCTGCTTCAGGTTCTAGAGCTTGGTTCTAGAGTCTGGTCTCTAGATCTATCTGGAGTCTGGAGCCTGGATATCGTCTGGATCTGGTCCAGCAGAGTGCTACGCAGGAATCAGTTGAAGTGGAAAAATGAGTATGTCCTTGCCTGTCCTATGCAGTCTCTTTTTATGTGTTTTCAAAGTGGGTGTGGAGGCTGACTCTACATGCCCAACCCCCTAAATATTTGATAGGTTAGAGCATTCCCTTTGACCTGACTGGAGAAAGGATTAGCGTGTCAGAATGAGTCAGAGTGATGCTGTGTTATACAATCTAGTGAAGAAACTCCCCTTTGCTTTTACTTAGAAAATCAATTTTTCCCAAAAACATTTTTCCCAGATACACAAGTTGTTGAGAATACATATACACCTCACAGATGAATTAAGACAGGTCTCTGTTCAAGTCCCATGTTCCTACGTGCTTGGGTTCAGAAATGACAACATATTTGCGATTTTGGTGGGTTTGCCAAGATTGGTTCTGCACCCAATTTTACACAGACATACACACCCTCTCTGAGTATATTACTGTAAGTTTTTATGTTTACAGCATCAACACCATATCTACAATATTAATAAATCCCGGGGTTTGGTCTCAGAACATCGTACGGTGTCCAGCTTAGTCTTGAACCGTGAGTGCATTTTTCATTGTCACAATCTCAAAGTTGTACAATTTTGTCAGCTTGTTACAATATTTTAGAAGCATTTTCCTTAAACATATATTTACTCTCAATTGAATTCACATCTCAGTCTGGTCCACCCCCCCCCCCCCAGGCTGGGTGAGTCAGATGTCACATGGCCTGTCTCTCCCAGAGCAGTTGTTTGACCAGTTACACCCAAAGCAGCATATTCTATTCAGCTGAAAGAATCCATTGTCTCTTTCCTCCGGGCTGCAGGGAAAATCTCCTCCCTCCGATTAACATGTCCATGCAATATCCTGTCCTGTTGGTAGGGAGGCCCCAGGTGTGAAGGGTTCTCAGGGAAGCAAGTCCTTTGAACTTTTAATTAAATCAGGCTACCTTCTGATCAATTGAACAGAGTTCCTTGTGAAAAAATACATTTTATAAACTTAAAATAAGCAATACATCTCTTCCTTGGCATATTTAGCTTCTGCAACACAGCTCTCCTGTCAGAATTTTAAATCGCCAGCACCTGACAGAGGCGAGTAACAGTACTACACCCATTTTGACAGCTGTCTTTACATCAGTATCTTTAAAGGGGGATTTAGCTTGATAGCATATGATTCTTGCTGACATTGTATTGATGTGGATTCTTGCAGTAGCATAATGTGGAACACCCAACAAGAGGTTGGATCTTTTAGGTGATTTGTGAGCCAGGATTTTAGCAATTTTTGACAATCAAGAAAATGAAATCCCAAACAGCTCTGGGTTGCTGTCAGTTCATCAACCACTTCTGCTTCCTCCTTTATATCCAGTTTCTTTGATTCTTCAGATTCGTGTTCATCGTCTTCTAGGTTTACACAAGATGGCGTGAATGTATGTAATTTTGGTGTCCATATCTTTATCACCCCGTTCAAGCTTCCTACTGTTTTCACATGCTCATCTTTGTTCCAGGTCATCAGCTGACATTGTCCATTTGGACTGCAATAAATCCATTGCCTTCATACCTTCTCTGTTTCTTTGGATAAGTGAATTTTGTTCCCTCTGGTGCAAATTCACTGGCCTTCACAAAGTCCTTTATCTCCTCATCTGTCAGGTCTCTGGGCTTCCAGCCTGTTTCGACATCGACCATAATTTTCATCCCAATGGCTTTCTTTGCAGTTTTCTGGCATTGATTGATGATTATCTTGATAACACAGAATCCTAGCAGTACCATGGCTAGCAAGGCTCCCAGGAACTTGAATATATCAGCCATCCATTGTGGGACCCACGAGAAAAGGTTCCCAAACTACCTGTCATCATCCACTTCGTTCGTTTCATCGGTCATCTGGTTTTTTAGAGTTGTCAACATGCTTATGGCCTCTGTGAGGGTTCCGTTTTCTTCATCGTGTGATGGTATGAAAGTGCAGCATGACTCTCCAATTTTTGCGCAAACACCTCCATCCATTGCTGCAATCATGTCAAGCACATATCTGTTCTGGAGAGTCATCAGCCGGACAGCTCTTAGTTCCTCTTTGATCGCTTTGAATCCTTTTATGGTAGTGTTGCAGTAATTCCCATCTCGTTATCTGCAACCACTTGGTGTTTGCACCAACTTGGATATGCGGCAAGAGTATTGTTGTAAATACTGATGAAGTTAGGCTAAACAGCCTGTGTTCGTAGGGAATGGCATAAAATGAGCAGTAATTCTCTCTCTTCATTCTTGACATTAGTTCCACAGGCCTCCTTTTCCTCAGGTGAGCATCTGCTTTCGGAAAACTGTCCAAATTCAGTTCATTTTTTGGAATCACTAGTGCAGGAACGTGAACGTTCACCAGTGTGCATATGCCTCACCAGTTCTCTGGTAGTCTTATGTAGGCCTTGGATCCACATGCCCAGTACTGGTCCATCAATACTGCAGTTACTTGCGACATCCCTGGGGCCTCATAGATTCGTCCGCAGTTCTGATTTTCCCCCATTTTCCTTGTGCCATTACTTCTAAAGCACAGTTTCGGGTTTTCCAGAGGTATTATTTGTAGGGGGCCTCCTCTGTCTTCGACCCACGTTAACAGCTTTCCCAATTTTGGCCATAGTGGTTTACATAGTCTTTGTGAATTTTCTATTGCTTCTTGGCAAGCTCCAAGAACCATCCAAGCTCGGCAGATTACGACTCCTTCTTCCCAACCGTCAGGGGAAACTACTGATCCCCAGATCTGCATTTGGCCTCGGTTCTTCCATATCTGAGCTTCTTCTGCCGTTTTCCCTTGGACGTTCAGTCTTGAGTTTATTTCCCATCTTATTCCTGATCCTTTGACGTCAGGGTTTTCATATCTAATCACATGATTCTTGGTGTGCGCCCTGTTTCTTGTTTTGATATGCTGGACAAACCCGTCTTCATCAGGGTAGTCCTTTTCGTTGGCCCATATCAATGAGGCATATCTTCCCATAACTTGTCCTCTGGTGTTGCACATCGCTACGTGTGACATACAGTGTGCTGTGGGGACATCGATTTCTACAGCCACGAAGATTTTGGACTTGCCCATGCTATATGGCAGGAGCGCACAGACAAAACATTCTCCTTCTGATTGCCTTCGACCTACTTCCTTCATGTGCTGGTACCATATGTTGTTTCCAATATGGGCTTTGCTGTCCAAGTAATCGTTTAGTTCATTATCGGTTTCATATGGACTTCTCTTGATCCTTAGTGTTTTTCTGTAGTTAGCTATCACTATGTCTCTGAATGCATCTGTACTGCTTTTCCGTTCAGGCGGGTTCTTGGGTATTATCCTTGGAGGGGCAGGTTTCATTTTCTGCACTGCAGTAAAAGGGGGAGGTTTTGCATTTCTTTTCCTTCCCTCGTGCATTCTTTTGTAGACCTCCTTCCACATTTGGCTTACCATCCTTCCAACACGTGGCAGTGTTGTAGGCTTGGTAGTTACTTCTGGCATTGGAGCTGGCGTGCTCGTTATCACAGCCATGGTGGTTGTCTTGCTCAGCTCCTCGTGTAGCTTCTTTGCTCCAAGTATGAGTGGGAACACATACTCAATTACCGCATGTGTTTTCTCATTGAGTTCTTTCGTGGCTTCCTCCGTTCCATTGAGGGATTTTGCTATCTCACTTCGGTTTCTCACTTGGCTTCCAGCTTTCTGGGGCTGTTTGTTCCCAGGGTGACTTTTCTCTTTCAGCTGTTTTGGTCTGTGGTTGAGCAGCCATTGACACTTGCCCTCATTCATGTGCATTCAATGTATGGGTGCGTGCCGTGGACAGTGCTATATTACCATTCATTCTGTGCTGACCCTGTCTCCAGCTTTTCTCACCATTCACTACTTCAGGTGTATACATATTACTGCTAATTACATTCAACTGTAAATCATTTGCTTTTTCATCAATTTTTCTTGGAACAGGGATGACAATATAAGGTTTGGCTGCCTTTGTGGGGCCCAGATGTTCATTACCTGGTGGATGCACAGACATTGGGACGCTTCGTGCACCGATAAAAAATGCAGTCCTAATCGTTAAAGACAAAAATACTACAATAATCACAATGCATATACATATGATGGCCTTGAAAGACAGTTTACAGCATCTCCTTCCAGGAAACCGTGGGTGCCCTTCCACTGGTGGCATGGCTAAGTTACTGTTTTGGGCCCCCATTTCAAGCAAGTCCATAGTCAATAGTTTATTTTTCTCCTTATTCTAATCGCGTCGCTCAAAAGTTCAGTAAACACTAAAGTGACAAGTGCAGTTCAGTGTCCCCCCTCTTGCGAGTGATGACAGTACTCTCTTAGGCACAGAGTACAGGTCCTTTGCTTAGACTATGGAAAAAGGTTAGACTACATTTCAGCACATCATATTTAGTCTGCATTGTTGTGGGAACTGCATTCCCAGGGCACTCTTCCAACTCGCCTTGGCCCTGAGGGCATGCAGGAATTTGTTCACAGTGACACCATGAAAGGATGGATTTGTTACAAATCATGCAAAAATAAAATATTGAAAAAATAAAAACAAAAATAAAAATAAAAGTGAACATATGAGAAGGTAGGAAAAAATAAGAAAGAGGTTGAAAAAGGTGAACACGGCAGTGAAGTTGTCTGTGTTCCTTTCACTTGGTCCTTCGAGGTCGAGTTGATGAACAGTCTCTCTCTCACCCATGTGTTCTTCTGCAAGATGATAATGAAAAAATAGAACAACAAAAATAAGAAAATATGAACCAGATGTTGTTATCCTTGTATCTGCTCTTCTCGATCTGTCTTATGTTGGAAGCATGAAGAACTGTGTCTTTGTTTTCTTGCTTTTTCCCCGGCAACAGGTCTCACTGAAATCTCCTCAGGAATTCTCGCTGGAAATTTGACAGCTCCACTTGGAGCATGATGCCTTGGAGGAGTGCGCCCATGTGTGGGGTGTTAGCCGGATTTCTAAGAAAGGTGATGATGTCAACATCTGGAGGCCTCCCCACCATTTCCGGATAGTCTGTGACTAATCGAAATAAGACGTTGTGTGCCAGCTGTGTTTCCTCAGGTGATAGGGACATTTGCCTTGTTTGCTTGGTCCTAATCACAAGTCTTTTTGTTGCCGTGAAAAGGTCTTGCACTTTCCTGCTGTGTGGTCTGGTACCACATGATTCAATTTACTCCATATTTGATTTAGGAGGTGGTTATTTCGGGGATCTCTGATGAAGGTCAGTGTGTCCGTGGTCCTTCCGACAGGTTCTGGGCACTCCTCTATGATTCGAAAAAATAACATGTAGGTGAGTTCATCTATGACTGCTTGAGGTGGGAGCATAAGTCTTTCGTTCACTGTGCTCGTGCAACTCGGTGAAGACCTCTGCAATGACAGTCAGTAGTTGCCTGATTACCTTTTTATTTTCTGGATCTTGAATGTATTGTGACACTTGGTTCTCTCCCTACGAGTGTCGGATAGGACAGTACTACCAGCTGAAAATAGGTGAGCACATCTCACTTGAGGCTTCTACTGGGGTGAACCATGTGTCCGTGAACAAAGTCTTTATACTGGGTGCTTCAGGATAACAGTTTTTAGTTTACAGCAGTGTCCTATTTCACTGCTTATCAGAGTCTGAGAGTTCGTATTTAATGCCTTGTCGCTCAACGTGGTCGAGCTACTCGTGTCACTGTGGTTTCAGAGCATGCGGTTTCTTCTTTTCACCTGCGATTTTGGCTGCACAGTGCGTTCGTTGCAAGTCTTGTGTCCCTTTCAGTGTTTAGAGGAAAAGTTCAGTGCATAGCCACAAATTAGTACTGAGTTCTTTCGTTTGTCTTTTCTGCTTGTGCGTCCTTCTTCCTCGCCATAGAACTTGTCTGCACGTGCTGTGGTCCTTCCCCGTTGTCTGTGGATTCCTCTGCAGTAGATGTAGTAGGAGTGCTCTCTCCTATAAAGGGTTTTATATCGTTCAGGAAGATCCAAGCTCTTCTGCCTTTGAGCTTGACAGCTGACGGGGTATAATCCTCTACGATGAACGGGGCAACCTCGGCTCGTCCCATCTTTTTCTTGTGAAATTCTTCACGAGGACGCAATCTCCAGGGAAAACAAGAGGTGTGATGTTCGGAGCCTGGTTGGTTCCGAAGCGCATACAATGCCAGTGGTAGGCAGTGCATCCATCCCTTTCTTAATGTGAGCTTCAACTTGGCTATCCTTTCCTTAAGCAAGCCGTTGATCTGTTCACATATCCCGTTTCCCTGTGGGTGATACGCCGATGAGAATTTGTGCTTTATACCAAGCAACAAGCTAATCTGCTCAAATACTGCATTTACTAAATGTGCCCCATTATCTGATCTTATTACTTCGCATACCCCCCATCTAGGGAAAACCTCCCTCACCAGGAATTTAGCAGAACAGGCAGCATCAGGGTATGTGCAGGGACCTGCTTCTACCCATCCAGAAAAGGGACACACCACCACAAGTAAATACCTGCACCCATTACATACATGAATCATATCAACATAATCAATACGTAGGTGCTGGAAAGGTCCTTTTGGTCTGGGGATGACTTCTCTCACTACTTTTAATGTGTGCCCAGAAGTGAATTGCTGGCAGACAATGCCGTTTACCATAAAGAATGCAACATGCTCGGCTAAATTCGGTATAAACCAGTCTTCCGCGAGCGTTGCAGCAAGGTTTTCTTTTGACATATGAATGGGGTAGTGAAGCTGTTCTAGCGCTACTTTTAAAAGGGTGACAGGCATTACTGGTTTACCAGTGCTGTCTTGCCTCCACAATCCCTCAGAGGTGTTTAAAGAACACCCTCGACGCTTCCATAAATTGTTCTCCTCCTGGGGTGCCTCCCCCTGGAGCTCCATTAATTGGGACTGCCCCACATTGCTATAGGCTTCTGGTGTGGCTCGTGCTACCATCATTCATTCATGGGTGCGTGCCACCTCCACGTCCATGATTGTTTCAGTTTTGGATGCCATACGATTGGCTTCCGTGTCCGCTTCATGATTTCCACGTGACACAAAATCTGTCCCTTTGGTATGAGCAGCGCATTTCAAACCGTTATGCCCACTGGGAGCTTTAGTGCTTTTATCAGCCTGTCCAGTAAGGCTGCCTGCTGCACCGGCGTGCCGTCTGCTCGGAGGTAGCCCCTCCTTTTCCAGCGCGCTAATCCTGCGTGCACAGTTGACGTCAAATATGCGGAGTCGCTGTACACGGTTACTTCCTGGTCTGCATGGTGCTCAATGGCAAGTATCAGTGCCACTAGCTCTACAGCCTGCGCCGAATAATGAGATGGTATTCGTGCACTGACAAGTACTTGGAACTCTCCATTCGCTATGTGTTTGATCACGGCCACGCCTGTATACCTTTGTCCGTCTTCTTGGTCAATTCTCGAAGACCCGTCAATAAAGACGATCTCTCCACCTGCCAGGGCATTTTCCTTTACCCTGGGGATCTCGTCATAGAATTCCTCATAGTTTGCACAGTCGTGCACAGGTTCTCCCTCTGTGACTGGGTCAGCAATACACATAGGAGGGTTCACAGTTTTGCATCGCACTATTTTGATCGATGGATTAGAGATAGTCACCTCATAGGCAGATGCTCTCTGAGAAGTCAGCGTGCGCTTTGGCTTCTCCAGTATGGGAATAGCGAGTGTTCAACATATAATGTCATGGAACACCCCATCACAATGGATGATGCCTTCTCAATGGTGAACGCGGCGGCAGCTAGATTTTGTTCGCATGGGAAGTGGCCCTTCATAACCGGGTCCAGACTCCCGCTGTAATATGCTAGGGGTTTGTACCCCAGTGAGGTTCTCTGCGCAAGCACTGCCGTCATAAAATTGCCATCAGTATGAGAAAACAGATAGAATTCCTCAGCATAATTAGGAATCCCAAGGACTGGGGCCTTACAAATTGCCCCCTTGAGTTCTGTAAACCCTCTCTCCATTTCCTCGTTCCATTCAATTTCTTCTCTCGTCGCCTGGGCCTTTTTAAGGGCCTGTAACAAGGGCTTGGTATATGAGCTCTAGTCAAAGACCCATGCTCTGACATAATTGCACAAGCCTATGAAGCTTTGCATTTGCTTTATTGTGCGCGGCTTGGCCGTGTTCATGATAGCCTCGGCCCTTTCTGGGGTTACCTTTTTCCCTTCGTGTGAAATCAGTTGCACTATGTACAACACCTCCTGTTGGCAGTACTGCAACTTGTCCTTGTCCACTTTGTATCTTTTCTCAGCCAATATAGTCAATAGCTGGACAGAGTCGCGTCGGCATTGCTCTTCAGTGATGCTGCTGATTAGAATGCCATCTACATACTGCAAAACAACACTGTCCACCGCAATATTGCTTAGGTCCATTTGCAGGACTCTGCTGAAAATAGATGGTGACTCGCAATACCCCTGTGGCAACCTCGTACTTTTCAGGCGCATTTGTCTGAAGGTAAATGACGTCAGGTCTTGTGAGTCACGGTGCAATGGAAACGAGAAGAATGCATTTTTCAAATCGATCACCGTGAAGTATTTTGCCTCAGTGGGTATGTTGCACAAAATTGTGGATGGATTTGGGACTAGAGGGAACTCGGCTTTGACTGTTGTTTAGTGCTCGTAAATCCTGGATTAAACGCCAGGACCCTCCCTTTGATTTCTTGACAGGATAAATCACTGTGTTGCAAGGTGATTCTGACGTCACTAAGATGCTTTGCTCCATCATGGCAGAGATTGTCTTTGCAATCCCTTCATCCGCTTCTCTGGACACGGGATATTGCCATGGCCGCGGCAGAATTGCTCCTGGTTTTAGTTTAATTATTACATTGCCGGCCCCTTTCAGGAGACCTACGTCATAGGGCCCTGTAGTCCATACTTTGGCCGGCACCAGGGCCATGTTGTTATCAAAGAATTCTGGACGTACTAATGCTAACATCATCCTCTAAGGTACCTCCCGCCTGATCATTTTGACCCAAAATATTAGACTCACTTCCACCTGTGTCTCCTCTAGGTCGGGGTGTTCTTCAAACAGATCGTCATCGGTGACGTCAGTCACTCGATACCCTTCTTGGATGGCGACAATCGCACACCATGGTCTGCCCTCGTCGTCATATCCTTCAACTAATACCACCTTTCCTCGCACTGCAGCAGAGTGTATCATTAAGGGAAATACTTGTCCCTCCTCCTTGTGCATGGGTTTTCTGGGCCTAAATAGAAACTCATCAGGAGTTCTCATAGTTTTGTGTGTGAGGCCTGGCAATCTCGCCATAAGCACTCGTACGCCATATGAGAACACTTCTGGTTCCAGTGGTATGGCTCTCATGGCTGCACGTCCGGAGTATGCTCTAATCATTTCACACACATTTGAATAATGCATTCCTGGGGTGGAGCATACTATGCCATCTTCTGTAAATGAGATGGTCATATTTAGCTTTGTCATCAAATCCCGACCCATGATATTTACAGGGGACTGACGAGAATACAATAAAGGTACATTCATGTCACACTCTCCCACGGAGACTGGGAGTACATCAGTAAAGGGAAATCTGCTATGAGCTCCAGTAAAACTCTGGGTATCTTTTGCCTCGCCGGACAAGGAGAACTTGCCTTCTCGTATGCACGAGCGCATTGCACCCGTGTCAACTAAGAAGGAATGTTCTTTCCCCCCTATGGTGACATTTACCCTAGGTTCCCTGTTAGGGTCTGGTGTCACTGATAAGATACAACACATCAGAGGCCCCTGTGAGCCGTCCTATTTCATATATAGGTTCGGTCCATCGTATACCTGTGGGTTTCCCCCACCGGAATAAGTGCCCTGAGCCACTTGTGGCGGTATCTGCTGGGGTTGCCCTTGTGGTACATTCCCCATGTTCCGTGGCTGGACCACTTGCTGTGCACATTGCTGCAAGCCAACTGCCTGCTGCTGCATGGCATTATTGTGTGCACCGACCTGTTGTGGGGTAGCAGGTTTATTCACCATGCCTGCCCCATCCCTTGGTTGTTCTGCCACATGCTTTGGCTCCTGCACATGCGCGCCACATGTCCTGTAACTCCGCACAGCCAACACACTGGCGGTGGTCAGGCCATCTGTCCGTCTGGCATAGTTGGACTGCCCATTGGTGCGCTCTGGATACCACCTTGAACATTTTGAAAACCTCCTTGGTTACCTCGATACCCTCCCTGATTACTCTGCCATCCTCTTCCTCCATAACCCCTTCCTCTTGAGTAAAATCCTGCATTACCCTGATTGGCCTGCGGTGGGTTAGTTGCACGTTGTGCACTTGATTCGGCTGGGCTTGTCAGCATGGCTTCCTCGAGAGCATATTTTGAGAGCTTCCTTTGCACTAGCTTTGCCTTATCTCCCTTACATGCTGCCTCTTTCTTCCGATTCTTTTCTTGCAACAATCTACAATAATGTGCAATTGTCAACTGGATTTCGGCCCATGGTTTAGCTTCTATTCCTACCAATTTTTTTAGCTATTTTTGCCCCGGTTCTGGTAATCCTTGGCACAATATATGGTAGAATACAGGGATAGATTTCGTCCAAGACTCATGCGTTTCGAGCACCCACTCGTCTTGAAAATTCTGGATATAAAGCAACGGATCCTCCGATTCTTTCATTTTTCGAGTCATTATAGCTTCCATTTCCGATGTGTCCAGATATAGCGTACACAATGCTTTCCACACTGCTGCTCTACAGTTGTTAAATGGCGCTCCATCATGAGAGGTGTTAGTTATGGGTACCCTACGGTAGACGGCCCTTTTCCACACGTCATCTGCTCTTTCAACAAGTGTAGTAATTAGAAGACCCTTAATGTCCCCTATTCCGAGAGTGACGCCCCCCACCATTTTCTCTAACTCATGTATCCACTTTCCAGCTCAAGACGTCAGCATGGGGAGCTTATTTTTAAGGTTCTCTTGGTCCATATGTGGCCATGGAATATATTGTGGCCTTACCCCCCCTTCTCTAGCAGTGGGAATTGGAATGCGCAATCCTCCTTTTCCTTCTCTATCCCTCCTCCTCGGTCTCTCGCCGGGGTGGCGTTCCCGCCTTGCCGTCTACCAGGTAATGCCCTTAACCTATCTGTATAGGCAGGTGCTGACGCCCCCCTATGACCGTGGGTGTTTCTTCATGTCGGCTGGACTGTCGAGCGGACTCCGGTGTCCTATTTAAGGACCCGCTGGCATCTGACCATCGCACCTCTCGGTTCCCTGGGTGCCACTTTTTGCACTGTTTCCCTTCATCATACACCGCTTCCTCCGCTTCCCCATCGGAGTCAGGCTCTGAATACTCCCAGTTTACACAACTTCTTGCATCATCTTCGTTCTGCCCAACTTCTAGTCTATCTAGGGACAGTCCCCTACTCCCACTACTTCTGGTGACATCCTCAGTGTCATATAGCTTAGTGCTCTCCAAGCGCTCATATTCCCTTCCCTCTTGGGAGATTCGTTCCATGCCCATCTCATCATATATTTTATCAATCGCTTCCCTGATGCTTCTGGTGTCGAAGTCATCATCAATAACTGTCCCGCTTGTACCTGGTACCGCATCGCTTGCAGGAAAGAACTCTTCTATGTCTTCCCAGTCTACAACAGGATTGGGTTTTTTCACTTCCCGTTGCAAATATTCTAAATCTTGCACGCTTTGCCTACGTTTACGCTCTGCTCCCTCATCCATTTCTCTTCGCTTCCTCTCTAGCCTTATCTACTTCCCTCATCCGCTCTTTTCTACGTTCCTTTGTCCTTCTATTTTCCTCGTCTTCTCACTTCTTCACTTTTCTTTTGTACACTCTCTTCTCTTCCTCCAATCTTAGCATGTTCTGCGTGTACTTTTCATATGCAGTATATTGCGTGCAACTGAGCGGTATACCTTGCTCTTTGTGATATAGCTATTCTCGCCTCAACCGATCCTTCTTTCGTGCCTTCTCGTCCCTCATATCCACTTCTTTCTCCGTTTCCTTCATAAGCTGATGTATGTATCATTAAACGGACTTCCCTTTGCCAATTTACTGAGTCCTGCTTATTGAACCTTGCTGGAGTATGTGAATCCTGCACTCTGTCCTCGCATGGTGCAGCTATCTTGTATTACTAGTTTTCGAGGGCGAGTACTGACCAATGGGCCCGTCAGTAATTTCCTCTCCTCGTCAACACTTGGTAGCGTGAGGATGATTCCGGCCATCGATTATTGATAATCGATTAATATAGTTATAAGTCACCTTTAAACCGACGGCACAAAGTAACTCAGGGCCTTCGGTTACATCCACTTCATTCGTTTCATCGGTCATCTGGTTTTTTAGAGTTGTCAACATGCTTATGGCCTCTGTGAGGGTTCCGTTTTCTTCATCGTGTGATGGTATGAAAGTGCAGCATGACTCTCCAATTTTTGCGCAAACACCTCCATCCATTGCTGTAATCATGTCAAGCAGATATCTGTTCTGGAGAGTCATCAGCCAGACTGCTCTTAGTTCCTCTTTGATCGCGTTGAATCCTTTTATGGTAGTGTTGATGGTCTGCAGTAATTCCCATCTCGTTATCTGCAACCACTTGGTGTTTGCACCAACTTGGATATGCGGCAAGAGTATTGTTGTAAATTCTGATGAAGTTAGGCTAAACAGCCTGTGTTCGTAGGGAATGGCATAAAATGTGTCCTCTGATTTGGCGGTGAAGTAATTCTCTCTCTTCATTCTTGACATTAGTCCCAGAGACCTCCTTTTCCTCAGGTGAGCATCTGCTTTCGGAAAACTGTCCAAATTCAGTTCATTTTTTGGAATCACTAGTGCAGGAACGTGAACGTTCACCAGTGTGCATATGCCTCCCCAGTTCTTTGGTAGTCTTATGTAGGCCTAAATCCACATGCCCAGTACTGGTGCATCAAGACTGCAGTTCCTTGCGACATCCCTGTGGCCTCATGTATTCATCCGCAGTTCTGATTTTCCCCCATTTTCCTCGTGCCATTACTTCTAAAGCACAGTTTCGGGTTTTCCAGAGGTTTTATTTGTAGGGGGCCTCCTCTGTCTTCGACCCACGTTAACAGCTTTCCCAATTTTGGCCATAGTGGTTTACGTAGTCTTTGTGGATTTTCTATTGCTTCTTGGTAAGCTCCAAGAACCATCCAAGCTCGGCAGATTACGACTCCTTCTTCCCAACCGTCAGGGGAAACTACTGATCCCCAGATCTGCATTTGGCCTCGGTTCTTCCATATCTGAGCTTCTTCTGCCGTTTTGCCTTGGACGTTCAGTCTTGAGTTTATTTCCCATCTTATACCTGATCCTTTGACTTCAGGGTTTTCATATCTAATCACATGATTCTTGGTGGGCGCCCTGTTTCTTGTTTTGATGTCCTGGACAAACCCGTCTTCATCAGGGTAGTCCTTTTCGTTGGCCCATATCAATGAAGCATCTTTTCCTATAAATTGTCCTCTGGTGTTGCACATCGCTTCGTGTGGCATACAGTGTGCTGTGGGGACATCGATTTCTACAGCCACGAAGATTTTGGACTTGCCCATGCTATATGGCAGGAGTGCACAGATGAAACATTCTCCTTCTGATTGCCTTCGACCTACTTCCTTCATGTGCTGGTACCATATGTTGTTTCCAATATGGGCTGTGCTGTCCAAGTAATCGTTTAGTTCATTACCGGCTTCATATGGACTTCTCTTGATCCGTAGTGTTTTTCTGTAGTTAGCTATCACTATGTCTCTGAATGCATCTTTACTGCTCTTCCGTTCAGGCAGGTTCTTGGGTATTATCCTTGGAGGGGCAGGTTTCATTTCCTGCCCTGCAGTAAAAGGGGGAAGTTTTGCGTTTCTTTTCCTTCCCTCGTGCATTCTTTTGTAGACCTCTTCCCACATTTGGCTTACCATCCTTCCGACACGTGGCATTGTCGTAGGCTCGGTAGTTACTTCTGGCATTGGAGCTGGCGTGCTCATTATCACAGTTGTGGTGGTTGTCTTGCTCAGCTCCTCGTGTAGCTTCTTTGCTCCAAGTATGAGTTGGAACACATACTCAATTACCGCATGTGCTTTCTCAGTGAGTTCTTTCGTGGCTTCCTCCGTTCCATTGAGGGATTTTGCTATCTCACTTCGGTTTCTCACTTGGCTTCCAGCTTTCTGGGGCCGTTTGTTCCAATGGTGACTTTTCTCTTTCAGCTGTTTTGGTCTGTGGTTGTGCAGCCATTGACACCTGCCCTTGTTCATGTGCATTCAATGTATGGGTGCGTGCCGTGGACAGTGCTATACTACCATTAATTCCGTGCTGACCCTGTCTCCAGCTTTTCTCACCATTCACTACTTCAGGTGTATACATATTACTGCTAGTTACATTCAACTGTAAATCATTTGCTTTTTCATCAATTTTTCTTGGAACAGGGATGACAATATAAGGTCTGGGTGCCTTTGTGGGGCCCAGATGTTCATTACCTGGTGGATGCACAGACATTGGGACGCTTCGTGCATCGATAAAAAATGCAGTCCTAATAGTTAAAGACAAAAATACTACAATAATCACAATGCTTATACATATGATGGCCTTGAAAGACAGTTTACAGCATCTCCTTCCAGGAAACCGTGGGTGCCCTTCCACTGGTGGCACGACTAAGTTACTGTTTTGGGCCCCCATGTCAAGCAAGTCCATAGTCAATAGTTAATTTTTCTCCTTATTCTAATCGCATGGCTCAAAAGTCCAGTAAACACTAAAGTGACAAGTGCAGTTCAATGTCCCCCCTCTTGCGAGTGATGACAGTACTCTCTTAGGCACAGAGTAGAGGTCCTTCGCTTAGACTATGGAAAAAGTTAGACTACATTTGAGCACATCATATTTAGTCTGCATTGTTGTGGGAACTGCATTCCCAGGGCACTCTTCCAACTCACCCTGTCCCTGAGAACATGCAGGAATTTGTTCACAGTGACACCATGAAAGGATGGATTTGTTACAAATCACGCAAAAATAAAATATTGAAAAAATAAAAATAAAAGTGAACATATGAGAAGGTAGGAAAAATAAGAAAGAGGTTGAAAAAGGTGAACACAGCAGTGAAGTTGTCTCTGTTCCTTTCACTTGGTCCTTCGAGGTCGAGTTGATGAACAGTCTCTCTCTCACCCATGTGTTCTTCTGCACAATGATAATGAAAAAATAGAACAAACAAAAATAAGAAAATATGAACCAGATGTTGTTATCCTTGTATCTGCTCTTCTCAATCTGTCTTATGTTGGAAGCGTGAATAACTGCATCTTTGTTTTCTTGCTTTTTCCCCGGCAACAGGTCTCACTGAAATCTCCTCAGGCATTCTCGCTAGAAATTTGACAGCTCCACTTGGAGCATGATGCATTGGAGGAGTGCGCCCATGTGTGGGGTTTTAGCAAGATTTCTAAGAAAGGTGATGACGTCAACATCTACAGGCCTCCCCACCATTTCCGGATAGTCTGTGACTAATCGAAATAAGACGTTGTGTGCCAGCCGTGTGTCCTCAGGTGATAGGGACATTTGCCTCGTTTGCTGGGTCCTAATCACAAGTGTTTTTGTTGCTGTGAACAGGTTTTGCACTTTCCTGCTGCGTGGTCTGCTACCACATGATTCAATTTACTCCATATTTGATTTAGGAAGTGGTTATTTCGGGGATCTCTGATGAAGGTCAGTGTGTCCGTGGTCCTTCCGACAACTTCTGGGCACTCCTCTATGATTCGAAAAAATAACGTGTAGGTGAGTTCATCTATGACTGCTTGAGGTGGGAGCATTAGTGTTTCATTCACTGTGCTCGGGCAACTCGGTGAAGACCTCTGCGATGACAGTCAGTAGTTGCCTGATTACCTTTTTATTTTCTGGATCTTGAATGTATTCTGTGACACTTGTTTCTCTTCTTATGAGTGTCGGATAGGACAGTACTACCAGCTGAAAATAGGTGAGCACATCCCACTTGAGGCTTCTACTGTGGTGAACCATGTGTCCGTGAACAAAGTCTTTATACTGGGTGCTTCAGGATAACAGTTTTTAGTTTACAGGAGTGTCCTATTTCACTGCTTATCAGAGTCTGAGAGTTCGTATTTAATGCCTTGTCGCTCAACATGGTCGAGCTACTCGTGTCACTGTGGTTTCAGAGCATGCAGTTTTCTTCTTTTCACCTGCGATTTTGGCTGCACAGTGCGTTTGTTGCAAGTCTTGTGTCTATTTCAGTGTTTAGAGGAAAGGTTCAGTGCATAGCCACAAATTCATACTGAGTTCTTTAGATTGTCTTTTCTGCTTGTGTGTCCTTCTTCCTTGCCATAGACCTTGTCTGCACGTGCTGTGGTCCTTCCCCGTTGTCTGTGGATTCCTCGGCAGTAGATGTGGTAGGAGTGCTCTCTCCTATAAATGGTTTTATATCATTCAGGTAGATCCAGGCTCTTCTGCCTTTGAGCTTGACAGCTGACGGGGTGCAGTCCTCTACGATGAACGGGGCATTAAACCTCGGCTCGTCCCATCTTTTTCTTGTGAAATTCTTCACAAGGACACGATCTCCAGGGAAGACAAGAGGCGCGCATAGGCTGTGAGCTGCGCCTGCATCAGCACTATCTGTTGTGTGCTGTGCTGTCCCCTTTCTGTCGTCGCTGCAGCTGGCCTGAAATGACAGTGGCACATGTTGTGAGACAATCCAGGGAGGCTTTCATCTCCTCTCCTAGAACCTCTCTAGTTGACTGGGCATCGCATCTAGCTCTGTCTCGGGGGGTAAGGGGAGTTCTCATTCTTCTCCCAGTAACTATTTAGTGCGGCGTAAGATGATGGTCGGAGCCTGGTTGGTTCCGAAGCGCATACAATGCCAGTGGTAGGCAGTGCATCCATCCCTTTCTTAATGTGAGCTTCAACTTGGCTATCCTTTCCTTAAGCATGCTGTTGATCCGTTCACATATCCCGTTTCCCTCTGGCTGATACACCGACGAGAATTTGTGCTTTATACCAAGCAACAAGCTAATCTGCTCAAATACTGCATTTACAATATGTGCCCCATTATCTGATCTTATTACTTTGCATACCCCCCATCTAGGGAAAACCTAGCTCACCAGGAATTTAGCAGCACAGGCAGTGTCAGGGTGTGTGCAGGGGCCTGCTTCTACCCATCTAGAAAAGGGACACACCACCACAAGTAAATACCTTTTTTTTCTGCGCTGACCGAGCCAAGTTCTACATACTGAGCCCCTTCCTCATGGAGCTGGAGCTCCCCAGCATAGCTGCTGTGTGCTGCAGGAGCAGTACACACCTCTCACTTGCTCCGGTGCAACGGAGGTAAGCTGCACTCAGCTCGATGTCGTTGCCAGACCCCTCTTTTCCGTGCGCGATACGCACTACCTTTAATGTGATCCTGCAATCTGTGCTAATGTACACTATCAGGCAGCACCTACCTACAGATTGTGTGCTTTTTACATCTTCTAAGTTTTAATCATTTGAAATCCCTCGAGGCAACCCGCCCCAAGATGGCCGCCACCTCGATCCTACCCTTCGCCTGACCCTGTCCTTCCGTGTGCCTGGCCTCCAGTAGCCTGAATTGGCTATTCCACTGCTTTATGCTGCCCTCCAATAGCCGGCAGGCTATTCAGCCGGCCTATGAAGTAAGGCTTTGAAAGAAGGCTTCTGCGCTGACCGAGCTGACAGAGAGCAACAGGCGCTAGGCACCTGCATGCTGCCCAAAAATCCATCCGTTCTCAGAACATCTAGGTGAGTCCTCCTTCAGACTGCCAACCCTTTCAGAAAGCTCCCTCGAAACATTGCCACCACCTGTTACCTGCCCGGACTTTGTTCCTGCTAGTGCCCTATCTGCACGCTAAACTAGCATAAATGCACTTGCTTAAAACTGTTGCACCGTACTATTACTATATGCCCTGTATGTACATACATATGTTTACAATCCTACTGTCCTGAATAGGTATCGTACATTTGTATAACTACCCTCGCCCGAGTATCTCGATTCCACCTTGCTTTGGCCCGATACCTCGCCAGGAAACCTGGAGCAATTTACCTGCTCAGCACATCTGCCCTGCATATACTGCTTTACCTGTTGTATTATAATTCATGCATCCCTCGTGTTGTTGAGCACCCTCATCCTGCTCTGTGCCCGGTTGCTGGTTTAGTACAGTCATACCACTGGCCACACCCTCTGTCCAGGTGATTAGCTACAAATGTATCCTTTGCATGAATAGTATACCCTTGCTGTTTATATTGTCTTCTAGGCCATGCGCCTACCAACATAGCATTACTGATGTATATTGATGGATAACTCTGACTGGACCTAATCCTCATGTTTTAATCTAGTCACATAACCTATGTACCTCATTACAGCCCGTTGTACTAATCCACACTGCCTATTTTGCCCTCTCTTAGGCCCAAGTGCCCACTCGGCCCTAGGAACTGTACCTTGTCCCCTACACTGCCTAATACTGTGCCACCTAGCTGTGACCTAGCATGCCCAGTGCCGTGTCATCTTGTGACTTAGGAATTGGAAAAATGCTCAATCTAGCAATACTGCTTTGCACCATGGCTGTTTCCATGTATGCTAACTCTAGAAGCCAAGAACACTGTACTCACTCTTGGCCAGTACCGTTCTCAGACCTTAGCCTGCCCACCCGTACAAACACTGTTACCACTAGTCAATCCTCTTACAACAGGGCCCTAGAGACAGTATCCTACACCTCCCTACCCTGTGCCACGATAAACAGAAATGAGAGACTTCACGCTAGATTAACTAAGCTATATGAACCACCGAGAAGATCCCTTCTGGCCACTAACCTCAAAACCAACCATAAACTTAGCTTAATACCTAGCCACTTGAAGTTGACACCACCACTGACCACCTCGAATAAGTCTGCCTATCAAACTTACAATGATATGCTCAAGACCTGTTTCAATAATTCTGACAAACCTACCCTAGCCCACAAAGTAACTGAGGCCCCCCCCTCAAAGGAGCGCTGCTTAATGCTAGATCGATTGTCGCACATGCCACGGACATTGCAGATCTAATAATTGAAGGTAATTTGGATTTCCTTGCAGTCACAGAAACATGGCTCCATGATGCAGCAGGACCTGCACTTATGCTAGCTATCCCTGATGGCTACACGATAGCTGGACAAGACCGAGACAGTACCCGAGGAGGCATTATTTCGAAATCATGTCTCGCCTTAGGCTAGCCCCTACCCAGTTATCACAATCATGTGAATCTCTCTCTGCCAAACTCCAAATAAATAATTCACAAACACTTACGTTTCACCTAATATATAGACCGCCTCGTCCCCTTGGTACCTTTGAGGAGGATCTGCTTAACATAATCTCGAATAACCTTAAACCCACCTCGCAACTACTCCTATTAGGAGACTTTAACTTAGGTTTTAATGACCAAATGGATACAAATGCCACAGACATAGCAAATATAATAAACACACTAGGTCTATCCCAAAAAGTTAATAAACCCACCCACCTAAAAGGGAGAATACTAGATTGGATAGCGGACTATAACTGATATAACTGTTCAGTAACTATCTTATCCATCCTGCCACTTTCATGGACAGACCACTCCTTGGTGTCCTTCCACCTAGCTACTACAAGACACACCCCATTGGCCCAGCCATTAGCGCCACCATGCGCTACTTGAAGCAAAAAAAGCATCACAGCAGAGAAAGTTATCCCCATGATATTGCCTACCTTGAATGCTCTGTCAGGAAATCTTGATCCGAGCATCCTAGTTCAGGAATTCAACAATATCATGCTCACTACTCTGGACAAAATCGCCCCTGTTAAACTTTGACCCAGTAAACCAACAGCCCACTTAAACAAATGGTTCACACCACAACTTCAAGACCTTTGTATCTTAAAAAGAAAAAGTGAAACCAACTGGAGACTTTGCCCATCTAGTGAGAATACAGCTAAACTAACCTCACTTTCCTCACACTACAAGAAGGAAATCTGTCGGGCAAAACGAAACTCCTACGATGAGCGCATCGCTAATTCCAACTCTAGTATGAAAGAACTTTTCTCCATACTCAAAGAACTAGAGTCACCAATAACTATACCCCATGTTTCACCAAAGACAAATCTTGGTGCAAAGACATCCAACAAGCTCTAGGAAACAAAATTAACATGCTCCAAAACAAAATTCAGCAAAAAAAAGATGTACTGAACCTACAGCATTCGCCCAATGCCCCCCTTGCCCAGTGCCTCACCACTGGCACATAATACTACTTTCTACTTCTCCAAAATGTCTACCTTGGAAGTAGAAAAAAATATCCTGTCACTAAAGCCATCGAACTGCAAAGGCGATATCTGTCCTGCTCAATTAATAAAAGATGCTGCCAGAGAACTATCTCCTTTTATTACCAAATTGATAAATGCCTCCTTTGCCACAGGCACTATCCCTGCCAACCTCAGTCATGGGTGCTCCCCCTGCTCAAGAAACATACTCTTGATCCTCTTATCCCTACTAATTACCGGCCTATCACCACAGTCCCATTTCTACTTAAAATATTGGATAAAGCTACCTATATCCAAATTCAGAAACACCTTGAACTGCACAAACTTTCAGGTAATAGACAATCTGGTTTCCGTCCACAACACGGAAAAGAGACAGCATTAATCGACCTCAAGTCCCAAATAGACAAGCGTAGAGACAAAGGTAAGACAGTACTCCTGCTCCTACTCGATCTCTCTGCCGCATTTGATCTGGTCAACCATAAGGTCTTACGCCGACACCTTGATTCCGCTGCCCACTTCTCCCCGGGAGCCATCAAATGGATTGAGTCGTTCTTGAGCGAGAGAACCATGAGAGTCTTCTCTCCCTCGGCAGCTGCAGACCCGACACCTAGCCTGTGCGGTGTTCCTCAAGGTTCCTGCGTCTCGCCAACCCTTTACAATATCTTCACCAAACCTTTGTTTAATGATCTGGACCATCTGGGTATCACCTACACTAACTATGCAGATGATACTCAGATTCTCCTCCCGCTTTCTGGGGATCATAGTAAGGACACGGGCTTGGTGAACAAAGTCTATCTTATCATTCAAGCATGGATGGCCACTCGCGGCATCTGCTTGAATGACGATAAGACTGAGTTGATAATTTTAGGATCAAAGGCCAACATTAAAAAACTTGACCAAGTATTTTCCTCATTTAATATTGATGGAAACACTATTAAAGTTTCCAAGGAGGTGAAAACCCTTGGATTCTACATTGTCTTTTGACAAACAGGTCAAATCCCTTACCTCCTCCACGGCTTACACCTGTAAGCTACTCAGAGCTGGTAAGCCTTTCCTATCCAATGATAGTTGCTCGATTCTAGCCAGAGCCTTAATACTTTCTAGAATTGATTATTGCAATGCCTTATACATTGGAGCTAATAAATCCACTATTCAAAAGCTCCAAATACTACAGAATAATGCCCTAAGAGCAGCCTTAGGCATAAATAAAAAAAAAACATATTTCCTCCCTTAGACGCCACCATAATTGGTTATCCACGTCTAATAAAATACAATTAAAAATGCTCTCTTTGACTCACAAAGCCCTCAACAATGCAGCCCCTAGCTATCTTACAGACAAACTCCAGAGAAGAGCTTCCCTTAGACCCACTAGAAGTGGGAACGGTAACTGTCTTACCATACCGAAGTATAAACTCACCACTATCGGTGTTAATAGCTTCCCTGTAAAGGCAGCTAAATCCTGGAACTCACTGCCACCAGATCTGAGAGCCGACCAACCCTACTTACACTTTAGAAGAAATTTAATAAAACACATCATCTCCACCGACCCCTAGTCCCCCATCTGGCTATGCCCGCTACTGAAGTGACCTACCCACGCTGCTTTAATAGTGTGTCAACATCTGAAGAACTTGTGCAACATAGTGCAAGCCTGAGGGATACATGGTGGGCTTCACTCTTGCTACCTATATTTCTTGTATACTGCTTACTATTTATAATAGCCCATCAGTAGTCTTGGCTCTTATCTGGTATACTGTGTATTGTGCATATTTTGTATATATTTTGTGTATATTTTGTATATGTTTAAGCATGTAAGCATTGTATTTGGTGTACATTTCGCAACTTTGTAAGCTTTGTATTTTCATACTGCAGCGCCCCTCTACTTACGAGTCTGGTGCGCTTAACAAATTAATAAACAAACAAACAAACAAACAAACAAACCTGTACCCATTACACACCTGAATCATATAGACATAATCAATATGTAGGTGCTGGAAAGGTCCATTTAGTCTGGGGATGACTCCTCTCACTACTTTTAATGTGTGCCCAGAAGTGAATTACTGGCAGACAATGCAGTTTACCATAAAGAATGCAACATGCTTGGCTAAATTCAGTATAAACCAGTCTTCCGCGAGCGTTGCAGCAAGGTTTTCTTTTGACATATGAATTGGGTAGTGAAGCTGTTCTAGCGCCACTTTTAGAAGGGCGACAGGCATTACTGGTTTACCAGTGCTGTCATGCCTCCACAATCCATCAGAGGGGTTTAAAGGACACCCTCGACGCTTCCATAAATTTTTCTCCTCCTGGGGTGCCTCCCCCTGGAGCTCCATTAATTGGGACTGCCCCATATTGCTATAGGCTTCAGGTGTGGCTCGTGCTACCATCATTCGTTCATGGGTGCGTGCCACCGCCACGTCCATGATTGTTTCAGTTTTGGATGCCACATGTTTGGCTTCCGTGTCCGCTTCATGATTTCCACGTGTCACAAAATATGTCCCTTTGGTATGAGCGGCGCATTTCACAACCACTATGCCCCCTGGGAGCTGTAGTGCTTTTATCAGCCTGTCCAGTAAGGCTGCGTGCTGCACCGGCGTGCCGTCTGCTCGGAGGTAGCCCCTCCTTTTCCAGCGCGCTAGTCCTGCGTGCACTGTTGACGTCACATATGCAGAGTCGCTGTACACTGTTACTTCCTGGTCTGCATGGTTCTCAATGGCAAGTATCAGTGCCACTAGCTCTGCAGCCTGCGCCGAATAATGAGATGGTATTTGTGCACTGACAAGTACTTGGAACTCTCCATTCGCTATGTGTTTGATCACGGCCATGCCTGTATACCTTTGTCCGTCTTCTTGGTCAATTCTCGAAGACCCGTCAATAAAGACGATCTCTCCACCTGCCAGGGTATTTTCCTTTACCCTGGGGATCTCGTCATAGAATTCCTCATAGTTTGCACAGTCATGCACAGGTTCTCCCTCTGTGACTGGCTCAGCAATAAACATAGCAGGGTTCACAGTTTTGCATCGCACTATTTTGATCGATGGATTAGAGATAATCACCTCATAGGCAGATGCTCTCTGAGAAGTCAGTGTGCCCTTTGGCTTCTCCAGTATGGCGAATAGCGAGTGTTCAACATATAATGTCATGGAACACCCCATCACAATGGATGATGCCTTCTCAATGGCGAATGTGGCGGCAGCTAGATTCTGTCCGCATGGGAAGTGGCCCTTCATAACCGGGTCCAGACTCCTGCTGTAATATGCTAGGGGTTTATACCCCAGTGAGGTTCGCTGTGCAAGCACTGCCGTCATAAAATTGCCATCAGTATGCGAAAACAGATAGAATTCCTCAGCATAATTAGGAATCCCAAGGCCTGGGGCCTTACAAATTGCCACCTTGAGTTTTGTAAACCCTCTCTCCATTTCATCGTTCCATTCAATTTCTTCTCTCGTCGACCTGGGCCTTTTTAAGGGCCTGTAACAAGGGCTTGGTATATGAGCTGTAGTCAAAAAACCATGCTCTGACATAATTGCACAAGCCTAAGAATCTTTGCATTTGCTTTATTGTGCGTGGCTTGGCCATGTTCATGATAGCCTCGGCCCTTTCTAGGGTTACCTTTTTCCCTTCGTGTGAAATCAGTTGCCCTATGTACAACACCTCCTGTTGGCAGTACTGCAACTTGTCCTTGTCCACTTTGTATCCTTTCTCAGCCAATATAGTCAATAGCTGGACAGAGTCGCGTCGGCATTGCTCTTCAGTGATGCTGCAGATTAGAATGTCATCTACATACTGCAAAATAACACTGTTCACCACAATATTGCTTAGGTCCATTTGCAGGACTCTGTTGAAAATAGATGGTGACTCGCAATACCCCTGTGGCAACCTCGTACTTTTCAGGCGCATTTGTCTGAAGGTAAATTACGTCAGGTCTTGTGAGTCACGGTGCAATGGAATCAAGAAGAATGCATTTTTCAAATCGATCACCGTGAAGTAGTTTGCCTCAGTGGGTATGTTGCACAAAATTGTGGATGGATTTGGGACTAGAGGGAACTCGGCTTTGACTGTTGTTTAGTGCTCGTAAATCCTGGATTAAACGCCAGGACCCGCCCTTTGATTTCTTGACAGGATAAATCACTGTGTTGCAAGGTGATTCTAACATCACTAAGATGCCCTGCTCCATCATGGCAGAGATTGTCTTTGCAATCCCTTCATCCGCTTCTCTGGACATGGTATATTGCCGTGGCCGCGGCAGAATTGCTCCTGGTTTTAGTTTAATTATTACTTTGCCGGCCCCTTTCAGGAGACCTACGTCATAGGGCCCTGTAGGCCATACTTTGGCCGGCACCAGGGCCATGTTGTTATCAAAGTATTCTGGACGTACTAATGCAAACATCATCCTCTGCGGTACCTCCCGCCTGATAATTTTGACCCAAAATATTAGACTCACTTCCACCCGCGTCTCCTGTAGGTCGGGGTGTTCTTCAAACAGATCGTCATCGGTGACGTCAGTCACTCGATACCCTTCTTCGCTGGCGATAATCGCACAGCATGGTCTGCCCTCGTCGTCATATCCTTCAACTAATACCACCTTTCCTCTCACGGCGGCAGAGTGTATCATTAAGGGAAATACTTGTCACTCCTCTTCGTGCATGGGTATTCTGGGCCTGAATAGCAACTCATCAGGAGTTCTCATAGTTTTGTCTACGAGGCCTGGCCATCCCGCCATAAGCACTCGTACGCCATATGAGAACACTTCTGGTTCCAGTGGTATGGCTCTCATGGCTGCACGTCCGGAGTATGCTCTAATCATTTCGCACACATTTGAATAATGCATTCCTGGGGTGGAGCATACTAGGCCATCTTCTGTAAATGAGATGGTCATATTTAGCTTTGTCATCAAGTCCCGACCCATGATATTTACAGGGGACTGACGAGAATACAATAAAAGGTACATTCATGTCGCACTCTCCCACAGAGACTGGGAGTGCATCAGTAAAGGGAACTCTGCTATGAGCTCCAGTAAAACTCTGGGTATCTATTGCCTCGCTGGACAAGAAGAACTTGCATTCTCGTATGCACGAGCGTGTTGCACCCGTGTCAACTAAGAAGAAATATTCTTTCCCCCCCATGGTGACATTTACCCTAGGTTCCCTGTTAGGGTCTGGTATCACTGATAGGATAGAACACATCAGAGTCCCATGTGAGCCGTCCTATTTCATATATAGGTTCGGTCCACCGTATACCTGTGAGTTTCCCCCACCGGAATTAGTGCCCTGAGCCACTTGCGGCGGTGTCTGCTGGGGTTGCCCTTGTGGTACATTCCCCATGTTCGGTGGCTGGACCACTTGCTTTGCACCTTGCTGCAAGCCAACTGCCTGCTGCTGCATGGCATTATTGTGTGCACCGACCTGTTGTGGGGTAGCAGGTTGATTCGCCATGCCTGCCCCCATCCTTTGGTTGTTCTGCCACATACTTTGGCTCCTGCACATGCGCGTCACATGTCCTGTCACTCCACACAGACAACACACTGGCGTTGGTCGGGCCATCTGTCCGTCTGGCATAGTTGGACTGCCCATTGGTGCACTCTGGATACCAACTTGAACATTTTGAAAACCTCCTTGGTTACCTCGATACCCTCCCTGATTAATCTGCCATCCTCTTCCTCCATAACCCCTTCCTCTTGGGTAAAATCCCCTGTTACCCTGATTGGCTTGCTGTGGGTTAGTTGCAAGTTGTGCACCCGATTCGGCTGGGCTTGTCAGCATGGCTCCCTCGAGAGCATACTTTGAGAGCTTCCGTTGCACTAGCTTCGTCTCCTCTCCCTTATGTGTTGCCTCTTTCTTCCGATTCTTTTCTTGCAACAATCTACAATAATGTGCAATTGTCAACTGGATTTCGGCCCATGGTTTAGCTTCTATTCCTACCAATTTTTTTAGCTATTTTTGCATTTTTGCACCGGTTCTGGTAATCCTTGGCACAATATATGGTAGAATACAGGGATAGATTTCATCCAAGACTCATGCGTTTCGAGCACCCACGCGTCTTGAAAATTCTGGATATAAAGCAACGGATCCTCTGATTCTTTCATTTTTCGAGTCATTATAGCTCCCATGTCCGATGTGTCCGGATAAAGCGTACCCTGCGCTTTCCATACTGCTGCTCTACAGTTGTTAAATGGCACTCCGTCATGAGAGGTGTTAGTTATGGTTACCCTAGTGTAGCCTGCCCTTTTCCACACGTTGTTTGCTCTTTCACCAAGTATAGCAATTAGAAGACCCTTAATGTTCCCTTTGGCTAGAGTGACGCTCCCCGTCATTTTCACTAACTCATGTATCCACTTTCCGGCTCCCGGCGTCAGCATGGGGAGCTTATTTTTAAGGTTCTCTCGGTCCATATGTGGCCATGGAATATATTGTGGCCTTACTCCCCCTTCTCTAGCAGTGGGAATTGGAATGCGCAATCCTCCTTTTCCTTCTCTATACCTCCTCGGTCTCTCGCCGGGGTGGCGTCCCCGCCTTGCCATCTACCTGGCAGTGCCCTTAACCTAACTGTATAGGCAGGTGCTGACGCCCCCTATGACCGTGGAGTGTTTCTTCATGTCGGCTGGACTGTCCAGCGGACTTTGGTGTCCTATTTAAGGACCCGCTGGCATCTGACCATCATACCTCTCGTTTTCCCTGGGTGCTGCTTTTTTGCACTGTTTCCCTTCGTCATACACCACTTCCTCCGCTTCCCCATCGGAGTCAGGCTCTGAATACTCCCAGTTTACACAACTTCTTGCATCATCTTCGTTCTGCCCAACTTCTAGTCTATCTAGGGACAGTCCCCTAATCCCACTACTTCGGGTGACATCCTCAGTGTCATATAGCTGAGTGCTCTCCAAGCACTCATCTTCCCTTCCCTCTTGGGGGATTCGTTCCAGGCCCATCTCATCATATATTCTATCAATCGCTTCCCTGATGCTTCTGGTGTCGAAGTCATCATCAATAACTGTCCCGCTTGTACCTGGTACCGCATCGCTTGCAGGAAAGAACTCTTCTATGTCTTCCCAGTCTACAACAGGATTTGGTTTTTTCACTTCCCGTTGCAAATATTCTAAATCTCGCGCCCTTTGCCTACGTTTACGGTCTGCTCCCTCATCCATTTATCTTCGCTTCCTCTCTAGCCTTATCTACTTCCCTCATCCGCTCTTTTCTACGTTCCTTTGCCCTTCTATTTTCCTCGTCTTCTCGCTTCTTCACTTTTCTTTCATACACTCTCTTCTCTTCCTCCAATCTTAGAATGTCTGCCTGTACTTTTCATATGCAGAATATTGCGTGCGACTGAGCGGTATGCCTTGCTCTTCGCGATATAGCTCTTCTCGCCTCAACCTATCCTTCTTTCGTACCTTCTCGTCCCTCATATCCAATTTTTTCTCCCTTTCCTTTCCTTTCTTTGCGCCTCATCAGACCGTTCACTCGGCCTTGCATCATCACTTCCTTTTCCATCTAATTTCAATGATATCTGCCCTCCCATCCATTCGTCCTTTGCAAATGTTAACTCATTGTTTTCTTTCTGCTTCTTTCCCTTTCTCTCTCTATCTAGAGGTGCATTCGTTTGTGCCTGGTCCTTCCTTTCCTCACCTCTCTTCTCTTTGTCCCACGGGATCGTGGAGGCCGAGTCAGTTTCCTGTTGCTTCTCTTTCGTCTCGTCACTGCTACATGCAGGTGACTCATATACAGGGTTGCTATAACCTGTGGCTGCCTTAAGTTCTCTTAGTGGGTAAAGTCCCTCCGAATTACTCCCTTCTGCAACTGGTTCCTGCAGGGCAGGTGGCGCGGTAGGCGTCTCACCCCCCTCCGTACATACATTTAATATGCAGTCTGCGGGGGGCTCTTCTTCTTTCACTTGCTCAAACATTTTCCAAAGCTCGAGGACAGCAAGGTGTTTCTCGAGCTTCTTACCACTATATGTGGCATGTAGGAAGGTGGTCATGTGCTGCAAAACAGCTTTAGACAATGACCCATTTTGGGGCCACGGCATAAACATCTTATTCGCGGTGCCCTTAACCCACTCCTGGCTATATTTCTTCAGTTTTGTTGCATGCTTTGGCAACTGCTTGCATAAGTGTGCAAGCGGGGTAACTTCCTCCATTCTTAGTTTCGTCTGCAACAATATTCACAGTTTTTAACTTTTTACTACTATGAGCGAGCACCACATACGCACGCTCCAATCCAACTTTTCCGCCAAGCTCTACACCAACAGTTTTGCTCAACACTTCTCAATGCAATGGCGATTCCCTCTCAATTACGGAATTGCATAAAACCAAAATGCATTGCAATTAATCAACAGTACAACAATTTCACATTTGACATATAAAGGACATAAAAAGACATATAGGACAGACACTTGACAGACTAGACAGACACCAGCTGGTCATGCGTATACCTGCCTTCTAATTTTTACCCCGTCATGGGATTTGAACTAACCCCTTTATGATGTCTTTAAACGTCATCGTAGCCTAAAGTCCCCCCTCTGTGGGCTCTGGGTTCAAGTTCCTTCTGACCACTCTTTAAAGCGCAGGAACAAGGCAAATTTTACAGTTTTCTATTGGGTGCCCCCCCGGTATCCTTTACGTTTTACTTTCAGGTGCTCCCCTTGATTTACAGTTTCTCTCTGCTTCTAGCACTTTATTTTTTCTCCGCCACCCTCCGTTACCTTTCCCCTTCTTACTCTAAGGCCTATAAGACCTTTGCCAGGATAACGAGTTTCGTTGTTTCACTCACCGATCGCCTCTTTTCCTCTCTGGAACTTCCTCTTCCTGCTTTTAAGGTTTTCGTCCGATCCGCTGCTTGTGGGAATGAGAAGGTTTATGCTTGGAAAGGCGGGTTCCTTCAGACCCACTGCAGATTTTTTGGGAATGATTACACTATCATTGTCCATGGGGAGCTTCTCAGCCTACTCAGCCGGAATGGTGAAAGGACTCGTGATGTAACCGAAGGCCCACAGTTACTTCGTGCCGTCGGTTTAAAGGTGTCTTCTAACTATATTAATCGATTATCAATCGATGGCCGGAACCATCCTCACGCTACCAAGTGTTGACGAGGAGAGGAAATTACTGGCGGGCCCATTGGTCAGTACTCAACCTTGAAAACTAGTAATACAAGATAGCTGCACCATGCGAGGACAGAGTGCAGGATTCACATACTCTAGCAAGGTTCATAATCAGGACTCAGTAAATTGGCAAAGGGAAGTCCGTTTAATGATACATACATCATCTTATGAAAATCAGCAGCATCCCAAACACCTGCCTCACCCCGACATCCCCGAACTTCAGTACAAAAGCCTCTTTTATGGGTAAAATTCGTCATTACTGACGTCTCATTTTGCGAAAAACCATCATAAAATATAATTGGTTTGGAAGGGTAACTTAAGTATAGGTGTTAAGCAAGTGGATTGGGTAACTCTTATCGAGTGGGCGTCTATGCCCATCCCTCTACAACACATGTGATTGACGTCACTACAAGTACGACGTCTCATTGGTTACAGTATCTATAGGATCCTAGATTACATGGTTCATCATGATTGGGCAAGTTACAGCCCTAAACATAAATCTCCACTTTAATTAGCAGCATTCAGGGTAGACACTCAGGTGCCTAGTGTCCCAAGATTCACCCCTTCCTCCTTTCCATCAATCAGTGTTTTAGGGCTATGTGTCAATTAGTTGGCTGGATATGGCCTCGGATCTGTAGTCTCTTATCAGGAAAAGTTATGGCATCCTCGGGCTCTGGATGACATCAGGCGGTGGTACATCTTCGCGCCTGGCTGGTCACGTGTTGGTTCACCGTGAATCTGTTTTAGTTTTCCAGCTTTTTGTGCATTTAATTCTTTATTCACTTGTCCACCTGCGTGGGCCTCTCTTATCTTGACCTTCACGGGCGGGCTGGTATGCTCCGAAGTTGGAGTACAGTGAGCTCATGCTCACCTCCCCTTTTCTGGTTGACCTCGATTTCCCCGGCATGAGCCTCTCTTTGCTAAGTTTCAATTCTTCTCCTTCTCTGGTCTCTGCTAGTTTTAGAAACTCGGCCTGTTAGGCCTCTGGCCGCCTGGGTACAATTCTGCTTTCACAAAATGGATTCACACGTGTACAGTGTGCTGTATTGAGGTAGTTATATGGTTGGTGCTTGCCGCTCTATTCTTCTACTAAGCACTGCAAGCAGTATTGTTTATTTAGCCTCTTGCGTTCCAAGCCTTTTTACACACATTCAACAGGGCGGTTGCTTCCATCTTGTCTCATGGCACCGTTTCCTTTCGTTTTAACATTGTCTCTTCTCTGTGTCCATTACATTTATTTTCGTAGTTACTTGCTTTGGCGTGCTTGTCTTTGATAGCCGCTTTTGTTTGTTCACAAATCTGTTTAGGCCCTTGTCATTTCCACTGGCCTTCCATTAGGGCTTTTTGGGTCTCTTCATGGACCGTCTATAGGTACTCTTCATTTCGTGCCAGTGGCTGGTATGGCTGTCTGATGGGGTACCGTGCTGCCCAGGGTTGTCGTGTTATGACTGCTTCAACTGGTACGGATCTCCTTATGTATAAGGGGCAACATACGTCACGTACCTCGGCGAGTACCTTACTGGTACTCACAATGGGGGGCAGGGGTGCAGGTCATATCTGGGACCTCCTCTACAAGTGGATGGCAGCCTATTTTTCAGGTTTTCACTGCGCATTTTTAGATGGTTTTGAGCGAGCAGCAGGCTTTCCAGTGGGCATTCTGATGTTTCCGCTGTAAGCAAAGCACAGTGATGTTGCAGGGCTTGGATGAGTGGGTTAAAACATCCCACAAGCCCCCCTCTTGCGATGGTGTTGATTTTCCATCAATGGAATTCGCAAGACTGGGATGTTAGCCTCATCTTCTTCTGATTCAAAAATGGCAAAGTTCAGCATCTTTTCCTCCATCAGGGGTGGATCAATCGGTTCTCCTTGCCAGTCCTGATGGGAGTATTGAGCGATACCCCAGCCCCTCGGATCTTTGCTCCCGGTCCCCGGGTCGTCCTCCTTGGTCAGTCTCCATGGTTTATCTCTCCTAGGATGACAAAGCAAAGCGGCAGAAACATATTCGTAGACATTTCCTCACCACTATTAATCTAGTGTGGCAGGCATATACATTTTATAAATCAGGAGACATTTGCATTCTTATTATATTTTATAGCCTATATGTGGAATATTTTAGGGTTGGGCTTTTATTGATCTGGAGCGGCCTCCTCTGGGATTACAGAGGACTCCTCCAGTTGCTGCAGAGTGTGTCTGGGATGGCAACACTTTAGCTGATTAATATGGACCCACTTGTTTTCCCCCTCTGCCAAACTTCCTTTGGGGATGCAGATCTTGTAGGCGACTGGTGAGATCTGTCTACAATTTCAAACGGTCCCTTCCAAGTAGGCAGAAATTTCCGCTGTTTGGCCTGGTTCCTTTGGAAATTGTATAGATAAATCCAGTCTCCTACATTGTATTCTTTCCTGGTAGTCTTTAAATCATAGTGGGTCTCCATGCTATCGGCTGATCTTTCTAGATTTCACTGCGCATAGGCAAAAGCATGTTGAAGGTGTTTTCTTAAATTTTCAACATACTCATGAGTTGTGGAGGCATTGATCAATGTCTGCTCTTGGGTCCTGTAAATCAGATGCTGGGGAAGCACCATCCTGCATCCAGTCATCAGCTCAAATGGTGAAATTTTAGTTGCAGATGAAGGGGTAGATCTGATGGCCATTAGGACAAGAGGTAATCGGATATCCCAAATTGGCCCAGAATCTCCCACAAACTTTATTAAGATGCTCACAATGGTTTTGTTGTAACGTTCTACTGCTCGACTAGAGGCTAGCCGGTAAGCAATATGTAGCTTCCTTTTAACCCCCAGTATCTACCACATCTTTGTCATTACTTCCCTGGTGAAATGGCTCCCCCTGTCTGACTAAATCCTTTGGGGTAGTCGATAAACGCGAAAATATGTGATTGATCATCAGGGCAGCTGCTGTTTCTGCCTTGCAGTTTGGGGCCAGGAGACATTCCACCCATTTAGTAAATAAGCATGTTACCGTCAACATGTACTTATTTCCCCTAGAGGAGCAAATCACGGGCCCTATGAAGTTGACTTGCAAATCTGACCATGGCAGTGTCATCCCCCTCTTTTGGAGAGGCGCACAATGTGTGAGGGATGTTGGCTGAAATTGTGCACACACAAGACACCCCTTCAAGTATCGGTCGTGGTCCTGCCCCATGTGTGGCCAGTATGCAACCTCTCAAGATTTTAAGTGTTGTATGAAACCCCCTATAACCGGCTGTGGCCGCATCATGGGCGTGACTTAACATCAGGCTTCGGAATGGGGTAGGAACCACCCACTGATCATGGCCAGTTTGGGATTTCCTTACCAACAAACCGTTTGGATTCAGAACATTTTTGGACATTTCATCAACACCCTGAGGTCCACTTTCCCAATGTAATCGGTATCCGTCAGGGGAAAGTTCTCAGGGTTCTCAATGTGTTGGTAAAACTTACCAATTATTGGATCCCCCTTTTGAGCCGTAATCAAATCAGCATCTGGGGTCTCTTTACTCCATTGTGCAGTTGAAAGATCATTGTGAGCATTTGTCTGGGACCTAGTGATAGCAGTGAGCTGGATTTCCCCCAACAGGGACTCAATCTCTATTAGATCCCCTTGGATGGCCCCGGTTTTGGCCAGCTGATCAGCTAAGTCATTTCAAGTTTGGTATGGTCCCTCTACTTTGGAATGACCCTTGATCTTTTTCCAGTAGATGGTCATCCCATTTGAGGTGACCAGATCATCAATATTTTGGATTAACTTCCCATGTTTCAAGGACTTGCTATTAGCACATAGCATGCCTCTGGTTTTCCAATTAACCAGGTGCTCCACGAACCCGTTCCGTACATACTCCGAAATCTGTGATGATGACCAGTTCGTGGAGTCGATGTTGGACAGCAGTGAGGATGGCTTGATGCACAGCCATCAACTCTGCCACTTGACTACTTCGGGGACCAATCTTGTACCCAGCGGGGGGTTCTGGGGACTCATTCACCCATGCATCCCTTACGCCGGCCACAAGTTCTTTTTCCCCCGTTGTTGTCAACATGGTAAGAGCATCCATCCACATAGACAGGGGGCATTCCCTCACACTTGTCTTCTTCAAAGACTTTGTGTGGGGAATTAAGGTATGCCTCCATGTTGTCTTTGATTTTTAGACTTTCGTCCTCAAGACAGTTTTCTCTGGCACAATCATGCAAGTCAGCCAGACCTTGCGCGAGGGGGCTCTTCTTGTTTTGGCCATACTGACCTCCACAGGAAAGCCTTGCATTGACATAATCCAGGAAGTAATTCGGGAATTACTCACATTTCCGGCCCGGATTCTGTCACTTTGGAGATATTGTAGAGGCTGGTGTGGAGTCTACAATATGATGTGTTCCCCCTGGATAAACGGGCGGTAATTCTTCAATGCCCACACCGTTGCCAGGAGTGCCTTCTCACAGTCGTTGAATTTTTCCTCCACAGAGGATAAAAGTTTTACTCGCATAGGAGATTACTTTATTGACCTGGTCATGCTTTTGGTATTATACTGCAGTCGAGCATGTATTAGAGAACCCTGTCTCCAGGAAGAACTCCTGGTTTCTGACAGGGTAAGCTAGGCAAGGCGCTTGCGAGAGGCTTCTTTTGAGCGATCTTACTGCCTCGGATTGTTCTGGATCCCATTCCCACTTAACCCCCCCCCCTTGAAGAGATGAATCAGGGGTCTGGTGATCTCTGCGTAGCCCTCAATGAACTTTCTGCTGTAATTAGTCAGTCCAAGGAGGCTCCTTAGTTCCCGCAGAGTTGTGGGTCTTTCAGTTTCTGAAGTGCTTCCACTTTCTTTTCCTGGGGACAGAGACTCTGAGGAGTAATCTCATGGCCCAAGAAATTAACACGGGTTCTGCACCACTGTGCTTTCTGAAAGAAAAGTTTTGTTCTGGTGGCCCTCAACTGCGTCAGAACAGAACGGATCTCTGCTATATGTTCCTCCACAGTTGAGCTTTTAATGAGGACATCATCTACATAAGCCAGGTTACCCCTCTCACCCAGGTCGGGCAGGACCTTATGTAGGGTTGAGGTATCCGAAGGGAGTCCAGGTCCATGTGTACTGCTTGCCCCCAAAGGTAAAAGACAGCTTGTATTGTTCCTCCCTACTGACAGGCACAGTCCAGTATCCATTGGTCAGGTCTATTGCAGTGAATACCTGTGACCGCTGGATCTGGGCCAGCCTTGGTCAATGTAGGGAAGAGACCATCGGAAAGTATGGACCGGTTTGTTGAGCTCCCCAAGGTCAGCGCAGAGTCTCCACTGGCCGTTTGGCTTCAATAGCCCCAGCACCGGATTATTGAAGGTGCTGTGGACTGGACGGATTATCCCGCAGGACTCAAGGTTCTTAATTATTTCAGTAAGGGACTCCATTGATGCGAGAGGCAAGCGATATTGCTTCACAAACACTGCCGTCATGCCCGGGTCCGTGGAATTGTTGTGTGGATGTCGGTGCGACCACAGTCATATGAGTCCACCGCAAAAAGATCTTGAAAATCCAAGAAAACCTGTTTCAACTTTTGCTTCTGCTCCAGAGTCACACAGGCATCAGCTAGGTTGACTCTCTCTTCAACCATCTGCCTGAAACCTGGAAAGACTTCTGGTTTCGCTATCTCAGCAGCCTCCTCCAGCTGGGTGGAGAAGTCCCTGGTCAGTGTGCTGATTTGGACTGGTGGCTTCAGGTGGGAAAGGCAGCCCTCATGGACCTGGAAAATCACCTCATCCCTCGTGAAGTCACAAGTCACATCTTCCTTACCATAAGGGCAGGAAGTGTACACCAGGAAATTCCCCCCATGCCGGGTAAAGATCCTGTCTGGTGTTGCGTTGTCATTACTGTCACTGTCAAAACAGTCCTTGGGTATTGGTCCCAACAGTTCATTTCCTAAATGGAAAAATGTCGGTCATCAACCGCCATTCCAATAATGGTGCCTGCGGCTAGAGAAATACTCTTTAAGTCGCTGTTATCCACCTCTATTGGAATTGTGTCATGTTCTATATTGACTAATGGTGTTGGGTTTACCCCCAACCCATGCTGTTGGAGAGAGGCATTTAGATGAATATAAGCATCAGGAGTTTTTCAATTTCTGTCCTCTTAACTTTCACTCCCTGGGAGAATTGTCGGGTCCTTTCTGGGATGGTTACTTCCTCTCCAATCTTAATTTCAAGTGCATAAGGCAGCAGTTAAGCTGACCTAAATGCTTTCTCTTGGTCATCAAAGCCCATGGGATTATCCGCTAATCGGGACCAAGCTTTGAAGTTTATTAGGTCCAAACTAATGGCAAAGCGATTGAGAATGTCACTGCCTAAGTAAAAGGCAGCAGTGACGTCTCGCACGACCCAACAATTATGGACTATGCTCTTGTTGCCAATGGAGATTTTGAGCATACACCTGCTTGGCAGGAGATGTTTGGAATTGGGTGCTTCCAGATCCATTTCCCATTTGTCTATCAGTTTGAATGTGGGAATGGCTGGATCTTTTGGGAGTTGGCGGAACATGGCTTTGCTGATGAAGCCCTTAACGTTGTTCACACACACTCGGGCGAGAACAGAGTCCTTCCCTTCATTTAACTGAACAGGGATGAACAACTGTTCTCCAATGTGCTGAATATCAGCCAGGCTCTGAGCTGATTTCACATCTTTCTGGACTATAGGAGTGGGAATGTCCGATTGTGGATTGGTAAAGAATTTCAGAGTGTTTCCTTCCAGTGTGGAATACCACCTTAAACTGGAGAGAAGGTTGATTTTCAGAAATAGAGAGGCCCCCCCACCCCTCCCCATCACCAGTCTGTTGTCCTACTGCTATTACTGTCACATCTGGGATTTGGTTGTTGTGGAAGTGAAATTCTACTTGGTCAGATTTGTGTTGAACCATGTGGCATGTGCCGTTTAAACTAACATGGTTGACGCTCTGTTTGAACTTCATTGGTCGGCTAGTCTGTGACCAGAGGACCTTGTTTACGCAATCTATTAGGGGTGACAACCTTCTCAGGAGGTCATTCCCTAGTAAACAAGGGGTGCCCTCTGGAGTTACAACTCCAGGTGTTTCACCTTGTGTCGCCCAATTTTAATGTCCAAATCCGCAGTCCCCTCGATGGGAATTTCCTTCCCGTCAAAGTTCTGAAGTTGTCCAGGAAGAGAGGTGAGAGGAATTTGGTAATTCTCCCCCCTTCCTGAATTTAGTTCATCAAAGGCCTTTTTGGACAGAACGGTAGTTTGGGATCCAGTGTCCACCAGTGCCAGAATTGTACCCTGCCCCTGTACTTGTACCGGGGCATAGTATCTTCCCTCCTTCTCCGCAAGGGGGCACAGATAATGCACATTTTTGGACAACTGGTGGGCTAATTTTCTGGTTTTGGCCATGGAGAGAGAAGGGATTTGGGCAGAATTCTGTGGGGAGTCTTGGGATCTGAAAGAAAAAGTTGGCAACTAGAAATAGGAGAAGTTTTTGGTTCCCCTGGTTCCGGTTCTGGGCCACCCCTCCCTTTTTGGAGGCAGTCTCCAGGATGGGTTTGAACCAGGGGGTTTTCTTGCTGTTGGTTCTGGGATGGGATGATGGGCGGCGCTAGCTCAGTCCCCACATCTACCCAGTCTGGATGTGAATCCCTTGGGACCCATTTTTCTTTGGGAGGAATTCCCCCCCCATCTCTGAAGGAGAAGATTCTTCTGTCCCCTGCACACTTTCAAATGTTTGGATTAATCCAATACAGTTGTTTAAACTACGTTATATGCATTGTACATACATTTGTTTCTAACACATATGGTCAGACACAGGAGTGTGAGATAAAAAAATATATATCTTTATAGTCAGGCTGTATTATTTTCAGCAAGAATTATAGTTCAGACAAAGATTTATTTACAGTGCATAGAAACAGTATCAATAGATAAAGCTCAAATTGAAGAAAAAATGGAGTCCAAATTGATTAGCGACGCGTTTCGAGGAAGTTCTCCTCTTCTTCATAAGGCCACAATTGGACTCTTAATGTAAAAGGAAAACATAAATTCAGTGAAGAAAATTTTGTAAGCACAATGCATAGACTGTTCATGTCATATTAAATGTATACAGTTAAAAGAATAAATGGCATTAATTGTATTTAGAACATTAATCTGTCCCTAAAAAATAGGGAATTGAAACAATGTAACATGTTCTAATATGCATTGTAATTCATGCAACATTATAAGGTTAACTAGGTTGCCCCTGCTCGAGAGAGGGGCTGAAGGTCTACTGAAGCATCTCTTCCTGCAAAATTAACTGTATAACGTCCATCATATTGTAATTTAATAGAGTAATACCTCTAATGGGATCTATCACGTGGATGGTGAAACATAAGCTAAAGAAAATTAAATATGTAGGTAAAAAAACACTCAGATAGTTCTTAGGCTATATCAATCTAATATGGAAGAAATACAAAAATCGTTACCTCTGTGAGTAGAAAGTGCCGGAAACAGAGAACCGGACGGAGCGGTGAAAATAGATAGACAGTCTTCGTACATCAGTTAGTTCCTTAAAACATAGCTAATTCCCAAAAAGATACCAGAAATCTAAAGAAAACAAAGCCTGATCAATGCCAAGCTCAATGTTCAAACGTAACAGTCATAGGTGTGAGATAAAAAAAATTGAGTAACATACCTAGCCAAAATATGAAGGGCGGAAAATAATCAATACAGCGGCCCACATAAGGATGTAGAGCTTAAGTAATCCGCCGTCACTACAGAGGTGCCTCAGTATGTGGGAATTCTGTCATACGAATAGCCAAGCTGAACAGGAATGAAGTCCTGATTAGTATAATATACCTAGCAATCTGATATGAAGTAATGGAAACATAATATGGTGTTTAATCAAGGCAAAAAATGTAGAGAATTACCGTGGTAAGAATGTGCAAACGGCACAATTCTCAAAGCTGATGTGCAACTGATGTCAAAATTGTGTGGCCGGTCAACAGCTGAAGAATCCGGCAGTAATAGGTCAGTTAGAGTATCAACTAAAGAAAATGTAAGGAAAACAGAAAAAAAAGAATCATGAGACTAAGGAACTATTTCCCTGGTCCCTAGATAGATAAATGCACATGCATTCACGCTTACCTGGAGCATAGGGGGGCAATCCTGAACAGAGTCTGTTCAGCCGAGTGGCTTGTTGTTCACAAACCATGGAGACTACATGTGACCATGGAGATAAATAGAGGACTGAAGTAATAAGTGAAGAAGAAGGACTAAGAAGTAAATGGGCCTCAAGGTCGGCCATCTTGGAACGAGGTTATATTGTAATGGAGGTGTAGATCTCTAGGCATTCAATGACAAGAAGTAACTTAAATCGGGAAGCGTAAAGGTGCGTAACTAAATAAATTAAAAGGAAAAAATTCATACAGTACAGAAACCTATTGTGCGATGTAAATCGGACATTACAAATACTAGTCCGCACATCGTAGAACGGGGAGAGGAAAGTTGAGAAAAATAGTGTACCATGTGAAATAGAGTCGAAATTAGCAATGACAAAGGGTCTTGAATCGAACGAAACGCTCGGATCTTAAAAGGGAAAAAAATAGCACGGAAAAAATGAATATAATGTTCAGATTATCTGGCTAAGGTCATTTAATGACCATGTGTAACCTATTACTAGTACTTCTTAGTCCTTCTTCTTCACCTATTACTTCAGTCCTCTATTTATCTCCATGGTCACATGTAGTCTCCATGGTTTGTGAACAACAAGCCACTCGGCTGAACAGACTCTGTTCAGGATTGCCCCCCTATGCTCCAGGTAAGCGTGAATGCATGTGCATTTATCTATCTAGGGACCAGGGAAATAGTTCCTTAGTCTCATGATTCTTTTTTTTCTGTTTTCCTTACATTTTCTTTAGTTGATACTCTAACTGACCTATTACTGCCGGATTCTTCAGCTGTTGACCGGCCACACAATTTTGACATCAGTTGCACATCAGCTTTGAGAATTGTGCCGTTTGCACATTCTTACCACGGTAATTCTCTACATTTTTTGCCTTGATTAAACACCATATTATGTTTCCATTACTTCATATCAGATTGCTAGGTATATTATACTAATCAGGACTTCATTCCTGTTCAGCTTGGCTATTCGTATGACAGAATTCCCACATACTGAGGCACCTCTGTAGTGACGGCGGATTACTTAAGCTCTACATCCTTATGTGGGCCGCTGTATTGATTATTTTCCGCCCTTCATATTTTGGCTAGGTATGTTACTCAATTTTTTTTATCTCACACCTATGACTGTTACGTTTGAACATTGAGCTTGGCATTGATCAGGCTTTGTTTTCTTTAGATTTCTGGTATCTTTTTGGGAATTAGCTATGTTTTAAGGAACTAACTGATGTACGAAGACTGTCTATCTATTTTCACCGCTCCGTCCGGTTCTCTGTTTCCGGCACTTTCTACTCACAGAGGTAACGATTTTTGTATTTCTTCCATATTAGATTGATATAGCCTAAGAACTATCTGAGTGTTTTTTTACCTACATATTTAATTTTCTTTAGCTTATGTTTCACCATCCACGTGATAGATCCCATTAGAGGTATTACTCTATTAAATTACAATATGATGGACGTTATACAGTTAATTTTGCAGGAAGAGATGCTTCAGTAGACCTTCAGCCCCTCTCTCGAGCAGGGGCAACCTAGTTAACCTTATAATGTTGCATGAATTACAATGCATATTAGAACATGTTACATTGTTTCAATTCCCTATTTTTTAGGGACAGATTAATGTTCTAAATACAATTAATGCCATTTATTCTTTTAACTGTATACATTTAATATGACATGAACAGTCTATGCATTGTGCTTACAAAATTTTCTTCACTGAATTTATGTTTTCCTTTTACATTAAGAGTCCAATTGTGGCCTTATGAAGAAGAGGAGAACTTCCTCGAAACGCGTCGCTAATCAATTTGGACTCCATTTTTTCTTCAATTTGAGCTTTATCTATTGATACTGTTTCTATGCACTGTAAATAAATCTTTGTCTGAACTATAATTCTTGCTGAAAATAATACAGCCTGACTATAAAGATATATATTTTTTTATCTCACACTCCTGTGTCTGACCATATGTGTTAGAAACAAATGTATGTACAATGCATATAACGTAGTTTAAACAACTGTATTGGATTAATCCAAACATTTGAAAGTGTGCAGGGGACGGGAGGGTTCCCAAGTTGAATCCTCTTTCTGTTTACTGTTTATTGTCGGGGTCTTGTGCCATGACCTCAGTTTTCCCCCCCGCACCTAAAAGTTTATACAACATAATCCTCGAATCTCTTTACTAATCTTACTTACTATAGGTGTGCACTTCTATCTAAACCCTTCGGAGAAGATTCTTCTCCCAGCATCCTCTGAGGATCCCTCTCCTTCAAATTGGAAGATCTACACCTCCTCCTCAAAGTGGATCTGTTTGGGTCCTTTGTTTCTCCTACCTCCTCTCTGCTCCTTGGGTGGCAGACGTTCAGGTGTAGGAGATTTTGTTTCCTGGGGCTGTTTACAAGTGGGGAAGGAAGCTTCCTCCAAGGCTTTACACCCCCCCTTCCCCTTGTGCCTCCTCCCTGGGAACAAGTGGGTTATCGGGGTGCTGCCCCCGTCATTGTTCTGGAGCACCAGGTCCAGAGTTTGGGGCATTCTGCGGCAGCATGCCCATCTGAGGGTTCTGCTGCGCCCTCAGCATGCGACCCAGATCCTGTGCCATATTTTGGACCTGGCGCTCTAACTGTGAAACCCGCTCAGGCTGATGCGGGGTTCCGTTTTCTCCCGTGGGCTGATCCCGGGAAGGGTAGCTATCCCTTCTCTGGTAGTACCCCGGGTTGGGAAGATTTGGGTACCCCTCCACCCTTGGCCTCCCCCCTCTCCCGGATTAGGTGGTCTTGGCTCAGAGAAGTGGGGAAAGAAGGATGGATGATTTTGGGGTTGGAAGTTCTGTGGGTACCTGGGGAAAAAGTTCTGCCCAGGATTTGGTGCATTTCTGCCCTTCCTGGGGGAAGTTAGGAGGGAGGTTCCCTGGGTTAGGTGCTTGGTTGGATCCCCCCCCTTTGGGCAGGAGGAGTCCACACATATCCCAGGATGGGTCGGTTTCCCTTGTAACTGGGATTTACATAGTCAGGGGAGTGAGGGACCCCATTTGTGGGACTACCACCTTGACTCCCTGTCTGTGACTGGCCCAAGGGCCTTCTGGGCTTGGAATTATTCTGTGCAGGCAGGTTTTTAGCCCCCCCCCCACCCCATCTCCAAATCCAAAATGGGGGCAACCTTTACCTCTGCCACCTTGGCAGCAGCAGGGTTGCTGGTCGGTTTGGGGTTCGTCTGAGCATTATTTTTATTTTCTATGGGCTTCTGCAACTCTTAGATTCAGGTGGCCTGTTCAATGACCCAGTCTAGTGATCTTTTCTCATGAAAATCTCTCACTAGCTGGGTCATGATGTATTTGGGTAAGGCATGGAAGAACGTATTTACAAATTCTTTAGTGTCCGTGTGCACCCTTTTGGTAGTCTGTGCAAAAGCAAGCTTCAACTCCTGCACAAATTCTTGTGGGGCCTGATCCTCCCCACATTGCAAATTGTAGGCTGCCTTGCGAGCCTCTTGGGGATTTCGGTGAACAGAAAAGTGTTTCAAGATGGCTGCCCTATAAGTGGACCAAGCAAAAACAAAGAGGTGATGGCTGGAAGGTTTAGACTGAATCTTAACCACTGGCATTGCTCGGGGCAACCCTCCAGACCATCGTTCTTCGCCTGCCAAGCCATTACAGAAGGGGAAAGACCGTATGCAAATCAGGCTTGGCCCCACCCCAAAAGGGGCAGTCCAGCCCGAACTGCTAGGTCACATCCCTTCTGCACGAGACCACAAGCATCCCCAAACATGTTTCACCCTTGTTGGGGCTCATCAGTGAGGAGTAGCTTGGGTCTCTAGGCCCAGCAGGCACGGGACCCACGTCTGGACATACCCGTCCCACTCGGGGTGACAAAGCAAAAACAAAGAGGTGATGGCTGGAAGGTTTAGACTGAATCTTAACCACTGGCATTGCTCGGGGCAACCCTCCAGACCATCGTTCTTCGCCTGCCAAGCCATTACAGAAGGGGAAAGACCGTATGCAAATCAGGCTTGGCCCCACCCCAAAAGGGGCAGTCCAGCCCGAACTGCTAGGTCACATCCCTTCTGCACGAGACCACAAGCATCCCCAAACATGTTTCACCCTTGTTGGGGCTCATCAGTGAGGAGTAGCTTGGGTCTCTAGGCCCAGCAGGCACGGGACCCACGTCTGGGCATACCCGTCCCACTCGGGGTGACAAAGCAAAAACAAAGAGGTGATGGCTGGAAGGTTTAGACTGAATCTTAACCACTGGCATTGCTCGGGGCAACCCTCCAGACCATCGTTCTTCGCCTGCCAAGCCATTACAGAAGGGGAAAGACCGTATGCAAATCAGGCTTGGCCCCACCCCAAAAGGGGCAGTCCAGCCCGAACTGCTAGGTCACATCCCTTCTGCACGAGACCACAAGCATCCCCAAACATGTTTCACCCTTGTTGGGGCTCATCAGTGAGGAGTAGCTTGGGTCTCTAGGCCCAGCAGGCACGGGACCCACGTCTGGGCATACCCGTCCCACTCGGGGTGACAAAGCAAAAACAAAGAGGTGATGGCTGGAAGGTTTAGACTGAATCTTAACCACTGGCATTGCTCGGGGCAACCCTCCAGACCATCGTTCTTCGCCTGCCAAGCCATTACAGAAGGGGAAAGACCGTATGCAAATCAGGCTTGGCCCCACCCCAAAAGGGGCAGTCCAGCCCGAACTGCTAGGTCACATCCCTTCTGCACGAGACCACAAGCATCCCCAAACATGTTTCACCCTTGTTGGGGCTCATCAGTGAGGAGTAGCTTGGGTCTCTAGGCCCAGCAGGCACGGGACCCACGTCTGGGCATACCCGTCCCACTCGGGGTGACAAAGCAAAAACAAAGAGGTGATGGCTGGAAGGTTTAGACTGAATCTTAACCACTGGCATTGCTCGGGGCAACCCTCCAGACCATTGTTCTTCGCCTGCCAAGCCATTACAGAAGGGGAAAGACCGTATGCAAATCAGGCTTGGCCCCACCCCAAAAGGGGCAGTCCAGCCCGAACTGCTAGGTCACATCCCTTCTGCACGAGACCACAAGCATCCCCAAACATGTTTCACCCTTGTTGGGGCTCATCAGTGAGGAGTAGCTTGGGTCTCTAGGCCCAGCAGGCACGGGACCCACGTCTGGGCATACCCGTCCCACTCGGGGTGACAAAGCAAAAACAAAGAGGTGATGGCTGGAAGGTTTAGACTGAATCTTAACCACTGGCATTGCTCGGGGCAACCCTCCAGACCATCGTTCTTCGCCTGCCAAGCCATTACAGAAGGGGAAAGACCGTATGCAAATCAGGCTTGGCCCCACCCCAAAAGGGGCAGTCCAGCCCGAACTGCTAGGTCACATCCCTTCTGCACGAGACCACAAGCATCCCCAAACATGTTTCACCCTTGTTGGGGCTCATCAGTGAGGAGTAGCTTGGGTCTCTAGGCCCAGCAGGCACGGGACCCACGTCTTGGCATACCCGTCCCACTCGGGGTGACAAAGCAAAAACAAAGAGGTGATGGCTGGAAGGTTTAGACTGAATCTTAACCACTGGCATTGCTCGGGGCAACCCTCCAGACCATCGTTCTTCGCCTGCCAAGCCATTACAGAAGGGGAAAGACCGTATGCAAATCAGGCTTGGCCCCACTGATGAGGCCCAACAAGGCCGAAACATGTTTGGGGATGCTTGTGGTCTCGTGCAGAAGGGATGTGAACTAGCAGTTCGGGCTGGACTGCCCCTTTTGGGGTGGGACCAAGCCTGATTTGCATATGGTCTTTTCCCTTCTGTAATGGCTTGGCAGGCGAAGAACGATGGTCTGGGGGGTTGCCCAGAGCAATGCCAGTGGTTAAGATTCATTCTAAACCCTCCAGCCATCACCTCTTTGTTTTTGCTTTGTCACCCCGAGTGGGACGGGTATGCCCAGACGTGGGTCCCGTGCCTGCTGGGCCTAGAGACCCAAGCTACTCCTCACTGATGAGGCCCAACAAGGCCGAAACATGTTTGGGGATGCTTGTGGTCTCGTGCAGAAGGGATGTGACCTAGCAGTTCGGGCTGGACTGCCCCTTTTGGGGTGGGACCAAGCCTGATTTGCATATGGTCTTTTCCCTTCTGTAATGGCTTGGCAGGCGAAGAACGATGGTCTGGGGGGTTGCCCAGAGCAATGCCAGTGGTTAAGATTCATTCTAAACCCTCCAGCCATCACCTCTTTGTTTTTGCTTTGTCACCCCGAGTGGGACGGGTATGCCCAGACGTGGGTCCCGTGCCTGCTGGGCCTAGAGACCCAAGCTACTCCTCACTGATGAGGCCCAACAAGGCCGAAACATGTTTGGGGATGCTTGTGGTCTCGTGCAGAAGGGATGTGACCTAGCAGTTCGGGCTGGACTGCCCCTTTTGGGGTGGGACCAAGCCTGATTTGCATATGGTCTTTTCCCTTCTGTAATGGCTTGGCAGGCGAAGAACGATGGTCTGGGGGGTTGCCCAGAGCAATGCCAGTGGTTAAGATTCATTCTAAACCCTCCAGCCATCACCTCTTTGTTTTTGCTTTGTCACCCCGAGTGGGACGGGTATGCCCAGACGTGGGTCCCGTGCCTGCTGGGCCTAGAGACCCAAGCTACTCCTCACTGATGAGGCCCAACAAGGCCGAGACATGTTTGGGGATGCTTGTGGTCTCGTGCAGAAGGGATGTGACCTAGCAGTTCGGGCTGGGCTGCCCCTTTTGGGGTGGGACCAAGCCTGATTTGCATATGGTCTTTTCCCTTCTGTAATGGCTTGGCAGGCGAAGAACGATGGTCTGGGGGGTTGCCCAGAGCAATGCCAGTGGTTAAGATTCATTCTAAACCCTCCAGCCATCACCTCTTTGTTTTTGCTTTGTCACCCCGAGTGGGACGGGTATGCCCAGACGTGGGTCCCGTGCCTGCTGGGCCTAGAGACCCAAGCTACTCCTCACTGATGAGGCCCAACAAGGCCGAAACATGTTTGGGGATGCTTGTGGTCTCGTGCAGAAGGGATGTGACCTAGCAGTTCGGGCTGGACTGCCCCTTTTGGGGTGGGACCAAGCCTGATTTGCATATGGTCTTTTCCCTTCTGTAATGGCTTGGCAGGCGAAGAACGATGGTCTGGGGGGTTGCCCAGAGCAATGCCAGTGGTTAAGATTCATTCTAAACCCTCCAGCCATCACCTCTTTGTTTTTGCTATAAGTGGACCATCTTGAATGGTTTTGGTCCTCCAGCCCCGGAAAGAAACTGGAGTATTCTGGGGAGAACGTCCATTTTACATACTGAATGCAGCTACTGCGGTCTTTCAAATGGAAAGTCTCCATCATTTGCTCAAAGAGCTCCAAGTGTTCCCAAACAGAATACTTGGAGTTCTTATGATAAGGAGTGATGATGCTCCTTATTGCTTTGATCTGTTTTAAGGGGTCCTTAAGCAATGCCCTTTTTGCCTTCTTGGTTCGGGTAATCCTGGTCCATTCATTCTCTGACTCAGAGGCACTGCTCCCAGGAGGTTCGCGTCTGATCTTCCAGGTTTTCCCAGATTCTGCGAGCCTGGGAATGGCTGGCAGAATGTGGGGACCTAGTCTCCTGTGCCCTGGGACGCTCAGAGGAGTCTTCGGATTCCTCCTTGCTCTGAAGATTTGATGGGTACCCCCCCACTGACCTAACTAGGCAGAGCTTTTCAGGATGCCCTTAGTGGGACTACTCTCCTGGGGTTCCCCACTAAACTTCACAGTACTTGGGTGCCCATACCCGGATGCCCACCCGTCTGTTCCTGGGAGGTACGGGCCTATGAGCCCCATACTACTGGCTGGATAGTAATCTGCCATCCCCGTGGCCCTGGGCTCATGTGCGCCAGGGGACACGGGGGTGGCAGAGCCTAGGGACTGGGAGAGATGGAGGCCTCTGGTACTAGGGCTCCTGAGGTTATGCTCAGGTGTTTTCCTTTCCCAGTGAACCTCATCTCTATCAGCCCCTGCTCCCTGTTGCCATGCAAGAGCTTGTGCTTTCAGTTCCTCAATCAAGGCCTTACTAGACTATCAGTCTCTCCTGCATGGCTACCTGTTGCTGGAGCCTATCATTGTGCTGGCAGAGAGCCTCATTATCTCTCTGTGCTTCCTGGTTAGTCTTGGAGTACTGGGCCAGTCTTTGCTGCAGGAGGGTTACCTCATGAGTCCCATCCCTACTGGCCTGCTCCTTTCTTCCACCCTCCTGGTGTGCTCCAACAGGTTTTGATGCTCTTTTTGGAGGTCACCCAGTCCCTGGAGGGCCAGGTACTTTTCTTCCATTTACCTTTTTAAGTGGCAGACTTCCTGGCCTAAGGTGTCCCTTTCCCGAAGCCTGTTTCTGTGCCGTCAGGTCGTCCCTCTGCCTTTGAAGGGCACCAGCTCTCTGGCGCTCCTCATCAAACTCTGCCTGGGTATCCAGGTCTTTCAAAATCAATTTTTTGCTCTCTGCCTTCACTCTATCTAGGTGACTTTGCAGGGTGACTAAGTTGTTGCTCCAGCTTTTTCTGGCTCTGCAGTAGGGAGTTCAAACCTTCTTGATACTCCTTCTGCAAGGCCAGAATTCTGGTATCCTGGTCTGCCCTTTCCTGTTGTAGGATACCCATGTCCTCTTTGATTTTAATGATATACTGCCTACTTTTGTTTTCTGGCTCCTCTGGTCAGAAGAGTCCAGGTCAGATTGGGCCTTCTCTAATGCCATCAGTTGCCTATTTGCCAGATCTTGGCCTTCAGCACATTTGTCCTGTATGGCTCCCATATAAATATGCCGCTATCCTGACAATCTTGTTGTGCTCATCTTTGGCCTTAGGGGCCATGTATAGTTCACTCAGGGCCACATGTAAGGGACCCTGATCTCTCCAGATATCTAACCTATTTGCAGTGACCTGTTGTGGGATTGCCTGCAACCATACATTCTGGTCCTGCTCAGTCCACTCACCTCTCACAAATAGCTTATGTAAGAGGTGCTCTCTCTCGCTATCTTGATATCTACCAATGTCGCCATTCCGGAAATTGATTTCCTTCCTGACTTATAGAAGTTTGTTAATTTATTTTGCAAAGCTTAGGATCTTAGCTTTAAAATGACAGTTAACTTTTGCTTCTACGACGTGCGGTTCAAAAGATAGACGTTTTTGTGAAGGTAGATTTTCAGAAATAAAGTCAAGATTTCAGAATGACCGATGGCGCTTTTACAGATTTGAAATCACAGGATGGACACAAAATTCTAAATGCAGCTCTGGACAGGTTGAAATGGATGGGATAAGATTACTTTAGACTAAGAGATGACTATGCACAGTTCTAGACTAGATACTCACTCCTAGTTTTTGAAGGGAATGCGCCACGTCAAAAATCTGGTCAAGGGTTTAACTTCACTCACCACCGGACGGTCTCAGGCCCTCTGGGTTCTGTGTTCAGCACTGCGCGGCGGTCTGCGGCCTCAGGATCTGGATTTGACGGGTCTTGGATTACAGCACTGCTTTCTGGGTCTGGACCTCGGTTCTAACTCAGGGTTCTTGGCTAGAATAGAACAGCTCAGCCCGGCTGTTGAATTTCAGGTTGCAAAAGATTCTGAGCCCTGCTGAAGAGGATTCAGCTTGTGGATTAGGCCTCTGCTTCAGGTTCTAGAGTATGGTCTCTGGATCTATCAGGAGTCTGGAGCCTGGACATCGTCTGGATTTGGTCCGGCAGAGTGCTGCGCAGGAATCAGTTGAAGTGGAAAAATTAGTGTGTCCTTGCCTGTCCTATGCAGTCTCTTTATGTGTTTTCAGAGTGGGTGTGGAGGCTGACTCTACAGCCCAACCCCCCTAAAGATTTGATAGGTTAGAGGATTCCCTGTGACCTGACTGGACAAAGGATTAGCGTGTCAGAGTGATGCTGTGTTATACAATCTAGTGAAGAAAAACATATTTCCCGGATACACAAGTTGTTGAGAATACATATACACCTCACAGATGAATTAAGACAGGTCTCTGTTCAAGTACCATGTTGCTACGTGCTTGGGTTCAGAAATGACAACTTATTCGCGATTTTGGTGGGTTTGCCAAGATTGGTTCTGCACCCAATTTTACACAGACACACACACCCTCTCTGAGCATATTACTGTACGTTTTTATGTTTATAGCATCAACACTAGCTACAATATTAATAAATCCCGGGGTTTGATCTCAGAACATCGTACGGCGTCCAGCTTAGTCTTGAACAGCGAGTGAATTTTCCATTGTCAAAATCTCAAAGTTGTACCATTTTTTCAGCTTGTTACAATATTTTAGAAGCATTTTCCTTAAACACATATTTGCTCTCAATTGAATTCACATCTCAGTCTGGTCCGCCCCCACAGAGCTGGGTGAGTCAGACATCACATGGCCTGTCTCTCCCAGAGCAGTTGTTTGACCAGTTACACCCAATTCAGCATATTCTATTCAGCTGAAAGAATCCATTGTCTTTCCTCCAGGCTGCAGGGAAAATCTCCCTCCGATTAACATGTCCATGCAATCTCCTGTCCTGTTGGTAGGGAGGCCCCAGGTATGAAGGGTTCTCAGGGAAGCAAGTCTTTTGAACTTTTAATTAAATCAGGCTACCTTCTGATCAATTGCACAAAGTTCCTTGTGAAAAAATACATTTTATAAACTTAAAATAAGCAATATATCTTTAAATCAAGTCTCTTGTAACATGAAATCACTGTGTAGCACTCTATATGGCATTTTGATGGAATTCTTTTCCTTGGCATATTTAGCTTCTGCAACACAGATCTCCTGTCAGAATTTTCAATCACCAGCACCCAACAGAAGCGAGTAACAGTACTACACCCATTTTGACAGCTGTCTTTACATCAGTATCTTTAAAAGGGGATTTAGCTTGATAGCATATGATTCTTGCTGACATTGTATTGATGTGGATTCTTGCAGTAGCATAATGTGGAATACCCAACAAGAGGTTGGATCTTTTAGGTGATTTGTGAGCCAGGAATTTAGCAATTTTTGACAATCAAGAAAATGAATTCCCAAACAGCTGTGGGTTGCTTTTGGCAATCAGTATTGCTATTTCCAAGTGGTTTCAGGCTACTGTTTGTGTAGCCCAATGGTGGTTTAAGGCATTGATCTCCTGTGCGCACTAATATAGGCAAAAGTGGATGGCAGCCTATTTTCAGGTTTTCACTGCGTATTTTTGGATGGTTTTGAGCAAGCAGCATGCTTTCCAGTGGGCATTCTGATGTTTCCGCTGTAAGCTAAGCACAGTGATGTTGCAGGGCTTGGATGAGTGGGTTAAAACATCCCACAGTAGGCTCATCTTTTAACCACAATTTGTAGCTAATTTTGTTATCAGAGCAATGTATCAAATTGGTCTTGTATGTGTTCATCCAACATATTGCCAAATTTGCATGACAGGGCCAAATGTCAAAGTGCACTAATACCCCCACACTTTCCCCTTTTTCCTGCACCAAAATGTGATCTTTCTAATATCGTGCCGGTCACGGATTAAAACAAGCATTCAGTTTACTAAATACAACCTCCAAGTCATTTGGCATTTCCCTGGAATCTTCCTCTATATTAGGTAAAGTTTTGAAATCTGCTGGCCCGCATAACCCAGAAAGTGCATAAGTAGGGGCACTTTACAGTCAGCGGATATAGTATTACAACAAACTGCCTGTAACTAACGCATGAAGCCATTCTTCCATTGGCTCCATTTAATTTTCACAGGGATTGGTGAGGGCAGAAAAGAATTGGGGGGCCAGGACACCAGGCATGGGCATTTTGACAGTATGTTTCACCTTTATCAAAACGAACTTTCTGGTCTTACGTGACCTTATCGCCACTGCACATGGAAAGGGTGCCCGCTCTATTCAGTTAACTCCCCAACAGCTTTGCAGTGGCGTCGTGCCAAACATCACTACTCACAAAACAATCTAGCTGCAGCACTGTTCAAAACTCATTCCTTCCAGGAAGCTGGCCACCAGACGAAGCATGATCACATGAACAGCCCGCGCAGTCTGGATCATGCTCACGCCAACGTTCCTCAGCCATGGAGGATGTCATCACATGGGAGGGGTGCTCCAGAAGGAGCGGATCGAATCGTCACTAGGCATGGGCACACAGGTTAGCACCCACAATTAGATCAGCCACACAGCCTCACCTCGCCTACACAGCTCCCACCCGCGGTGCCTCAGAACTGATCAGAGAATGCTTGGACACCCCGCTCTATGTCTGGTTCCCGCCGGAAAACACCAGCTGTACCACCTTTATGATCACACTGGTTGGCTTATTCCGGGACCAACCTCTTGGGCGCAGGCGGCCAACAGCTAATTATAATTCATTGTGGTGCAACAGACTATTTTATTGGAGAACATTAGGGCAATACCAATGATGCTGTGTGTCGCCCACTAGTTGTAGCTTGTGCCCATTGACGTAGGGCAGATCCACACAATTCAGGTAGGATTTCTTGAGTTTCATCCATACACAAATTCCTTCACAGTGACCCCCAGCCGCTCAACTTAACAGCCTCACTGGAACCCTTTCAATCCCAAATATTTACACATTCTATATCACCATGGAGCTACAGCACAACAGTTCCCTTCGTTCCCACTCTGAGGAGGCATCTGGGCGAAGTCCTCTTCTTTTACTTTGCCTACAGGGAAGAGAACCTTTCTTTCTGAAATAAAGGGTCAGTCATGCCGGTTTGTAGTTTTGTAGAAGTGCCCAGAGGGAAGACTACCGCTCTCAGGGAATGAAATTCCAGATAGTTTCCCGAAACAATGGCTATTCTTGTGTAGTTTTCAGGCAGATTTTCCACAATCTAATGGGAGATAAGGGATGTTACTATTTACTCTTCACTCAGGGTTTCTCCAAGCATTGCAAACAATTCAAATTTTGCTGTGCTCAGATACTCCGATTTAGAAATTGAAATGAGCTCAGGGGTAACGTGCTCGCCTTGAAAGCAAGACGACACGGAGCAACACAGGTTCGATCCCTGGGTCCACGCTTAGAAACCTCTGGGTATTAAGCGCTTTATAAATATCACATCATACCCACCTAGTTTCTGGTTCACTCAGTTCAATGAAATCAACAGATCTTTTCAAAGGCTTTTCGGAGCGTGGTTTCCAATTGGACGAACAGATGATGAGACATATCTGTTTCCAATTCTGTCTTTTTGTAAAGAAAGAAGATTGTTTCCGAGCACTAAAGAAGGAGGGACTAACTGCAGATGATTTTAAGCTCTGGGACCTTTTCTGATTGGAGAGGCTAGGGTCATGATTCCTCCTGTACAGATCCCATTGGAGGTTTCTTTTTGTAAAGTGTACATTTTTTCCTTTAGTACTGGATACAGAAGTAAATGTAGAATGCTTGCCTCTACTTCCAATAGACTAGACCGCTGCTCACGATAGTGAGGATTAGCTGTCACACGGCATTCACTCGGAGGCAATGCAATAGAATCTAAAGCCCTACTCACGATGGCGAGGATTAGCCGTCACACGGCATTCACTCAGAGGCAATGCAATAGAATCTAAAGCCCTACTCACGATGGCGAGGATTAGCCATCACACATCATTAACTCAAGAGGCAATGCGATTATTGTGTAAAATTTAAACAAAACAAAAAAAAAAAGGAATTAAAAAAAAAAACAAAATAAAAAAAATAAACACTTGATAGTACACCTCAACACCCTGTATAAACAGTTGAAACTACAGGAAAAGGTCATGCATCCTTTAGGTCAATACATTGACCTTTTCTTAAGGTAACATTTCAATACATTGAGCCAAAATGGGAAAAAGCTGCTTCCTGTTGGAGGACTTGTGCTCACTCTTCGCACCATCGGCCGATCCATCTTCCGGCAGAGCAGTACAAACTGTTTTCACAGTAAATCTACAATGTGAAACTATACATACACAGTACATTGATTACACATTTGCTTCTAATTTTGCCCTTTTCTTTTCTTCCCCTCCCACAGACCAGTCCGATTTGAAACCCTATGCACGGTCACAATGTTCTCACACATGGACAAGGACTCCACACTTTAAGGCCACGACCACTAACGCAGTAAAGTGCTCATCCTTGTAATCTAGCCATCACTTTCTCAATCTACTCTCTTCCAACCCTGCCCCCGCTACCTATCAACTCTGCTTCCCTCTTGTGCCCCGCTCCTCACACCGCCTTAACCAATCGCCTTGTAGAGTCCATCTACAGGTTTTGCTCCAGTGGAAGGGGACAAACTGGTCTTACCTTTGCATACCAAAAACTGCTCCAGTAGTACTCTGGGACACAGCTTTGGCGAACATTGGTGCATTTTAAAGCACAATGGTGAGTAACACCAAACTACCAGCTGTGCAATGCTGCAAGTCAATCAAAGGCCTGCAAAACCAGCGCACGCTAGCCTACAAGGCTGACCCTTCAGGCATTTCCCCATAGACCTCCAAGCTGTACTTGATGCTAGGGGTGGATGCGACGAGAGCTGGTCCAGTAGCTTACAGGAGAAGTCCCAGCTTCCCCACATGGTGTGAAGCCCGGAATATCAGTATCCCCGTGTGCTTCCATTTGCTCACTTTCTAAATGTCCCATTCATACACACACACACACACACACACACCTTTCACTGCGATGTCTACCCTATTGAGTGTGATAGAGAAACTTGAGCCCTATTTCCACCCCCCCCCCCTTCTGCTCTCCACTATTCACAGTGTGCTCTATAAAACCCAACAGCAGTACTCTTTCTCTGGTCTCTTTCTGCTGTTTTTTTACACTCTTCCGTCACTCTGCAGAGCACTCTGTATGGCAGTTCACCAAATTGTACCACTTGTGTGGCCGCAAAGCAAAAGCCACGCTGGAGATCAGTTCAGGTCCATGGCAGAGACATGGACAGTGACTGGTTCTGGTAGTGTCCTCATCGGCCATGAAAATATATTCCGTCTAACTGTTGTGTTTTTTTTGTTTAAAAAAATATATATATTAATGTAAAAAGTATCAGTGGAAACAAAGAAGTGTCGGGCACATTAGTGGCAAGCAGCGGGCTGAGATTAACTAGAAAGTAGAGGATGGATGCAAGCCAGTCCATATATCGGAGACTGATGGGAGGATCAGGCCAACTTGCGATGATTGGCAGCTTTGGTATAGCCCAGCCCCCGATACTCTGGTAATCACTCGTCCCAGTGCTGTACTGAAACTCGTCCCAGTGCTGTACTGCAACATGCTCAAATCTCCATCTTCTAGAATTCATGTAGACTAGAGCAAGCGAAAAACTCCAACTGCAAACTGCAATATTGCGCGATGCCCTCTCGAAAAACAGTACATTTTGTAAATGGGGGTTGTCAAGGGGCATTAGCGGAGGTGAAGTAAAAGAAATAAGAGTTAATGTTCACATAGTTTATTAAAATAAAAATAGACTCTTGATCTGCCAATCACCACCACTCCGCCGATTCGCACAGCACTGCTGCATTCGGAATTTCACGGAAATAAGTTAAAGATTTGTTCAGCTCCTGTAGAATCTTCCTCCCAACAGCAAAACCTGCACAGGAAAGAAAAGAGGCAAAACTCAGGCAAAAGAATGGTGCTTGAAATCAGAAAAAGTGCAGTCTGGAATTATATATTGAGGTAACTTGGTTGAGTACACAAACCTAATGAGGCCGCACTCAAAATAGTCTGAGACACCGCTCACTCAAGAGAGTCCTCTCCTACTGATGCAGCACTCGTCTACAACGCTCCTGGGGAAGGGAACACCAAGACAACGGGAGATTTGCCTCGGGAGGATAGCTTAGGGGCAAAGTGCTCACCTTGGAAGCAAGATGACGCAGCGCAACACAGGTTCGATCCCCGGCGCTACGCTCAGAAACCTCAGCGTATTAAGCGTGTTATAAATAACCTATCATATCATAATGGATGCCTATGGGTGCGTTACAAAACCTTTTACACTAAACGTACATTTCATTATACATCATTAATAAAAATTGAAACACCACATCATCAAAATTCAAACTTCTAAAATCCGAAATGAATCCGTTATCGCCTATACGCAATATTTACCAGACTAAATGTGTCTAAAATGTATAATAGACAAATAAGAGCATTTCTGCGTTTCCTTGCCAATGTACCATCTCACACCATTCAGGGGAGCAGTTTCCTTTGCATCCCAATCTGCCATTTATTCAGAATAACTTACGTCTTCACCATCTCCATCATTGTGCTCCACTCTTCAGGAATCAATATTACACTCGGCCCCAGCTGGGCAGGGGACTTTTTAATAAGGCATAGCAATGTACAGGGCTCCCCCGGATACACAGCTTTCTCCAGCTGGTCTAGTTCCACTCGGCAATTGGGAACATGTTCTGTACACGAGTTATCTGTAGTAGAAGCATTAGGTCGTGTAGCTGCTATGCAGTGTGCTCCCCAGTTGCTTGTGCCAAGAGACAGCTCAATGTGCCCAATTTCAGAGACAGCCTCCTTGGACGCCAAGCGATTCAGTGGACCCAGGAGTTCCCAGCGCGTGCAGTGTGAATTTCTGGGAAGGTCAGGTTGGTGCCAGGGTTGCTGGTGATCAAATTCTGTACTGCACCCAGAGAGCACCAACTGCTTCCTTAAAGCCCAGACCTACATTTGCAAAACCAAGAACGGCCTTGACCAAATCATGAATGTTCTAATGATCTTCAGCCAGTAGGATGAGGAAGGACACCTCTTTGTAAGATGGGTAGTTGTATAGCTCCCACATGGCAAACTATTAAAACCTCCCTCTCTCCATCTCCCTGAACCCCCCACCCCCCCAGACTGTGGTCCTGGGACCGAGTACCTCACAGATGCGGGGCATTTATAGAAACAGCAACGCGGCCAACTGCTTTCTAGCACAATCCCTCGGGACCCTCACATCATCGTGCAGCTCTGCTGGATACAAACTTGCCAGCAGGAGTGCGGATATATTAACTGCATTGACATGTAAAAGATTGCCGCAGAAAACAGGGACAATTAAGGTAGACCCTCTCGTTATGTCTCGCATGAAAAAAAAAATCCATGGCAAGTACAACAAAAAAATAAATACAAATCTACTGTACCCAAGAGTGATATTTGGACATATTGCACCGCCCTCTTCCCCTCGGCCGAAAACGTGGTCCGATCGCCAAGATAGCCAGGACATTTACGTCAGTCAAGGTCTCCTATTTTGCCAACATGTGGGGTCATGCCTGCGCTGGATGCTCGGTCCACAACGCGTGCAGGCGTCAGCAGGTGCATATCCACTAAGCCCATGACAGTAGCATGCTCACAGCATGTATGCTGCCCATTACTGATTATAAGAAGTCTGCATGCAAAATGAAAAGCGGTTTGCTTTTTCAGTATGCCCAAATTCTTTTTCAGGAGAGGAATGGCTATGAAAACCCCAAAACATCCTTAGCATGCAGCTGCAAAAAAAGAAACCTGCCAGGGCTTGCAAAATCTACTAGCCCGCTCACGGTTAGGGAGGGGATTTTATGAAGGGAGTGTACCATTTGCAGACATCCATAGACCTTTTCGAATTTAAAAAGCCAAATTTGGTGCCATTATAGTGAACAAGGGGACCGGGGGGTGTCCCCCACGCCTGAGAAAAACAGACCCTGTGACGTCATTTCCCGTCCACTAAAGTGGCGAGAACCGGCGTTGCAGAGGGATGTAGGACTGACGGCAAACAACAAGGTGTGCCGCCATCAGGTAAGTAGGGGGGCGGGTGGGAGATCATTATTTCACAGTCTCGCATTTCGAATTCGAAATTGCGGGACTCTGTCAAATCACATATATCCCCATTTGCCTGGTACTCTGCCTTCCTGGCGAGTATGGGGAGGTTTCAAACTTGCATTTCACATTTTCTGCAAAAAACGTGTTAATTAATGACAAAAAACGTTCCCTATGCGTGGCTGGACGTTGGATGGCAGCATTGCACCAAATATGAAGTGTGCTTATGGTGACATGCACCATTTTGCAGCAAGCACTGGTAAATATTTTGTCACTCGCCACCATGGGGCGAATGCATTTACCTGAGGTAGAGTATGTAAACTAGAGAACTTGCCTTGATGTTAAATAAGGAGCGTGCCTTGATGTTAAATAAGGAGCGTGCCTCGATGTAAACTAAGGAACTTGCCTTGAAGGTCTAGAGGGATTTTAAGAATTTACAAGGCCTGAAACTGTTCTAGTTCGGCAACTTGATAAATGTGCTAATTTTAGGATAAGAACGCCTATTCAGTACATTCTTTCAACTGAAGTGCACATTCTTGAGTCAGTGGAATGGCATCACGAGCCTGTTTACATTTACCTAGTCTGATTCGGCTCAGGTGACGATGCTCAAAGCGAAACTGCACACTAGGTTTCCTCTACATGTAGAAATTGCCCTCTGCATGCACACAGGTGACCAATACTCTTGATAACAATTGTATTGTTTTGCTTAAAGTGAACTATTACTTGAGCAATCGAATATCGTAGGATTGCTCATATAATACAGTAACATTACCACTTATGTGAAGTTGGTTTTATTTATTTACTGCCATTCTCCCCCAAAGTCCTGTCACGTCGATCCTTATGCAATTGCTTCACCAGACACAAAGCCATCTGAAAATCAAGGCCTGCAGTCCTTGGAGCCCAGGCTTCCCCTCCACTCTGCAGGTTTCTTTCTTGCCTCTGCATCACTTACTCAAGTTTGTAAATCCCAGTTTCGCCCCCCCCCCCACTGCAATTTAACTGACACCCACTGCACTAAGCCCGTTCACCCACCTGTACATGCAGTTTTGAATCCCCTTCAATCACACCTTGTTACATCTTAATCAGCTATTCCGATAGACCCTCAACATCAGCAGCATTCAGGGCTCGGCCGACCCTCGCCCCATACTTTCTCATGCTTCTGCAGACGCCCTCTTTGTATACCAGCTTCTCACATGTCAGACAGGCATTCGTCCCCACGCTTAATCCGGGGTGGCTGGGAGCTCCCCATTACCATCCCATCCCTGGTGTGGATGCCACCAGTGCCGCAGATCAGGAGCAAGTCAGCTCACCCCACAGTTCAAAGTGGGTTAGTTTAGGTTCCAAAGCTTCCCAGAGTGGTCCAGAGTTTCTCTCAAATTCTTTTCCAATGAAGCAACATGAACAGACATGCCCAGATCATGTGCATAAACGTGCCTACATTAAGATAAGACTGTCTCTCCCACCCATTTTATTTCTCCGGGAAGTATTTTAAAAATTGTATAAGGCCGGTGCCTTCCCATTTAGCCCTCAACTTTGTTGTATTATTTGCAACTAGCAGGTGTACCCGCGCTTCGCACGGTAATTCCTACTTCAGTCCCAGTTTGAAGTTTATTCGATGAAAAAATATAGATGATGGCCGACATCTAGGGGCCAGAAGAACACGCGTCCAGGCCTCTGCAGCTTCATCAGCCTTTCCCCGCCACACCGACGACCCCTAGGTCTTGAAACTGGCCTTAGGGATTGCAGTGTTGAGGTAAGCCCTATAGTGCCAGCACTGGATTTAACAGAGCATCGGCTCCTTTGTAAGATGGCCGCCAAGGGGGATTCATTAGCCATTGTGCCCTGTGTGGCAGATCTGCCTCCTACTTCAGCGGATCGGCCACTGGGTGCCTGTTATCCTGTCCTGGGAGCCGGCAGGCGTTGCGGGCCTCACTCCAAGGGCCAACATCAATGGGCCAGAACACCACCTGTCCGGTCCCGTACAGCCTCCAGCAGTACTGCCTCCTAAGGTATGTGCCTTGCCGAATGCCTGTACTTACACCTCACACACATTTGTACTCTTGCTTAATAGCATCGGACCATACCTCCCCGTCCCTTGCTATAACACGCCATGACTCCTGCATATACTGTGTACCTATTCCATTGCTGCTCCCCACGTACACTTGAAGTAGTTCCCCCCGCACCAAGAGCTGTGGCCCTCAGAATATGTGTATACTAACCACCATCATCATCATGTGGTAACCATTTCATGTGTCTTGCCTCACGCTGCATATGTAGGCTGCCTGTTACCTTCCTGATTTGAATCGCTCCTCACACAATACACTTAAGCTGCCTGGCACCCACCTCCTTATGACATTTCCTGCCCAACTTGTTTGCATCCTACCTGACCTGCAGTCTAGTGCTGTTTATGCATCTTGACTGTCAGCAAACCACCTGATGTTGCCCCCCTGCTCCATGAGGCACAGCTTTGCCAGACTGTGCACCTACCTGATTTTGTCTCCTGCGTATCTGTATACATGATGTAGCCCCCCCCCCACGCACATCATGAGGCGTGGCTCTGCCAGATTATGCTTGTCAAGAACCACCTATATGCTGTAACCCCTATGCATTTAGCATGTTGATGAAGGTCATTCACACTTAATGTAACTAGCACCCTGATGCCTGAGGGTTTGGTACACTGCTATAAATGTAAAAATACATTAAAAATTAATTTTGCATGGTGGTTTGCATTTCCCAGATAACATGTGGAGGTGACTATGCGCCGTTCCTTATGGAGAGTTTGATTTGTCCCGGCAGGCCCTCCTCACTACTACTGCGTTGAGAATTTATTTTATGGGGAATTTCATTTGTACCCACAGGCCCCTCTTTGTTTACTGCAGTCATTGGTATACTATTATCCCTAAACCAATGCTGCTTTGTAGACAATATTACTGGTCTTTCCTGTAGGAGCTGGTGTGAACAAAATGGCTTAGTTTCTCAGTCTGGAGCAAGTCACATAAAGCCGACCATGAGAAAAGCATGAATCCCATGAATCGATTCCAGCTACTTTCAGTTGGAGCCTTGAGGTTGCGCAGCAACATTATTGGTGTCCAGATCTACAGCTGAGGCAGCAACGACCTCAACATAGTGCCGTACGTGTAGGGCTGAAGTGTGGAAGCTTTGCACTGTTGAGATGGCATACAGTCATCAACTTCCGTGGAAGTTTCTGTAATTATGAGAGATTTACCACGATGTGACGGACAACTACTGAAGAGACATGCACCGTTTCCCCATCACCCACATTACGACAAAAGCACTGTTTTGTGTCACCCGCATGACTTCAGAAGTGAGTGCCACCAATGGCAGATAGAATGCTGCTAGTGTGGAAAGTTTAGGAACAGTGCACTGCTGACGTTTACATAGAACTATGGCACGGAGAGCCATATGGCAGGGGTAAGCGTTGCAGACTGCTTAAAAGACAAATTTGAAAAACGTATATCATACTTTTTACACCGTCTACATCATGGAACCTACCCACATGCCAAATTTCAGGTTTGACACACATTATATAATGAGAGAAAGATTACCCTATGTAGTGTAGAAGTGGGTTTTGACAGAACCATAGTTTCTCCTACCACTGACTCTAGCAGTGCAGACTCAGTGTAGTCATATTGTCCACCTACCTTTTGATGAACAGAGTATCATAGCTGCAAGTACAGAATTGGGCCCTTCGAATTGTATTCATCTTTTAACTCCTTAAATGATTCATCTGCCCCCGACCGATTATGTTCCCCAATTTTTATTTTTATGTACCCTCAAAGCATGTACCGGGCTTCATTTCCGATTCTGCCTCCCTCTAGCCATATTGGCCGATCCTTCCAGTCCATGTGAATCCAGATGTTTGCCACCTTCGTACGAGTTGTAAAATAGCATATGTAAAGCTCTGGTAGGTCCACACCTCCCTCCCTGAGCACAGATCTGCTCATTATCTTCAACTGTACTTTAGGCAAATTGTGAGGGGTGGACTGTAGTACATATACGAATTTAGAAAACAAAAAGGGCAACACCTCCCTACTCTTCCCCCCCCAGGTGTGAGGGGCAGAGTTGACCATTGCCCCACATCTACAGCATCCACTTTAATTCATAGACATCGTCCTCAGTTGTGATGATCTGGATACCTGGGTATTGAAAGGCATTTGCTTCTCTTAATCTTGAGCTTTTCTTACCATAGGGATATCTTTGTTAACTATAGAATTTTAGGCTGGACCCCTGACAGTTATTTCATAGGCCGCTATGACCCCCGTGCTCTTTTAATGAAGTGCATGGTTCAATGGGCAGATAGCCGAAGCGGACTCAGGTATAGGAGGAGACTGTACCAGATCCTCTGCTCTGCCTACGAACAGATTACCTCCAGAAAGGAATCTGTTACTCATCCAATGGTTCAACGACTATTGAGAACAGCAACAGGAAAGATGACAACTTGAGTGCCTCTCACTAACAGTATACCTGTCAATCTTACTGCGGACAGCTGATCAGTGAATAGAAGCTTTACCACTCCAGGTCATAGAGCCCATAATCCTGTAACTTCAACAGCTCTCCCTCCTGCATCTTCCTGTGCGCCTAGCATTGTCCAAGAAAGCAATTGCTTGATTAGAATAGCCACCCAAAATGACCCCTGCATAGAAACCGGCACAGCAGACACTCGAATTGTAGGCAGGCCCAAGAAACCCACATGTCTTGTCTGGTTTGTGTTGAGTTATCAAGCAATAGCCCATCCCTCTTTTAATCATTACATATTCTGTTCACATTCCAAGACATGCTTGCAAGCTTTGCTTCAGCCATCCAATTAACTGCAATAGGCTGCAGGATTAGCCCAATAACACCCCCGGCTCCCCCAGTGAAAGAGCAAACAACTTGATCCAGGCAGGCAAACAGCTGGTGTCACAACCTTTAACGTACAAACAAACCTAATCCATCACAACTCCCCTCTTCTCCATACTCCCGCCTATGTTGACGCATCTGTCACCTGTAGTCCCTTAAACGCCACTAATGCAGTGAAAAATCCCAACAGGTCAGAAATCTCCATATAAAAGAGTATCCTCTTGTGGGTTGCTCTCATCTCACTGTACTCCAAGGGGTTTCCCAAATCAATCTGTGCCATCATCCTTGGCCAGCATCAAATGTTCTGTCTTCAGATGTCATGGATTCAGGAGAAGCATCTGGGTCCACTTGAGAGTGCTGTGGGGTGGGTAGGGCGTACAGGGCGGTGGAGAGGCTGAGGGCCTGCCTTTCTCCCCAGCTGCCCCACACTTCCCGCAGCAAATCGAAAAACCAAGTCAGACCATTCATAGTTTGAAGTTTGGCTAGTAAAACTAATACAGACTTTTTGTTTCTCAACATGCCTCAAATGATGTTCTCCGTTTCGGCACTGCCTTCTTATAGCCCCTAGGGAGGTCCTTCGTGCAAGTCACTGTTCAGGGCCATTTGGCATGCCTTTTGGAGCAATACATCTGTCGCTGTAATTAAGGAGGATGTCCACCACAGCCCTGGGATGAGCACAAGGAGGTGTAGGTATTGCTGGGACCCTGAAAGCCTGTTCAATTGATACAAGTTACAGTCTTTCTTCCCATGTTGGTTGATAAATCATCCTTTTGAGAAACAGCATCATCAACCTTTCTTGCATTTCTTTCGCAGAGGCCCGTAATTCGGCAATTGTTTCACCACCATTAACCCTCAGCTTCCCTGGCAAATCATGTCCAGTTGGCAGCTCTTGCTATTGCAGCAGTTATCACTGCAGTGTAATCTCACAGAGGCTCCAGCATATGGAGGATGGATTTCTACCAAGCTGGCATTGCATGACTGCACTGTTCCTCACATATTCAGGAGACTGTAGGAACCGCTCGATCAATTCCCCTGTGGTTCCTACTTTGAAGCCCTTCACCACACAAGGGGGCCTGCTGGCAAATCCTAAGACTCGATAAGAGCTGCAGAGGAAGGTAACCAAGGCCCTGGGGTTGGCTTGGCACCTGTGCCTTCAGCACATGTCCATTGCCCATTGCCACAGCTTCCATTCGGGATCAACGAGGCCAAGGAGCGTTCTGAAACTCTAGGAAAAGGGGAGTACATCTATTGCCAACATTACACCAAGGTTGTTATTGACCAGGTGGAGTTTTTCATGTTTTCGATTTTGTGACATGTTGAAAAGCCTCAACAATGGTGGGCTGCACATTGAAGGGGAAATAGTTGCATGTGGTCCGTGGGACCTGCAAGTAAACATGACGTTTCCAAGAGGGATTGTACACAATGGTGGTGCAAATGTGGCCATTGCCTGCAGTCGAGTGGTGGGCTGCCTCGTCCCCTTTTCCAAGCATGCAGATGATGCAGTCTAATGTGGGCCCACTGGTACCTGGCCTCCCTTGCAAGACCCTTTTCACATGGGAAAAGTGCATATTGCCTTTCTGTGGCAAACTAGCTTCACACTATCCAAGATACACATGGCTTTTCAAACAAGCCCGAATTGCTCCAGCATCTTCAAACTCCAACCACTGACTGTTCAGAATTTCTACTTACTTGCTTGCTTTTATTTAAAGTATGCGGACTATCAGAGTAGACCCTCATATGTAGAACTTCAGGAAAAACCTCTAAAGTTCGACCTTGCCAACACTTGGAAATTCTAAGGGTTCCAGTTATGCTTAATCTATCATTGCAAGTGCAGATGGATGGCTTTGGGTCACCTGATTGACTCCCATCTGACAATTGGGCCAATCAGGTCATCATAAACTGGTCAGCAGTCTAGACTGGTCAACTGGTAAAAGTGGTCGACCAGTTGAAGGTTTATTTGGGGCGAGGCAGGCAGCGTGGCTACTCGCACACCCTGTGCTTCCTCCGGCTTCTGCTCCTTCTCTCTTCTGGCTCCAATTGCATGCAATTCTCTTCCCCCAGACAACCATGAAACGGTCCACACCAATTTATTGAAAACCAAACGTAAAGCCTACCTCCTCGCATCAGAGTTAACCTCTTTTTTTTTTTTAACTTTGTTTATTTTAAATCAAGGCAGAATGATAAATACAGACATTATATGCAAGGGTTATCTCAGCAAGTTGACCCCCAGTCTTTAGACCCCCCCTGTGTCTTCTCTCTCTATCCTCCTCCCTGGGTTATCAGTCCCACAAGCTCTGCGAGCGGGCTCCTCCCGCCCGGGCGGTCGGGCCGGAGCCTCAGCGGTCAAGAGTCTTCCTCCGGGCTCGCCTGGTTCGTCAAGATCCAGAGGGCTCTGGCAGGCCTATAGGTCAGGTCGGGGAAGCGCTGGTCGAATTCCAGGACTGGGGCCCAGATGTTCTGAAAGCGGTGTAGCATCCCCGCTCGTGCTGCCGTTACCTTCTCCGCTATCAGAATGTCCCATATTTTGGTCCACCATTGGGCAATGTGGGGGCCTTCCGGGGAATTCCAGGTTCGGGCCACCACCGTTTTCCCTGCCAGTAGGCAGTGAGTCAATAGTTTCGATCTGGGTCCGGAGCGCGGGTAGATCCCGGGAATTGGAGCTCCTAACAGGATCGGCTCCGGTTTCAAGGGAATCATTGTTCCGGTAATCAGCGAAATAGACTCTAGACAAGCTTTCCAGAACGGTCGGATCTTCGGGCAGTCCCACCACATATGGAAGAAAGAGCCAGGGAGGCCGCATCCTCTCCAGCAAGCGTGGTCTATCTGGGGGTTCATATGGTGGAGTCTGAGGGGCGAATAGTACCATCGCAGCATGATTTTGTATGCGCATTCTCTGTTGGTGATGCAGGTGGATGCGGTATGTGTTCGGGTCCATATGTCCACCCAGGTTTGATCCTCTATCGGGTGTCCCAGGTCCGCTTCCCATTGGGCCATACATCGGGTTCTTGTGGTTAGGAAGTCGCTTAAGAAGCGTCTGTAGAGGGTGGATACGCTGCCGCGAGTCGGAAGGTCTCCTAGGGTGAGTTCCAGGGCAGTGGGAGGACGGGTCGCTGCTTGCAAGGTTTGGGGGTGTGAGCACCAGTGGCGTAGTTGGATATAAGTAAATCTGTCACATTCCCGAAGTTGGAACTTCTCCTTACATTGGGCGAAAGTGAGCGGTTTCTCCCCTGTATACAGCTGGTCTATGGTTTCTAGCCCACCTTTGGTCCAATTTTGGAAATTGCGGGGATGCATGCCCGGTGCGAACATTGGGTTGAGAAAGACCGGGGAGCGTGGGCTCAGTCCTCTTGGAACTCCCTTTCGTTTCAGCGCCCAGTCCCAAGTGCTAAGGGTGTGTTTGGTCGACAGCAGGAGCTCTCCCCCATGGGACCTGAGGGGGGGCGGGATGTGTGGCAGAAATCGAAGAGGCAGGGGGGTCCGCGACTGTTCCAGCTCCACCCATCTCGGGCGGTCTGTCGTATTTTGCCAGGCCTGGACCCGGGCCAGTTGGGCTGCCACTCTGTAGGCCTGAAGGTCTGGAACCCCCAGTCCCCCCAGTTTGGGACTCCCCAGCATAGTTCTGAGAGGGATTCTCGCTTTCTTACCTCTCCAGATAAAGTTCAGCATTTTCCTCTGGATCCCTCGGAGAATCGGAGTGGGGATTGCCACTGGCAGTGAGGCGCATATGTATAAAAATCTCGGGAGAAGGTTCATCTTGCATGCCGTGATGCGTCCAAGCAGCGAAATCTCCTGGGTCCCCCATCGCTTCAAGTCGCCCTCCAGTTCCTTGAGAAATCGGGGAAAATTGGATTTGTACGTCTCTTTTGGATCAGCTGGAATGTAAACCCCCAAATAGGGGATGGCGCTCCTTTCCCATATTATCGGGCACATCCTAGTCAGCGGTTCTCGCTCTGCTGGGGTGAGGCCAATGCCCAAGGCAGAAGATTTATCGAAGTTTATGGTGAGGCCCGAGACTTCGCCATAGCTGGTGATTTCGCGAATCGCATGTTCAAGCGATGAGGGGGCCTCCGAGATCGTAAGTAAAATGTCATCCGCATATAGGGCAAGTTTATGATGTGAAGGGCCGCTTGTTATGCCCTTGATTTGGTCATTCCGCCTAATTTTTAGTGCAAAGGGCTCCATGGTGAGTGCCAAAAGCAAGGGCGACAGCCCTGCCGAGTCCCGCATGACAAGGGGATTGGAGCCGAGAAGTGGCCGTTGATCCTCAGGCTTGTTGTAGGTCGATCATAGTTGGCCAGCACCATCGTTCGAAACGCCGGTCCGAAGCCGAAGGCCCCTAAAGTGTGTCCCATAAACGTCCAATCCACCCTATCAAACGCCTTAGCTGCATCGAGGGCCACCAGGATTAGTTTTTGGGAGTTCCGGGAGGCGAGGTCCACCAGGTTCAGGGTTCTCCGGATATTATCGCCTGCGGTCCGGTGCCGGATAAACCCAGCCTGGTCTGGATGAATGATATTCGGCAGGATGCGATTCAAGCGGGTCGCCAAAATTTGCGAGTAAATGTTCGCATCTATGTTCAAGAGTGCGATGGGTCTATAAGAAGTTATGCTTCTTGGGTCTTTTCCAGGTTTAGGCAGAAGGATGGTGGTCGATTCCTGCATCGATGGGGTCACCGCCCCCGTTTCCCTGAAGGAGTTGAATAGGGTGGTGAGATGGGGGGTCAGTTGCGACCTGAATAGTTTGTAAAACCTGGTTGAAAAGCCATCCGGGCCAGGGGCCCGTGATTTGAGAGATTTGATGGCGTCCTCAATTTCCTCCCCCGTGATGGGCTCCTCCAGTTCATCTCTCATTGCGTCGGAGAGCTGGGGCACCTCTGCCTGCCGAAGGTATTCCTTCTGTTGCGCTGGGTTTCGTGGGGTTGCCTTCACGGTTTGGGCCAAGTGCTCAATCGCGAGGCGTTGCTTCTCGGGTTCTGAGTATAGTATGACCCCGTTGGTGTCTCGCAGGCCCATGAACGCGATGCTGCGTCTTTGCTTGGCTAATTTGGCCACCAGGAACCTGTTCGCTTTGTTGCCCTTCGCATGATACGACTGTTTGACCTTCGCCATTAGTTGGGCGGTTTGTTCCGCGTAATGGGCCTCCAGTCTTTTCCGTGCCGTGCGAATGGCCCGTTGTGTTCTGGGGGACCAGCCTTTCTCCTTGTGGAGTGCCTCGGCCTCTCAATTCGAGCTCCAGGGCCGTCCGGGTTCGTCGTCTATCTCAATGGTAGGCCGCACCCTGGGCTATCAGGGAGCCCCCGATTACTGCCTTCATGGCGTCCCAGTTGTTTGCTAATGAGGTGTCCGAGGCCGGGTTTTCCACAAAGAAGTTCTTTATTTCCGTTGCGATCTTGTCTCTGGTGGCCATGTCGTTGAGGATTGGGTCGTATAGCATCCATTTGCGCGGGGTGGTGGGGTCAGGGTTCTGAACCCGAAGCTCCAGGAGCACTGGAGCGTGGTCGGAGATCGCTCTTGTGCCGATAGTGACCTTCTTAACTGAAGGGAACGTGTGAGGTGAAATCAGGAATAGGTCAATCCTTGAGAAGGTGCGGTGGACATACGAGTAAAAGGAGAAGTCCTTATCATCGGGGTGAAACACCCGCCATGAGTCTATTATCTCCAGGGTCCTAAAGAGACGAAGGAGGCTGAGTGCTTGGGCGTAGTCGCCTGGGGTCGGGGGGTGTGATCGATCTTTAGTGGGGTCAGGGACCCCGTTGAAGTCCCCACCGACGATCGTTTGGCCCTCCACGAAGTTGGCGAGCGATGTGCCCAGGGCGTCATAAAAATGTGATTGTCCAGAGTTGGGGGCGTATACTGAAACGAGGGTGTACAGGTCTCCCAACAGGAGACATTTGATCGCTATAAATCGGCCTTCTGGGCATGTCTTTGTTGCCAGAATCTGTGGGTTCAAGTCTTTCCTGAAGAGAATCGCCGTGCCTCCTTTTTGCTTGTGCCGGAGGCAAAGAATTGAAGCGGAAATAGCCGAGACCGAAGGCGGGATACATCAGCGGGCAACAGATGGGTCTCTTGAAGCATGGCAATCGCGGCCTCCTCGTCGTGGAGTTTTAATAGAATTGTCTTTCGCTTGTTAGGAGAATTCAAGCCATTAACATTCAGGGAGAGGATCCGAAGCGACTGAAAGTCCTCTGAGGGCTCACTCTCCGTTCCCTGTGTTGGGGGGGGTTTCGGAAGCACTCACAAAATCATTCTGCACTTGAGGTTTTAACGCGAAATCCCAACGGGGGATCGCAACTTTAACAAGGCGGTAGACCGACTTTGTTAGTACGGTCGCACCTAAGGCCAACAGGGCCAATTGTCCCATACTGTGGGTTCCCAAGGAACAGAAGATGGAAAGTATCCTTGGGGTGGGTATGAGCCATGGGAATGCCCCGCCACCGTTGTGTACAAAAGAGGTTGGCATGTAGGTAGCGGGTTCTAATTCAGACGAGCATATCTGTGTCCCGGCTAGCTCATTGACGGAGCCTGGGACCGTGGAGGCGTCCACGTTCATCACTTCTTGTTGTTTCGTTGTATCGACGACCAAGGCGTGCGTTTAGCTTTTGGGGAGGGAGGCGGACCAGGATTCTCAGTCCCCTCTAAGAGTGGCGTGGGAGGGTCCCGGGGAGCGATCGAGTGCAAGATTTTCTCCGCGTCTTCCAGGTGGCTGATTCGGCGTAGGGTGCCATTATATGTGAATTGAAGAGCTGTCGGGAACAGCCATCTGTAACGGATCTGTTGCTCCTGGAGGAATAATGTCAGAGGCCGAAGTGCTCTTCTTTTCTGGAGCGTGAGTGCCGAAAGGTCCTGGTAAATTTGAAGAGGGGTGCCCTGGAAAGTGATCTCTTCACCTTGGCGGCTGATCGCTGATATCGCTTCTTTCGTTGTAAAGAAGTGGACCCTAGTGATCACGTCTGGAAGGGGGTCCGAATCTGTCCCGCGGCGCTGGCGAAGCCTGTGGGTGCGGTCCAATATGAGCCGAGATTTGTCCAGATCTGGAAGTAGAGCCTCAAAGAAGTTTGCCACGTAGTCCGCTAGCTTGTTATCGGGGACGGAGGATGGGATGCCCCGGATGCGGAGATTATTGCGTCGGGCCCTATTTTCGAGATCTTCCTGTTTAAATTCCATGATCTCGCATTTGTGATGCAGGGAATCGATCGATTTTTGCATTTCCCCCAGAGCGGTGGTGTGCTCCTGGGCATGATCTTCGATCTCTCCAAACCTCTGCTCGAGTTCTGTGACTCTCTGATCTGTTTGGTCAACTTTGGTGGCGAGTTCCGAGAGGCAAGCGCGGAACTCAGATTTGATGTCCGCCATGAAGGCTATTAGGTCTCCTTTAGTGGCAAGCTCGCCCCTGTCCTCTTGCTGCTTCTGTGGGGTCGGTTTGGGAGGTTCCTGTTTCTTGGGTTTCTCTGTAGCCGTAAACATGGCGGAGATATCCGTGCCTTTGCTCACTTTTGTTTGTCTCGACATGTTGCTCACGCCAAACAGTTCCAGTCGGGAGACTAGCGGCAAGGCCCAGGACGGTGGGAGATGGCAGCTGGAGAACTCCGTCACCCTGGCCTTCGCTCCGGGTCAGGTGTAGATGGGTGGGCAGGGGCGCCCCAGGGAGGGTGGAACGGGGAGAAGGACTTCGGTAGGGCTGATCCAAGATGGCCGCAGTGGTCCCGACTTGATCTGCAAAGTAGGGAGAGGAGTGGGGACCTGCTCTCGGTAGCAACCCAGAAGGCATCCAGGCTGCCCAACCGAAATCAGGGGATTCTATATTAGGTACCGCTCCTCCTCTCCGGCTCTTCTGCCTCCCAAGGTCCCACTACCAACAGGTGCGGAGCGTGCTGCTGAGCCCCGGTACGGCGGCCATCTTAGTTTCGTCCGTCGGGTACGGGAGAGAAGTTCAGCTTCAAATTTCTAGTAGAACGCCGCCACGGTCGAAGACGGTGTTTAGCCAGGTTATGGCATGTCGGTTCCGGTCGCTGTAGATGGCATTAGCGACACGAAACCCCGCCTAGAACCGCCAGATTTCGACGGCGGCGGCGGACATCCCACGGGCGGCCTCAGAGGAGCGACCACATCGATGGCGCTCCAAGCCACGCCCCCAGAGTTAACCTCTTAACCTATCACTCCTCTACATGGCAGCTAACATTCCCCCCCCCCCTCTCGCTCGCTCTAAACTGCCTGTCCCTCCATTTCTCTACCTCCACTCTAGCACTTCACCCATCATGGCCACATCCTGCTGTACAACTGGCAGTACCACCTACTTGCACTTCACAAGCATTGACAATGCCAAAAATTCAGACTTTAATGTAGGCATGGAAAAAGGCACTTGCCCGTCACAGCAGTAGTGGGCAGTAGTGGTGGTTGTATTATCTATTGTTGGTACCAGGTGCAAAATGGTGCGAGTACCTGGGCATCTAATAGCAGTGCCCGGCAAAAGCTTAAAACGTATGCACAAGCCAAAATTGTGGGCTTTGCCAATACTAGTTTTTAACAGGCATTCAGTGAAAGATACACAGAGTGCTTATAAATAGAATGGCTGAAGGTAGGCCTGGTAAGCCATGTGTACCACACCAGTAGCGCGTTTGAAACTCTGAGTCATTAACTCTCAGAAGACTGCTTAGAACAAACACTGATGCAAGGCTTAATTTATTTTTATAACGCGCTTAATAGCCGAGTTCGGTTTTCCAAGTGCAGATCCGAGATTAGGACCTCTGTTGCTCTGCACGAGAGAGAGAGCTCAGCGTTCCCATGAGCAGGTGTTCTGGGCGGGCAGAGGCAGGAAGGGCATGGCCATGGGTGGGCACATAAATACCTACAGACTATGCATCCCTGCTCATACGTCATTCCTCCCCATCTGTACTGCAATAGTTTTGGCAACACCCGAGCCCCAACTAAACACACACAGAACAGAGGGTAGAATTGGAGATTTGCATGCTGCACTCTAAACCGTACATAATAACGGAGGCCCAGTTGAGATGGATACTAACAAACAGGATTATGTAGTTTCATTCCCATAAACCCTCAGCCCAAGAGGATTCCTGCCTCTCAAACAACTAGAACACATCTCCATTGAGGTCCTCGGACTCTTAAGTAAACCCGGTCCGGGGCTTTGGCTTCCAGGACAGCAGTGCTTGAAATCGTATCGTCACTTAAACATACTCCTAGTTCCTTCCAGCTCCCACTTATAGGACCTGGTCGCACAGGGCCCATGAGAGCAAGAAGAAGGGCTTTGCCCTCTGCAGTTTCGTGAGCATGGTTTCAACACATCCAGGCTCACCATGATATTGGGAATGGCACAAAAGCCTGACGCCTGCTGAGCCAAAGATAGTCTGTGTCCTTCAGCACGTTGTACAAATACAACGTGGCATGGTCAAGTATTTCATTTACTATGCACGTTCACTACATGTAGTACAGGGTATTACCCAAATTGTTCGTTTACAATTGTTCGAATGAACAATTGACCGAATTTAAAGGGTCACAATTGACCGATATATATATATATATATATATATGGTGTTGGGGGGTTTGGCGTTGGGTGGGGATTTGTGGGGGGTTTCCCCCCACATATATGGTACAATTGACCTTCACAATTCAGTCAATTGTGAAAAGGTCAATTGTCATTCAAACAGTTGTACAACGAACAATTCGTATACAACCGTAGTACAGCGCCCAATAGCATACACACGAGTCCCACACAAAATGTGGTCCAGCCATCACAGTCTCTACCTTACACATGTACATTGCGTGCAAAGTATGGCAGCGCCCCCAACCATAGGCAGTAGCTGTAGCGGTTTATACACTTCTCATTCTGGGTACATTCCTCTTATAGCGCTGTGCTCCATAGACCCTAAAAACCAGGCTCTTTATCTAAAGACCATATCCCTATGACAGCTGTACCTACTTATGTCAATATGTATAAGAAACCTATTTGTACTGCATCCTGTTACCTGTATAAGAATAAATGTTGTGAACAACCGTAACGTATCAAACTGTAACCTAACAAATGTATCTAAGCATTCTTTCTTGGGCCGCTTATTGTAACCCTCAAGCAAGCCTCCTTAAGTTTCCTTAAAGCACCTCGTTGCCTGTGGGCTGTAGTGCGCTCTACAAATACAAAATAGCATACAAGTGAGTCCCACGAAAACATTTGCACCAGTCACCACATAGACTATCATATTGAATAACACATCATTATCATTAACATCATTAATACACTCTGCTTCTGCTCGACCTACTCTCCAGCTTCCAACGTCTCCACACTAGACATCTGTGCAATGCCTAAACTACAATTTCTGATGCATGCAGTGTGCTGCTCCCCTGATCTTTCCGACCGTAGTCTGCTGGGGGCCTTGCTTCCATACAGTGCTTCAACACCACTACAGATGACAGAAGGCGCGATACAAAAATACAACGAAACAAGATAACAAACAAGAAACTAAACCAGAGGAAGCTTTACAGTTTCCAGACAACGCCTGAAGAAAATACAGACCCAAAATACATGACTGCAGAGCCTTCTGATGTATTACTTCAGACAGGCAACACTAGCCTAAGCTAAATGCCCTGCTTTTGGCCACACCCAGCAAAATTGGGCCATGCTCTTTTCAAACCCTGCCCCCTCGGTCTCTTGTAGCACCGTCACTACCTGCTCATTCTTATCAATAGCTCACTGAGAGATGCACTTATTACCAGGCCTCCAGATAAGAGTTGTCGTACCAGCCTTTTTACACATTAAAATCATGCAAATACACCGATTTTATCTTTATGTGTGTATTTATTTACGCACAATTGGTGAGCAGAGGGAAGGTGACTTGACCAAAAAAAAAAAAAAAAAAAACAGCATCTGGTTGGTTATCTGCCTGGATGAAACTGGAGACCCATAGGGAAGTAGTCTGAAAAGACGCCATTTGCTCTCTTAACTGTGTGCAACAAGCATTTCTGAAAGATACAGCAGTGAGATATTTGGTTCTGCAGCGCAAGACTGAAAACTCAGTAACAATTGGGAAGTATCCTTTGTAACAAAGAAATTACTTTTTAAAATTAATATGGCATGCTTGCCTTGTACTAAGAGTTCCGGCGTTGTGTGCATTCATCATCAGGCCGCATCTATATGGTGTCTACATACACATTAGTGTGTAGGAGAAGGCTTACCACACATATAATGCATTGTTTGAAGCCAGACATCTTTGCTACACAACTGTTTTCTTTCTAATGTGTTCTATTCCTCTTCAAGTTTATTCATGTTTTGGTTGCCTATTGCATACATGTTGCACTCTTTTGCAGGCAAATCACTTACTCTTCCAATTTAATGTACACTGTAATTGTACAAAGTGTGTAAAATACTCCAACCTCAAACCCTTATCTGAGGCACAGGTGGGTATCGAATGTCTACTTCCTTAACTTGGAGCCAATGTGGTAAATGGTGCTATAAATTGTAAGAGGCAGCAGGGCCCTTGCTCAAGATTGAGTGATCCATTTCACCAATCACAGGTTTCACAGCTTCAAGACTACAATACAAAACATTCAATCCCTGACTCAGCGACCTATGCAAGCACTGCGACAAAAACAATGATGGTTACACTTGTAACTGGAAAAAACTAAGCAAGACATGTTCCAGTAATGGTAATCCAGGCAGGTATTTAACTGTATGTAGTGGTTCATGAAGTCTTCCTTCAACTTCTAAGCACTGATTATTATTACCTCAGCCTACTTACCAAACTCTGAAGGGTGCAAGGCAAACTGCCCAGTCAACATTTGACCATGAGATTCGTTACATGCAAGGGAAGCTAGAGTGTTTTCCACTGGTGAGAGGGCGCTTGTGCTACTGTGCTCTGTGCTTCATCTATTAATTGTGAGCGAAAACCTACTCTTTCTGTCACATTGTGGATCACCATCGCGGGAGAACGTTTCCATAAACATTTTGCACGTGCCGTCTGGCTTTTTACTCTCTTGCAAAGGACAAAACTAATGTTTACTACCTTGAAATTGCATTTATCTCAAAGTTTAAAAATAGGGAGTAAAATACTCCTACCACAAAATATTATCTGGAGCACAGCTTGCTACTGCGAGCAATGATTTCCTGCAGATATGAATGCTAGCACGTCAAAAGAGTCTTTTAGAATTCAATACCATTAAATTGTGGAATGGAAACGCCTGTTATTTAGTGCACCCAACACATACTTCCAACTTTATTATTAGACTCATGCCATTCAAAAAAAAGGGAGAAAATCCTCCCTAAATATCCTGGCTAGGAGACCTCCTGTTGTAGATCAAACTAGGAAGCCCACAGAACAATGTACCCTTTCCCACCCCTCCAAGCAGTGCCTCCTCCCCCTTATACACATGCTGAGGAACACCACCAGGACAAATAAAAGCACTAGGTCCTGCTCTGCCAGCTCTGGCCTCCGGTTCTCCAAGAGGAGGCTGCCAGCTTCCTGGGTGCGAGTGCTGTCACCGCCATTCTCCAGGGAGCAAGGACAGACGTCATTACCCCAGAGACACCCCTCTCCCCTCCATACTCACAAACCAAACCTCCAAGAAAGGGCTGTACTACATGCCCTGCAAAGGAAAAGGATGCGTCATATCAGTACGCACGTGTTGTGAAGAATCTGAAGGAAGCACGTGTGTGTTCAAATGGGAAACTCTGCTTTCTCAACGTTGCAACATCAGCATAGAAGATTAACCATCACTGTGCAGACGCAATAGCTGTTGTAATGACGTGTCTTACATTTTATATGTCCTGACATTAAAGGGAGCTCGCGAGCTCAAAGAGTTCCCATGATAAAGAGGTTTGGGTGGGGAGCGGCAGGAAAGGGTGGGAATAGCCATTGCAATTAGCATGGATATGGGCAGGCAATGGTTAAGCATATAACCAAACACCACCTATACACGGTGTGTCCCTCGTCACATGCCATTACGCACTCTGTACTCAAATGCAATATTTTGGGCTTTATAGGTGTCACAAGTGACGCCCAATATCCCAAACTGAAAATGGCCAAGGTTGGTTGTCCTTAATCTATGTATGCCCACTTCTGAGTTGACCCGGGTGACTGTTCCATTTACTCCCCTCAGCAGCCTGGTCAGAATGCCCCACACAATCACCCCATTGTAAGAAGCTCATTGCTACCCTTCAAATCTCATTTCTTAAACATTGTACGTTACTTCATGTTCAAAAGATAAATTGTTCCTCATGTATATAAAGTGTTCAGGTCTTGGAGGAGAAGGTTTCCTTGTGTGAGGAGAAGGTTTCCTTGTGTTGCCTGAGGTGGGAACAGTCCTCAGGGAACGGCTCAAAGGAAGAGGATATGAAGCGGGCAGACAAGGAGTGTGTCACTGCAGTATGCAGAAGGGAAGGTGGCAGGGCATTCTGATGGGGCATGTAGGTTGTCCTTGTACTAGAGAGGGAGGAAGGAAAGCTGGTGAGGTGTCGTGGGACGACCCGCAGGTCCAAGATGTCAATGCAGAAGGAGGGCATTTTAGCATCAGGTACCCTATATGGAGCTTCCTAGACAATGCCTTGGCAGCTACTCAGCAGGGAGTGCTTGCGGCAAAAGTGCAGAGGAGATGGACAAGGAAAATGTGCATGTCGTGCTGCAGGTGACATAAGGGAAGGACTCATTGGTGGTCCTACAGAGGATGGCTTAGGAGGAGGAAGAGACTGAAGCCTCTGCACTTGTGCCTGCCCTTGCAGAGGGGGCAAGGTAGGCACGTGTCCCTTGACTGGTTTCAGACAGGACAAGGGACATTCCAATACCAGACAGTGCTTACTTCATCACTGGCCAGAGATAACTTTAGCATGCCAAAGAGGAGGACAGGGTGAAGCAAGGCACTGTAGCATGTAACATTTGTAAGAGGCCAGTGATTGGTTGCTCCTTTGGAGCCCAACCTATGTCCAAACATGTGAAACAGAGGCGTGGTCTCGCTAGTTCTAATGTACACAAGTCAGCTTCCTGAGACCATTCTTCCAAGGCACAGTCCGCTGTGGAGAATGACAACGAGGGAATTTCCAACAGGAGGACACATGCTGGTCCTGGATGCACCACCATAGACAGGCAGGTGAGGCAGCTACCAGATAGTTCACCTCCCCCCCCTCCCCCCAAGGGGTAGGGGGGGGAACACTGCGGATGGATCTCATGGGGAGGGAATCCCCACTGGGACTAGCGACAACCTGAGAAGAACATGGTATCCCCATAACGCAACGTATCACAACACACCTTCCTACCCCTCCCCCACCCTCAACACCAAGCCTATCCCTAATATTCCCATATGTTTTTGTATATTTATAATTATAGGAAGTACTGGGACGAGGAAGAGTGTAGACTCCCCAGAGAAAGGGAATACCATAATTACTGAGACAAAGGAGAAACCAATTAACCCACTAGGAGATCTCCAAGTTGGTACTAAGACGAAGAGGGGAGGAGCCATGCAGATGGCCCAGCAGAACCAAAGTGGGCATTCTAGTTGCATCAGAGGAGGTATGGAGAAAAAAAAAAAAAGTCTATAAAAAGGGAAGGAGGACAACCAATGTGGACAGACACTCCCTGGAGGAACGGACAGATTCGAAACTGGCTGTACAAAAAAAAAAAAAAAAATGTGCAGAGGCCGGGACGCTTGCCCGCCAGAAGGGACGTCCCTGACAGGTCCATCGTGGTCACACCCAGGAAGGAGGCAGAGACGAGGGCAGCCTACCGAACAGGAGTGCTGGAACAAATGGTCAGGACAAGAGAGACAGCACAGGAGCAGGGGGAACACTGCAGAGCCACCATAGCCCCTGGAGAGAACATGAGAAACCCGAGCAGGGAGAAGCCCACGGACAACCAGAGATCACCGGTAAGCACCCGGAAGAGGTCTGGGTGGCCGAGACAGTTAGTGGGACCACCAAAGGTAAAAAAAAGTCAGGACAGGTCTGGGACCAGCACCCAATAACAAACTGCCTCCAAAGTCATAGCGGCACCTGGCAGGCTAATATACCAGGTCGGGCAAAGTCCTGAAAAGGGGAATACAGGGCTGGGCCCCGTACCGAGTCAAGAAGAGCATCCAGAAGCATCTTCTTCAGAGCAGTACCTGGCAGGGTTTGTGAACTAGGTCTGCCAAACCCTAGAGAAACCCAAAAACGGTTCTGGGCCCTGCACCGGAAAGCATAAGAAAGACTAGGGGAAGGGAGATATTCCCCTGGGATTGGGAACCTTGAGAAAGGCCACGGGAAGGGAGACATTCCCCCCTGGCACTCTGAAGTATAGGAATGCCAGACAAAACTAGGGGAAGGAATGCATTCCCCCTGACCGTGTAAAAATACCCTTACGAAATCTAAAGAAGGTTAGGGGGAAGTGAGCCACCCATGTTATATGTTCCATTGTGCGATACCCAATAGGGAAGGTTTTGGAACTTTTTCTTTTGATCATTAATCTTGTGTTCATCACCGGGAGGTGAATATTCATCCTCATCCAGAAGGAGTCATTCTTCTGGATCAAGACCAGCACCCTTTTCTAGTTTAGTGTGTAAGGGATGATTAGAAATAGGTTTATTTTGACACAGGACTATGTAAGTTCAACTGACAAACCCTATAGTTGAGGCAGGGAAACCCAGCTTAATAATAGGGCAAGATAGGTTTTTGTCACCCTTCTTTTGCATATAAATCAAGCAGAACAATCGGAATGCCACCTGTGTGTCAGTCTCCTCCTTCCACACCCTTACATATGGTGTCAGAAGTGGGCTCTGGCATGGTTGACACAAACTGGGGGGGAACCCTTAAATTCACTAAACTAAGTGAGCAACAAGTCCCTCAGTCACCACTAAAGTCTATAGGTTTTGACCTCTCCAGCAGCTCTAGAGGCCAGGGTGAGGCAGTTAATACCTACGGATTTAGTCTTAGCGCCCCCCCCCCACAAAAGGGACCTACATACTATTGGCATCCAAATCAAGGCTATCTTGGAAATAAGGCCTGGACGGAATGAGGTGGTGGAACCAGACTATAGACAGGATGTAAAGATATTGCTACAGAATAATAGCAAACTTATCACATTAAACTAAGGGAAAAGGATGCACAAGGTATGCTTGAGAACGCCTTATTTCCATGTTTATAGAGGTATCCGAGGCAGATAGCACTGGGAGAGTAACCAAAGGTTTGGGAGAAGCTGACCAAGAAACTGAAGCAATGCGTGAGGCCTTAAAACCCACCTCTAGTGAGGAGAAGCCCGAGATCATCCACGATTTGGCTTTACTCAACGTAATGTCCCCATGTTAACAGAGGCACTCTTCAAAACCTCTTCTGAGGGAGAAAGGAAAAATAAAAATATTTCTTTAAAAAAAAAAAAAAAAAAAAAAAGACTGGGGAGACACCAGTGTAGAGGGGACCCCTCGTTCTCATATAGTGGTAACAAGAAGCCATCAACTGGTAGTATTAGAAATTGCCCATGCCCATCTTACATCAGGACATCTGGGGAGCTTCTAAGAACAAAGGGCAAGTTGTAAGGAGGTTTGTGGGATGTTTTATCCACGCATCCAAGCCCTACCTCAAAACTGTGCAGTACTGACATGGAAAACATCATGATGGCCAGAGCTTCACAGAAAATGCACAGGGAAGTGCATGAAGAATAGGCTGCCACCCATTTTGCCGATGTTATGGGCACAGAAGGACACTGCCTAAAACCACCAGTGGACTACCCACACAGTAGTCTGTAACCATTGGGAATGGCAATGCTGATTGCCAAAAGCAAACCCATAACTGTTGGGAATTCATTTTCGTAAATCCCAAAAAGGGGTGCAGTACCAGTACTCACCACTATCAGAAAGCCGGCGTTTTCAAACCACCAGATTTTGTGTAAAACTGAATAAATGAACCCAAGGCAAGCCAAAGATAGACTTACTGAGAGGTGGATCCAATGTAAAGTTATATTCTGAAGTGACTTGAAGGTTTATAACAAGACTGGCTGAGCTGTGGATTTCAGCAGTTTAAGTAAATTTGGACTGAAAGACACTAAAAATCTAAATGTTTAAATTGACTAAGTGACCTACTTTTGGGTGTCACATAGGTTGCAATTGTTTAAATGTCATAGTTTTAAACTTAGAATCAGCATCCTAGCTGCATATGTAAAAAAATGTCTTGACTTAAACTGGTGAACAGAAATGACATGTAGCTAAAAACTGGCTTAAAGAGATTCCAATTTTGCCTGGCAACTACCCCCCATCAGGAGTGAAACTTGAGTCACAGCTGTGTTCCCAGGCCTATCTGCCTTTTGCTGGCCACACTAAGGATATGCCATCTCTCTGATAATTGAATTAAGGGGAACCCCAGGAGAGTAGGCCCATTAAGGGCATCCTGAAAACCTCTGCCCAGTTAGGTCAGTGGGGGGGGGGGGTACCCATCCAATCCTGGCAGCCAGGAGGGATCTGAAGACTCCTCTGAGTGGTACAGGACACAGGAGACCAGGTCCCCACATTCTGCCAGCCATTCCCAGGCTCGCAGAATCCGGGAAAACCTGGAAGAACAGACGGGAACCTCTGGGAGCAGTGCCTCTGAGTCAGAAGATGAATGGACTAGGGTTACCCGAACCAAAAAGGCCAATAAGGCAAAAAGGGCCTTGATTAAGGACCCATTGAAACAGATAAAGGCAATCAGGAGTGTCATCACGCCTTATCACAAGAACGCCAAGTATTCTGTTTGGGAGCACTTAGAGTTGTTTGGGCAAATGGAGACTTTCCATTTGAAGGACAGCCAAAGCTGTATTCAATATGTAAAGTGGACCTTCTCCCCGGAATACTCCAGTTTCTTTGCGGGGCTGGAGGACCAAAATCATGTAAGATGGTCCACCTATAAGGCGGCCATCTTGAAACATTTTTCTGTTCACAGAAATCCTCAAGAGGCTCGCAAGGCAGCCTACAATTTGCAATGTGGGGAGGATCAGGCCCCACAAGAATTTGTGCAAGAACTGAAACGTGCTTTTGCGCAGACCACCAGAAGGGTGCGCACAGACAGTAGAGAATTCATTAATACATTTTTTCATGCCTTACCCAAATACATAATGACCCAGCTCGTGAGGGATTTTCACGAGAAAAGATCTTTAGACTGGGTCATTGAACAGGCGACCCGGATCTATGAGGTGCAGAAGCCAATAGAAAATAAAAATAATGAGCCTAAAAACCCCAAAACCAACAGCACCCCTGCTGCTGCCAAGGTGGCAGAGGTAAAGGTCACCCCCGTTTTAGAGTTGGAGATGGGGGGGCCTAAAAACCTACCTGCACCTAATAATGCTAGGCCCAGAAGGTCCTCGGGCCAGTCACAGACAGGGGGCCAGGGAGGCAGCCCCACCAATGGGGTCCCTCGCTCTCCTGATTATGTAAGCCCCCGTTACAAGGGAAACAGACCCATCCTGGGTTATGTGTGGACTCCTCCAGCCCAAGGGGGGGGGGGATCCAGCCAAGCACCTAACCCAGGGAACTTCCCTCCCAACTTCCCACAGGAGGGCAGAAATTCTCCAAATCCTGGGCAGAACTTTATCCCCAGGTATCCACCCAATTTCCAGCCCCAAAATCATCCACCCTTCTTTCCCCAATTCCCTGAGCCCAGACCACTGAATCCGGGAGAGGGGAGGCCAAGGGTGGAGGGGTACCCAAATCTTCCCAACCTGGGGTATTACCAGAGGAGGGACAGCTACCCTTCCCGGGATCAGCCCAGGGGAGAAAACAGGGCCCCGTATCAGCCTGAGCGGGTTTCCCAGTTAGAGCGCCAGGTCCAAAATATGGCACGGGATCTGGGTCAAATACTGAGGGCGCAGCAGAACCCTCAGATGGGCATGCCGGCACAGAATGACCTGGTACTCCAGAGCAATGACGGGGGCAGCACCCCGATAACTCACCGGTTCCCAGGGAGGAGGCACAAAGGGAAGGGGGGGGTGTAAAGCCTTGGAGGAAGCTTCCTTCCTCACTTGTAAACAGCCCCTGGAAACCCAGGAACCGGAAACAAAATCTCTTGCCCCTGAAAGCCTGCCTCCTAAGGAGCAGAGGGGGGAAGGAGAAACAAAAGACCCAAATAGACTCAGTTTGAGGAGGAGGTACAGATCTTCCAATTTGAGGGAGAGGGATCCTCAGAGGATCCTGGGAAAAGGATCTTCTCCTTCAGAGAGGGGGGGAACTCCTCCCAAAGAAAAATGGGTCCCAAGGGATGCAAATCCAGACTGGGGAGAGGTGGAGACTGAGCTACTGCCACCCACCATCTCATACCAGAACCAACAGCAAGAAAATCCCCTGGTTCAAACCCATCCTGGTGACTGCCTCCAAAAAGGGGGGGGGGTGGGCGGCCCAGAACCAGAGCCAGGGGAACCCACAATGGCTCTGATCTCCAGTTGCCAAATTTTTCTTTCAGATTCCCAAGGCTCTCCACAGAATTCTGCCCAAATTTCTTCTTTAGCGATGTCCAAAACCAGAAAGTTAGCCCACCAGTTGTCCAGAAATGTGCATTATCTGTGCCCCCTTGAGGAGAAGGAGGGAAGATACTATGCCCCGGTACAAGAACAGGGGCAGGGTACAATTTTGGCACTGGTGGACACTGGATCTCAAGCTACCCTTCTGTCCAGAAGGGCCTTTGACGAACTGAATGCAGGAAGGGGAGAGAATTACCAAATTCCTCTCACCTCTCTTCCTGGACAACTGCAGAACTTTGACGGGAAGGAAATTCCCGTTGAGGGGACTGCAGACTTGGACATTAAGATTGGTCGACACAAGTTGAAACACCCGGTCATAGTAGTGACTCCAGAGGGCACCCCTTGTTTACTAGGGAATGACCTCCTGAGGAGGTTGTCACCCTTAATAGATTGTGTAAACAAGGTCCTCTGGACCCAGACTAGCCGACCAATAAAATTAAAACAGAGTGTCAACCATGTTAGTTTAAACGGCACCTGCCACGTGGTTGAACAAAAATCTGACCAAGTAGAATTTCACTTCCAGAATAGCCAAATTCCAGACGTGACAGTAATAGCAGTAGGACAACAGACTGGTGATGGAGGGTCCTCTCTATTTCTGAAAATCAACCTTCCTTCCAGTCTAAAGTGGTACTCCACGCTGGAAGGAAACACTCTGAGATTCTTTACTAATCCACAATCAGAAACTCCCACTCCTATGGCCCAGAAAGATGTGAAATCATCTCAGAGCCTGGCTGATATTCAGCACATTGGAGAGCAGTTGTTCATCCCTGTTCAGTTAAATGATGGGAAGGACTCTGTTCTCGCTCGAGTGTGTGTGTGAGCAATGGTAAGAGCTTCATCAGCGAAGCCATGTTCCGCCAACTCCCAAAAGATCCAGCCATTCCCACATTCAAACTGATAGACAAATGGGAAATGGACCTGGAAGCACCTAATTCCAAACATCTCCTGCCAAGCAGTTGTATGCTCAAAATCTCCATTGGCAACAAGAGCATAGTCCACAATTGTTGGGTCGTGCGAGATGTCCCTGCCGCCTTTTACTTAGGCAGTGACATTCTCAATCGCTTTGCCATTAGTTTGGACCTAATAAACTTCAAAGCTTGGTCCCGATTAGCAGATAATCCCATGGGCTTTGATGATCCAGAAAGAGCATTTAGGTCAGCTCAATTGCTACCTTATGCAGTTGAAATTCAGATCAAAGAGGAAGTCACCATCCCAGAAAGGACCCGACAATTCTCCCTGGAAGTGAAAGAAAAGAGGACAATATCTGCAAAACCCTGATGCTTACATACATCTAAACGCTTCTCTCCAACAGCAAGGGTTGGGGGTAAACCCAACACCATTAGTCAACATAGAACACGACACCATTCCAATAGAGGTGGATAACAGCGACTTAAAGAGTATTACTCTAGCCGCAGGCACCATTATTGGAATGGCGGTTGATGACCGACATTTTTCCATAGATTTAGGTAATGAACTGTTAGGGCCAATCCCCAAGGACTGCGTTGACAGTGACAGTGATGACAATACAACACCAGACAGGATTTTTACCCGGCATGGGGGGGGGGGACTTCCTGGTGTACACTTCTTGCCCTTATGGTAAGGAAGATGTGACTTGTGACTTCAGGAGGGATGAGGTGATTTTCCAGGTCCACGAGGGCTGCCTTTCCCACCTGAAGCCTCTAGTCCAAATCAGCACTCTGACCAGGGACTTCTCCACCCAGCTGGAGGAGGCCGCTGAGATAGCTAAACCAGAAGTCTTTCCAGGCTTCAGGCAGATGGTGGAACAGAGAGTCAACCTAGCTGATGCCTGTGTGACTCTGGAACAAAAGCAAAAGTTGAAACAAGTTTTCTTGGATTTCCAAGATCTCTTTGCGGTAGACTCATATGACTGTGGTCGCACTGACATCCACACAACAACAATCCCCACGGACCCTGGCATGACTCCTGTGTTTGTGAAGCAATATCGCTTGCCTCTCGCATCAATGGAGTCCCTTACTGAAATAATTAAGAACCTTGAGTCCAGGGGAATAATCCGTCCCATCCACAGCACCTTCAATAATCCGGTGCTGGGAATATTAAAGCCAAACGGCCAGTGGAGACTCTGCGCCGACCTCAGGGAGCTCAATAAACGGGTCCATACTTCCCGATGGCCTCTGCCCTACATTGACCAAGGGCTGGCCCATATTCAGGGGTCACAGGTATTCACTGCAATAGACCTGACCAATGGATACTGGACCGTGCCTGTCAGCAGGGAGGACCAATACAAACTGGCTTTTACCTTTGGGGGGCCAGCAATACACATGGACCCGGACTCCCTTCGGATACCTTAACTCCGGCAATTAATTCAACATTTTCCTACATAAGGCCATGCCCGACCTGGGTGCGAGGGGTAACCTGGCTTATGTAGATGATGTCCTCATCAAAAGTTCATCTGTGGAGGAACACATAGCGGAGATCCGTTATGTTCTGACCCAGTTGAGGGCCGTCGGAGCAAAACTTTCCTTTCAGAAAGCACAGTGGTGTAGAACCCGTGTTAATTTCTTGGGGCATGAGATTACTCCTCAGGGTCTCTGTCCCCAGGAAAAGAAAGTGGAAGCACTTCAGAAACTGAAAGACCCCACAACTCTGCGGGAACTAAGGAGCCTCCTTGGACTGACTAATTACAGCAGAAAGTTCATTGAGGGCTACGCAGAGATCACCAGACCCCTGATTCATCTCCTGAAGGGGGGGGTCAAGTGGGAATGGGGTCCAGAACAAGCCGAGGCAGTAAGACAGCTCAAAAGAAGCCTCTCACAAGCGCCTCGCCTAGCTTACCCTGTCGGAAACAAGGAGTTCTTCCTGGAGACGGGGTTCTCTAATACGTGCTTGACGGCAGTATTATACCAAAAGCATGACAAGGTCAATAAAGTAATCTCCTATGCGAGCAAAACTTTATCCTGTGTGGAGGAAAAATTCAACGATTGTGAGAAGGCACTCCTGGCAACGGTGTGGGCATTGAAGAATTACCACCCGTTTATCCAGGGGGAACACATCATAGTGGAGACTCCACACCAGCCTCTGCAATATCTCCAAAGTGATAGAATCTGGGCCGGAAATGTGAGTAATTCCCGAATTACTTCCTGGATTCTGTCAATGCAAGGCTTTCCTGTGGAGGTCAGATATGGCCAAAACAAGAAGAGTCCCCTCGCGCAAGGTCTGGCTGACTTGCATGATTGTGCCAGAGAAAACTGTCTCGAGGACGAAAGTCTAAAAATAAAGGACAACACGGAGGCATACCTTAATTCCCCCCACAAAGTCTTTGAAGAAGACAAGTGTGAGGGAATGCCCACTGTCTATGTGGATGGATGCTCGTACCATGTTGATAACAACGGGGAGAAAGAACTGGTGGCCGGCATAGGGAATGCATGGGTGAATGAGTCCCCAGAACCCTCCGCTGGATACAAAATTGGTCCCCGAAGTAGTCAGGTGGCAGAATTGATGGCTGTGCATCAGGCCATCCTCACTGCTGTCCAGCATCAACTCCACGAACTGGTCATAATCACAGATTTGGATTATGTACGGAACGGGTTCGTGGAGCACCTGGTTAATTGGAAAACCAGAGGCATGTTATGTGCTAACAACAAACCCTTGAAACATGGGAAGTTGATCCAAAACATTGATGATCTGGTCACCTCGAATGAGATGACCATCTATTGGAAAAAGATCAAGGGTCATTCCAAAGTAGAGGGACCAGACAAAACTGGAAATGACTTAGCTGATCAGCTGGCCAAAACCGGGGCCATCCAAGGGGATCTAATTGAGATTGAGTCCCTGTTGGGGGAGATCCAGGTCACTGCTATCACTAGGTCCCAGACAAATGCTCACAAAGACCTTTCAATTGCACAATGGAGTAAGGAGACCCCTGATGCTGATTTGATTACCGCTCAGAAGGGGGATCCAATAATTGGTAAATTTTACCAGCACATTGAGGACCCTGAGAACTTTCCCCTGACGGATACCGATTACATTGGGAAAGAGGACCTAAGAGTGTTGATGAAATGTCCAAAAATGTTCCGAATCCAAGACGGTTTGCTGGTAAGGAAATCCAAAGCGGGCCACGATCAGTGGGTGGTTCCTACCTCATTCCGAAGCCTGATGTTAAGTCACGCCCATGATGCGGCCACCGCCGGTCATAGGGGGTTTCACACAACATTGGAAATCTTAAGAGAGGTTGCATACTGGCCACACATGGGGCAGGACCTCGGCCAATACTTGAAGGGGTGTCTTGTGTGTGCGCAATTTCAGCCATCATCCCTCACGCACCGTGCGCCTCTCCAAAAGAGGGGGGATGACCCTGCCATGGTCAGATTTACAAATCGACTTTGTAGGCCCCGTGATTCGCTCGGCTAGGGGGGAATAAGTACATGTTGACTGTGACATGCTTGTTTACCAAGTGGGTGGAATGTCTCCCAGCCCCAAATTGCAAGGCAGAAACTGCAGCTGCCCTGATGATTAACCACATCTTTTCCCGTTTCGGTCTACCTCAAAGGATTGAGTCAGACAGAGGTAGCCACTTCACCAGTGAAGTAATGACAAAGATGTGGGAGATACTGGGGGTCAAAAGGAAGTTACATATTGCTTACAGGCCAGCTTCTTCTGGAGCAGTGGAACGCTACAACCGGACAATTGTGAGCATCTTTAAAAAGTTTGTGGCAGATCCTGGGCCAAGTTGGGATATCCGATTACCTCTGGTCCTAATGGCCATCAGATCTACCCCTTCATCTGCAACCAAAATGTCACCATTCGAGTTGATGACTGGGTGCAAGATGGTGCTTCCTCAGCATTTGCTCTACAGGACCCAAGAGCAGACACTGATAAATGCCTCCACCACTCATGAGTATGTGGAGAATTTAAGGAAACACCTTCAACATGCTCTTGCTTATGCTCAGCGGAATCTAGAAAGATCAACTGAGAGTATGAAGACCCACTATGACCTGAAAACTTCCAGGAAGGAATATCAGGTGGGGGACCGGGTCTATCTATACAACTTCCAAAGAAACCAGGCAAAACAGCGGAACTTCTCGCCTACATGGAAGGGACCCTTTGAGATCATCGACAAGATCTCCCCTGTGGCCTGCAAAATCCACATCCCCAAAGGCGGCTTTGGCAGCGGGGGAAGACAAGTGGGTCCACATAAACCAGTTGAAATGTTGCCATCCCAGGCACACTCTGCAACAACTGGAGTAATCCTCTGGAATCCTAGCGGGTACTGTCTCAGACTAATTCAGTTCCAACCATAAAACATACCACATCTAGTCTCTAAAATATTGTGATTTGCATGAAACTGTCTCTTAGTTATACTGTTTTTTTTTCAAAATAAGAATGTAATGTTTCGTTATGATGAAATGCATATGCTGCCCCACTATCTCAACAGTGGTGGAAAGACGTCTATGAGTAGGTATTGCCGCTCTTCCTTTGTCGTCCTAGGAGAAAGAAAATCTGGAGACCGGCCAAGAAGGACGATCCGGAGACCGGGAGCAGAGACGCAACGGGCCCGGGGTACCGCCCAATCTTCCCATCAGGACCGGCGAGGAGAACCGATCGATCCGACCGGATGGAGAAAAAGATGCTGAACTGTGCCATCTATTGGAAGAAGATGAGGAAACATCCCAGGTCTTGCGAGTCCCATTAGTGAAATAGAATGGCCATCGCAAGAGGGGGGCTTGTGGGATATTTTATCCACGCATCCAAGCCCTACCTCAAAACTGTGCAGTACTGACATGGAAAACATCATGATGGCCAGAGGTTCAAAGAAAATGCACAGGGAAGTGCATGAAGAATAGGCTGCCACCCATTTTGCCGATGTTATGGGCACAGAAGGACACTGCCTAAAACCACCAGTGGACTACCCACACAGTAGTCTGAAACCATTGGGAATGGCAATGCTGATTGCCAAAAGCAAACCCATAACTGTTGGGAATTCATTTTCGTAAATCCCAAAATGGGGTGCAGTACCAGTACTCACCACTATCAGAAAGCCGGCGTTTTCAAACCACCAGATTTTGTTTAAAACTGAATAAATGAACCCAAGGCAAGCCAAAGATAGACTTACTGAGAGGTGGATCCAATGTAAAGTTATATTCTGAAGTGACTTGAAGGTTTATAACAAGACTGGCTGAGCTGTGGATTTCAGCAGTTTAAGTAAATTTGGACTGAAAGACACTAAAAATCTAAATGTTTAAATTGACTGACTGACCTACTTTTGAGTGTCACATAGGTTGCAATTGTTTAAATGTCATAGTTTTAAACTTAGAATCAGCATCCTAGCTGCATATGTAAAAAAATGTCTTGACTTAAACTGGGGAACAGAAATGACATGTAGCTAAAAACTGGCTTAAAGAGATTCCAATTTTGCCTGGCAACTACCCCCCATCATGAGTGAAACTTGAGTCACAGCTGTGTTTCCAGGCCTATCTGCCTTTTGCTGGCCACACTAAGGATATGCCATCTCTCTGATAATTGAATTAAGGGGAGCCCCCACAGAATACAGGAGCTCTGAACAAAGCCCTGTCCTGACTCAGGCAAATGTTTTATTGGCGGGAGTCGTAAATGGAGCTTCCTCCTGGAAGGACAGGGGAGGGGCACTGCCCGTGAGAGCAAGCTGGCTTGGCAGAACTGGAAAAACCAGAAATTCAACCTTGTGCTGGGGGGAAACCACACCCCTTTGGGGCCAGAACCTAACTCTAAAAAGATGGATCATTCATAGAGCGGACTTGTGAAAATTATTTAAATACCACCATAATTCTTGTGATTTTTCTGCCCACATTTTAAGACGTGTTAGGACCCGGTGGTATGTTCAGGGGGGTTTTAGCGGAAAAGAGGATATTACTCAAAATGTGTGCATGTGAAAAATCTGACACTTCATCAACTAATGTCCATACTCCTTGCGCACATGTGTGTAAATTTGGGTTAATGTCCGAAATTGCAAAATCAGTTAAAAAGTGCAAATATTGCCATTTCTGAATGCAAGCCCCCAGGAAGAGCAGATTTGGACAGGGTATACCTCCTGTGATATGTGTTGGGTGCATGTAATTTTAAACAAATGTGTACCTGTGCAAATATGTTTTTTTTATCAAATATAGATTGTGTGCAATTTGACAGGGGAGGATCCTCTGACCCATAAAACCTACAGCATCACTCTGACTCACAGTTCCTTCCCCAATCATGGGAGAGGGGAGAATTGGGCCAATGACAAGTGGAGAGGGGTAGGGTCTAGTGATGCTGCACACACACCCATTTTAAAAACAGATAAAAGCAGACAGACAGGACAGATAGGGACCTTCAAATCCATTTGCAGCTGGAAGCTCTGCCGGAAAATCCATACTTTACCTCCCTCAACCTTCAGAGAGCAGACAGAGACTTCAAATCTATTAAATTTCCAGAACCAGAGAGAGAGCAGAGCTGACCCAGATCACTGTTAGCAGAACCAGAGACCCAGACCAGACCAGCAGAGTAGAGCTGACCCAGATCATTGTGAAGTGCAGAGGCCAGACCAGAGTTCAGTCTAAAACCTGACCAGATCCGTGGCGAGGCCCATTTAATTCAAGAATATAGTGTGAGTACCTAGCAAACTGTGCAGAACCAATCTCTTAGTTAAAATAATATAATTCAATCCTATTTTAATCTAAGTAGAACTGTCTCTTAACTGTCACCTGTCATTTGTAAAGCTGTCATTTTCTAGTTGCAAGCTGCACTTGTCTTTTTGAACTTTAAAATTTCAAATCCGAAAAACAACATTCACAAAATGACCGTTTGTCGTAGAGACTTGCAGTAACTTTCCTCGGAAAGCTGGGAATCGTGGCTTTTCTACTAACCTAGAACCGCATTCCTACCCCCTATAGTTTTGCCGCAATCGCGAAAAACGCACTCGCGAATTTACCACGATTTGCAAATTTCTCTACGTGTGAAAACAGCAGTTTGCTTGCTTTCAGTTGCTAAAAATTTGTTTAACCTGCTACACCCTAGATCCTTGCTAAAGTGAGCCTGGACTAATATTAACTTGATACCACTCACCCTGAACTCCTAGAGGGAATTAAAAGCATTTTAGCATATTTTTCACTTCATTGCCAGCACACATAAAAGCATTTTGGGCCTGTGTTTCCAACTTCTGTAATCTAAGCTTGCTGGGGTGAACTGAATTACATTTGATTGCATTTCTGAGAACTGTGTGCTTTCCTTCCATTTCCTTGCATTGCATAAAGGGGGAGGGGATTGCCAGAGAAAAGTGATTACATTGTTTTGTTGAAATCATATTGAGTATTTTCTGTATTGCATTTTCATTCAACATTACATCCATCTGAACTTATATAAAGCATTCTCTACAACCTTCTTCTGTTCCTATTCACAAGTGTGCTAGTGCCAGATTCCCCGTTGTTAATCTTTATCATATCAGATTAAGTGCGATATCCAATTATTAATTTATTATCAAAGTGTGATATATCTATACATTGTTTAATTTTTTTCAAATAAATCTTTTAAATTTGCAAAACAAACCTACTTCTTGGCTCAGTGGGGTCAGGGGGATTCTAAGAGAGGGGTGTTATATAGGGGTAGTCATCCAGAACGCATGAACTGGACATAAAGATATATCAATAAGGGTTTTCATTCAGTATTCTGGACTAGGCGTTGACTTGGCTGTAGTGCTGAATTGAATCCTCTTACAGGTTCTACTGCCCAGAGGTCCACACAGACATTGCAAACTTCATATTAACAAGTGCCCTGTGTCAAGACCCCAAACAGACATCCACCGACTCCCTTGCAATGTCCCATTCTCCTGCATTGGGATGGATATTGTGGGACCCTTGGAACCTTCAGAAATGGGTAACATTTAATTGCTGGGATGAGTACACACGTAACGTGATCATTTGAAGGCAATCCACTTTGCATTACGCTGCAAATTATTATTTTACATATCTAAGGTTGTTTGACTAATATGTAATGATTAACCAGCACTTTATATACCAATCTCACCAAGCGTAGACACGCTGCACACTATTGATAATGTTCGCAAAGGACACACTTCAAATTGACACATCCTTTATTGTTTTGCGAGCAGCCAAAGGTATCTGCACAATAACAAATAGCTGCTCTCAGAACACGCAAGGAATCACCCACTCAAAGATGGCTGACGGATCCCTAAGCAACCAGCCATCTTGTTTGACAATGTTGTCACAGTAATGGAACTGACGTGTAACAGTGCACGAATACCGCAACACAGTTAGTCCGCGGTATGAGTGCGCTCCAAGCACACTTCTTCCTTGGAAGGTAAGCACATTCATTTTATGATATTGAACAGATTCTAACCCAGTGACCGCCTCACATCTGATGAAGTAATTATGTTGATTCCAGGCAAAATAAATCGAGCGCATCGCATAACGCTGCTAGCAAAGACAGATCAGCATTCAGGTCAGATCCATTACCACAGAGCATGGGTTGTTAAGATAAAAGCACAGAGTCCCCATACGTCAAGAGTGGTAGTCATTACATTTTTTACTAAGCATAATCACACATTTAAATCATGCTTCAGCCAAAAAAAAAAAAAAGGTGGGGGGGGTGGGGAGGAGGAAGCATGCTCCAATGGATGCACAAGCATGCTTTAGTGTCCTAATGGATGTATAAGGCTGTCACCGGAACAGCAACACATACAGCACTTTACAGCAGTTAGAGAACTGTAATAAAAGCTGGTGGCATAGCACTATAGAAATGAAGTTGTTCTCACATGCAAGAGATGGGAAAGCGTAATAGCTTAACAAACGTTTTGTTTCTTTACATGTCCCTCTACATGTTGTGTGTTTTTTTTATGCGCTCTCTCTATGTGGGTACCCTGTTATGTTAATATGTCTAATCAGACCCTCCAGTTTATAGCGATTTTTCGATCCTGCAAAATGCTGCGAAAAATATGACGTTTTTGCAAAAAAAGCGCAAAAACAGCCGTTTTTGCAAATACATCAGTTTTTGAAAAAAAATATATATATATTTTTTTAAAACTCAAAGGACCAAGGGGCCAAGGGGCTCAACACTATTTTCTGGACTCATGCGCAAGCACATATCACTTGAGCAAACAAAAAAACCCCCAAAAATAAAAAAAAAATAAATAAAAAAAAAAAATAAAGCAGTCCGATCCACAAATGACATCTGAATGGACGTCTCTTATATGCGCCCATTCAGATGTCCATTTTCACCCCTTTGCACAAATCCGGGGGCATTTCTGCGCATTTTAAAAGTGCATCCCAAATGGACAAGCAAGATGCGCTTTTAAATGTGCAGAAATTGTAGGCCACTCTATGTGCCCACTTTAAATACGTGCACAAGGGGTGCCACTGCTTTACAGGGTCTTAAATTACCCTACTGAATCATGCAATACTTAAAAAAACATTTTAAGTGTGACAGCTGCTGTCTCACTTGCATTTCTGTTCCCCAAATGGGGTAGAAATGTGTTTTTTTTTGGGTTGCATTTTACAGCGGCAGGAACCTTAAGGGCCAGTTACGGTGAAATGCACGGGGAGCCTATAGACCAAGGTTGTCCAACGTACGGCCCGCGGGCCACAATGCGGCTCTCCGAGCCATTTCATGTGGCCCGCGAGGCCATAGCCTGGTTTATTTATTTATTTGCCTGATGTTTGTCGGGTCCATGGACCCGACAAACATTGAGCAAATAAATAAATAAACGGGCCGTAGCAGAGCACGGTTACTGCCTGTGGTGCCACCTAGAATGGGGGACCAGGGGCATAACAGGCCATTGCCTGGTTTATTTATTTATTTTTTCAATGTTGTGTCGGGTCTGTGGACCCAAATTCTGGGCCGTGGTGGAGCAGTTTTACTTCCTCTGGTGCCCCAGGGGCACCAGAGGCAGTCACAGGCCATGGCCTGGTGTTTTTAATTAATTTGTATGGGTGTGGATGTCCTGTGAGTGCGCTGCTTTCCCTATGTTGCCAACCTCTGAACCCTGAAAAGTAGATGTATGCATGCTTGACATGCGGCCAACTTTGCACCAGACCTGCAGATGAGCCTTTCTAGGTCTCACTGGTTACTATAGGAACTTCATTGAGAAATATGGGACAATAGCTTCTCCCTTGAGTGTGATCTCCTCACCCAAATTCCCCCAAGGTCAGGTGGAATGAGGAGTGCACTAAGCCTTTGAAGGACTTAAGAAAGCCGATTGTCAAGCGCCAGTCTTGAACGCTCCCGACTACAACCAATCCTTTATTGTACAGACAGATGCTTCGAATACAGCGATAGGTGCAGTTCTGAGTCAGCTCGATGAGAAAGGCAGGGAACACCCTATCTGCTTCATTGGTAGGAAACTGAAGGACCGAGAGAAAAAAGGTGGCCAACCATATAACGTGAAATTTTTGCCATTGTGGGGTCTTTGAAAAGGTTTAGACCATACTTGTAGGGATCTACTTTTGTAATTCAGACAGACCACTAACCCTTGAGATGGTTAATGCAGATGAAGTGGGAGAATCTTAAATTATTAATGTGGTCAATCAGCCTCCAGGGGTACGATTTCACCATAGAAGGTCAAGGTGTTATCACCAAAATGCTGATGGTCTCTCAGAAAGTATGACTGAATGAATTAAGAGATTCATCCAGGAGTGGATTATATCCTCTTGTCCCTTGTTTGAGGTGGGGGGGAGCGGGCAAAAGGGCCAATTTTCATTTCTGTGTTAATTACCTTCTACCTTAGAGACCCCCAGCTCTTTTGCTGGACTTTGGGACTTTTTGACTTTTATCCTGGAGTGAGCGAGACCTTTTTCGCACTCTCAAGTATTTATTTGAAACCTGTGTTTCTTTTGATTTTGGAGTCTGACAAACTCCACAGGCATCTTTTTGTATTGTGAAACAGCACCTTTAGTGCAGTGTCACAGAGAAATCCTTTGGATTTCCGTTAAGATTAAATACCTAAACTACTGTTTCCAAGAGTAAAGTGAAATTGACTTTACTTACCTTTTTCTCTGTGTAGACCCAGCACACACCAGCTCACGTGGGGTTACTTAGTATCCCCTTTGTCTACCTTGTCATGTAAAAAGGTTTGTTACCCTATCTACAATTAATGGCTGGTGGCAGTGGTTTAATGTTCTCACCATTGTGAGTTTTTAAACACTGGCTGGAACCTAAGCTGCATTATAGCACCCATGTGAGCCCATTTTGTCAAAAAGGCCCAGTCTTTTTTCACCATTTTTTGTAAATAAGGTCCTTCTTGAGATTTACTCTGCGTGCCAAACCAGGTTTGGTCCCTTTGTTTGTTTTTTCTTTGGTGGGAATTCACTGGTGAAGCCCACCTCAGACTGGCAGGGCAGGAAGAGAGTGAGGTTCCCAAAACTCCCTGTGCTTAGTCTCCTTGGTTAGAGGAATGAATCCAAAAGGTGATTGGCTGGCTGGCCTTGGAAGACAGCCACTCTGCTGTGCGAGTGACAGCCAGGCTGCAAAGAAACTTGCATAAAAGACAAGGTTTTTTGCAAAGAAGGCAGAGTCGACCACTGGACGAAGGAGCCGAAGAAGAAACTGGAAGAGATACCTGCTGGTCTGTTGGTGGTGCCCGGTGAAGCCCTGCTGCAGCTCCATATTTTGAATCGACTAGAGAAGCCCGGAAAGGGCGACTTATTCCATTTTGTTGGTGGGACCAACTGACCCCAAGACGAACTTGACTATAACCACTCTCCCTGCTGGCTGTACTTCTTTGGAGCTGCCGGAATGAGTGCTAGGAACACCAAAAAGTGCATCGTCTTTAAGCCGGACCCGAGCTCCAGGAAGATCCTAAGGACTTCCTCTAAGCAAGACTACTCAAGCCTGAGCCACCTCCGAGTGCTGGACCCCAGAAGCAAGGGGAGCCCACAAGGTGTCCAAGAATGTGGTGATGCTATTTGCGAGTGGCTGAAACCGTGAAGTGCCACTGATCGGGAGTAAGTCCACTGCTGCCGCCGACCTTCAATCCATAGTGCAGGAGTCCCGTAGTGCAAGAGTCCCCACACGTCCTCCCTCTTGTCCCCACGACTGAGGCCCAGGAACAACAGGATCTGCAGCACTACAACAGAACAGAAGCCAGCTGGACCCCATTCTTCAGACTCAAGGTATGTGTAACTAGGGGTACTTACCTCTTGTGTGTAGCTCGCCTGCTCTCACTGGAGACTTGCCTTTGCAGAGTTGCTTGCAGCTTTGCTTTTCACAAGCCTCCCAGCTTGTGACCCAACCGTGATTCTTTTTACAACAAAACTCTAACATTGTGAAAGACTTTTGTGCTATCTTCAAGAAGTGCCCCAGCATCCCTAGACTTTGCTCAATTGGCATTGGCTGTCCTGGCTCCCTGAAGACTCTCCTTGCTCTCCGACTGTTTATCTTTCCCCCACAAAGTCATATATAAAAGTTACATGTATAGCTGGGAAAGGGTTCACCTACATTTCATTGGGGGAATTGTGTGCTTACCTGTTTGGAGGAACTGGTTAACCTTTGTTTCCTTACCTAACCTATTCCTTTTTCCACCACCTCAGTATTGCATTAAGTGTTAAAGTGATATCTCAATGTGCTAGCAATTGAAGTCACCTAGGGGTGTAGGAAGTGTTTGTGACATTCCAAAAGTGTATCTACTTACCTGAAACTGAAGGAGTGTATTTTTGAAGTATATTTTATTGTTGCTTATTGCCCTTTCTTTAAGAAGGCTTACTTTAAAACTGACTCCTTGAGTAGAAGTGTTATTTGAATACCTGTCACTGAATCTCTATGTTGCATCTCTACAGCTCACTGTGACCCCTCTTGAGATCAGCCTGGCTGCTCAGTCACTCTACCATCTTGTGTTGTACATGCCTACACCAAAGGTTGGGTATTACCAAGGATACAAGGCTGGTGTAGTCTCCCACAGGGTTACTACATACAATCTTGCCTAACAGACTCCCTCAGTCGGGCTCGGCCCTGCTGCTCACCAGCCTTTCACATATCTGTTTAAGAAGACTGGCGACTGTGCAAGGGTTTTACAAAGACCACAGCATGACCACTTCAATTGCCACTGATTTCCACGTCTTTGCGATATACGTTAAACAGAGGCCTTCGATAGGGCATTCTCACTATGCCGGACCACTGTTAATTTGTATCCCTTGTTTTAGTTCACAGTTTGTCATAATTCACTTTTACTCGAGTCTTTCCAATATATGCACCAACTCCACTCTCTCCGGATACTCTGTTGCCGCTTGCAACCTTTGCTTCAACACAGACCGGCACAGGTTTTCTCTAACTCGCCAGTAGTGTTGATTTCTGCATTTGCGCCTTTGATCAGGAAGCCAAGGATGATACCACGGCGTCTGCTCCACCTATCAAACTCAATCAGCCGTGCGGGAGGGCAGTGGGTATCTCTTACACACAATGCAGGATTCAGCAGCTTCTGTTATTGGGTTTGCATATTCTGCTTTCAAGGATTCTGGAACGTAGTGATCGTTAGCCGGAAAGCTCAATGTCTCTCTCCTCAACTCGGCCTCTCGGTCTACCGTCTTGTTCCACCTGCTTAGCTGCTGTCCCAGAAGAACTGCTCCTTTGTGTGCTTTGCCTCGCTCAAGAACTTTGCCAGACCTGACTGTAGAGGGTATTCTTTCACAAACAGTTCTCGTTATCAGGGGGGATGGGGGGGGTGTGGGGAGTCTCTTCTCCAGTTCCCCTTCTCCAGTAAACAAATGTCATGTCATGTCTGGTTCACTAGCCTGATAGACTAGATTGCAGATCGTATGATTCCAGAAAATATTAAAATATTTCTCCTTCTAGCGGTGGGTCCTCGACCCCTTATCTCTTGTATGCCTCTCCCCCCCCCCCGACTCCTGTTGGTTCCAGACCCCCTCTAATTGGTCTTGGGGTCTCCCAGTCTTGCTGTGCACTTTCTCCATCCTTTTCATGGGTCCTAGACCCCTGTGTTGGCTCAGGGCTTTCCCGAGTTGTTGTGGGCCCTAGCCCCTTCGTTGCGTGCTTCCCCCCCCCAACCCTCCCGCTTCTTGTGGGTCCCAGACCACTTTGTCCTGCTTTCGCAGAGCTTCCCCCTACTTCGTATGGGTCCCCGACCCTGCTCTCTTGTGCTTTGCTCCCAAGTCAGGTTCACTAACCTGCCAGGCACTGGCTTGCATAAATATTCTTCTTACTTTCTAACAGGTATTGGCACGAGGGAAATGGGGTACCTCAGACTTCCCAACCACCACCTTCGCTCCCCCTTTCCTCCAGCACCCGTTACAGTAACCCAGGTACCTTTCATGGCGTTGCGGTCTTGCTTGGGAAGCTTCTTGCAACGGCTTTTTCCCAGTGTGGGCTTCTACACGCAGCGGTCTTCGCGTCCTTTCACAGCGTTTCCAGGTCTGGTCCCTCGTGGATTCACCTTCTAGGTCTGAAAGCATGGTCTGACTCCCGGTCTCTCCTGGGCCTCCAATTCTCCAGCCTGGACAATGGCCAACACATTGTGTGTTCAGTGTGGCTCGTTCTCCGCAGCAAGCCTCCTGCCGGCTCAGCATAGTGCTTCCCTTTTTATGTTTGGCTTAAGCCCTGGCTAACTACCGTGCAGGTCAGTTCAGTGGGTGGCTTTTGACTCTAGGCAAGTTCTTCATCTCAGTGTTTTTGCCAACTTCACCTGGGTAGGCCTCACTCTTCTTTGTCCCAGTATGGCCTATATGGACTGGGTCCTCCACAATACAGAGGTACACACCTGAGAGGGCTGAACAGAATGATAGGATAGAGGGTACAGAATTTGGGGGGGGGTGTGGTTCTAAGCCACGTTCTCCCAGTATAGTCATCTCTGGTGCCATGGAGTTTCCTTCCCCATGAAATCCACCTGCTGAGACCCCAGGGGGGACTATTGGGTAGCAGCCTCACCTCCCTGGCCTCATGGGAAGGGGTTGCCTGCATGGGAGCATTGAAAATACCCTGGGATTCGTCACAGTCACCATCACCATCCTCAGACACAGTGGATAGGGGGTGGTTGCAGTGGTAGTGAAGGAGTCGTGGGACCAAGAGCATCACATTTATATAAATGTACACTACTTTAGTCGGTTCCCTCTTCTGCTCTAGAGAAAGTGAAATGCACCTCCTCTCCATGCATCCCACTCCCCACTGGCACATTTTAGGTGTCATTCAAAACAGTCTTCCCCAGAACCACTAGTAGCAGCATATGCATGGCACATTCACTCACTAGAGAACCAATCCAGGTCACTTTTCATTCTCACTTCACTAAATACTTTCCTTAATTATTTCCATTTCCCTTAACTGAAGCCTAGTCACTCATCTGTTCTAGCAACCTTCTGCCTATGCCCAACAAGATGGATACTGAAATGGAACCATTTATAGCCAATTTATACTATTTTAGCACAAACCACCTAAAGCATTTTGACCAGAGCACTGAAAGCTTGGAACAACTTAATCTGACGAAACAAGTGAATTTAGAATAGTGTCCAAACTCATGAAGCCTGGGTGAACTTAAATTCCTGGCATCACAGTTAAGCATGCAAACATAGGCACACCATGTAATCTCACTATGGCTTACCTGACAAAATAGAAGTGGTACAGTGCACGCTGTATGCTACTTAACAGAAAAAACACCACCTTGTGGTGTTACTTCACATTAAGTGACCACATTGTAAGGTTAATGGTCTTTTGGTTTACAAATTATTCTAGAACGTCCCATGACCGGTTGGATTATGTCACTACCTGCAATGCCATTTTTTGTACTGCCACTTCCAATGATGGCAATACATGCAGGTCTTTTGCCCCCACAAGGCCCTGCAAATCCTAGAAATGGCACTATCATACTTACCACACACACGCACAGCACACTCCCTCCCTTCCTTCCTTCCGGGCGCCTTTATATTTTGAAGCCCAGCGACCTCATGCATTCTTTGTGTGCCTCGATAAGGGCCTGGCAGCTGTCCTCTCCTTTCTCGATGATGCTGCAAAGGAATCAGGACCACAGGGATTACAATACTATGAGTGACATAGGAAGGGGTAGGGATTTTAGAGTGAGACATACATGTCTTGACAAAGTCACTTTACAGAGTTTGATCTTACTTATCAATAAATATCCTTATCATATTTAAGCAATGTATTCCATCAGATACATATATTGTAACCATAAAAAGAGAATAAATATCATGTGTTAATAGCAGGGATATCCAAGCAACCCTGGAGTTTCACCGAGCAGAAATATTTGAAGTCCCTCTCCAGCAAATCCTAGACTGAAGCCCACTCTTATTTATGTATAGTAACTTTAAGACTTTACAGTCGAGTGGTTCACCTTAAAACACAGCCATTGCAAAATGGAGCTTGTTCTTCAGGAACAATGGATAAATGATGCACCCCTCAGCAGGGATTGCAATAAGGACTGGTTGAGCAAGAGCTAAAAGCAGCTCAATGTATCTGACACCACCTAGGAGCGATCTCTGGGGAATGAGGAGCTGGTACACAGCATGCAGCAAAACTACCATGCACCAGTGATGCAAAACTGTCTGAGTTCAATACACATGACCCGTTATGCTTCCGGTACTATTAGGATGGGTCCAAATAAAAACTTTGCACAAGGTTAACTTAACACGGATATATTGGTATGGCAGAGGTTGACCTCAGTGTTAAAAAGTAGCTCCTGGAATCAGTTGCCGTTAAGCTGAACACATTCTTCAAGGTTAGAAGCAGGAGCTAAATAGCTCCCAGCAATTTCAAACCCTGATCAGGTTTAGCTTCTGATCTAGTCAAGAACTACTTGGCGTCCTTACTCATCCTATTCGACAGTGGCAACTTGTACATTTTATAAACTTGATGGGTGAAATGCTCCCCTAAATGGTATAAGCCCTTTAGTGGGACCCCAAACTATCTCATTGGACTTCTTTCCCCGACAACCTTTTGTTTTGATAATGGGTTGAAAGGGTGTATCTTTACAACACAATTAACGTGAAAATTGGGCCGAAAGCCATACAATTTACAATAGGTCCTGCATGCATTCAAAAAGTTAAATGCTAGGTCACCAACAGCACGAGGAAGCAAACAACACGTTTTCATATTTTCGATGTCCATAATAAATGCCGGCATTGCCCATGTACAACATTCAAGATGGCTGTGACCATAACTTATGCCAGCATTACCACGTAAACATGTTATGATTCCTGTGCCCAAAATATAAGCCAACATTGCCAATGCAAAACACATTTTCATGATACCTGTCCCCACAATATATGTCCATTGCCTTGTAAAACTATTTCATGACAATGGTAAATGCTGTGTAGGGGAGGACTGGCCGCGAGGCCCTCCTCACCTGCAGCCTTCTCCCCAGGTGAGGACCATGACTCGGTGGCCGTCCCCTCATGCCACCCGGGCCCAGGTGGAGGAGGGGTCACCCGCCGACGACATTGCCCACACATATCCGTTCCCTGCATATACCCAAATTCAGTTAGGCCTAGAAGCCATCTTGTTTAGCAAACATGGCGTGAGTTCAGCACACTGTAACGAGGCCCCCACCTTTGGAGGACCTTTCATGCATCTCTGCCGCCGCAGTAGCCCTGGTAGATCCGCTGCGAGCGCGTTCCCATGAGAAAGTCGGATATGAGCTAACCCGAGATGCTAACACTAACATTATTCTCATCCACAATGTAATATCGCACCCTGCATGACCTGGTCCGCGAGGCCGGGGTGACGGGAAAAAAGCTGAAGCATCACTATCTGAAGAAAGTAGAAAATAATTCAAGTATTGGTATTAACGAACTACCTCGGTTTAAACAGATCATGTAAACTGTGAATTAACCATAAAGATGTAACGTTACATGATACCACCCTAGGTCTGGACTAGTGCTGCTACAACCACAGAGAAAGATGTCGACCAAATGAATAGCCTTTACTTACTCATATATGTTTTCTTAATTACCCAAAGCAGCAAGCATCAATTTCTGTAGGCCATAACCTAGAACGACCTCGTGTAACGTTTAATGTACATAAAATAATCACATCATGTAGCAAAATATAATGTTAGGTAACGAAAAGGTACTCGGACCGACTGTATTAAAGAAATGTGTAACGAAATGGAAATATATATGTGTGTTTAAATAACATCAAAATAAGGCGGAACGTTATAAAAGTTCTGCATTTAAAAGTTAGCAACGCACGAGGAAAAAACCTTTGTGAGTATATGCAAGGCCATTCTTCCTCCCACCCTGCCAAGCCTGCCAGATAAGGAAGCTAAGGCCTGTGCCGCACTCCCTCACCTCCCCCAACCAAGCTGGAGCCGTTTCAGAGAGTCAGAGGCCCCGGCACCGCACCCAAGGCCACAGCCCACCACCTGCGTTATTTACAGCACGGTAATAAACCCACGTTTTGAATCCACTGATCTACCAGCACCCTCTCGTAAAGTCCACAACCCTCCCCCCTAGACCACCCCAAGAACGACCCCCATCACTGGGACAAGACACAGAGACCCATTTATATAATAACTTCTAACGCGACAGACAGGCATGTACCAGTCGGCTCAGGCCCCAAAACTCAGCCCCTCGACCTAAAATACCGGTCAATAGGACACAGGTAAATCTCACCCTAACCGACAATCACCGGACCTCTCAAGAGGTGCATTCCTCATGCGTTGCGTTTATTGTATAAGACAAACTGCCGAGCGATTTATTGATGAACTTAGATGTCGTTTCTTGAATAACTGCAGTGTGCATGGCCTAGGGCAAACGAGTCAGGAGAGGTATTCATCTTTGTCACAGGCTGCCCCAGCATACCAACACCGCTCGGATGACCTCAAGCTGGCCTGCCAGGCCCAACCCAACCCACGAGGCTGACCAGTGACGTCCTCACGCCAAGACCAACCACGCTGCAGCAACACCTATAGTTAGTCGACGCCACCCAATCCCAATTAACTTGTGCCCCCTATAGTGTGTAGGTTCTGATGACGTTTTTTGTATTAGAAATACGCCTGTCTTTGCTATTGTCAGACAGAGCGCTCTCGGAGGTTGCAGAGTTCTTTGCATGCCCTATTCTTTGGATAAACTCCCACTTACGCTCACCCGCACTCTGTCTTGGCCTTATTCCCACTACGGGAGAGTCCCTTATTGTCTCTCATTGCGGGGAGGATCGTGCTGAAATTGGGGGCGCTTCCTTTCAGTGGTGACCCCGACGTGATATCTCCAAATTATTTTTCCTAACTCCTTTCTAATGACCCCCTTGTGGCACGAGAATCTCCGGTCGAGAAGGGATACGCACGGTGAGCCGGCTCCGGGAGGCCGCCCGCCAACGGCGACCGGCACAATAAGAAGTGCGCACTCAATGAGAAAGGGTACGGGATCCCGATTGGAAAAAAATCCCCTTTGAGTGCCGCTCGCCGGAGCCAGGGGCTGACCGTTGAGTTACCGGTGACACCGCCTGGACGGACCCAGTTTCGGAGACTATCGGTTCAAGACGGGCACGTGAGTACTGAGTGCGAGCGATCGTAAAGGGGAAGGGAGGGCAAACGGTGAACAGGAGAACGGGGACAGGTAGAGGAGAAGAATAACGGGGGTCTACTAAAGACGGGTCTTGAAACTTTCTTTATCTTTTCTTTGCATATGGCCATTAGGAGAAAGAAATAAGTGAAGTGGTAGAAGTGACGGAAACCTAGCTCCGAAAGGGGGTGGAAGGCGGCGCCGCATAGTGCTATCTAAACTAGTACTGGGAATATATGAAGAAGTAAGAAATAAGTTATTGGTGTCTGGCAAAAGGAGACACCGGGAATATTTTTTAGTGATTGCTACTCTCTCTATTTCTTTTTTTCCATTCCACGGGGCAGGGGAAGAAAGCGAAAAGGATATAAGATAAATATACTTGTAGAAGGACTATAAAATAGGGAGCACATTTTGAGGAGTAGGGACTAAGTAGTGGCACGTACAGACGTGAACATAGCAACCTTAGTAGAAAAATAGGGACAGCTGGCCAGGGAGGAAAGGGAGGAAATAAGAAGAAGTGTGAGTGGAAAGGCATTGTGATGGGTGCGCGCACCGTGTGAGTGTTGGAGACGATCGGTTGACCGCGAGGTGGCGCCAGAGAGTGTTGACCATAACTAGTACTTGATCAGTGTAAGCAGAATCATATGAGAGTGTATGGGAATGGGAAGGAGATGAGCTATGGTGAGTGCGAAAGGATTTGCGCAGTGAACAAACTTGGGTGATAATATTTGAGACGTCCGCTCTTGTCTGTGCCATAAGGGTATACATACATAGATCTACACCTAACTAAACGTAAAGAAGGTGGACACGGCTGTGAGAGTGATTTAGAGGATGGGGGCCGAAACTCCCTTGTCACATATTTGTAAGAGCTTACCGGGATACGCTGAACGAATAAATAAATATCACGATCAATGGGTAACAGAATTGAAGGGGGAGGGTCTGCCCCAGATTTGGCCCGAGGGAGGGTCTTTTGACAAAAGCGTTCTTGATATGGTACGAACATGCATTAGCCTCAAGTATAAGGGGAAACAATGGCAAAATAGGAAGGAGATATTAGACCTCTGGAGATTGTTTGAGGAGGTACCCCCACCCAAAGCTCCGGCACCAAATATTGATCTACCTTCCACCACAGATAATCCATTGATGATTCCAAGAGAGGAAAAGGAACAGCTAAGTACAGCACAACCTGCGGAGGTGATTAGTTTGTACCCGATATTACCTAAACCAGCCCCCGCAGCAGGATACAGCGACCCTACGTATGTGCCTCCCCCCACAACTGGTACACCACAAAGACCAACAGCCCCCCCGCCATACGAAAGCACCAGAGAGCGCGCCCAGGGAAGCACACAGAGGGTGGATATAGAGAAGCTAACGAGTGACTTAGAGTCGAGGCTTACTGTGGCAAGGGATGAACTTTCAAGGATAAAAGACATATGTGAGCGCACAGCGTGTGCCCCCACCCAATCAGGACGCACGTCTAGAGCGTCGAGCGAAGGTAGACAGATTGAGGAAGGATGGAAAAAGGGGGAAATACTGTTCAGGATTGAGGAAGAGCCGACACGAATAATAGAGGTAGGAGCAGTAGAAGGGAGCATTGGTGATGTATCACGAGAGAGAGGGATCAGAGAGGACTTGTTATGTGATGTCAGAGGAGGGTTGGATGACAGTGATAGGTTGAGTATGGCAGTGGGAGGGGAAAGCGAGGAAGTGGACGGTGCATGTTCACTAGGGACTATAGACGACGAATGGATGGGACGACTAAGAAATAGGGTGGGGAAGATGGCGTCAGTGGAGTCAGCAGCGACTAAGGAAAGGGAGGGTGCAACTGCAAAAGGGAAGTTACAACTTCCATTGATACACAGAGGGGGGGGGAGACCAAACTATATACCATGGGCTCAGATGGATAAGGCTAATTTAATGAAATTATTGCCCCAGCTGTCAGGAGGGGCGAGCAAGTGGATATATGCATTTGAGAAACATACCGCCGGCATACCATTGGCAGTAGGCGATGTGAAAAGCCTACTAGTAACCGCAGTAGGAGATCAAGCGGACAGAGTATGGGCTAAGGCTGGTTTCCCGGCCGTGACGTTAGATTATGATCGTCATGATGGGGCTTCCTTTAATACAGTACGAGCAAGGGTGTGGGACGCGCTGCGGGAGACATTCCCAGATACCCCTGATTTACAGTCAGTAATGCAATGTACAATGAATGACGGGGAGGATGCTATGGATTACATTCTCCGGGTGCAGGAGATGTGGAGAGCGGAAACGGGCACGCCCTGGCACCAATCCACATCTCTATTTTATTTTATCATTAAGAGAGGGCTCCCAAAAGAGGTGCAGAAGGCACTCGATAAGATAGCGGGCGTTGAGGCGAAGGGGTGGCCAGAGATCCAAAGTATAATAGTGCACCATTGCAAAAGGATCAAAGAGAGAGAGAGGGAAGTAGCACAGAAAAGGTTGGCAGACGAGGCAAAGTTGGTACAATCAAAACTAGTGAAGGTTGCAGCAGCGGTAGCAGGACTCCCACTCATGAGGGAGGGAGAGGAAGGAGAGGAGGGGCAAATAGCAATACAAGGAAGAATAGCAGCAAATTGGGCAGGACAAGGACAACGACAGTGGACTGAGCAGGAGCAGAACGGAGGTCCAATGTGGCAAGAGTGGGCCCCAAGAGGGGGAAGAGGTGGGTACCGGGGCCGAAGAGGAGGACAAGGGTATGGAGGAATGGGAGGTAATGGGTGGCAGGGTCCCAGAGGTCCACAGGGGAGCTGCTGGAATTGTGGGAGATGGGGGCACTACTCAAGAGAGTGCAGGAGCAGACAAAACAACGGGTTCCAGGAGACAGAACAGTACGGTCACCCCCACCCAGGAAGCCCCTACGGCCTCCCCATGGGACAATACCAACAACCAGAAAATGTAGGACAAAGAAGTAACGCACAACTACACGGACATCAGTACAGGACACAAAACCACCCACAGAATAATGACAATATGCAATACACGCCAGGTAACACTTTCGCCACAGTAGCTAACGGAGCACCTGCTCCTGCACCTTACAGCGGGGTGTCAGTAGTTTCGGGGAACATTTTTGATCAAGGGGGGGCAATGAGACACCCCGCATAGGACAGCCCACAGAGAGCACTTGCGTGTCCAGTACTATCTACGACCCACAATGCATCAGAGGAACCATTGATAGGAGCGCAGATAGGAGACAAGCAGTTCATATTCATGGTGGATTCGGGAGCGGAGAAATCATGCATTAGAGAGGGCCGGTTCCCGTTATCTAATAGAACGTTAGAGACGCAGGGGTTCTCTGGGGCTGTAATTGAAGTTCCTTACACAGAAGCATTGGATGTGACAGTGGGGGGTAAAACAGTGAAAGCACCCTTACTGTACTATGAACACTCTCCCATTAATTTGCTGGGGAGAGATCTCTTAAGCAAACTAAATATGACAATATCATTCACAGGGAGCGGTATCGTATGTTCGACGCCAGGCATATGCCCCCTCCGCATATTAGCAGTAATACACGGCCACACAATTATGCAAGAGATCAGAGGGTTACCAAGAAACGAGGAGATGTTTGTTGAGGGCATGAGAGCATTGGCTCTCATAGTACCAGAACTAAAAAGGATGGATTGGAGGATTCCAGCCGAATTCCTCTTCCGCCCCATAGCAAGCCCCGACACTGCTCTCGGGTCAGTGGTATCGTTGGATTTACACGCAGTACACGTGTCAGCAAACAGGATATGTGTGATTGGCGTTGACATGGAAGGATGTGAGTGGCGGACAGTACTGTGTACAAATGCAAATATCCCACTGAGGGAGCTCTCGGACGAGGAGCTATTTTCAGACACTGAGACAGATGGCGAAATAGTGATGGAACTAGCAATGCCGTGTGACATTGTAGTTACAGCCAGAAAAACTCAAGTTGAATTAATGGCAGTGGTAGGAGCACCACATGCATTCTTTGATGACGACATGCGGCTAGTACCCACTAACATATGGACAAATGGCCCCCATGACGTGGGGTGATTACATGAGGTTCAGCCTGTGGTAATAAAACTGAAACCGGGAGCAATTATACCCCGGGTAAAACAATATCCATTGTCACGCGAAGCAGAAGAAGGGATCAGAGAGACACTAGATGCACTGCTAGCACAAGGAATAATAGTGCCCTCAAACTCCCCATGCAACACATGCATTTACCCGATTAAAAAGGCGAAGGGAGGTTCATGGAGGATGATACAGGATTTACGCCCACTCAATGATGTGATTCAGAAGGAGTTCCCTTTAGTCCCGAACCCATCAACAATACTGTGCAACATTCCAAAAACGGCATCCCACTTCACAGTTATTGACTTAAAAAATGCATTTTTCTCGATTCCCTTAGCAGAGGAGAGCAGGTACTTAACAGCGTTTACACTAGGGGGGAGGAGGTTCGAACACTGCAGACTGCCTCAAGGGTATTGCGAAAGCCCAAGCATATTCAACAGGGTACTACATGAAGATCTGGGGAATTTGTGTGTAGAAAGCACAGTGATTCAGTACGTTGATGATTTATTGATCTGTGCACAAACTGAGGAAGAGTGTAGAAAGGACTCAATAACACTCCTGACATTATTGGCCAATAAAGGGTACAAGGTGGACAAGGGGAAGTTACAATACTGTCTGACCGAGGTCCTATACTTGGGACAGTTGATATCAAAGGATGGCAAGCGGATCATACCCGACAGGGCACAGGCGATTAGAGCAGTTGGGGAGCCCAAAACAGTAAAAGAGATGCAGAAATTTCTGGGTATGTGCAACTATTGCCGAGCATGGATATTGGATTATGCAGCATACACAAGGCCCTTGTTACAGGCACTAAAAGAGGCACAGCAGGAAAACAAACACATAGAATGGACAGAAGAGATAAACACAGCATTTGACTCACTAAAAGAACTGATATCAAGCGCCCCAGTACTGGCAAATCCAGACTATGGGCGCGAATTTTTCTTATTTTCACACTGCAAAGGAACACTGATGACAGCAGTACTGACACAAAAGACATCGTTAGGGCACAAACCACTGGCTTACTATAGTGGCACCCTAGACGCAGTAATGCAAGGTCATTTCGCGTGCGAGCAATCTCTAGCTGCAGCCGCGTTCGCGATTGAGAAAAGTGCCACGATAGTGATGGGCTGTCCTGTGACACTGTTTGTGGAACACTCACTCTTTGCAATATTAGAGCGATCAAAGAGCACCTTGACAACACAACGCGCCACAGCATATGAAATAATACTGTCCAGCGCAAACATCCACATAGTAAGATGTAAAACAGTGAACCCAGCCACATTCATCACAGAGGCGTGCACCGTAGAGGACATGCAAAACCACAACTGCGCTACATTTACAGGTGACGAAGGTCAGGATCAAGTGATTTTTGAGAATGCCCTGAACGAGGGAGAGGTGTATTTCGTAGACGGGTCAGCATCAATAGATATGGAGACAGGAGAGAAACATGTGGGTATGGCAGTTGTACGATTAGAGGAAGATGAATACGAGACACTAGTGCAACACCGCCTCCCATCCCACTATTCAGCCCAAGCAGCAGAACTAATTGCGCTAATAGAAGCATTGCATGCCGCCAAGGGGTGCGCAGTGACAATATATACCGACTCAGCATACATGACAACGACAGTACACGGCGGGTTGGCACGGTGGGGGCGGAGAGGGTTCCGACGAGCAGATGGAACACCAGTTCAGCATGCAGAACTATTGAAAGAACTGATTGAGGCTCTGCAAGACCCCACGGCAGTGGCCATCGTAAAATGCCAAGCCCACACCACAAATACAGATTTTATATCTTTGGGGAACGCGGCAGCAGACGCCGCTGCCAAAGAAGCTTCGTATTTACAGAAAGGTGTAGTAGGAGAATACATGTTGCACCACACAGCAAGCCAAGAGGTCCCCACAGGATACAACATGATGCCCACACAGGAAATAATAGAGCTGCAAGAGGGAGCTAGTGCAGAAGAAAAATTGCTATGGACTAAAAGGGGATGCAGCAAATCGCCGACTGATTTGTTATGGCGACAAAAAAGTTCAGGAAAAGCGGTAATGCCAGTAACATTGTTAGAAATAGCATTTCAACAACTACACTTTCCCGCACATAACGCAAAGCAACACATAATGGCAGAGATACAAGAAGATTGGTTTGCACCTTGCCTCCATGAACATGTCACAAGAATGGCTTTAGAATGCACGACATGTCAGATTTACAACTCAGGTATGACATTGCGCACACTGAGAGGAACGATACCCAAACCAAATGGCCCATTCAGAGAGCTCCACATTGATTATGTAGACATGGGAGAAAGATGTAACGGGGCTCGCTACATGATTGTGGTTGTCTGTCCATTTTCGAGATGGGTGGAGGCAGGCCCCTGTGCGCGCCCTGATGCGAAGGGCGCCGCGAAGTTCCTAGTGCGGGAAGTGTTCCCGCGCTGGGGGATTTGCGAAGTTATTCGCTCAGATAACGGCACGCATTTTGTTAATGAACTATTCAAGGAAGTGACTACCCTATTGGGAATAAAGCACAAATTATGTTCAATTTATCATCCTCAAAGTAATGGCGTAGTGGAAAAAATGAACGGTCTGTTAAAAAGCAGATTGTCAAAACTGTGTTTTTCCCTTAAAAAGACCTGGATGTACTGCCTGCCTTTGGCCTTGTTCGAGTTACGAAATCAGCCAAGTAAAGACCACCACTTGTCCCCGCATGAGATCGTCACGGGAAGGAGGATGCACACAGTGCATTCACCTCTCCGTGAACGTTCTGATGCACACAGAAGCGCAGCGATATTAGGAGAGGAGTTCACAGAGTACTTGAGAAAACTGACACGGGCAGCGCGCGTAATTGCAAAGCAACTAGCCCCCCCCTCTACAAGAGAGGAGGGGAACACAACAGAAACAGAGACAATGCCTGAAAAACCATTACAACTAATGCCTGGTGACCTTATATATGTCCGAAGTTTTGTGCGAAGGTGGAATGCACCACGTTTCCATGGCCCTTATGAGGTAGTGTTTTGCACACCGACAGCAGTAAAGGTAAAGGGCCTACGATACTGGGTGCATTTGACAGACGTACGCAGAGCTTATAGCGCCGCGGAAGGTGAGGTACAGGACGAGGCACAGACAGCTGCGGACAATGAAATTGTGCAGAATGGATGATGGGAATTTTGTGTGCATTAAGTGCTGAACACTGAACACGAATGGCGCATGACATGCGTACTGAAATTAACATGTGTATACATATATATATATATATAATTTTTTACATCTTTTTAAGGTTTTTTTTTTTTTAGTGCTTTTTGGGTTTTGGAGAAGTTTTCCTCTCTCTCTCTCTCTCTCTCGACTTTTCTCTTTATGTATGAAATAATGTACTGATAGTAATATTTGTAAAGTTACCTTGTCTGTGGACATACCCCCTCCTTCACCCACTCCCATACTTTGCCGAAAATTTTTTTTTTTTTTTTCACAACGTTCTAAATGTTTACATGCGTGTACTTAATGCACTTTTATGTCTCAAACAGGATTCACTATGGCATCGGATGGGCAGCCTGCAACTAATAGATTTGTTAGATTTAGAGAAATGTTAGTAGATAGATTGACATATTCATACGAATGCGGTTTATCAATGTGTGTTATTGTGTTCTTCATCTCAATATTTTGCCTAATGACACATTGGGTCATAGCGTTCATCTCTACTGAGATGAACGAGGGGGGAGGGGGGAGTAACACCACCCTTGCCCCTGGCACGAATTCAATTACAAACATGAATATTAAAGAAGGTGATTTTTTGATCTGGGATGGATCCCGCCTTGTATGGGGTTACTACACTGCACCACCCACTGCTGCCCCGTCACGATCAAAAGATAAAGATATGGAAAATGACACAATGTCCCTACCTGAAATATATAACAGCCCCACTACCCTTCCCGCCCCGATACAAAACAGCGACTTGTTGTTTATTGAGGAAAATGGAAAAGTAATTACAATGACAGAACACAAGTCCCTACATGAAGAATTGGAAAAGGGGGGAGGGAATGAGAAAGGGGGGCCTATTCTTACACCTATCGAGACTATAAGGTACAGGAGGGGGGAGAGAAGTAGGCGAAGAAGAGAGACAAGCAGGAGGGGGTATGATGAGTATTATGGGTTAGGATTAGACAAGATGGAAGACCCACGACACCCCCACCAAGCAAATAAATGGTATGCAGATATGAGTACAACAGCTAAACAGACAACTAATGAAAGCTGCTATGTCTGTTCACTCATCCCCCATGCATCAGGTACACCCAAAGTGTTGTTGCCAAGAGAATTGCCCATTGTGGATGCCCAATGTCTCCTTCATCTCACACTGTGTAGAATAAAGAACACCTTTCAAGCACACGATGTCTCTTTCAAAATAATACAGGACAACAAAACGTGCTATTCAAAAGCGTCTGGAGTGGTCTGTCCTAAAGAACCTTTCTTTGCAATACAAGGGACGCTGTTTTCAGAAAACAAATGGAAAGATGAAGAAGTACTGTGCAAAGCGGAAGCACTGAGAGGTGTCCAACCAGACAAGCTGCGATGGATGGAAAAAACGTGCTTACCAATATGGAAAGAACACATCTCTAAACTAACATGGGTAACAGCGATGGAGAAACCCTTCAAGCTACAAAGTGAAATACAAAACGAACTATGTTTCAAGGGAGAAGGAAAAGTGGCAATGGGAACGAACAAAAACTGTAACAAAACTCTCACCATCCCAGACATGAAAAAAGGAACAGCAGCACTAATGGACACATACTGGGTGTGCGGGAATCAGGCTTACTTGCACCTTCCCCAGGCATGGAGTGGCAGCTGCTCGATGGCCACTTTGCATTCGGCCCTAATGGTGATTCCAGAAAGCCACGTCGACAAAAATAAAAAGACGCAAGGAAACATGAACAAGGACGAGACGTCTCCCACTGCAGAAGCACACCTCTATGTCCTGTCCTCCGGAGGGAAAGAAGAGGAGCTATCACGGAACAAGCGAGCATCAAACTATATATCACAAGCGTCATCCGATTTATTGGCACAGATCCCAGACAGGTATCGCCTGTTCAGCTCCGTGGAAACATTTTTTGCCTCACTGGTTTCAAGTGTCCAAGCAAGAGCAAATGCAAAATGGCTTCAGATCACACGGTGGGAATTGATTCAGCTGGCCAATGACACTGAAGAAGGTTTCAACATAATAAAGGTGGAATTACGAGCTCTGCGACTAATGACCATGCAGAACAGGTATGTTCTGGACCTGCTAACAGCAATCGATGGAGGTGTTTGCCGAAAAATAGGAAGTGCGTGCTGCACGTTCGTACCTTCTGAAGACGCAGAAAATGGGTCCCTGTCACACGTCATTGAAGCAGTCCATAACCTGGGAGAGAAAATGAAGCTGGAAGGTGGGGCTAAAGACAGCTCATGGTTCGACAATATCTTCTCCTGGGTTCCCTCCTGGCTTGGAATGACGATGAAATTATTGATACCGGTGGCGGTGGTCCTCCTCGTGGTGTTCTGCCTGTGCCAGGTGGGCCTTCGATGTTGTGCTAACGCAGTCCCTAACGGTGCGATGATGATGGTGACAATGGGCAACTCTGGTGGTACAATTAAGGCGACACAAGAAGTACATGTACAGACAGGACCGGATAACACTCCCAGATACCAGTTAGTGCCTATGTGCCGTGATAAGTACATAGTAGACAAACTATGGCACACCACTATCAAAGAACCCAGAGATGTGGAACTGGAATGGTATGAGGAGGTCTGGGTAGACTTGGAAGAGACGGGTGACTGTATATATTTAACATGTACCCCAGATGAGTATGCTAGAAGAGGTGAGAGCTTGAGGGGGGTATGCAGAGCCTGGATGCCTAGAAAAGGAACACCTGCATGGGATGACGCAGTGATAGAGGAGCAAGAATGTAGAAGATTAGAAGAGCTAAAGAATTCGTTACTTTAGTAACGAAAGGGGGGAAATGTAGGGGAGGACTGGCCGCGAGGCCCTCCTCACCTGCAGCCTTCTCCCCAGGTGAGGACCATGACTCGGTGGCCGTCCCCTCATGCCACCCGGGCCCAGGTGGAGGAGGGGTCACCCGCCGACGACATTGCCCACACATATCCGTTCCCTGCATATACCCAAATTCAGTTAGGCCTAGAAGCCATCTTGTTTAGCAAACATGGCGTGAGTTCAGCACACTGTAACGAGGCCCCCACCTTTGGAGGACCTTTCATGCATCTCTGCCGCCGCAGTAGCCCTGGTAGATCCGCTGCGAGCGCGTTCCCATGAGAAAGTCGGATATGAGCTAACCCGAGATGCTAACACTGTAACATTATTCTCATCCACAATGTAATATCGCACCCTGCATGACCTGGTCCGCGAGGCCGGGGTGACGGGAAAAAAGCTGAAGCATCACTATCTGAAGAAAGTAGAAAATAATTCAAGTATTGGTATTAACGAACTACCTCGGTTTAAACAGATCATGTAAACTGTGAATTAACCATAAAGATGTAACGTTACATGATACCACCCTAGGTCTGGACTAGTGCTGCTACAACCACAGAGAAAGATGTCGACCAAATGAATAGCCTTTACTTACTCATATATGTTTTCTTAATTACCCAAAGCAGCAAGCATCAATTTCTGTAGGCCATAACCTAGAACGACCTCGTGTAACGTTTAATGTACATAAAATAATCACATCATGTAGCAAAATATAATGTTAGGTAACGAAAAGGTACTCGGACCGACTGTATTAAAGAAATGTGTAACGAAATGGAAATATATATGTGTGTTTAAATAACATCAAAATAAGGCGGAACGTTATAAAAGTTCTGCATTTAAAAGTTAGCAACGCACGAGGAAAAAACCTTTGTGAGTATATGCAAGGCCATTCTTCCTCCCACCCTGCCAAGCCTGCCAGATAAGGAAGCTAAGGCCTGTGCCGCACTCCCTCACCTCCCCCAACCAAGCTGGAGCCGTTTCAGAGAGTCAGAGGCCCCGGCACCGCACCCAAGGCCACAGCCCACCACCTGCGTTATTTACAGCACGGTAATAAACCCACGTTTTGAATCCACTGATCTACCAGCACCCTCTCGTAAAGTCCACAACCCTCCCCCCTAGACCACCCCAAGAACGACCCCCATCACTGGGACAAGACACAGAGACCCATTTATATAATAACTTCTAACGCGACAGACAGGCATGTACCAGTCGGCTCAGGCCCCAAAACTCAGCCCCTCGACCTAAAATACCGGTCAATAGGACACAGGTAAATCTCACCCTAACCGACAATCACCGGACCTCTCAAGAGGTGCATTCCTCATGCGTTGCGTTTATTGTATAAGACAAACTGCCGAGCGATTTATTGATGAACTTAGATGTCGTTTCTTGAATAACTGCAGTGTGCATGGCCTAGGGCAAACGAGTCAGGAGAGGTATTCATCTTTGTCACAGGCTGCCCCAGCATACCAACACCGCTCGGATGACCTCAAGCTGGCCTGCCAGGCCCAACCCAACCCACGAGGCTGACCAGTGACGTCCTCACGCCAAGACCAACCACGCTGCAGCAACACCTATAGTTAGTCGACGCCACCCAATCCCAATTAACTTGTGCCCCCTATAGTGTGTAGGTTCTGATGACGTTTTTTGTATTAGAAATACGCCTGTCTTTGCTATTGTCAGACAGAGCGCTCTCGGAGGTTGCAGAGTTCTTTGCATGCCCTATTCTTTGGATAAACTCCCACTTACGCTCACCCGCACTCTGTCTTGGCCTTATTCCCACTACGGGAGAGTCCCTTATTGTCTCTCATTGCGGGGAGGATCGTGCTGAAATTGGGGGCGCTTCCTTTCAGCTGCCATAAAAGAGGGTGGGGCAACAATGTAATTCACTTTATTTTTGCTACTTTACCTGCCTAAGCTTCACCCTCTGCTCGACTCCAGGTGCTGATCTTGAAACCTGGAGCATCAGGTTTGAGTGCTCTGGGCGTACAGATATTGCTCTGGCACTAATGCCATGAGCCTTCTAAGCAGCCATGCTATGAGGCACACATCTTCTCCCTGCAGGGACCAGGCATGCATGCCCAACGGGTCATGCCTGGCTAGCAGAGCTGCATGCCCCAGACAGGTATGGACTTTTGGGCATGCTCATCAGCTTGAAGATCCCGGCTGGAGAAAAACACGCTTTGTGTTCTTCATTCTCTGTGCATTTATCTTGCAGACACCCCCATAAAGGTGGCAGGGTACTGGTCATTAAGGACCCAGCGCTCCTGCTGGTAGAGCAATGTGCCAATGACACCTGGAATATGCTGCAGCTACAGGTGAAGAAATTAATTCTCTGGCTTAGAAATTGAGTTTTTGGCATTCGGGACAGGAAGAGCCAGGACTATATACAACTCTATAGCTCCAAAACAGAGAATCCTCTTCAGCACCCAAAAAGCACATTAACTACCTTCAAAACCCAAGATGAAAAACCAGGAGTACATCTTTGATGAATGCATGACTTTTTTTTATTTAACTTTGTATAGAAGTGCATTAGCAATTTTTACAAAAACTCTTGAAGCTCGTCTCTAAAGAGCCACATAATAGAAAATGCCGAAGCAACAGGCGCGGTTTTCACACAGTAATCGGCGAGAGTTTGCTAGGAGAGGTGTGCCACTGCCAGTCTCTTGTCAGGGTAACCCACTCACGCCTTGGTCTTTGGAATTGATCACCAAAAAGGATCGTAAGGTGATCATTTCAAAAACGCTTTCCAAGATTTCTACAGACGCTATAGTCCACTTTGTTTTCTCCCCTGACATCAACCTATTCCACCAAGTTGAGTCTTAATCTTCAAACAGTTCTAAATGGTTTGTGCGAATGTTGTGTAGATATGTGGCTCTTACGTTGGTCAACTCTGAACAATGCAGCAGGAGATGCTTTAGTGTTTCTGATTTAGATAATTCCTTACAGAGACGACAAGCTTTGTCGTTGGATTGCATCCGGATCGCCATGATTTCACGGGTCGGAAGAAGATTGAATCGCGCTCTCATGTACATTTTCCTTAGATGCCTGTTTGGAAATTTCGTGAAGTATGCCACCGGCTCCTTCAGTCTGTTAAAGTTGGGTGGAAGATCTCTTGTCAGTTTGTTTGCATGCGCTTTCTTCAGGGTCATTATCCAGTCTTGAGCCTGGAGTTTGGATTTCACTCTTACTGGATTTGTTTTCAAGTCTTCTTCTGTGCATGCGATCTCGGAAAGCTTTTCTTTGAGCCCGTCCGTCCATTTATTGAGAATGTTTAAGTGGCGATTTGTTATTTCTGCTGCTATGATCTTGTATATAGGTGGACTATCTGCCATTAGAGTATTCCTGAAGAGCTGCAATGCGCTTTGGCCCACTTAGAGACCCCCAGAGAGAGTAGACCCAGCTCTCTTCTGATGAGATCCATTGAAACTGCGTTTGGGAGTCCTAGGACCGTCTTCCGGATATAACTCTCTAGCTTCCGCCAGATGTCATTCGGCATGCTCAGTGTTGCCCCCATGCCATAAGTCAGTGTTGGGACAATTTTCCCTTTGTAGAACGCCATCACCGGACTTAGTGAAAATGTACCATATTTTCTGTCAATCACTTTCATTTGAACAGCAAGGTTTTTTGCTTTTCCCCAAAGGATGGTTTGCATGGATGCTTCTTTAGCTGAGTGGTCTATCTGAACTCCTAGATATTTGAAACTATGGACCACTATAGTCCACTATATGACCTTATGCCCTAGTGTGATTCAGTCAGTGGCCACTCTGTACAGCTCAAAATGCGAAGGCAGATGATCGTACCGATGAGACATACAGCCTTGATCAATGGTGCAGCGATCACTTCACGACTGTACTATACCAAGACGCTCCATGCCAGTCTACCACTTGAATTTTTAGCAAGATTACAAAGAGAATGGCACCTTCTGTCTGGTGTGGGACCCAACAAGACTGTGACCGCCAGTTTCCAGTTCAAACTAGCCCGCCTAGCCTTCAATTGTCGGAACGGTTTTGCCCCCCAGGTATCTTATAAACTCCCTAGATATCTGCATGCCAGGAAACAAAGGAGTGACAATCCACTACTGCTCTACTCTTTCCAGCTGGACGCCTCCAACAGTTGTCTGTCTGCACCCAGTGCTGTCTGTGCGATCATTCCGCTCAGCTTTGAAGACCAACTTCCTGCAGTAGGCGATTCGATGGCCGGCATCCATAGATCCCCCAAGGTATTGGTGTACCCCATAAACGACGGATCGAATGATCAAACCAACAATTCCAGTGTACCAACGGGGACTTTCCTTTTCAGTGTGGCCTTGTTTTTCGGTTTGTTTCTTGTCTTCACTTAAGCAGTGAAGAACATTAAAGAACAAGTACTTTACCCTGGGACATAAGCTGTGTCATCAAGGAAATGTTGCATAGAAATGGCTGCATTTTTGAGGGCTTGCGGACACACGACTTTCACTGAAATGTAATATGGGGAATTGGGCGCTTGGTTTCATCGCTCAATATTCAAGGAGACCCTTTATGAAGGACACAAATGATTAAGATAAGCTTTGTCCTTCATACACTGTCTCATTCATGGTTTGTGTTGCAGATGGGAAGAAGATTGAAGAATACTTTTAGAAACCGATGACACGCGTTCCTCTCCAGGACTACACTCTGGACAGTCATTTGCTCAGCTTCTTATTGAAATCCTACAAGAGACCTGTTAGGCAAGATTGTATGCAGTACCCATAGGGTGCACAACAATAACCCTGACCTGCTGGCAGTAGTAACCCAACCTTTGGTATAGGTCTGAACTACACAGGTTGGTAGTGTGGACGAGTAGCCAGGCTTATCTCAAGAGGGGTCAATGTGAGCTGTAGGGGATTTACACAGGGGTTCACAGTGACAAGTATCCAAGCAAACACTTACACATAAGGTTTCTTGATAAACAATTGTTCATTTATTTACCAGTCAGTTAATGTAAGCCTTCTTTAGAAGGGAGCACTGTAAAACACCACACAAATACTTTGGAATTACACAATCTTAGTTCAGAATCAGTAAATACCCATTTCGGATGGCATACAGCAGAGACCTACGCCCACAGGTGACCGCAATTGCTAGGGTGCGGTTGACATTAATGTTATACTGTTGGCATTCAGAATGGTTAAGAGCAAGTAAGAAAAGGGAAAATATTAGCACAAACAAGACACCACAAATATTTAACAGGCAGATACTTTCAGGTCCCCCCATAAGAGTCATTCAGTTAAAACAGGCTAAGCCAAAGTCAATAGGCAAGAGTGAAGGTAGGCTGAAGCACTTCTTTGGAGGTAGGTAGAAAAGTCTTTGCACATTGTTTCATAAGTCTATGAAGAAAGAGGAATCAATGTAGGGCCACAAGCTTAGACTTGTGATGGTAGAAGATGCAGCAACTCTACAGTAAGAGGTAAGTTCTCTTAGACCTTTAAAATGAAGAAAATATGCATCAGGTGACTCCTGTTCCTGGGCAGCTCTGCAGATCGTACTGTTCCTGGGCCTCATTTGTGGGGACAAGAGGGAGGACGTCGGGGGGGGGGGGGGGGGGGGACTCCTGCACTGCACCGGGACGGTCAAAACTTGCAAACGGCAAACTTCACTTTCAGTGGCTGTTCAGTGTTTCAACTCCTCGCATCTACCGCAAATAGCAACACTGCGATTCCTGGCTGTCCAGATGGACTTTCCTTGCTTCTGGGGTCCCACACTCTGTTGAGGGGGCTCAGACTCGGGCAGTCCTGCTTCCTGGGAGTCCAGAGGATCTTCCTGGAGCTCTTGGCCAACTTAAAAGCAACACACACAAACTAGTGTTCCTCTCCCTGGCTCTACGGTGGAAATTTAACCAGCTCTGAGATGGATGTCCAGGTGGCTTACTTTGGAGTCGATTGGTCCCACCAACTCAAGTGAAGAGGTCGTCCTTGCAGGGGCTTCTCTGTCGATGCGAACTTGGTGTTTCGCCACTGCAGCAGGGCTTCACTGGGCAAACCAACGGTCCAGGAGTTGCAGCAGGCGTCTCTTCAAGTTCTTCTTCGGTTCTTTCGTCCAGTGGTCGACTCTGCCTTCCAAGCCAAAAGACCTTTCATACAATTCTCTCCCTTTCATTCCAGCGTAGATGTCACTCACCCAGCAGGGTGTCTGTCCTTGAGGACAGTCAGCCAGCCAATCACAGAGTGCATTTGGGTCTCCTAGGAGACTAAACACAGGGAGTTTCGGGCACCTCCCTCACTTCCTGCCTACCCCAGACACCCAGGAGCCAGAGGGGGGCTTCACTCGTGAATCCCGCCAAAAGGCAAAACAAACAAAGGGACCAAACTTGGTTTGGCACGCAGAGTAAATCTCAAGAAGGACCTTTCCACAAAGAAATGGCGAAAAAAGAAGACTGGGGCCATTTTGACAAAAATGGCACCCTTGGGTGCTTTACTGCAGCTGCGAATGCAGCCCGCGGTAAATGCACACTACGGTTGTAAAAACGAAACCACTGCCACCAGCCATTCATTGAGGAACGGATAACAAAAAAAATGTTACTTGAGAAGCTAGACAAAGGAGATACTAGGCAACCCCTCCAGCACCCTATTGTTAAGATAGTGTGTGGTGTGTGCTGGGTCTAGAATAGTTACAAATGGGTCTCTAAGGTAGAGGGAATTGGCACATTTCTGAGAAATCTCCCTAACAAGACCCCTTAAAGAGAATCCTGCTTCGTGGTGTAGATACACTTACCAGGTGTCCCGGGCCTTCTTGGTCTCTGGGCAGGCACAGCAGGCCTTCAGAGGCTTCTTCTCCGCCGTGTCAGGGCTTGAAGTTTGAGAGTCACAGCTTGCTGCAGCCATACCAGACATGTTTCAAGACTGAAAGGGATCGCTGAGGAAACAAAGGCGATAGACACGTCAACTGTGCACTCTGTACATCAAGTTCTTTTGGCAGAGCACTCATTTTTATATACTAAAAAGTGGAAAATAACCGGTATTCATGCTAACGGCTTCGGAAGGATGAAAGGGTGAGTCAAGCTTGCGTCCATATAAAATGACCTGCATATTACTTAAGGTGAACATTAACTCGCTGAGCGATCTCAACGGCTTGGATGACCTATTAAGTACTGACGAGTTTACTCTCAATTCACATTTCTTTTCGATTTTAGTTGTATGCGTAGAAAGAAAAATCATTTCAATGCACACAATCAACATTTAGAATGAATGCTAAGGAACACTTATTAGTTCTGACCTAAGGCATAAAATAAGCAGTGTCGCATAGCAATTTGCTATGCAATTCTGTAGGTTTTCTAGTCAAAGGGGCACTTGTGAGGCAAAGTTAGCTATTTAAGTTGCCCACTTTAATGAAAGCACAGCTCACCCTGCATTCCTCTCTTTCCCTCAGTGCTCTCTTCACTCTCTTTCTCTGTTCATTTGAAGTGCTAATGGAAAGTGTAGCAGTAATCAACTCCTCCACTCTTAAGTGCCAAAGGCATGGGTGGGAGAGCTATGCAAGAATTTATTTTTCTTATCAAATAATTGCAAAACAGAAGTAAGCGGGATAATACTTGTATTAAGCTTTCTATGTCCCATCTGTAAAAGACCAGTATGTGTCAACATTTTTTTTTTAAAAAGACAGTCATTTAAATTGCTAAAATGTAAGTGCTTATATAATTACAGTGTTGACACTGTAAAACACTGCATGATCTCCATGATTTACAGTTAAGTTTAGGTTAGAGTCAAACACTGCACAATCTCCATGATTTACAGTTAAGTTTAGGTTAGAGTCAATTATATTTCTTTTTGTTGGGGAAGATGCATCATATTGACGAGGGAACACTTTTGAAAATGTACATTATCAAATGCTTTTGATGGCAAACCTAGTTCTGCATACATCTTGCAACTGGTGCTCAACCCATGAGCGAACCCATACTCCGTGACATTCAATATTATCACCCTGTTGCTTTATTTCAGGTACCCAGAAAGTGAGATGACCACTAGTTTGTACCTAGTTTGCCCAGTTCTCTGCCTGCTACGCAATCCACCCCGAGTAGTCTTCCTTTCCTCTTAAATAAAAGAGTACACAAATCAGACTCACTTTGCTTTAGGATTATGATTGTATTATATATCACCACCCGCAGGAGACAGCTGGCCAAACTGTTTTCAGAGCGTTTTTAATCATATCTATTTGTTTGTATCCATTCATGCAGCTAACATTTGACAGATCCTCATCTATGGCTAAAGTCTTTTCGCCCACTCGCATAGACAAGTAGATTTTATGAAGGGTGAGTAGCATTTGCAAGAGATGTTTGAAACTTGTATTTAACATTTACTTTGTTTGCAGTAAATGTCAAAGAAAAGTTTCACTGTGCATGGCTGGCCTCTGTGTGGCAACAGTGTCCCAAACATAAAGTGGATTATTAGTGACATGCACCATTTTACAGAAATCGCATTTTAAAATGGTTTGTCCTCCGTTGCTATGGGTCGAGTGCATTTCTCTTAGGTTGGATAGGTAAATTAAATTGACCGACCTGCAGGTCTAGCAGAAGTTTAAAAAATGTGCAAGCCCTGTCTCCTCTCACTAATGTCTTGTTTCAGCTGTAAGCAAAACTGCTGTATTGTTGCTCATTTCATGTCGTGGGTACAAATAACTTCTGGTGACATTAACAATATTAGTACAACATTGCTAATCAAATGGGTCAGTTTGCTAATCGAAAGAATGTTAATTAGCAAACTCTGCTAATCAATTTTTGAAAACTAATGTATGCCTTGCTGACCTATGGGAAGGGAGAGAAACCTTTATGTAGCTGAACTTCTTATTTCTTTTTACACTGCCCAAAACAATACCATGTCTTAAGGCACCCTGGAGGTTCTTTACCAAAAATAAATAATCATTGCATTTGTGTAGTGAAAATATACAAACCTTCCCGAAATGTGTTCATTTCCCTTCCTCACTTTTTAAATTAACTAAAGCAACACACTAAGGGCATGAAAAATTAAGCATTGGCCAAGCTAATAGTTTTCTCTTTGGTAGAGGCATTTGTCAGGTGCTGCCATAATGGAACTACCTGGCCATACAAAGGCAACAGCTGTAAATGTTGAGAGTACCCAAGCATGATAGCAGTGCCCATCTACTACCACCTCACAAGCCAAAACTGCTGGCCTTTTGACAACCAAACCATAGAACTGTTTGATGGACACGACCCATTGAAAGTACGTCGCATCAGGGTTAAACCCTCTGCCTCCTGGTACGCGGAACTATCCAACAATGAGCACAAAATCCAGTCTTGCGAAAAAAAACTGTATAACACAGTGGAAGACCTCACCCTCAAGGCATCAGGTAGTACAGCAGAACAGACTGGTCGTTCATTATCAAATCCCAAAATGCATATTACACATGAACCATCTTGGCGCCCACCAACAAGAGTAAAGCTCTCCTCTTTGCAGTCAAGTACAACTCAAATCCACTGTCGGATGTGTAATCCCAGAGTTTATAAAAAAGAAAAAAAGCACAATGCGATCACCAACCCCCTCCACAATGAAATCGCACCAATGCTCTCAATACCATAATATAATGCATTAACACAAACCAGGATCGCCTTTACTCTCCGCACCCCCCCTCCCCCAAAGAACATTGTTGACGCACTCTCCTCACTTCAACAGATCATACACCAAGAGAACACCTTGCCAGTTGCCATTATAAAGCAGATCAAGAGGGATGCCCTCACCCCCTCAAAATTTGCCCAAGGAATCGTCACATGCACCTCCAAAAACACGACTCACCAGGCCCCTCCTCAAAAAGCCCAGCGTATACAGTGACTATGTTGTGAAATATAGACCAATCATCAACCTCCCATTTATTTGAAAAGTCATTGAGAAGGGAGATGCCAACCACCTCCATGATCAGATTAACCAACGTAGCCTGCTCTGCGATAACCAGTCTGGGCTCAGAACAAAATGTCACTATGAAACAGTCACCATCCGGGTCAGAGGATGCTCTTCAAAACCATGGACCAAGACAACTCATACCTTCTGGTCCTCCTCGACACCTCTGCCATAATCGACCACCTCACACTGACTGGCCAACACGTCACTTTACTGCCACCTACAAGTCGCTCCCCTCCCTCTTGTACCCACCATGCTTTAGGGGTATGTTTCCTATTGGACTTTGCTTGCAAACCTTACATCCTATTATGGTCTAGATTTAGGAGCACTAAAACTTCCCTTCGAGATCCATTTTGTGGTTTGCAGCAAGTATGATTCTGTTTGCGCGTCGGCTTCTCAGGCAGTTCTCAATGGGTTCACATCCCTCTCAGACCCCAAGCCATCCAAATGGGCAAAGTCACATCAGTCTCTGGTCTGTCTCCTGTGAAGTGGCACAAAGCTCAATAACACCCCCCCTCCCGCTCCCCCTGGTGATCTTTAGTGTATACATAGTCTCACTGGAATCATGGCCCAATAACCCTAGACATCTCATGCCACCAATACAAAATAATTATACCTTTAAAAGTCGGTGGTACCCAGGACATTTCTCGACTCAGGAATTTTCCTCGCCTCTATCCAAACCTGTATGACAAGCACATACCCGACACTCAATCTGACAAAAACTGAATTTGAACTGCACAGTCAACCACATAAGGATTCCTTTCAAGGATGGCTAAAGGATATTCACCTGGTGGCTTAAGAGTTAACCTGGCCCCGAGAGTTAACCTGGCCCCAGACTATCAAATGTAGACAGCACACCCTTCTTCAGTTATCAAAAAGGCCCAAACCGCCTGGAACTAGCTTACTCTCCTCTGGAAGATGAAGCCCTTCTTTCGACCAGAGGACTTCAGAACCCCAATCCAGACCCTGGTAATCTCCCACATCGATAAGGGAAATGTCCTCTTCACTGCGGTCCTGGTGATGCACCTGGCCTCGCTTAGGTATTACAACACCTGGTGACACAACTAACAAGAAACAAAGAAATTCAACCACATGTCTGCCCTCCTTAGGGAGTCGCAATGGCTTCCCATCGCAGCCAGAATAAACCTGTTCTATCTGTAAGGCAGCCACCGCTTGCACACCTGCCTACACAGCCGCAAAACTCTGTAGCTCGGGTGGGTCACGTTCCTTCAGAAGCACAGCAATCAAAGGCTTGACTTGAAACTGGCACAGAAAAACCCACAAGAAACACCTTCTCCTGCTAAGCCCCTACCTTTTGGAACACCAGCATTGAGGCAGACCAGGCCAACACTCTTGCAATCCAGGATTGGACTGAAGACCTTACTATTCAGTCAATACCTAGATTACACACAGGCTTCTTCTGCTCTGGCATCACATTCCTCATGCACGCCTGTGCATTCTATGCTACATATTGTAATCCCCATATTGCCCTTAACTTGTACATTGCTCAGGTTGCTTACTAGCTAGGCTTGTGCTATATAAAACCCCAAATACAAAGATCTGCATTTATAAACCATTTCCATTGTACCTGCTTCATACCATTAGCTTGGTCTCTGTCCTCTGTCAGAAGTCACTTTAGTGCAGCCTAGAAGCCAAAACGACAATTCGACCCCTTGCTCGTGTTCCAGCCATGCTTTTGGGCGTACGTTCCCTACTGGACTTTGCTTCTGAACCATACAACATTACTGTGGTGATTTGGAAGCACTAAAAACAACCCTTCCATATTCATTTTGTGGTTTTGCAAAAAAGATGCTTCTTTATAACAATGCTTCCCAGAATACCTTGCCCGCTGTTTCTTTCCCACCCTAGCAAAACTATGTTGGGTGGAGAATAAGAACCACCTGTGGCTGGCAGGTGCAATCATCAGACCCAAGGCAAGAGATAGTTAGCCTTAAAACAGACCCTCCAGAATGTTGCGGCATGAAAGGGTACATTTTGCAGCATAAACGTATTTATTGTATCATTTTTGCTACATTTCTTTATTAATTGTAGGGTGTAAGATTGCCACATTGGAGGAAAGAGGCAGTGAGTGGCACTACAAGAGAGCCAGGCTGTCATTATGTGTAGCTTTTGTACCAATTTAGTAGGAGCTGTCCCAGATGTCCCTGGCTTAACAGAAAAGTGTTTTGAGCAACATTTTTGTTTCAATGTGCTTTCCTACATAATGTTATTAACTGTATTGATCAGTTACTCCCCTTTCATATTCTCCAGTCCCCAAACACCCACATACCTCTCTCACCAACACCACTCGCCAATTTCCCATTCTACTCACACTCCCAAACCTAACTCTCAATACTGTACATACTCACATGCTCCGTCACACTGCGAAGTCACACTGCGAAGTCACAATTTACACTTCCCAGTCCCTGCCACACTCCATCATACTTGCACCTTACGCTCCCCAGTTCCTCCCGCAGTCTAGTCATTCTTTATTGCTACTTCTGCATCTTGCATGCTTTTCCCCCATTCTATCACACCCTTTCCTCATCCTTTCTCCCAATCTACCGCTAGCTGCCTCTTTCTGGATAACCACACGCTCCCTCTGCTTTCTGGCGCGCCGCCCCAGTGCTTCCTCTCTGCTCTCTTACCCACCACTTCCCCCTCTGCTCTCCTTCTGCTTTATTGCCTTTCACTCCCCCCCTCTATCCCCCACTCACCATACAATTTTGTTTTTCATTTTTTTCAGAAATGTTCATTTTGCTAGAGATCCTCAAAAAAATAGCCATCTAAAAATAGAGCAGAGGATATGCTACGTTTAGATAACCCATTTTTGGAAATGAGCAGGCCACCTTATTCTCAAAAGGTGACCTACACATTTAGACGAGGCTGAGCAGTAGCGCAAATGATGCGCTGGCCATTTGCTTTGAATACATTGATGTTGGAAGCCCTCTCCGGCCAATAATGTTCTACAAGCTTCCAGAACATTGTACTGTGACAGGCTCTTAAGGGGCTGGCCACTAAAATGTTATCCAAAAAAAACGCAAATGAGATTGTAGCGTTTCATAAATGTGCCGTTACACATAAAAAAAGAAAATGTATGACAGGGTCAGAAAAGACAGTCATGCAGTGCGCACCCTCCCCAGTGTCTATTCAAAGCAGGCGCATGGGTTGCTTTAGTTTTCTGCACAGTTAGTTTTCTGCACATTTAAAAGCTCATCATGTTATCAATTCAGTATGCGCTTTTAAATGCACAGAAAAACACCCTAATCCATGCAAGTGTGCAGAGGTGAAAAAGGCCATCCTAATGCGTGCAATAAAATGCGCCCATTCAGGTGCCCTTTGTGGATTGTGCTGCTTTTTTTGGCGCAAGTGATGCGATGTGCTTCCGCATTTCATTACTTGCATCAAAAAACGTTTTGAGAACCTGGCTCCTTGTGTCTTATTTTTTTTAAACAAGTTTTAATTGTTCATCGGGATCAGATTCAGGTTACAAGCCCAGATTCCCTTGGGCTTGGAGCGCTATAGAAATAAACAAACTAAACTAAACAGTTATAATCACTTATGTGCATTTTGCATAAATAAAATGTCATTTACTGTTGACCCTTCGTTAAGGTCTTTGACAGCACGGTTGCTCCCATGGTTTTACATTACTTCCCTAACAAGTATCCCTTTCCCCCCCAACAAGTACCCCCTCCCCCTTCTCCCAACTTGACTTGAGTGGTTTCAGTGGCCTTCCTCCATTTGGAGGTTTCCATCCGACCCGTGTGGGTAGTCCTTTGCCTTTTTTCTGGGACTCCGCAAACATGAACATTCTTAAGTAGCGACGGTTTGTGGAAGCAGGCCTCTGTCCTTTACGAATTCCTGGAAGGGGTTCCATACTGCCAGGAATTTCAAGTATTGCCCTGCTTTTAGGGCACATACTTTTTCCATTGCCATGACCCTCCCAGATCTTTACCCACCACCAGGCTATTATCGGGCCCGATTCATTCTTCCATCCTTGTGCCAGAGTCATTCTCGCTGCCATCAGTAAGTGTGTGGTAAGGGTAGGCTTATGCCCCGTTGCTGTGTATGTGCCTTCTAACACCACTCCTAGTAGGACCACCTTGGGTGCCATTGGAAGAGTTACTCCTGTTATAGCTTTTATGTGCCCCAGGAGCTCTTTCCAATATACATGTCCACCACATGTGATAGAGATCCCCCGCCCCACCCAACCACATCATCTCCAGCACTCAACAGGGTTTTTTTTTTTTATTTAGTTTATATAAACTTTTGAAAAAGAGTTTCCAACTCACAATTGCTTGGTGTCAGAAAAGCAGAGATAAATTAGGGTGCATCTTAATCTCAATGGTTTATGCAGCAGTTTTAATGTCCTTTGTTGCTATCCTTCCTGGTTCAATTTTCCAGTCCTTGTTTGGTTTCTCAGTTTATGTTTCTTCAGATGTTATAATCCTCCAGGTTTCATTATTCCCCCTTATTCAGTCTCTGCTTCCATGACACATCTATGGTGTGTTTCTCTGCAGTGCTACTCACGTTAGTATAAGTTTATAACACTGACGCCAGGTTTTGTAGAAAATTAGTCAGCCCTAAAATGTCGGGTTGAACCACTTTCGCCACAATTCTTCTCCACACAAGATAGGATATTGTTTTACTAAGTTTCCTAAATGCACAGATCTCATGTCTTTCAAGCTTCCGCAATACAATGCAAGATGTTTAAGCGTCTCCTGCTCTTTATTGCAGAAGCGGCAGCTTAATACTGCTACCACATTCCGAGTTCTTATTGCATAGCTTACCCTTGTGTTGAATAGGTTCATTCGAAATTTCATGTACAGAAAGCGATGTCTAGCGCTTGGTGATTTCATCAGATATTGCAACATTATTTTCCGATCTTTGGCTTCAGTTGCGGCATCTTTCATCAGATTATGTCGATTTCAATCATCCACTGTTCAACACCAATCCAATTCCCATAACCTTTTCTTAGCGAAGTCCGGATTGGTTTCCAAGGTTCTTTGATCAATGCCCAACTCTGCTAGCTTATTTCTGCATCCAATTACCCATTTGCACAGTACTGATTCCGAGTATCCCATAAGGGCATCCTGTAGTATTTTAAACTGGGGGGAGCAATCAGGTATGGTTATCTTCCTGTATATAGATAGCATGTTCCATAGTATTCGGGCTTGCATAGATATTAGATTAAGTTCATATCTAATGCAGGCACTCGAGATTCCCTTTTGTAGATGTAATACTCGCCTCCAATATTGATTTTCCAGTTCTGGACATTGGGTTGCAGGTAGTCCCGGTGCGCTTTCTGCGCTATATATCAATATTGGTAGCGCTTTCTGGTTGTAGTGGGCCAGAACAGGTAGAAGAGAGAATTTCCCAAATCTTTTATTTATAATCACTCCTTGACTTGATAGTCGTTTGCATTTCTGTTTTACGTTCTCTACCCAAGGGGCATCGTTTATGTTGCTGTTGATCCACATTCCTAAATATTTTGCTTTTTTCACGCATCTCAAGCTATCATTGTGTAGACTCCATTTAGGTATACGATTTTTGTTTTGTTTGTTGTTTCTTGTTAGGTCTTGCAGGATTATCATTTCTGACTTCGCGGAATTGATCTTTAGTTTGTTTTTCTCCACATAGCTTTCTAGAGCTCTCAATTTTCTTGTCAGACCAATTGGTGTTAGGTCTAATATAGCGATATCATCAGCGTAGAGCATCCAGTTTATCCGTGATCCATTGATTTTTGGTGGGTAGGAGATTCTATAATCTAAGCTTTCTCCAATATCGGATCGAAATAGGGCTAACAACATGGCTGCCAAAGGACAGCCTTGTTTCACGCCCCGATTAGTCCGTATAGCCTTGCTCAACGTTCCATTGGAGTCTAGTCTGACCTTAATTTGTGTGTCTGTGTGGAGTGCTTTTATGGGTTGGAGAAGATTTTCAGGGCATTTCCATTTCTTCATCTTGCTCCAAAGTAACGCTCGATCAATTGTATCGAAGGCACTTGATAAATCCACAAACGCTACGTAGATTTTTTTATTTTGGCGGATCGCTTCCATTTTTAAGAAATTCAGAATCGTCAAGTTCAGACCGCATCCAACCCCTTTAACAAATCCTGATTGATGTGGATCATATTGTTTGGAACCATATATCCAGTTTGTTAGTTGGATTTGCAGCTGCGAGGCGAAAATTTTCCCCACTACATCAAGGAGCGCTATGGGACGATAATTGATTGGGTTAGTACGCTCCCCCCTTTTTAAAGATCGGTATGACAGTGGCACTTTTCCAAGATGTAGGGATCTTTCGGTTCTTTAGAATGGCTGAAAACAACGTAAAACAGACCTCCGTCCATAACTCGGGTTGTTTTAGCATCGGATTCGTTAACCCATCGGGTCCTGGGGCTCTCGATGTACTTAATCTCTTGACGTTTCTAGAGATATCTTCTTTGGTTATTGTAATTGACCACTCATTCTCCGATGTGGTGGTTTCTTTTATCTTGATTTAATTATTAAAAAATATTCTCGCGTAATGCTTCACCCATAGTTCTTCTGGTATTATGTTTTTTATAATGGCACCTTGTGGAGTTGAGATGTTGTTCAGGTATGACCAAAAGTCACTTGTATTTCCATTGGCTAACGTTTTCATCATGCTTTCCGCATCGCGTTGCAGCATGATGTGTTTATGACTGAGAAGCCAGTTCTTGTAGGTTTGTTTCAGAGTTTTTGCCGTGCTTCCTGTGGAGGGTTTTGACCCATGTGGAATCATTAGACGGGGTAAAGATGGGGATTAAGCTGTCGCTGCCCATCATTTTGCCCCAGAACAAGAATAAATAATTGGAGTGGGTAAAGATGGGGATGCGCTGTCGCCGCCCATCATTTCATCCCAGAATCCAGGAGAGCTGCGCAGTTGTGCGCACACCAAAATGGTTACCTAACTTGCCACCCACCAGTGTAAAGAAAGGTCTTTGTTAACAAAATCCACTGTTACTGATGTCAAAAAGTTGCTGAAATCGTGACTCATTGTACCACTTTAAAGATTCAACCCTTTTTGTGGGGTTCCACATAACCATTTTACTGTAAGGAGCCCCATCAAAACAATGTTAAGCAAGGATTTACTACCATGTAAGAACCATTCCTGTTTAGAATGCATTAATCCAAGAAAATCCCAAAATTGCATGCAGTACCAACAAAATCCTCAAGGGGGCGCTAGCGGTCTAAACTCTGACTGGAGAACTGAGTGCAGTTTGCTGACAAAGGGATTTGACTCAGCTGACTTCAAAGGCTGCATTTTAATTAAAAAAATTAGCCACATGCTGTTCCCAGAGGCCTGAAGCCTGGGAAACCCTATCACCTCCAGAAGCTTCACACCAGGAGTTAGAATCTCACATGACCTCTTGATTGATAGAAGGCAGACTGGCTGGGAGCTTCCCAGAGACCACACAAAGGACCCTTTCCTCTGAAAGGAATATGTTAATTTTGTCTGTTTAATGTCAACAAAGCCCTGCCTGCCCAGAGGACTGACCCACCCAAGTCTTGGAGGCGGACCTCAACACTCTGAGGATTGAATTGAAAGGAAAATATATATTTTACAAAAACACTGATAACTCTTTGTAATCAAATGACAGAAATGTATAACTTTGAGAGCTTTAATTTAAAAAATGTACCTTTAATTCAAGGCCAAATTCGAATTTGTGTGATGTTCTGGGGCAAAACCCCATTGTTTATTAATATTACAGACTCCCTGTTTCAGCTAGACAAACGAAAATGCATTGGTATGTGGGTAGATATGTGAGGAACAGTTGTATAAAATTTAATGAAGATCCAATGTTGTTTAGCACATTAAAAAGTGCTAGAAGTTGCCATTTGTGAATGCAAGCTCCCAGGAAGAGCAGAGTTTGAACAGGGGATACCTCCTGTAATGCATGATGGGTGCATATGATTTTAAAACAATATGTACCTCTGCAAATATGTATTTGTTTCAAATCTAGATTTGTGTGTAAGTTGACAGGAGGAGTGGACTTTCTGCAGGCTGTAAAATGACATCACGCTGACTCACAGTTCATTCCCCAATCAAATGATAAATGGAAGTTTGACCAATTAGAAGCTGAGAGAGAGGTAGGGTCAGTGATGCTAGAACACACCCACATTCTAAACACATAAAAGCAGACAGACAGGACAGATAGGGACTTTTCCAAATCCATTTGCAGCGGGACGCTCTGCCGGAAAAATCCATACTTACCTCCATCAACCTCCAGAAAGCCAAACTAGAGACTTCAATCTATCCAGAACTAAGAGACCAGACCAGAGAGACCCAGACCAGCAGAGAGAGTGACCCAGATCACTGTGAAGTGCAGAGGCCAGACCAGACCAGACCAGAGCCCAGTCCAAAACCCTGACCAGATCCATGGCGAGGCCCATTTCACTCAAGAATATAGTGTGAGTACCCAGCAGAACTGTGTAGAACCAATCTCTTAGTTTAAATTCATCTAATTCAATCTATTTAACCTAAGTAGAACTGCCTCCTAGCTGTCACCTGTCATTTCTAGTTGCAAGCTGCACTTGTCATTTTGAGCTTTTGAAATTTGCAAACCCAAAAACGACCTTTATTAAATCGCTCATATCTCCGCGACCGTTTGGGCTAGAGACTTGCAATAACTTTTATTTGAAAGCTTAGAATCGTAGCTTTGAATCGCACCAAGAACCGCATTCCTACCCCTTATAGTTTTACCGCAATCGCGGAACACGCATCCGCGAATTTTACCGCGATTTGCAATTTCTTCACTTGTAAAAACTGCTGCTGTTTGCCTGATTTCATTTGCCAGAAATTCGTTTAACCTGCTAACTATCCCTGCATCATTGCTAGTGTGAGCCTGGACTAATATTAACTAGATACCACTCACCCTGAACCTCTGAAAGGGAATTAAAAGCGTTTCCAGCATATTTCTCATTCATTGCCAGCACATATCAAAGCAATTTGGGCCTGTGATTTCAAAACTCCTATCTGTTTTCGGTTGTCTAAGCTTGCTGGGATTGAACTGAATCACATTTGATTGCATTTCTGAGAACTGTGTGTTTTCCTTCCATTTCCTTGCCTTGCATAAAGGGGGGGAGGGAATAGCCAGAGAAAAGTGATTACATTGTTTTGTTGAAATCATATTGAGTATTTTCTATATTGCATTTTCATTCAACATTACATCCATTTGAACTCTATAAAGCATTTTCTACCACATTATACTTCTATACCTATTTACCAGTGTGCTACCTTATCCATTTCATCTCAACTCCTTAGTAATTATAAAGAAGTGTGCTAGTGCCAGATTCTCCGTTGTTGATCTTTATCATATCAGATTAAGTGTGCTATTCAATTATTAATTTATTATAAAGCGTGATATAATATATATTGTAAATTATCAAATAAACCTTTTAAACTTGCAAAACAGAACTACTTCTTGGCTCAGTGGGGTCAGGGGGATTCCAAGAGAGGGGTGTTATATAGGGGTAGTCATCCAGAACGCATGAACTGGACCTAAAGATATATCAATAAGGGTTTTCATTCAGTATTCTAGACTAGGCGTTAACTTGGCTGTAGTGCTGAATTGAATCCTCTTACAAAGTGGGGGCTCGAGCCGAGACGTTGGGTTAGATTTACCACTTGTGCAGCTTAATACAGTGTGCTAACTGACGGGATACATACATCCAGTCGGATCACCACGCTGCATTACGCTGTGAAGCATTCCTCAAAAGGGACACTCCAAGAAAAGTTCTGTTCTGCAAAAATAAAATACTAACTTCTGTAAGTCAGGACAGAGACCAATCTCTAGAATGACGACCTTAGTAGACATGAAAATAGCCAGAGAGCACTTCTTACATAAGTTATTTGTGAGAGGTGAGTGGACTCACCAGGACCAAACAGTCTGGTTGCAGGCCATCATGCAACAGGTCACGGAAACAGGGTCAGATATATATAGAGATCAGGGTCCATTACACGTGGCCCTGAGTGAACTATATATGGCTCCTAAGGCCAAAGATGAGCACGACAAGATTGTTAGGATAGCGGCATATTTATATGTATACATGGGAGCCATACAGAATAAATGTGCTGAAGGCCATGATCTGGCAAAAAGGCAACAGATGGCGTTAGAGAAGGCCCAATCTGATCTGGACTCTTCTGAGCAAAGGCTGCACAGAAGCCAGGAGTCAGAAAATGAGACCAGACAGTACATCACTAAAATAAAGGAGGATATGGATGTGCTGCAAAAGGAAAAGTCAGAACAGGATACCAGATTTCTGGCCTTGCAGAAGGAACACCAAGAAGGTTTGGACTCCCTACTGCAAAGCCAGAAAAAGCTGGAGCAACAGCTAGACTTCAATAGGGCATGTGCTGAGCAGGTAGTCACCCTGCAAGGCCACCTAGATAGAGTGAAGGAGGAGAGCAATAAACTGATTCTGAAAGACCTGGATACCCAGGCAGAGTTTGATCAGGAGCGCCAGAAAGCTGGTGCCTTCCAAAGGCAAAGGGACGACCTGGCGGCACAAATGCAGGCTCTTAGTCAGGAAAGAGACGCCTTAGGCCAGGAAGTCTGCCATTTAAAAAGAAAAATGGAAGAAAATCACCTGGCCCACCAGGGGCTGGGTGATCTCCAAAAAGAAAACCAGAACTTGGTAGAGCACACCAGAAGGGTGGAAGATGCTCTAGCAAGAAAGGAGCAGGCCAATAGGGACATTGCCCAGGAGGTAAACCTCCTGCAGCAAAGACTGGCCCAGTTCTCCAGGACCAACCAGGAAGCACAGAGGGAGAATGAGGCCCTCTGTCAACACAATGATAGGCTCCAGCAACAGGTAGCGATGCAGGAGAAACTGATAGAGTCGAGTAAGGCCTTAACAGAGGAACTGAAAGCACAAATGCAGGCTCTTGCATTGCAACAGGGAGCAGGGGCGGATAGAGATGAGGTCCGCTGGGAAAGAGAGATTCCTGACCATAACCGCAGGAGCCCTAACACCAGGGGCCTTCATTTTCCCCAGTCCCTGGACTCTGCCACCCCCATGTCCCCTGGCGCACATGAGCACAGGGCCACAGGGATGGCAGATTACTATCCAGCCAGAAGCATGGGGCTCATAGGCCAGTACCATCCAGGAATGGAGGGGTGGGCATCCGGGTATGGGCACCCAAGTACAATACAGTTCAGTGGGGAACCCCAGGAGAGTAGGCCCATTAAGGGCATCCTGAAAACCTCTGCCCAGTTAGGTCAGTGGAGGGGGTACCCATCAAATCCTGGCAGCAAGGAGGAATCTGAAGACTCCTCTGAACTGCGCAGGACACAGGAGACCAGGTCCCCACATTCTGCCAGCCATTCCCAGGCTCGCAGAATCCGGGAAAACCTCGAAGAACAGACGGGAACCTCTGGGAGCAGTGCCTCTGAGTCCGAGGAAGAATGGACAAGGGTTACCCGAACCAAAAAGGCCAATAAGGCAAAAAGGGCCTTGCTTAAGGACCCCTTAAAGCAGATTAAGGCGATCAGGAGCGTCATCACGCCTTACCATAAGAACGCTAAGTATTCTGTTTGGGAGCACTTAGAGTTGTTTGAACAAATGATGGAGACTTTCCATTTGAAGGACAGCCAAAGCTGTATTCAATATGTAAAGTGGACATTCTCCCCGGAATACTCCAGTTTCTTTGCGGGGCTGGAGGACCAAAATCATTTAAGATGGTCCACATATAAGGCGGCCATCCTGAAACATTTTTCTGTTCACAGAAATCCTCAAGAGGCTCGCAAGGCGGCCTACAATTTGCAATGTGGGGAGGATCAGGCCCCACGAGAATTTGTGCAGGAGTTAAAGCGTGCTTTTGCGCAAACCACCAGAAGGGTGCGCACAGATAGTAGAGAGTTTGTCAATACATTTTTCCATGCCTTGCCCAAATATATAATGACCCAGCTCGTGAGAGATTTTCATGAGAAAAGATCTTTAGACTGGGTCATTGAACAGGCTACCCGGATCTATGAGGTGCAGAAGCCCATAGAAAATAAAAGCAATGCCCAGAAAAACCCCAAAGCCAACAGCACCCCTGCTGCTGTCAAGGTGGCAGAGGTAAAGGTCACCCCCGTTTTGGATCTGGAGATGGGGGGGCCTAAAAACCTACCTGCACCTAATAATGCTAGGCCCAGAAGGTCCTCGGGCCAGTCACAGACAGGGAGCCAGGGAGGCAGCCCCACAAATGGGGTCCCTCGCTCTCCTGACTATGTAAGTCCTCGCTACAAAGGTAACAGACCCATCCTGGGTTATGTGTGGACTCCTCCAGCCCAAGGGGGGGGATCCAGCCAAGCACCTAACCTTGGGAACTTCCCTCCAAACTTCCCACCGGAGGGCAGAAATTTACCAAACCCTGGGCAGAACTTTTTCCCCAGATATCCACCCGACTTTCAGCCCCAAAACCATCCATCCTTCTTTCCCCAATTCCCTGAGCCCAGATCACTGAATCCGGGAGAGGGGAGGCCAAGGGTGGAGGGGTACCCAAATCTTCCCAACCCGGGGTATTACCAGAGGAGGGACAGCTACCCTTCCCGGGATCAGCCCAGGGGAGAAAACAGGGCCCCGTATCAGCCTGAGCGGGTTTCCCAGTTAGAGCGCCAGGTTCAAAACATGGCGCGGGATATGGGTCATATACTGAGGGCGCAGCAGAACCCTCAGATCAGCATGCCGGCGCAGAACGCACCCAACTCTGGACCTGGTGCTCCAGAACAATGACGGGGGCAGCACCCCGATAACTCACCGGTTCCCAGGGAGGAGGCACAAGGGGAAGGGGGGTGTAAAGCCTTGGAGGAAGCTTCCTTCCTCACTTGTAAACAGCCCCTGGAAACCCAGGAACCGGAAACAAAATCTCTTGCCCCTGAAAGTCTGCCTCCTAAGGAGCAGAGGGGGGGTAGGAGAAACAAAAGACCCAAACAGACTCAGTTTGAGGAGGAGGTACAGATCTTCCAATTTGAGGGAGAGGGATCCTCAGAGGATCCTGGGAAAAGGATCTTCTCCTTCAGAGAGGGGGGAACTCCTCCCAAAGAAAAATGGGTCCCTAGGGATGCAAATCCAGACTGGGGAGATGTGGAGACTGAGCTACCGCCGCCCACCATCTCATCCCAGAACCAACCGCAAGAAAATCCCCTGGTTCAAACCCATCCTGGGGACTGCCTCCAAAAAGGGGGGGGCAGCCCAGAACCGGAACCAGGGGAACCCACAATGGCTCTGATCTCCAGTTGCCAACTTTTTCTTTCAGATTCCCAAGGCTCTCCACAGAATTCTGCCCAAATCTCTTCGCTATCGATGTCCAAAACCAGAAAATTAGCCCACCAGTTGTCCAAAAATGTACATTATCTGTGCCCCCTTGAGGAGAAGGAGGGAAGATATTATGCCCCGGTACAAGTACAGGGGCAGGGTACAATCTCGGCACTGGTGGACACTGGATCTCAAGCTACCCTTCTGTCCAGAAGGGCCTTTGACGAACTGAATGCAGGAAGGGGAGAGAATTACCAAATTCCTCTCACTTCTCTTCCTGGACAACTGCAGAACTTTGACGGGAAGGAAATTCCCGTTGAGGGGACTGCAGACTTGGACATTAAAATTGGGCGACATAAGTTGAAACACCCGGTCATAGTTGTGACCCCAGAGGGCACCCCTTGTTTACTAGGGAATGACCTCCTGAGAAGGTTGTCACCCCTAATTGATTGCGTAAACAAGGTCCTCTGGACCCAGACTAGCCGACCCATAAAATTAAAACAGAGTGTCAACCATGTTAGTTTAAACGGCACATGCCACATGGTTGAACAAAAATCTGACCAAGTAGAATTTCACTTCCAGAATAGCCAAATTCCAGACGTGACAGTAATAGCAGTAGGACAACAGACTGGTGATGGGGGGTCCTCTCTATTTCTGAAAATCAACCTTCCTTCCAGTCTAAGGTGGTATTCCACGCTGGAAGGAAACACTTTGAAATTCTATACCAATCCACAATCTGAAACTCCCACTCCTATAGTCCAGAAAGATGTGAAATCAGCTCAAAGCCTGGCTGATATTCAGCAAATTGGAGAGCAGTTGTTCATCCCTGTTCAGTTAAATGATGGGAAGGACTCTGTTCTCGCTCGAGTGTGTGTGAACAACGGTAAGAGCTTCATCAGCGAAGCCATGTTTCGCCAACTTCCAAAAGATCCAGCCATTCCCAACTTCAAACTGATAGACAAATGGGAAATGGACCTGGAAGCACCCAATTCAAAACATCTCCTGCCAAGCAGGTGTATGCTCAAAATCTCCATTGGCAACAAGAGCATAGTCCATAATTGTTGGGTCGTGCGAGACGTCACTGCCGCCTTTTACTTAGGCAGTGACATTCTCAATCGCTTTGCCATTAGTTTGGACCTAATAAACTTCAAAGCTTGGTCCCGATTAGCGGATAATCCCATGGGCTTTGATGATCCAGAAAAAGCATTTAGGTCAGCTCAATTGCTACCTTATGCAGTTGAAATTCAGGTTAAAGAGGAAGTCACCATCCCAGAAAGGACCCGACAATTCTCCCTGGAAGTGAAAGTTAAAAGGGGACAAGAGTTGAAAAACCCTGATGCTTACATACATCTAAATGCTTCTCTCCAACAGCAAGGGTTGGGGGTAAACCCAACACCATTAGTCAACATAGAACATGACACCATTCCAATAGAGGTGGATAACAGCGACTTAAAGAGTATTACTCTAGCCGCAGGCACCATTATTGGAATGGCGGTTGATGACCGACATTTTTCCATCGACTTAGTAAATGAACTGTTAGGACCAATCCCCAAGGACTGTTTTGACAGTGACAGTGATGACAATACAACACCAGACAGGATCTTTACCCGGCATGGGGGGAACTTCCTGGTGTACACTTCCTGCCCCTATGGTAAGGAAGATGTGACTTGTGACTTCAGGAGGGATGAGGTGATTTTCCAGGTCCATGAGGGCTGCCTTTCCCACCTGAAGCCTCCGGTCCAAATCAGCACTCTGACCAGGGACTTCTCCACCCAGCTGGAGGAGGCCGCTGAAATAGCCAAACCAGAAGTCTTTCCAGGCTTCAGGCAGATGGTGGAAGAGAGAGTCAACCTAGCTGATGCCTGTGTGACTCTGGAACAAAGGCAAAAGTTGAAACAAGTTTTCTTGGATTTCCAAGATCTCTTTGCGGTAGACTCATATGACTGTGGTCGCACTGACATCCACACAACAACAATCCCCACGGACCCTGGCATGACTCCTGTGTTTGTGAAGCAATATCGCTTGCCTCTCGCATCCATGGAGTCCCTTACTGAAATAATTAAGAACCTTGAGTCCCGGGGAATAATCCGTCCAGTCCACAGCACCTTCAATAATCCGGTGCTGGGAATATTGAAGCCAAACGGCCAGTGGAGACTCTGCGCCGACCTCAGGGAGCTCAACAAACGGGTCCATACTTCCCGATGGCCTCTTCCCTACATTGACCAAGGGCTGGCCCAGATTCAGGGGTCACAGATATTCACTGCAATAGACCTGACCAATGGATACTGGACCGTGCCTGTCAGTAGGGAGGACCAATACAAGCTGGCTTTTACCTTTGGGGGCCAGCAGTACACATGGACCCGGACTCCCTTCGGATACCTCAACTCCGGCAATGAATTCAACATTTTTCTACACAAGGCCATGCCCGACTTGGGTGCAAGGGGTAACCTGGCTTATGTAGATGATGTCCTCATCAAAAGTTCATCTGTGGAGGAACACATAGCGGAGATCCGTTATGTTCTGACACAGTTGAGGGCTGCCGGAGCAAAACTTTCCTTTCAGAAAGCACAGTGGTGTAGAACCTGTGTTAATTTCTTGGGGCATGAGATTACTCCTCAGGGTCTCTGTCCCCAGGAAAAGAAAGTGGAAGCACTTCAGAAACTGAAAGACCCCACAACTCTGCGGGAACTAAGGAGCCTCCTTGGACTGACTAATTACAGCAGAAAGTTCATTGAGGGCTACGCAGAGATCACCAGACCCCTGATTCATCTCCTGAAGGGGGGGGTCAAGTGGGAATGGGGTCCAGAACAAGCCGAGGCAGTAAAACAACTCAAAAGAAGCCTCTCACAAGCGCCTTGCCTAGCTTACCCTGTCAGAAACAAGGAGTTCTTCCTGGAGACAGGGTTCTCTAATACGTGCTTGACGGCAGTATTATACCAAAAGCATGACAAGGTCAATAAAGTAATCTCCTATGCGAGCAAAACTTTATCCTCTGTGGAGGAAAAATTCAACGATTGTGAGAAGGCACTCCTGGCAACGGTATGGGCATTGAAGAATTACCGCCCGTTTATCCAGGGGGAACACATCATAGTGGAGACTCCACACCAGCCTCTGCAATATCTCCAAAGTGACAGAATCCGGGCCGGAAATGTGAGTAATTCCCGAATTACTTCCTGGATTCTGTCAATGCAAGGCTTTCCTGTGGAGGTCAGATATGGCCAAAACAAGAAGAGTCCCCTCGCGCAAGGTCTGGCTGACTTGCATGATTGTGCCAGAGAAAACTGTCTCGAGGACGAAAGTCTAAAAATCAAGGACAACATGGAGGCATACCTTAATTCCCCACACAAAGTCTTTGAAGAAGACAAGTGTGAGGGAATGCCCACTGTGTATGTGGATGGATGCTCTTACCATGTTGACAACAACGGGGAGAAAGAACTGGTGGCCGGCGTAGGGAATGCATGGGTGAATGAGTCCCCAGAACCCTCCGCTGGATACAAAATTGGTCCCCGAAGTAGTCAGGTGGCAGAATTGATGGCTGTGCATCAGGCCATCCGCTCTGCTGTCCAGCATCACCTCCACGAACTGGTCATAATCACAGATTCGGATTATGTACGGAACGGGTTCGTGGAGCACCTGGTTAATTGGAAGACCAGAGGCATGGTATGTGCTAACAACAAACCCTTGAAACATGGGAAGTTGATCCAAAACATTGATGATCTGGTCACCTCGAATGAGATGACCATCTATTGGAAAAAGATCAAGGGTCATTCCAAAGTAGAGGGACCAGACAAAACTGGAAATGACTTAGCTGATCAGCTGGCCAAAACCGGGGCCATCCAAGGGGATCTAATTGAGATTGAGTCCCTGTTGGGGGAAATCCAGGTCACCGCTATCACTAGGTCCCAGACAAATGCTCACAACGACCTCTCAATTGCACAATGGAGTAAGGAGACCCCTGATGCTGATTTGATTACTGCTCAGAAGGGGGATCCAATAATTGGTAAATTTTACCAGCACCTTGAGGACCCTGAGAACTTTCCCCTGACGGATACCGATTACATTGGGAAAGAGGACCTAAGAGTGTTGATGAAATGTCCAAAAATGTTCCGAATCCAAGACGGTTTGCTGGTAAGGAAATCCAAAGCTGGCCACGATCAGTGGGTGGTTCCTACCTCATTCCGAAGCCTGATGTTAAGTCACGCCCATGATGCGGCCACCGCCGGTCATAGGGGGTTTCACACAACATTGGAAATCTTAAGAGAGGTTGCATACTGGCCACACATGGGCCAGGACCTCAACCAATATTTGAAGGGTTGTCTTGTGTGTGCACAATTTCAGCCGACATCCCTCACACACCGGGCGCCTTTACAAAAGAGGGGAATGACACTGCCATGGTCAGATTTACAAATCGACTTTGTAGGCCCTGTGATTCGCTCGGCTAGGGGGAATAAGTACATGTTGACCGTGACATGCTTGTTTACCAAGTGGGTGGAATGTCTCCCAGCCCCAAACTGCAAGGCAGAAACTGCAGCTGCCTTGATGATTAACCACATCTTTTCCCGTTTTGGTCTACCTCAAAGGATTGAGTCAGACAGAGGTAGCCACTTCACCAGTGAAGTAATGACAAAGATGTGGGAGATACTGGGGGTCAAGAGAAAGCTGCATATTGCTTACCGGCCAGCTTCTTCTGGGGCAGTAGAGAGATATAACCGGACAATTGTGAGCATATTAAAGAAGTTTGTGGCAGATTCTGGGCCAAGTTGGGATATCCGATTACCTCTGGTCCTAATGGCCATCAGATCTACCCCTTCATCTGCAACCAAAATGTCACCATTTGAGTTGATGACTGGGCGCAAGATGGTGCTTCCTCAGCATTTGCTCTACAGGACCCAAGAGCAGACACTGATAAATGCCTCCACTACCCATGAGTATGTAGAGAATTTAAGGAAACACCTCCAACATGCTTTTGCTTATGCTCAGCGGAATCTAGAAAGATCGGCTGATAGCATGAAGACCCATTATGACCTGAAAACTTCCAGGAAGGAATATCAGGTGGGAGACCGGGTCTATCTATACAACTTCCAAAGGAACCAGGCCAAGCAGCGCAAATTTTTGCCTACATGGAAGGGACCCTTTGAGATCGTCGATAAGATCTCCCCTGTGGCCTACAAGATCCGCATCCCCAAAGGTGGTTCGGCAGAGGGGGAAGACAAGTGGGTCCACATAAACCAGTTGAAATGTTGCCATCCCAGGCACACTCTGCAACAACTGGAGGAATCCTCTGGAATCCTAGCGGGTACTGTATCAGACTAATTCAGTTCCAATCATAAAACATACCACATTTAGTCTCTAAAATATTGTGATTTGCATGAAACTGTCTCTTAGTTATACTGTTTTTATTTTTTCAAAATAAGAATGTAATGTTTCGTGATGATAAAATGCATATGCTGCCCCACTATCTCAACAGTGGTGGAAAGACGTCTATGAGTAGGTATTGCCGCTCTTCCTTTGTCGTCCTAGGAGAAAGAAGACCTGGAGACGGGCCAAGGAGGACGATCCGGAGACCGGGAGCAGAGACGCAATGGGCTCGGGGTACCGCCCAATCTTCCCATCAGGACCGGCGAGGAGAACTGATCGATCAGTACCAGATGGAGGAAAAGATGCTGAACTGTGCCATCTACAGAATTGGAAGAAGATAATGTGGACATACCAGCGCCAGGGTTCAAAACCTCCCTTGCAACCGACTCCCCCTCGACTCAAGTCAAAGCGCAGTCGGGCGGGGGGGTTTGTGGAGGGTTTTGACCCATGTGGAATCATTAGACGGGGTAAAGATGGGGATTAAGCTGTCGCTGCCCATCATTTTGCCCCAGAACAAGAATAAATAATTGGAGTGGGTAAAGATGGGGATGCGCTGTCGCCGCCCATCATTTCATCCCAGAATCCAGGAGAGCTGCGCAGTTGTGCGCACACCAAAATGGTTACCTAACTTGCCACCCACCAGTGTAAAGAAAGGTCTTTGTTAACAAAATCCACTGTTACTGATGTCAAAAAGTTGCTGAAATCGTGACTCATTGGACCACTTTAAAGATTCAACCCTTTTTGTGGGGTTCCACATAACCATTTTACTGTAAGGAGCCCCATCAAAACAATGTTAAGCAAGGATTTACTACCATGTAAGAACCATTCCTGTTTAGAATGCATTAATCCAAGAAAATCCCAAAATTGCATGCAGTACCAACAAAATCCTCAAGGGGGCGCTAGCGGTCTAAACTCTGACTGGAGAACTGAGTGCAGTTTGCTGACAAAGGGATTTGACTCAGCTGACTTCAAAGGCTGCATTTTAATTAAAAAAATTAGCCACATGCTGTTCCCAGAGGCCTGAAGCCTGGGAAACCCTATCACCTCCAGAAGCTTCACACCAGGAGTTAGAATCTCACATGACCTCTTGATTGATAGAAGGCAGACTGGCTGGGAGCTTCCCAGAGACCACACAAAGGACCCTTTCCTCTGAAAGGAATATGTTAATTTTGTCTGTTTAATGTCAACAAAGCCCTGCCTGCCCAGAGGACTGACCCACCCAAGTCTTGGAGGCGGACCTCAACACTCTGAGGATTGAATTGAAAGGAAAATATATATTTTACAAAAACACTGATAACTCTTTGTAATCAAATGACAGAAATGTATAACTTTGAGAGCTTTAATTTAAAAAATGTACCTTTAATTCAAGGCCAAATTCGAATTTGTGTGATGTTCTGGGGCAAAACCCCATTGTTTATTAATATTACAGACTCCCTGTTTCAGCTAGACAAACGAAAATGCATTGGTATGTGGGTAGATATGTGAGGAACAGTTGTATAAAATTTAATGAAGATCCAATGTTGTTTAGCACATTAAAAAGTGCTAGAAGTTGCCATTTGTGAATGCAAGCTCCCAGGAAGAGCAGAGTTTGAACAGGGGATACCTCCTGTAATGCATGATGGGTGCATATGATTTTAAAACAATATGTACCTCTGCAAATATGTATTTGTTTCAAATCTAGATTTGTGTGTAAGTTGACAGGAGGAGTGGACTTTCTGCAGGCTGTAAAATGACATCACGCTGACTCACAGTTCATTCCCCAATCAAATGATAAATGGAAGTTTGACCAATTAGAAGCTGAGAGAGAGGTAGGGTCAGTGATGCTAGAACACACCCACATTCTAAACACATAAAAGCAGACAGACAGGACAGATAGGGACTTTTCCAAATCCATTTGCAGCGGGACGCTCTGCCGGAAAAATCCATACTTACCTCCATCAACCTCCAGAAAGCCAAACTAGAGACTTCAATCTATCCAGAACTAAGAGACCAGACCAGAGAGACCCAGACCAGCAGAGAGAGTGACCCAGATCACTGTGAAGTGCAGAGGCCAGACCAGACCAGACCAGAGCCCAGTCCAAAACCCTGACCAGATCCATGGCGAGGCCCATTTCACTCAAGAATATAGTGTGAGTACCCAGCAGAACTGTGTAGAACCAATCTCTTAGTTTAAATTCATCTAATTCAATCTATTTAACCTAAGTAGAACTGCCTCCTAGCTGTCACCTGTCATTTCTAGTTGCAAGCTGCACTTGTCATTTTGAGCTTTTGAAATTTGCAAACCCAAAAACGACCTTTATTAAATCGCTCATATCTCCGCGACCGTTTGGGCTAGAGACTTGCAATAACTTTTATTTGAAAGCTTAGAATCGTAGCTTTGAATCGCACCAAGAACCGCATTCCTACCCCTTATAGTTTTACCGCAATCGCGGAACACGCATCCGCGAATTTTACCGCGATTTGCAATTTCTTCACTTGTAAAAACTGCTGCTGTTTGCCTGATTTCATTTGCCAGAAATTCGTTTAACCTGCTAACTATCCCTGCATCATTGCTAGTGTGAGCCTGGACTAATATTAACTAGATACCACTCACCCTGAACCTCTGAAAGGGAATTAAAAGCGTTTCCAGCATATTTCTCATTCATTGCCAGCACATATCAAAGCAATTTGGGCCTGTGATTTCAAAACTCCTATCTGTTTTCGGTTGTCTAAGCTTGCTGGGATTGAACTGAATCACATTTGATTGCATTTCTGAGAACTGTGTGTTTTCCTTCCATTTCCTTGCCTTGCATAAAGGGGGGGAGGGAATAGCCAGAGAAAAGTGATTACATTGTTTTGTTGAAATCATATTGAGTATTTTCTATATTGCATTTTCATTCAACATTACATCCATTTGAACTCTATAAAGCATTTTCTACCACATTATACTTCTATACCTATTTACCAGTGTGCTACCTTATCCATTTCATCTCAACTCCTTAGTAATTATAAAGAAGTGTGCTAGTGCCAGATTCTCCGTTGTTGATCTTTATCATATCAGATTAAGTGTGCTATTCAATTATTAATTTATTATAAAGCGTGATATAATATATATTGTAAATTATCAAATAAACCTTTTAAACTTGCAAAACAGAACTACTTCTTGGCTCAGTGGGGTCAGGGGGATTCCAAGAGAGGGGTGTTATATAGGGGTAGTCATCCAGAACGCATGAACTGGACCTAAAGATATATCAATAAGGGTTTTCATTCAGTATTCTAGACTAGGCGTTAACTTGGCTGTAGTGCTGAATTGAATCCTCTTACATTCCATTGCTCAGATCCGGTTTCTTTTTGAGCCGTCTTAGTTCTTTATTCAGTTTTTTTTTTCTTATCATTGAGTTCTTCATCCCATACATGTTGGTTCCTGAAGTTTGATCTGGTTTTGGAGAAGTTCTTCTCTCAATATTTCTCTAGAAAGTTTGTATATTCAATTTTCTCTACCACTGATGTTTCTTCTAATGATTTTAGCAGTGAGTTCACTTTGGTCGCGTTTAGTCGTAAACGATTACGGCACAGTTCAACCGCTAGATCATTTTTGGCAGTATCAGGGATATTTCTTATATGCTGAGTCTCCCAGTATATTTTTACAAGGCTGTGGTCACTATGTTTAATTTCAATGATTTTTAACTGTGGGACTTCACTTTTCAGTCTTTCGTTGCAAACATAATCTATTGTGGAGCTTAGCTCATTTCTTCGCCAAGTTGGACAAGGCTGAATATCTCCCATCACTTCTCTATTCAACATCTGTAGGTTCCATGATTTCATTTCGTTTACCCACAGATTAGTCGCATAATCTCTGTCCGTTTCCTTCCCGTCTCGTCCACTTGGGAGGCGATTTATGTTGAGGTCTCCACATATTAAGATATTTATGTCTTTTCCCGTCCTCTTAATGTTACTGATAACGTCCGAGACAGATTCGATGAATCCCTCAGCTTTGTTTGCAGCATGTTGCCAATAGACATTTATCAGCATAAGTAAATTCTCGTTTTTCGTTGCACTCATCGGTAGTTTGATCCTGGATATTTGTATGTACGATGAAACATTAGTTGTAGATAAGATACGTATGCGACTTTTAATTTTTGCTAATGTCAACATTCCTGACATGGGACATCCCTTGTTCTTTTTTACTGCCTGATTGAAAGCAATCTCAAAACCATCTGCAATTGGAATATCAGTTAGCCATGTCTCTTGCAGGCATAATAAATCAATATCTTTTAGTTCACTTGGGATTTCACTCAGCAAATGCAAGTGGCCTCTTGTATTCCAAGATGCTATGCATATCTTTCCTGACTCGTATGATTTTCGGCATTAGCTGATATCGTGGTTATTGATGGTTTTCGCAACCCATGTCCAGTCGAGGTCCTCAGTTCTTAAGTCCAATTTCCTCGGACCTTGGGCATCCGATTGTCTCCCACTTGTTCTAGTTGGCACAATCTTCAAATCTGCGTTCAACAATTTCCCTCTCAGAGGAGCCATATTTATTGGGACATTTTCTTGTACCTCGCTTGTGGATTTTTTTATGTTCCGCTTGTTTGTTGTCAGAGAAAGATCTTTTTCCTCTTGCTAATTGTCTCTCCTTTAGGTCACCAGTCTCATGTATGTCAAACCCTAGGGAGTTGAAGATAGCACCAG